>NC_090928.1:281320476-281920476 GCF_040938575.1 Ambystoma mexicanum
TATGCCACCAATAATGGGAGAGGAAGAGATAGGAGAGAGAACCGAGACCATATGAGGGGTCCATAGGTCTGGAGGGGGAACGACAAAGAGGATGTTAGTTAGGGTCTGTCTGGAGGAGGCACTGATGTTGGTATCAGCAATAGAGAGGCCAGGGTTGGAGACCAGGATATCCCTCTTGATTTTTTTCCCTGCCAGAATTAGTGAGAGGGACTGGATAGGAGAGCAGTTTGAGAAGATGGGAGATATTGAGAGCACCATAGAGGGTCCAAAGAGGCAAGAAGGGAGCCACAGGAGGCAACAGAGGGGAGGGTTCACATGGAAGGAGGCACAAAGGAGGCAGCAAGCTGGCAACCACATGGGAATGCAGGAGCAGTGTGGACAGAACGCAGGGGGTTGCGGAAGCGCACTGTAAAGACCCAGAATGGACTTTCTGAAAACAAGAGGGAAAAAATCCTAGTTTCAACACAAACAGCAATGTACACACACCCAGATTCAACTTTCCAATGTAAGAAAGGATAGTGAACTCTCCTAGAGAGAGTGGCCAAGCAGTACAGTTCATTGAGATGTGTAAGGGTGGTGCAATATGAACAATAGAGTACATAGAGGAGTTGTACATTTTAGTGAGGTGCAGTGATTGCTGCACCCCCTGACCCACCACGCTTACTTGAGCAGTCACAGCAGGTTGATGGCTGCAGGCTTCTTGCTTCCCTGGCTGACATGGCAGACACCATCTGGAACTGCTTACAAAGTCGCCCTTTGCCTTATGGCCATTCGCCACAGGGGGGCTGCAACAGGCAGTGGGTCTGCCCTAAGGGTAACACTTAGGGGCTCTGCTACAGGGCCTTCGGACTGGTGTAGCTTCCAGTGTTGGGGAAAGCCACAGGCCAATTAGCAGTCAGAGAGCGGGAAGGGAGGAGTGCAGATAAAGAGCGAAGCTCCAAAGACAGGAGCGAGGAGGAAAACAGGCACTGAGTGCGCAGTGGATGTTAAATTAACCAAAATGGGCACTAAAAAACGAATTTAGTTCCAAACAAAAGGAAAATGGTAGCACAGGAGCTCTAATGTTGAACTCACCCTTATTCATAGAAACAATGATTCACAGCAAGAATGGGTGCAGCAATGGCTTACTGGTTGAATACACTGGAAACAGGCAGGCAAAGGTGTGTTGGCAGAGCTGTAAGTGTCAACGGGCCCCTTATGGAGAGAAGCAAATATTCACCTTCAGCGTTGAGTGGGTCACATCGGTTCAACACATGGTCGTATGGCCACATAAATTATTTGGGGCCTGAACAGACCTGTGACTAGGCAGGCAGTGTTGAGTTAGCGACACTAGAAGTTTTGTCGGGTCTCAGATCTGGATAGAGCATAGCAGTGCCTAATTTGTGGGGGTGTTTGCCAGGGCTTCAGGAGGTCCGCTCAAGTTTGAGTGGGACAGGGAGGCCATTCCAAAGGGAGGCACCTGCAGAGAAGAGAGTTCTGCCCCGCACGTTCAGCCTGGAGAAGCATCTGACCCTCAGAGAGTTGGAGGAAGCTGATTGAAGGGCTTCAGAAGGAAGGTATTTTGTCAGAGGGAGTTGGATGTAGTGCAGGCCCTTGCCCCAGAAAGCCTTGTGGATGATGCAGAGGGTCTTGAACTTGATCCTTGCAGCCACCGGGAGCCAGTGGAGAGATTTCAGGGCTGAGGAGTTATGGACCCTGGGCTTGAGTCCAAGGATAAGTCTTGCAGTTCTCATCTGGATTAGTTGCCGAGGGCGGAGAGCGGAGGAAGGCAGATTGAGAAAGAGACTGTTGCAGTAGTCCAGCCTAGAGAGAACCAGGGATCTGGAGACAGTGAGCATCTGGGTGAAGGTGAGAAAAGGAAGAATACCTCTGAGGAGGTGCAGCTGGTAGTGGGCCTTCTTGGCAAGGTCTGTGATGCGAGGAGAGAAGAAGAGTGTTTTGCCTCACAGGAAGGCTAAGAAAGAGGGAGGGCCCAAAGAGGGAAGCCAGAGTGAGAGAGGAAAAGTGGAAGCAGGAGTCCCAATGAGAAAGATCTCTATCTTACTGGCGTTAAGGCAGAGATCATTGGAGGCACACCTCTCCTGAATTGTGAATAGACAGTCAGGAATGAGCGAGAAAGTAGAGGAGGCTGATGGAAGCCTGAAAGAGAGTTGAGTGTCATCCATGTAACACTGAAAGTTAGAGGAGAAGATAGAGATGAGATGCATCAGAGGGGCTAAGTAGACATTGAAAAACCAGGGTGAGAGGATAGAGCCCTGGGGAACACCACATGTGGAGAGAGAGGTGGTTGAGAGAAAGGACCCAAGTTGGACCTCGGAGGGTCAGTCCAGGAGGAAGGAGGTCAACCACTCCAGGGCCTAATCCATGATGCCCAGGTTCTCACAGAGTTGATAGTTCAGGATGGCATGATTGGCCATGTCAAAAGTAGAGGAAAGCTCAAGGAGGATGAGCCGAGAGAGAAGGCTGGTGTCATGATTAGAGAGCAGATCTTCACGGGTGTTCAGGAGAGCAGTTTCCCTGCCTCTGGCTGCTCTGAAGCCGGACTCCTGGTCAAGAAAACAACCAACAGATTTGTGTGGAGAGTAAGCTGGGATATGGCAATCTTTTCCAGGAGTTTGCCCAGGAAATTAGTGATAGAGATTGGGCGGTAGTTTGCTAGACAGATAATATCAGCAGAAGTGTTTTAGGAGGGGGTGCACAAGGGAGTGCTTGAGGATAGAGGAGAAAGAACCAGTGGTGAAAGAGTGATTGCATAAATTGGCAAAGGCTGGAGCGAGGGTGTCAATGGGGTCCTTGTCGACTCTGGAGGAGCAGGGGAACACCTGTTTGGATGACACTTTCATAGGTCAGACTTGTCTAGAAACATTGTAAACTGTTGTAAGAGAGAAAGAGGAGAAAAGAGGAGGAGAGGGAGAGGCGGCCAGAGGGGGGCCAGAGAGGTAGACAGAGAGGAAGAGGAGAGTGAGGACAGGATGTCCTGAGTTTTAGTGGTACATTGAGAAGCCAGAGCCGTACAGAGGGCCTGGGAGGGAACAGGAGAGGTGGAGACAGCAGTAGGATCAGCCAGCTCCTTGCAGATTCTAAAGAGTTTTGCTTTGTTGTCCAAAGATGCTGTGACCTGGGTTTGGATCTGGACTCTCTTCTTGGACAGGATAGAGGGTCTGCACTGCGTTTGGAGCAGGTGGAAGGCCATTTTGTCAGAGGATGCCCTCAAAGCCCTCACTTCCTCTCAGCCAACCTGCACTTGCGTTTCAGGGCGGCGAGTTGGGAATCATACCAGAAGTTGCACTTGGAGGTAGGCTTCAGGTGGATTTTCATGACAGGGACACAGAGGGCCTCATTACGACCTGGGCGGTAAGGGATTACCGGTACCAGTAAGGGCACTGGTGCCGGTAATCCCTTACCGCCCAATTCCGAGGTCCCTTCGCAGGACCTCCCTTAACGGCTGGTTTTACCAACCATTAAGGATGGGACCCGCAAAGGGACCTTGGAGGTAGTTATGAAATGGGCAAGGGGAGGGCCTTGCTTCCTCTTTTGAGTCTTTCTTTTCACCTCTAAGACAGAGTTCTTTGGGCAAACTGTACTCTGATAAAGTTTCAGGTTAAACATTTGCTTCTGATGTACAAGGATGATTCAAAGATGGTCCAACCTAAGAAGGGGGTGTCACCCCTTTATATACTCAATTTGCCATGTTGGATTAACCCATTTGAAGTCTTCTGTAAGGGAACAATGCTGGATGCTGTGACAAGAGTGTTTGCCTGATGATGTCAGTCCCAGAGTGCCTGTCTGCAGGAAGTGGGGTAGGGCTACAGAATATATAAGTGGACTAATAAATCACAAGATGGTAGAATCACTCTCTTAGCTGCAGCAACTCTCCAGGCTACTGTAACTCCTCCCTCTCACATGTCTGTCCTTCATCAAAGGGTCGCTATTATTTGCAACCAGGTTTGGCCTCTTTGTTGTCCTGGAAGTGCTTGCCTTTGAAGCCCCGGCTCCCAGCAGAACCCCTGGGGATATTTGGTGTTCCCTTTGGCAGTTCACAAGCCATCTTAGATAGAACACAAGGGATCTTCTAGGCTGGACCAAAATGGTTTGTTTTGCATGGAACTAAGTACCAGATGGTGGATACACAAAAGGTCCTGACAGTTGAATGAGTCACTAGAAGGCATGCTAACAATAAAATGACAAGCAAGCGTGCTGGCCTTCATAATTGTTTGTTCCCATAGACCACTATATCAAACAAGATATGGTTAAAATGTATTTATTAATAAAACTGGCACCAGTCTCTACAGGTATACAATTATCATTTGGATCTGGTTGCCTGTGGTTTCCCGTGGTTTCCCGTGGTAAAAGGCAGCACCTGGTTGTTGGAATTTAATATTCCAGTGGGCTGCTTGCAGGAATGAACATGTTGCTCTGTACCTACCATGTTGCCAAATTACAAATGCAGATAATTGAGAAGGATGTCAGTAGAAAAACCTAGCAGAGATACACGTGTGAACTATACTTTTCAGCACAGAGCATTATGTAAGTGTGGTCTGAATAGCAGATCTGACATTCTAAGATAGATTTAACAGCACCATTTTGTATTAAAAAATCTAAAAGATCTCCATCTCGTACATCCTTACAGATGGTGTCTTGGTACAGCGGTGCTGTACAAAATACCCCAATACATATAAGTAGAGGAACTATATCAGCGAAGAGTAAACCTATAAAACTGTAGGTATGGGGATCAGTTAGTATGGGCTGGCTTTTGTGTATTTTTAAGAGCCACTAAAATAATTGTAAAGAATAAAAGAGACGGGGACCATTTGTCCGACAAAATGCAGAGCCTGCATTGAGCCATTTTGTGCTCAGTTTAAAAGTGTATGATTTGGGTGCATTGCCAACTGGCCATGAAAATGGCCGCTTGGGCTTGAATCTCCTCACCACCTCACCTCCTGCTATGCACACGTGAGCGAATCCACAATGCTTTTTCATCCGTTTCAGCAACCAATAGGCTGGCGCAAGGGCAGCGGCACAGAAGGATACCATTATGAGCATATCATGGTTGGAGGGGGATTCAATAAAGATATCAGCATATGTGGCCGGGCGCGAGGCCAAGGGTGAAAATGGTGGCTAGGGGTCGCTGCACACTTACTGGACATTGAGAAGGCAGCCAGGCAATGCGGACACATGGCCAGCCTGCAGGCTCGAGTAGCAGAGCAGGTGCCCGAGGGTGCATGCTGGAGAAGGGGTGATGAAGACAGAAATGCCAAACGGAAGCCTGCTCACAAACAAACTCATCGTTCAAACTGAGACATGGTGGGGGGGGGAGGTTAGAGCCAAAGAGGGCCAGGAGTAAGGGCTATTCACCGTACCATGGAAAGAAGTAACGAAATCATGGATGGTCATCCAGAATAAACCTCCTCAGGAAGGGGGATGCAGTGTATGCACCAATGGATGTGGTGAAGGGAGAGGAACACTGACTGTACTGATACATGCTTTAAGTTTACAAGATGTTCAGTTATATAGTTTAAGGTTTTCACAGAGAGATGACAACACCACATGACAACCTTGGTGACAAAGGAGAGGATACGGCATAACCAGAGTGATTACTGAACATAAGAGAAAATGTCTACCGCTAAAACAGGTGAGGGCCTTAGAGTTCTCTCGCTCAACGTCAAACAGTGCACTACATTAAACGAAAAAAGATCTTGCATTATCTAGCAGCCCAAAAAAACAGATGTAGCGCTCCTGCAGGAAACACACCTTGATAAATGGGAAGCGGAGAAAATACAAAGAGACTGGGTTGGAACAGTGTACAACAACAGTTTGGAAAGCAGAGGAAATGTGGGGTTGCAATTTTTGTGCAGAAGTCGCCAGGAGAGGATTGGCTGCCTTTAGAGTTCTGTAAGATGCGGGGGACAAGCTTTCAAAAACCTTAGCTAAGTGGGGGTACCTGCTCAGGATGCTAGAAAGATTTGGTCTAAGTAATGACTATATACGGTAAATCAGGCTATTGCACTCTCATTCAAGGTTTCCCACTATCACAGCTACTATTCACATTGGCACTAAAAGCTCTATACGGGGCAATCTGAGATAATATGAGCATAACAGGGATATAAATATCAGTAGGAGAGGTAAAGGCCCTGCTATACCCGGATGATATTTTGTTGACCCTAGCCAACCCCTGCTCCTCCATAAAAGCACTTGTAGATGTCATACAAGATTTCTCCACCTTCACATCATATATAATTAACTGAAACAAGTGCCTCTAAATAAAAACACAAATAAAGCTAGGATCCCCACTCAAAATGTCCCATGGGTTGACAAATGCATGAAATATCTTAAGATATACTTGAATCAAGTCCTGAGATAATACAGACAAGATCTAAATAAGATATGCGTGGAAATGCTCAGATGGAAAGTGCTTAGCCTATCTATCTGGGGAAGAACACAGATTCTGAAAAAGTATTTTATAGCAAAATTAAATTATGCTTTTTACTATGCTACCCCTGGTGGTTCCGCTGCATTTGATGTAAAAGATAATGAAAGGGATGAAGGAGTTTGTCTGGAGAAGCATGAGGCCATTGCTCAAGCTGACTGATGTATTTGCCCCGACAACGGCAGGGAGGCTTACCCTACCCAATGTGGAGCTATACTACCTAGTGCAAGAACTTTCCCAGATGGCAGCTTTCCATAGGAAACCAGATCAGCAACCAGCCTGGGCCCAGTTAGAAAAGCTAATAGAGCAGACAAGAGAGGGGGTAATAATAGATGATGAGAAGGAAGAGCACAAAAGCCACCCAATCCTTAGGGCAACTGTACGAACATGGGAAAGGGCACACACATTTCTTAAAGTGGACAGTCATTGGCAAAGAGAGGCCTCCCCTCTACAACAATAGAGTCATCACATCAAAAACTTCTGCCTGCAGGCTCACGCCAAGTCGTTCTCGGTGAGCGGGCTTTGTGGGATCTCTGCAAACTTGTCCATGAATCGGGCCCTATACATCTAAATTTCATCTAAGTCCACCGGAGAATTGGTAATACATTCAATTGGCACACTGCATCAGGCGAGTGTACACATAGAGGGGAAGAAGCCAGAGAACTCACCGGTGGAGTAAATGATGACCTACGGGAAGCAAGGCGGCGCGGATAGGTATTTTATACACTAGCTCAGAGACTCGCTATGCGCAGAGAATATAAAGGGAGGAATAGTGGGAAAATGCCAAGACACAATGAATGACCAATTGAATCAGGAATCAGTTGATAGCATTTTGAAAGGCTGTAGGAAGTAAGGCACAAATTGATACAATTTATAATTATGCAGGGGTGGTACTAACCCCCAAGAAGTTAAACGTCACAGGCTTCCAACGACAGGATACATGCTGGAGATGGGACTCCCGGGGTGGAGTGTGGAGAAATCCTACACATGCTATGGTCCTACCCACAGTATACAGGACAACAATGCGTGCAATGTTGTAGGAGACACTGTACAGGCAGATAGCACTAAGCCCCTTGCTGTGTATACTGAATGATTTCTCTTTGGCATATAGCCTTGAAGCTCAAGAACCGAAATGTCTCAACACTGCGCTACTTGTAGCCAAACCAGGCATAGTGAGTCTTTGGGGCACACAAACGAAGCCCTCAGTGAGCACCTGAGAGGCAGAAATGCTCAAAGTAGCAACATACGAATGACTATTCTACCGGATGCAGGACAAGCAATAGGAGTTCCTGCGCATGTGGGGCAGATATTTGCCAGTAGACTCAAAGCACAAGGGTAGATCAACGGGCGGACATTTAGGGAAATGAAGGGATTTGAGGGACCATTCTATCTGACCAGTGCCTGCTCCGCAAAACCTCATCAAACTCAGGAATGTGTGGCCTATGTGAGGTGAAATGGCCTCTCCTTCCCACCACCCCACTATTCACTGCCTTAACCCTCCTCCTCTCTTAGTCTTACCTATGTCTTACAACGGGCCTCCTCCAGGTGCGCAGTGTATTACACTGGAAAGGAATGTAAGGGGGGTTATCTAGTGGTAGCTAATCTCTGGTGTTTATGGTCGTTCTGTTTTGGCTGTTGGTTTTATTAGTAATCTACATATGTTAGGTACTCTCTTCATTTCTAAGTTGGTATGTACCTATATATGTATGCATGGATTTAGGTTACATGCCAGCCGACGGGTTCTAGAGGTCAAGGGAATCACAGAACATTTTAGACACATGCCGTGTTTCCTTCTCTTCATTCCCTCATATCATTTTCTTCAAATGGGCACTAGCTAACCGAGTATAGGCCAGCAGTAAGGCTGTCAAATGTGGGAGACAACAATACAAGGAACTTTAGGTATGCATTGTCTAGAGTTGGTGGGAGTTACCTCTGCAATACTAATGACTGAGAATGCTTTATGGTTTTGTTTTGTTTCATGCAAAGGTTCAATAAAAACTATAATCGCATGAAACTGGGGAAAAACAGTGTAAGGTTTTTTTTTTCTATATACTAGTTTATTCGTTTTTTTATCAATTGAAACTTTCTTGTATTTTTATTATATTGTGCTTGCTGCGCTACCAGCACACCTTGACAGTTTGCTTTAGTTTGCAAGGCACCATAAGAAAACAGACATGCTTTCAAAAGCCCTTTTAAATATCAATTGAAATATTTATTGAGCATCTCAATGACTAAACCAATGCATAGCAGCAATAGTGTGAAAGCCAAGATAATCATTTAAAGATACCATGAAAAATGTTACAATACATTAAACATCTTATTCTGATTGAGGCAGCTGCATAGAAAAAAGGTTGAAAATATTTGTCTGCACTTTTCCTCTGCTTCGTGCATTATTCTGCATAAAGAGCCCCCACGTAATGCCAGCGCCCAATGAAGGAATCCCCAATGAGAATCTCTCTAGTGTAGCTTTCCATGCATGCCAACTCTTTATACAGTACCAGTCATCATTCTGATCGAGGTGCTCCTGTGTGATTCCAGTGAATCGTTCCTATGTTTACTGCACAAAAAAAACGGTGATGGCTGGAAGGTTTAGAATAAATCTTAACCTCTTGCATTGCTCTGGGCAATCCTGCAGACCATGATTCTTCACCTGCCAAGTCATTACAAAAGGGGAAAGACCATATGCAAATCAGGCTTAGTCTCACCCCAAAAGGGGCAGGCCAGCCCGAAGTGCTTGGTCACATGCCTTCTGCAGGAGACCACAAGCATCCCCTGACAGGTATTGGCCTCATTGGGCACCATCAGTGAGGAGTAGCTTGGGTCTCTAGGCCCAGCAGGCATATGACCCAAGTCTGGACATACCCGTCCCACTCGGGGTGACTAAGTAAAACAAAAGAGGTGATGGCTGGAAGGCTTGCGATTGCTCTGGGCAACCCTCCAGACCATTGTTCTTTGCCTGCCAAGCTATTAGAAAAGGGGAAAGACCACATGCAAATCGGGCTTGGTCCTACCCCAATAGGGGCAGGACAGCCCAAACTGCTTGGTCATATTCCTTCTGCATGCGACCACAAGCATCTCCAGACATGTTTTGGCCTTGTTGGGCCTCATCAGTGAGGAGTAGCTTGGGTCTCTAAGCCCAGCAGGCATGGGAGTCACATCTGGGCATACCTGTTCCACTCAGGTGACAAAGAAAAACAAAAGAGGTGATGGCTGGAAGGTTTAGAATCAATCTTAACCTCTGGCATTGCTCTGGGCAGCCCTCCAGACCATCCTTCCACGCCTGCCAAGCCATTAAAAAAGGGGAAGGACCATATGAAAATCAGGCTTGCTACCACCCCAAATGGGACAGGCCAGCCCAAGCTGTTTGGTCACGTCCCTTCTGCACAAGACCACAAGCATCCCTAGACATGTTTCGGCATCATTGTGCCTCATCATTGAGGAGAAGTGGGTCTCTAGGCCCAGCAGGCAGAAAACAGTAGGAGTAATCAGTTGAAATCAGAAGAAAAATTACTTCTGTCATGTTTGCTAAGGTGGCTTTTATCTAATTTCTCTGCCATAATTGAATTCACACATGGTAGATTGTGCATTGAAATCACTGCATGTAGTCAGAGAAATGCACAAAAGAACCTAGGAGGATCACAGGTTCCTATAACTTTCACCACACACATGTGGTCACTCCATGATCCAGATTAGCTGGCAAACAGTGTGGCAGAGCAGCAGCTCTTTTGTTCATACTCTTCCCAGTGACTGGCAAACATGTCGAACCAATGTCCACATTGTTCCATCTCCCCATAGGAACTGCATCATCACGTTATTTCTGATGCATTGCCTAGATGCTGATTACATCAGATGGGGACCACCACTCTGATTCGGACACATTCCTGTTCAGTGTGGTGCCGGATCCAGAGTGCCTTGTCTCGTTTATTGAGTGGAATTGGTGTTCTAAAAACAGGAGCTGGTTCATGATGTTTTCTAAATGAATACTTAGTGTTTCCAGATTGTTTTCTTCCATAGGGTCCATGGGTGAAATCATTCCCCCACTGGTCACTGTTCTTGGTAAACCACACAGAGCTTTGTTTGTCTTTATTTACATTTCTTTTTTCCAGTGGCCAAGCTAGTCTCTTGTTTTCTGATCTTGAGCCCAATTTATTTGATCAAATCCATGTGGGCACATGCCTTTACTCAGGCCTAAAAATTTGACCCATGTACAGACCAAGCTGAAGATTTGCAGGAGCCCATTTTAGCAGGATGGTTGTGCTCCCCCAACCGCGGGAAGCATACATTATAATGGAGATAAAGGGCCTCATTACGAGTTTGCCGGTAACTCACCTGTACTACCAGCAGATTACCGGCACAATCGCCTTACTGTTACCAGCACCCGATATCCCGGTGTGGGAAGTGAACTACTGAATCACCGGCACTGTTACTAACGGTGCTGGTGATTCAGGCATTTCTCTGCCGGTGGGGGCCTGAACTCCTGGCATGTCAATATTACTTATTGATATTGATATTTTATTTCTATCGCGTTCGTACACAAGTGTTTCAGCGCGCGACAAGGCAAGGGAGGGAAACAGGGGAGAACAAAACAATGATCTTACTAGGCCCAGTGACATTGAGCACACGCAAGTGCATGGGAGAGGGGGTCGGGAAAAGTGCATGGAAGGGTGGAGAAGTGGAAAGTGCAAAGCAAAGGAGAAACAGATAAATAATAATAAATAAATAAATAATAAAGGCAACAAACAGTGGTAGTGCAGCCAGCAATTGGCAAGTGCTAGGTTTAAGGCAGAAGAAAGGGTAGGTCTGATAAGTGCAGGAAAAAAAGGGGGGGCTGTATGGGTACAGATAAAGACCCCATTGCAAGGGGTGGCCCGGAGACAGTGTGGGAGGGTGGCAGCGTGAGCAGGTACCTGGGCCCGGAGGCAGGGGCATTGCTAGGCGGGGCTAAGGGGGCTATAGCCCCTGATCTTTTGGTTGTAGCCCCGGATAGAATCTCAGGAGCTACAGCCAAAAGACTAGCTAGCCCCGAGTCCCAACAGTTCCGACAACAGCGTAGCCCCGGGTCTTTTCCAGACCTATCAACTCCCCTGCCCGAAGAACACAGGGTGGCCAGGTGCACGGTGCCAAGAGTTAACCGATCAGCAGGGGAGAGGGGCAGCGAAGGAAAAAGAAAAGAGGAAAGTCTTGAGGTGCTTCCGGAACCAGAGATGGTTCTCCTCAAGTTTTAGAGTGGCAGGGAGGCTGTTCCAGAGGGAGGCCCAAGCCGAAGACAGAGATCTACCCCGGGCTTGTTTCTTTGAAAAACGACTGACCCTGAGGGAGTTAGAGGTAGCGGAGCGATAGCTCGAGAGAGGAGGTATTTGCAGAGGGATAGCTGAAGGTATTTTGGACCCAGGAAGCCTTGTGGACAATGCAGAGGGTTTTATGTACATTTATTTGCTCACTTAGGTTGTTACTATAGTTTCATGTATTTCCATTTGAGATTTGATGTGTTCGTACCTTCACAGGGACAATTATATATTTTACATGATAAAGTTGCAGATATGCGATCTGTTCCATCTACGGGTTTGCTTTACATTTCACATATGATTTTATATTATTGCAAAGTGTAAAATATCTTTCTGTGTTGCAAATTATGAACAACCTAATATATATGCTCATCCACTTGTTTATATGAAATGAACAATATCTTGAAAATGCTGCGCTAGACTGAACTTTGTGTTAATTTTTAGAATTATTACACCAAACTCTAGGGACGGCAGAAAAGAAGGAAGAAAAGCAAGGAAGAACGGAGGGAAGTAGGAAGAAAATGAGGTATTGTATATGTCCCAAATATGGTAGATATGTGTGAATAATGGGCAACAATATACAGCACAGAAAAAAACGTCTATCCCCACATCTTTTACACCGAATGCTCTCAAATGAAAGGTTTTAAGAGAAAAGGAAATAATAATTCACTCATAGGTCTGCAGGCGGCTTTCTAAAAATGTCATGGCCCTATGGATTGAATAATGCGGCTGAATAAATCCATAATATATCATTAGAACCAGCATGTGGGCTCGTGCACTGATCAACATTGTTAAATATGTGATGCCATGTCAGCAGAAAATCAACTCTTTATTTATTTCGTAGGGCACATTTGACTCAGATTTGTAGATATCTGCTTATACTTGGAACAAGATGTGTGCATTTAATTTAAACAGTCCTTTCTATTAGATGATGTCAGCATTATGGCCACAAAATAAGGCAAGCATTAAACAGACATTAATAATATCCATACTGTATCTGGTATGTTCACCACTGTAATCAAGAACACATCAATGCCTTAATATAGGCATTGGGCCTCATTAGGAGTGTGCCGGGCGGTAACAATGGTACCGGTAAGTGTACCGGCACCGTTGTTACCGGACTGGCACACTCCAAGTCTGCGGGCGGCTGACGTTCCGCCGCCAGGTCTGACCTGGCGGGCAGAAAGGCAGCCACCCGCAGACTTTCACGGAAGCACCGGCACCGTTATTAACGGAGCTGGGGCTTCCATCATCCCCATTCGCATTGAGTCCTATGGGACTCAAATGGGAATGGGGATTAACAATTTTCCGGCGCCTGTGGTCGTAATCCCCCAGCGTTTCCATGAAGCCAGGCGCTGGAAACATTCACAAGTTTGGTGGCAACCTGCCGCTTTTACCGGCACAGCTACCGCCGGACTTGTAATGAAGCTCATAGTTACTACAGAGGCAACCCATGTGTACGGAGGAGGTAGTTGCCTCCCTTCCCCCTGTGCCCATCACCTTGTGCTCAGTTTTCCCCCATAACCCCAGCTCCCACAGGATGCCCCGGTGCTTTATTTTGAAATACATAAATAAATAAGTAAATAAATAAATAAATAAACATAAACAGGATTGTGCGTTATGCATGGGCTAGCTTGTGCCCAGCTTGCTAGGCCACTACATTATAATTCCCTGGAAAGTGCAGGCCCTGTGAGTTCAAGTTGTTCCTGGGAATTGTCTGCTGGTGGATATGTTTCCACGGCCTGCTTCCTAATCCAATGATGGCAGCATTATCCCAAAAGCAAGTGTATACGTATGTGCGCGTTTGGTTGTAATGCATGCATGTTGTGCAGTGAGCTAGTGCAGAGGAGTGAGTGTGTGTGTGTGTGTGTGTGTGACTGTGTGTAAGAGAGGGAGAAAGAGGGAGAAGTAGTAACAGTCTGAATTTTTGCTGTGTGCATGGATTTGTTTGGTGGGACGGGGGCACATCAATTGTCACTGCTGCTGTGTGGGCTCAACTTCATGAAAGTCATTTACAGTTACCATTACTGCCATAGATCATGGCCACCACTTTTGAAGTAGATTTTCAATTACCATTACTGCCAAATGTTATGACCGCAGCTTCATGCAAGTGATCTACTCTGACCATTAGTGGCATAGAACAATTGTGAGTGCACCTTCATGCAACTGATTTACCCTGGCCATTACTGGCATAGATCGATTGTAGCTGCTCCTTCATGCAACTGATTAATGCTGCCCTTTACTGGTATATATTGGTAGTGGCAGCAGTTTCAAGCACGTGATGTACACTGTGCAATACTGGCATAGATAGATTATGGCTGCAACTTCATGCAAGTGATTTACATTGCCCATTACTGGCATAGATAGATTGTGGCAGCAGCTTCATGAAAGTGATGTATAGTGACTGTTACTGGCATAGATGCATTGTGGCCGCACCTTCATGCAAGTGATTTACACTGCCCATTGCTGGCATGTATAGATTGTGGCTGCAGCCTCATGCAAGTGATTAACACTGTCCATGACTGGTATAGATAGATTGTGGCTACAGGTTCATGCAAGTGATTTACACTAGCAAGTACTGGCATAGATAGAATATGGCTGCAGCTTCATGCTAGTGACTTACAATGCCCATTGCTGGCATAGATAGAATTTGGCTGCAGCTTCATACATGTGACTTAGACTGCCATTCACTGGCATAGATTGTGGCCAAAGCTCCATGAAAGGGATCTGAATGAACTATTATTGACATAAAAAGAAATTAGCAGCAGCTTTGTAAGGTGATTTTTATTGACCATTTTTGTCCTGCATAGATTATAGTGGCATCTTCGTGAAGCAATTTATGGTGATCATTACTAGCTAGATTGTGGCTGCAGCTTCATGTAAGTAACCTGCAATGTTGGCATATTTTGTAGACTCACAACATAAAAATATTGTAATGTTCCTTTGTAATGTTGGTGACAAGTTTTTTACTGTTTTTTTTCTTGGGTTATCCTAGATTCCCTATTGTAAATTGTATGTTTTCTTTTCCATTTTTCTAAAATAAATTGTGCAGCAAAAGGAACCAATTATGCACATTATTATGAAATCATTTTTGGGGCCAGAACCCCATTGAACCCTCCAACTTTACTTAGCTGTCCCTCAATATGCTTGGTTGTGCTTGCTAATTGGGAGATGCTTATGCCCCTCCGCTAAGAATATTCCCTTTGCCACCCACTGACCTTCAATCATTTACAATACCCGTTCCGTCTAAGAGGACACCTCTCCCCCGGCTCAAAAAGCTGCCACGGCCACTAATTTACAATCATACGTGGCTGTAAATTCCTCACCATCTTCCAGTTGCAGGTAGCCAATTGAACTGAGTAAAAGCTTAGCATGTTGGCTAGCATAACACTCTACACCAGATTCAAAGAACATTGCAAATGTCTTAACTGTGAAATGTCTGCAGAAAAATGCTCTCAAGTTCCACCAAGGTTCAGGCTAGCATAATGATAGTCTGCACATTTTAGACATGCCAGAGGGGCAATGCAAACTGTGCGCTGCATGCCCTCCATGAATACATTAGCATTGTATCTGTCCCCAAACCATAAACATTGTGTTCACCCATTATTCAAATTGGTTGAAGGCTGAATACTAAATCATAGTATTATTATTATGATACCGTTTATTAAATAACTGCACACAATGTATAACGCCCGCAGAGTAAATTAACAGAGGATCATGAAATGAATGTATTTAATGGTTGCTTGTAGTGATGACAATGCTCCGTACATGTTACTTTTTGCAATACAAATTACCTTTAGACAACTCATGAATATTCAAAAAACAAAACAGATTATTGTGCTCCCCAGGCCCTTCTTGTCGAAAAAGGAGCCAGGACTGTTCAGTGGACCAGGGGCATATATGGACAAAACGGCTCGGTCCATTGGATCTTCTAATGCCCCATCAATGTGTCAACCAGATGAAATCCTTCCAGTAACATCAAATCAATGGGATCTTAGCAAAGACTTCCATTGCTGAACTATGATGACTGCCATATAAGCAAGCTGACAGATCTTTCCTGTACCTCATGTAATGCAATGGATCTTGGTCGTCTAATTGTGCTCTGAATTATGTGAAAGGCCATATGTACAGGACCAATTGCGGTCAAGGGGCCACAGTGTGGAAGAGTGATACACACAAGGCCATCAGCAGGACACTGTGTGCAGGTTATTGCGAGAAGTGGTGGCCATTAATGTGAGGGGTAGTCATATGGTGTAGGTTAGAGGAACATGGGAAAGAGGCGGGTAGGGGAGAGGAGTGGAGGCATGGGGTGCTGGTCCAGACATTGAGTGAAAACGGGGTGTAGAGGGGGTCCCCATTGAGATAGGCATGGCATCTCGCCACCATTGGGGAGACACTAAAAGAGCACTGTTGCAGGTGAGAGCCCTTTATCACACTTCCCTCCCGAGCCCTACCCTATCTAATTTGTTCTTTGCAAAAATCATCTCACTATGTAATACTTATGCCTTCAGACTATGCTAAATTGTGCAAAGCTTAAGCATCTGGAAATGTGTAAGATATAAGAAGCTACATGCAATGACACAACAGATATCTGGTAATTTTATAACATATTCCTTCATAGTAAAAACAAATATGGAATGCAGGATTTCTAGTGGGCTTAAATATTGTCCACCACAGGATTTATGAGCATGTCAGAATCACACAGGATCCTGATATTGGTGAAGCCATGACAGGCTGGTGTAATGTGTTGGTGAATCATATTGTCTCTGATGTGTTTTGCAGTTCCACCAATCAGAGATGTTACTTGTCCTCTCTTTTCAATCTCCCTTTTTACTTTTTCCAGCGAGTCTTATTTATTTCATAGGTGGTATTGCAGACTCTGGGATTGTGTTCATGGCTAGTCCTACTCTTTTCTTAAACTTTCTTGGGGGTTCTAAGTTCTCTGCCCTGCCTGTATCTGGAATAAGGAAAGCGAGACTCTCCACCCCTCTATTGCATGATACTTCACTTTCCTCAAGCTCAGACCCGATTGCTCCCACAATTTGCCTCTTGGTACCACTTTCATCTCTTGCTTTTCTTGGCTTGGAAAAATCTGTGCTTATGTCCTGGATATCTCCGTCCACCTCCTCAACCACTCTCGCTTGCCGCAGTATCCAATCTCTCCTTGTCGCCACTGACCTCCTCCTTCCCCTCTCTATGTCTTTCCTTCTTTCTCTATTCTTCATACAACTCCTATCCATGAATGCTTTTACTATCACTTCTATCCTTTACTGTCCTTCCTCCTTCTCTCCAAACATTCCCGGAACCCTTCTCCTCCCAATGTTGATCCTTTACACCTTCATCTCCCAGCCTCTTGCTCCTTCCCACACCTGGTGGACACTCCCATTCACTGCACACATCACATGCTGACAGCAAGGTCAGTCAAGAGTTCACAAAACTCATGGGTATTTGATATTGATTTTAGTATCAAATAGACAGTGGGTCGCATATAATACATGTTTACAAATAATAATTTAGTGAATATAAGTCATAAGTAATTTATTCTCAAATTTCAACAAAAATAGTTCAACAATGGAAACACAAATATAGTAAAAGAGCTTGACACGTTTCGGGAGACAAAATCCCTTTATCAGGAGCAAAAATTCATAAGGTTCAGATCCTTGATTCAGTCTTCAGGCTTCAACTTTCCTATTTTATCTACAAAGTAAATTAAAAACTAAGGTCAGTTTGATATAGATTTAAAAGTATCCATTTGTTCATTTGTTGATTCATATATTTGTGCATCAATGTCACCTTTATCGATGCCAGAAGATATAAATCTGTTTTTTGTGGACCAAATAGACTTCTTAATCTGATATCCATATGTATGGCCAATTCTTCATTCTTTGTTCTGGAAAATATGCAAGAAAGTGGTCCTCATTACGAGTATGGAGGCAGCCATAGAGCTATTAGCTCCATGGCAGCCTCCATACCGGGCTCCATTACCGGGTTCCTGCAATGGGGACTTACTGGGTTACTCTGACATAGGAGGACCCGGTAAATCCTCCTTGCAGAAACCCATCCCTATTCCCATTGAGCCCAAAAAGGGCTCAATGGGAATGGGGAGGGAGATAACAACGGGCACATTGCGAGTGTCCCATTGGTGCCTCCCTCTTCCCCTCGCGGGACCCGGAAAAGACGTCTGGTTTTACCAGACGTTTGATCTGGGTCCCGCGATGGGAAGCTCATAATCGGCGCTCCCGTAATGAAGGGGGCCGGACCCGTACTGGCCCCCTTCATTATGGGAGCGCCAGCCTTATAATGAGGGCCAGTGTGTACTAACGCTGGGAATAGCAGTTCTCCAATTTAGTAAATTTCAATTAAAGCTGCCTTTCTATAAGATCAAGGCAGCATGGAAGAAATGTTTGTGGAAGGTGTATGACTCGCTACAGGCCACGTTTCACTTTTCTCTTCTCCATTTCAAAGCATCTAGGAAGAACACAGAACATAGATGTCTGTGTGAGGTGGTCTATTAGCAATATGATCGGCATGCTCATAAAGTGGGTAACATAATCAAACTCATGCTTACCTTGTTTTTTAATATCATCTAATGTACGGATTAAAAGGATATGAAGGATGTGAATAGAAAGGAATTGGATCCAGTCCTTTGTTTCTAAATGAGAATCAATATAGAGAATACAATATGGGCTTGACCACTATATGAATCGTTCAGATTTCTAGTTACAGTGTACTATGCCAATTGTGTAGCAGTTGGGTGTCTTACTGGCTGTAAAGTCACTGCTTAGTCAGCTCAACAGTGGGGAAGGATAGCTCTGAGTTAGAATGGCCAGTTACATTATTACGTGCTGCATGTCCTCACAGGCATGCAAACGTCATATTTCAGTAGTGTATTACCTGTGCGCAGGTGGCTAATGCGATGCCTGTCTGGGTGATTCTATTTCAAAGTTATATTGGTAAATACATAAAGGTAGATAAAGTCTGGTAAAGTTATCTAGATCACGGGTAACAGTATCTGAATATCTGTATGGATACCTTTTCTAATGTGGCCAAAATTGAGTGTTGGTCTAAGCATGATTTACATTTTGCATTTACAATTTAGACCTAGGATAGCATTACTTCAATGCATCAAACCTCTGTGGAATACATTATTATGGTGGAATCATCCGCACATGTAAGCATTCAAACAGATTTCTATGTTGGCATTTTGAGTGGCACAGCAACATCATTGTGTGTAGCTTTGTGTTGCACTCATCTAGTAGGTTACATTCTCAATACATTAATCATAAATGACATAGCGGTTTGACATAAACCATTTAACTACATCTTGTCAGTAATTACATATCGATCTTCTGTGGAATACATTACTGTGGTAAACGCATCTGCACATACTGGCATTTCAACATCTTTCAATGGTGATATTTTGAATAGTACATCCACATCAATGTGTGCAACATAGTATTGTGATCCTCTAGTGGGCTAAATTCTCAATGCGTTGATCATCAAAGACATTGCGGTTTATAGTAAACCGTTAGAACACAGCTAATCATGAATTGTATATCATCCTGGTTGCAGGGTGATCCTGTTAAATCCAGTTTCACATACATTCATATTGTTAGCATTATGTACAGTTATATTACATATATCTAATCATATTAGACCAGAGTTGTTCTAGCAGAGGTCATTAGTATCCTCCTAAAAAATCATCGGCAGGTGAGTGCTTGCAGCCCCCGAACTCCATTTTGCCCTGCAGACCCCCCTTCCCACCGCATCCCTCCCCGAGCGTGTCCCTGCTCCCTCCCGCCTCCGAACCCGCCCACCGCCCGTGATTGGTTACTGGGCTTCCGGGCCCAGAGTCTAGCGACCCGTGCTGCAGGCGCCCACTGCCTCCTAAAAAATCATCGGCAGGTGAGTGCTTGCAGCCCCCGACCTCCATTTTGCCCTGCAGACCCCCCCTTCCCACCGCATCCCGCATCCCTCCCCGAGCGTGTCCCTGCTCCCTCCCGCCTCCCAACCCGCCCACCGCCCGTGATTGGTTACTGGGATTCCGGGCCCAGGGTCTAGCGACCCACGCTGCAGGCGCCCACTGCCTCCTAAAAAATCATCGGCAGGTGAGTGCTTGCAGCCCCCGACCTCCATTTTGCCCTGCAGACCCCCCCTTCCCACCGCATCCCTCCCCGAGTGTGTCCCTGCTCCCTCCCGCCTCCCAACCCGCCCACCGCCCGTGATTGGTTACTGGGCTTCCGGGCCCAGGGTCTAGCGACCCGTGCTGCAGGCGCCCACTGCCTCCTTAAAAATCATCGGCAGGTGAGTGCTTGCAGCCCCCGACCTCCATTTTGCCCTGCAGACCCCCCTTCCCACTGCATCCCGCATCCCTCCCCGAGCGTGTCCCTGCTCCCTCCCGCCTCCCAACCCGCCCACCGCCCGTGATTGGTTACTGGGATTCCGGGCCCAGGGTCTAGCGACCCGCGCTGCAGGCGCCCACTGCCTCCTAAAAAATCATCGGCAGGTGAGTGCTTGCAGCCCCCGACCTCCATTTTGCCCTGCAGACCCCCCCTTCCCACCACATCCCTCCCCAAGCGTGTCCCTGCTACCTCCCGCCTCCCAACCCGCCCACCGCCCGTGATTGGTTACTGGGCTTCCGGGCCCAGGGTCTAGCGACCCGTGCTGCAGGCGCCCACTGCCTCCTAAAAAATCATCGGCAGGTGAGTGCTTGCAGCCCCGACCTCCATTTTGCCCTGCAGACCCCCCCTTCCCACCGCATCCCGCATCCCTCCCCGAGCGTGTTCCTGCTCCCTCCCGCCTCCCAACCCGCCCACCGCCCGTGATTGGTTACTGGGCTTCCGCGCCCAGGGTCTAGCGACCCGCGCTGCAGGTGCCCACTGCCTCCTAAAAAATCATCGGCAGGTGAGTACTTGCAGCCCCCGACCTCCATTTTGCCGTGCAGACCCCCCTTCCCACCGCATCCCTCCCCGAGCGTGTCCCTGCTCCCTCCCGCCTCCCAACCCGCCCACCGCCCGTGATTGGTTACTGGGCTTCCGGGCCCAGGGTCTAGCGACCCGTGCTGCAGGCGCCCACTGCCTCCTAAAAAATCATCGGCAGGTGAGTGCTTGCAGCCCCCGACCTCCATTTTGCCCTGCAGAACCCCCCCTTCCCACCTCATCCCGCATCCCTCCCCGAGCGTGTCCCTGCTCCCTCCCGCCTCCCAACCCGCCCACCGCCCGTGATTGGTTACTGGGCTTCCGGGCCCAGGGTCTAGCGACCCGCGCTGCAGGCACCCACTGCCTCCTAAAAAATCATCGGCAGGTGAGTGCTTGCAGCCCCCGACCTCCATTTTGCCCTGCAGACCCCCCCTTCCCACCGCATCCCTCCCGGAGCGTGTCCCTGCTCCCTCCCGCCTCCCAACCCGCCCACCGCCCGTGATTGGTTACTTGGCTTCCGGGCCCAGGGTCTAGCGACCCGTGCTGCAGGCGCCCACTGCCTCCTAAAAAATCATCGGCAGGTGAGTGCTTGCAGCCCCCGACCTCCATTTTGCCCTGCAGACCCCCCTTCCCACCGCATCCCACATCCCTCCCCGAGCATGTCCCTGCTCCCTCCCGCCTCCCAACCCGCCCACCGCCCGTGATTGGTTACTGGGCTTCCGGGCCCAGGGTCTAGCGACCCGCGCTGCAGGCGCCCACTGCCTCCTAAAAAATCATCGGCAGGTGAATGCTTGCAGCCCCCGACCTCCATTTTGCCCTGCAGACCCCCCCTTCCCACCGCATCCCTCCCCGAGCGTGTCCCTACTCCCTCCCGCCTCCCAACCCGCCCACCGCCCGTGATTGGTTACTGGGCTTCCGGGCCCAGGGTCTAGCGACCCGCACTGCAGGCGCCCACTGCCTCCTAAAAAATCATCGGCAGGTGAGTGCTTGCAGCCCCCGACCTCCATTTTGCCCTGCAGACCCCCCTTCCCACTGCATCCCTCCCCGAGCATGTCCCTGCTCCCTACCGCCTCCCAACCCGCCCACCGCCCGTGATTGGTTACTGGGCTTCCGGGCCCAGGGTCTAGCGACCCGTGCTGCAGGCGCCCACTGCCTCCTAAAAAATCATCGGCAGGTGAGTGCTTGCAGCCCCCAACCTCCATTTTTCCCTGCAGACCCCCCCTTCCCACCGCATCCCGCATCCCTCCCCGAGCGTGTCCCTGCTCCCTCCCGCCTCCCAACCCGCCCACCGCCCGTGATTGGTTACTGGGCTTCCGGGCCCAGGGTCTAGCGACCCGCGCTGCAGGCGCCCACTGCCTTTCACCAACCAAAGCCCGCCTCTCCTCCTCTCCCAGCACCGTTCTCATTGGTCCCTCCAGCCTTTATCACCGGTCCCCCCAGGGCAGCCCTCTGCCCGGCAGCCCCCAGCGGCTAAGGGCCCCGAGGCCAAGGGCGACCCCAACAGAGGCGACTCCAGGAAGTGTCAGCAGGTGTCCGCAGGGGAAGCCACCCCAGTGGCCAACCGTCAACCAGCGACTACAAGGACCAGTAAGGTAGGAAGGCCGGGGTTGGGAGAGGTACAGCTTTACACCAGATACCTAACCTCGTTGCCCCAAACTGCATTTGATAGAAGGGCCGCCGTGCCCAAACTGCATTGTCTGTTCTCCAAACCGCACTGATAGGCCACTCCCACACTGTACAGGTGTCTCAAACCTAGCAGGGCCGCCGTGCCCAAACTGCATTGTCTGTTCTCCAAACTGCACTGATAGGCTTTTCTCCCACTATACAGGTGTCTCAAACCTAGCAGGGCCGCCTTGCCCAAATTGCACTGTCTGTCCTCCAAACTGCATTGATAGGCCTCTCTCCCACTATACAGGTGTCTCTCAAACGTAGCAGATAGAAGGACCGCCGTGCCCAAACTGCATTGTCTGTTCTCCAAACTGCACTGATAGGCTTTTCTCCCACTATACAGGTGTCTCAAACCTAGCAGGGCCGCCGTGCCCAAATTGCACTGTCTGTCTTCCAAACTGCATTGATAGGCCTCTCTCCCACTATACAGGTGTCTCTCAAACGTAGCAGATAGAAGGGCCGCCGTGCCCAAACTGCATTGTCTGTTCTCCAAACTGCACTGATAGGCTTTTCTCCCACTATACAGGTATCTCAAACTTAGCAGGGCCGCCGTGCCCAAAGTGTATTGTCTGTTCTCCAAACTGCACTGATAGGCCACTCCCACACTGTACAGGTGTCTCAAACCTAGCAGGGCCGCCGTGCCCAAAGTGCATTGTCTGTTCTCCAAACTGCACTGATAGGCCACTCCCACACTGTACAGGTGTCTCAAACCTAGCAGGGCTGTCGTGCCCAAACTGCATTGTCTGTTCTCCAAACTACACTGATAGGCTTTTCTCCCACTATACAGGTGTCTCAAACTTAGCAGGGCCGCCGTGCCCAAAGTGTATTGTCTGTTCTCCAAACTGCACTGATAGGCCACTCCCACACTGTACAGGTGTCTCAAACCTAGCAGGGCCGCCGTGCCCAAGTTGCATTGTCTGTTCTCCAAACTGCATTGATAGGCCTCTCTCCCACTATACAGGTGTCTCTCAAACGTAACAGATAGAAGGGCCGCCGTGCCCAAATTGCATTGTCTGTTCTCCAAACTGCACTGATAGGCCTCTCTCCCTCTATACAGTTGTCTCAAATTTAGCTGGGCCGCCGTGCCCAAAGTGTATTGTCTGTCTTCAAACTGCACTGATAGGCCACTCCCACACTATACAGGTGTCTCAAACCTAGCAGGGCCGCCGTGCCCAAACTGCATTGTCTATTGTCCAGACTGCTTTGACAGGCCTCTCTCCCACTATACAGGTGTCTCAAACCTAGCAGGGCCGCCGTGCCCAAACTGCATTGTCTGTTGTCCAAACTGCTTTGACAGGCCTCTCTCCCACTATACAGGTGTCTCAAACCTAGCAGGGCCGCCGTGCCCAAATTTGCATTGTCGCTAAGGGAGACGGAGACTAAAGAGAGCCACTGTTAGAACCCAACTATATAACTATACAACCCTTAACTCCACCCTTACACCCCGACCAAGACAACAACTAGACTAAAACAACTCGGAATCGTACAATGCCGCGCAAACGACCCACCCAGAGGGAAAGAAGAGAAGAAAGAACAAACACCCCGAAACTTCAACTAAGAACCGCAACAACAGAACACACCCCCACAGACAGGTTCAAAGATCGGACCAACACTGAAAGAAGAGACAAATCCCTTTACCTAACTCCATACCTCACTGAGACCTGCTCACCAGATCGAACCAACGCGACGCCAAAACCAACTACACGGAACAACCTACCAACATCACGAAGAAGGACAAACCCCACCAGATACAACAAGCACACAACTGAAGCAATAACACCATACATCACCAAAGCAAGAAGAACCCACAACCATGTCCCCTGGAAGACGAACCAGATGAAAACAAAAACCCTAGGCTAAACCTAGAAGTACCACTCGAGAACGCCGACAACCTGAAACCTGCTCCTGAACAAGATCAGAAAACGAACCTAACAAAAAAAGGCAAACCAAGCTACACTTCTAAACTCCATTGCAAACTAATAAATGCAAGATCCATGTCAAAACACTCTACAGAGATCTTCGACCTACTCGACGACAACGGCATCGACATCCTCTTCATCACAGAAACTTGGCTGGACGACAACTACAAAATCACACTCCAAAGCTGCCTTCCAGCAAACTTTAAATGCCTTCAAATAAACAGGAAAAACAAAAAAGGAGGAGGCATCGCAATAGCATTTAAAGAGCAGCTGAAAATAAGAACAGACGAACCACTCAACATCCCCAACTGCGAGTCTATGGTCATACACCTAACAACTAGCCCAAAAACCAACATCACTTTCATCCTGGTGTACAGACCCCCAATTTATGATGCATCCTTCGTCGACAACTTCATAGAAGCCATAACCAACATAGCCATCAACCACGAACACCTAATCATACTGGGGGATTTCAACATCTGGTTCGAAGACAGTCATGCCAACTCCCAAAACTCACTGATTGAACAACTCGCCACCATGAAACTATGAGAACTAGTAAAAGGGGCAACTCACTCGGCAGGACACACCTTGGACGCAATATTCGCAGAGGAAAAACTCATCACCATGGCACCGCCGATACAAATACTGTGGAGTGACCATCTCATCATCCCATTCGTAATCACTCTGCCTACTCAAGTCTACATCCAACCTCCCAAACTCACAGCCACCACAAAAAGAAACTGGAAAGACGTCAAAAAAAGCAACCTATTCGAACAACTGGAGTTAACCAAGCCCTCAACAACAGAACTAGACCTAGCTGACCTAGACGGGAAAGCGGAGATACTACACAAATGGATTGCAGATACAATCGACAAGATGGCCCCAGAAAAACCATTCACACCATCAAAAAAAAGAGCAATGGCAAAATGGTTTACCCCACTACTAAGCACCATGAAAAAAGAAAACAAAAAGATGGAAACGGAATGGAGGAAAGATTACAATCCAGACAAAAAAACAATGTTCCAAAAGGACATTCGCGCATACAAGAAGGAAATTCAAAAGGCAAAGAGAAAGCATTATGATGACAGAATCACAAATGCCACCAACACACAAAAAGAAATGTTCCGTATAATTAAAGAAATGAGAAACCCACCAGGCTGTGACAACACCCCAACCCCCTCGGAGAAACTATGCAACAACCTTGCAGACCACTTCAAAAAGAAAATCAATTACATCCGACAAACCATCCAACAGAGACCAACCAGCAGCGACTTACAACCAAACAAACCTAAATCAGAACCGCAGCACAAACTCAATAACTACCCTCAAATATCAGCAGAGGCATTCGCAACGCTGATAAAACACAGCAAGAAAGCAGGCTCACCGATGGATCCCTGCCCCCCGGACATCTACAAATCAATCCTCAGACAAGGAACACCAGCAGAATACTTCAGAAACCTTCTAAATCTATCACTGGCAACAGGAACAGTACCAAGGATCTTCAAATCGGCTTACATCAAACCACTTCTGAAAAACACAAGCGGGGACGTAGTTGACCTCTCCAACTACAGACCAATCTCCAACATCCCCTACCCAGCCAAACTCCTCGAAACCTACGTATACAAACTAACCCAAGAATACGTTGAAGAACACCACCTGCTAGACCAAGCTCAAGTCAGCTTCAGACCCAGAAGAGGTACAGAAACAGCACTACTATCCATCTGGGATGACCTAAAAACAAACGCAGACTCCAACACAACATCTGCCCTTATCCTGCTCGACCTCTCTGCAGCCTTCGACACAGTTAGCCATGACACCCTAACCAAAAGACTAGAAGACATAGGCATAACAGACACAGCGCTACGCTGGACTAAATCATTCCTAGCAGACAGAACTGAAACCGTCTGGATCAAACCCTTCAAATCCACCCCACGAGTCAACGACTGTGGAGAACCACAAGGATCCTCACTATCTCCACTGTACTTCAACATCTACCAAACCCCAGTAATCAGAATCTTCAAGAAACACAACATTAAATGCTACAACTATGCAGACGACACTCAAATCATCTACAAGATCGAAGACACCCAAGCCGATCATTCAAACTTAACCGACTGTCTAAAAGAAGTCTTCAACTGGATGAATGCCAACAACCTGAAAATCAATCCAGCAAAAACCGAAATCATGATCATATCCAAAGACCAAGAGAAGGAAACCGCCATCCCATGGCCAACGGAAATGGGATCTACACCATCACCATCTAAGGTAGTAAAAAATCTGGGAGTCCTGATGGACAACACCCTAACCTTAGAACCGCAAATAAATGCAACAGTCAAGAAATGCTTCTTCCTCCTCCACACGGCAAGAAAAATACTACCTTTCCTCTCCTTCACACACAAAACACTCACCATCGTCGGCCTCATCATGTCAAATATCGACTATGCAAACAGCCTCTACCTCGGTATACCGGAATACCTACTGAAGAAGCTACAACGGATCCAAAACACTGCAGCCAGACTACTCCTCAAACTATCCAGAAGAGACCACATCACCCCGGCCCTAAAAACACTACACTGGCTCCCAGTAAAACAGCGCATCATCTTCAAAACATTGTGCATAACGCACAGGGCAATCAGCGGACAAGGAGCAGAATTCCTACAAAAAAAAATAACAATCTACAAGCCAACGAGACCGCTCAGGTCAACCAACGAAATCCGACTGGAACAAAAACCTTACATCAAGAAGAAACTCAGAGGCACCGCTTTCTACCACTTAGCCGCAAAAACCTGGAACAACATCCCAAAAGTAATAAGGAACACCAAAGACCACCTTAAATTCAGAAAATTACTAAAAACCTGCCTCTTCAACACCGAAGACTAAAACCGAAACAACAATAAGACAAACGACTCATCAAAAAAGGACATTGACAAACCCCTAGAACCGACAGAAGTACCCTGGGCACCAGTAGGGCTGACGCTGGACACAGGGGTCCACCCGCGAGACCCAGAGAAATGGATACAACTACTCCAGCCAACCCTTACCATCCCCCACCACCCGTACAGCCACAACTAGGTTCCACGAGGCTGTGGAACGAACAAGATACCACCAATCACCACACAACCGGGTGTATGGACACTAGCAGCGGCGCTAGTCATGTGGAGGGGGTGAGGAGCATGCAAGGTTATTAAGGGAGCGGGCGGAGGGGATAGCTAGATCCTCAAACGGCCTCGAATGGAAAAACGGGCATGTACCTCCTGAGGCTCAGGGTGTACAAGCATCCCGTCGGGTAAGATTACACGAGCCCAACCGGTTCAGTCCAGGATAGAGATGACTAACGAATACCATTAACAATTTCCTTCTCTGCATACACCTCTCAAACTCCCAACCAAACACCACCACAAACCTCTAGGGCAGCAAACCACACGAACTTCACTACACTGCAACAACAAAACAAAAAAACACATAGACTCGCACATCAGCACACAACGACTACCGGCCGCATACACCCCAGGCCCAGCCGACGGAACCACCGGGCTGAGGCTGCCAACAGCACATCACTGCAATCTTGCATTTTTCCAGCCTCCACCCACTAACCCACCCTCCCCCCCTCTTTCAGAGCCGCCAGAGCACCAGGGGACCACTCCGGTGGTGATAGTGCGCGGTACAAATGACCTTTAACATTAACATTAACATTAACTGTATGCATCAGTCAGTGTGTACAAAGGGTACAGCCATTGTCGTGTTTAGGAACAAGATTTAGAGAAATTGTATTAGCGAAAAATCTTCTTTTAATCCTGTGAATGCCATGTAGTCCAACCTGTGGATCCAGAACATCACTCTATTTAGTAAGAGTGTATCAGTGTTGTCTCCTCTCAGTGTAGACTTGACAATCTCCAGAACCATATATTTCAACTGGGCTATTGTATGTCTGTTTTTGGCAAAGTGTCTGGCAACCAATGATTTCTTGTTAATGGTCCTAATATTTGATTTATGTTCTGTTAACCTATCCTTGATCTTCCTGGTAGTCTGTCCTACATAGAGGGGCCGATTCATGGAACAAACGTGCGCCGAAAATCCCAGCGCAAGCAGGCGCAAGATTTCCCACTGGTTGTGCGCCAAATCGGTGCATGTCGCACGCGGGCACACAAGTCATCAAACGGAGTGCGCTACGCGCACAGCTAAAGCGCACATAGCGCAGTGCACACAACAAAAGTAGGCGGAACAGTGGGCGTAACACGCAGAATGGGGAATAACGCGTGAAAAAGAAGGTGTAACTGGGGAAGTACTGCAGGGAACTACACGCCCACACGCACGCGAACAACCCGTATTCATGGATACGAATACGGGAAACCCGCGCACGGCAAAAGACGCACACAGGCGTGAATGCGTCCGCCACACGAAGGCAGGCGGAAGCGTCCCCGCGCACAGTATAAAAGTGCACGCAAACAACAAACACGTATATACAGCTACGATGAATGCCCCATTTGTCGCGGCACTGATCGTGGGACACCGCAGGAGGAGGAGAATAGCCAGGGCACGCATTTTTTCAACACGGACAAGCCTTTTTGGGATGCCTGACAACCACGTCTACAGCAGGTATAGGTTTCCACCCCGTATCATCCTAGACCTGGTCAGGGAGTGGGAAGATGACCTTACATCCCCCACCCTTTGCTCCCAAGCATTGCCCTTGGAGAAGGTGCTCAATGTCCTGCATTTTTTGGCCACCTGGTCATTTCAGCGGACTACTGCCATAGTGGGGGGGGGGTCTCACAGGCCACGCAGTCACGCTGCCTACACCAGGTCTTGGCAATCATGACTCCGCGCCCCTCAGTCCGCAGGCACATATACATGCCCAGAACACCCGCAGAAAGGCAGGCCGTTGTCTTGGACTTTTACAGGGTGGCACACTTCCCCAAAGTGCTAGGTGCCATAGATTGCACCCATGTGGCCCTACGTCCACCTAGGGCCACTGAGCACATCTACCGAAACCGCAAGCACTGGCATTCCATCAATGTACAGGTGGTATGCGATGCAAAGGGAATCATCACCTCTGTCTATGCAAAATAGCCTGGCTCCACCCATGACAGTTTCATATACAGAATGTCTGCCCTGAGCCGGGCCCTGGAAGCTGGGCAGCATGGTGACACATGGCTCCTAGGTGAGTACAAATGCCCTTGCACATGCATGCATGTCACACACACACACACACACACACACACACAAATACACAAACCCCAATAAACCCAATAATCACAACCATTATCACCTCTCCAGGGGACAGTGCCTACCCTCTGAGCAACCACATGATGACGCCAATCCGGAACCCCACCACACCACCCCAGGTAAGATACAACGCGGCCCATATTGCAACCAGGGCCAGTGGAGCGCACATTCGGAGTGCTCAAGTCACGCTTCCGCTCCCTTGACCGCTCTGGTGGGCAGCTACTCTATGCATGCCCATTAGTGTGCAGGATCATTGTGGCAGCATGTGTCCTGCACAATGTTGCAACACGGCAGGGCGTACCGGTGGACATGGTGGTGCCCCCACATCCCCAACCACAGGCAGAGATGGTGCCCATGGGTGGGGATAGGGCACGTGGCGAGGATGCCCGGACCCAGCTTGTGGACACATTTTTCACCTAAACTCCCACCCCTGCGGAGTGCACACAGGCCTGACACATACCAGGTGACAATCGATGATGACAAAGAGACAGTCAACTGTCACAACCTTACCACCCTGAGATTGTTGCCATGGAATTGACCAAAAGGCACACATGCAAGGTGTGAATCACACACACCTGCAAAACAGGCCATGACTATCACTGGTATGTCACTCAAACCCTCCCAAAGCACAACATGACATGGCAAGCAATAGCCATACACCAACACAGTACCAATAAGGTACACATTGCCATGTGAAAAATGTAAATTGGCATTAAACAATGATGCCTGACATGGAATCAGATGAAATGACTGACCAACAACCTCCCACCCAAAAGGAGTCATACCCAAATGCATTCCAAAAGTCTAAGTTGTAACATAACAATGAATGCCTGTCTACATGCACATTGTGCATTGAAAAATCAACACTGCAGCTTCTGTGTGCCGTGTCCACCTCCTGCAACACACTGCTCAGTGCACAGCACAGTTAACAGCCATTGCGTGTGATGCACACCCTGAGCATCACATCTAAGCGACAAACCACATCAAAAAGAAAATTAGGCATGTACAGGATCCACAATTGGTCATAGGACATGTGCTGCAGGGACACAGTGGGCACCAGAAGGAAAACAGAGTGTACACGTCGACATGGAAGGGTGGTTGTACATGTAGTGCATTATAGTACGAGTGTGTGGGTCAGTAGGGACATGCACTCAACATATGCATGTGCAATCAAGTGACCATCAGTGTCCTCTACACATCACATGTGAACATTCACCATGTGCACACCCCAGCATGTCAAACCACAACTATCCCCTCACACCTGAAAGGTAAACACAACACATGAACAGGCATTGATCAGCAGACCACATCATGTACATAGGATACCACAATTACAATGTCAGGGTGCCCATCACACTGCAGGGCAAGGCAACTATCACCAAACAAGCACCACCCCTCCCTCACAAATCACCATGACCCACTGAACAACTGCACCGGGGTTATGGAGCCTACATCCTTGAATTTCACCTGGCCACAGGATCACCCTTCCCCTTTGTCACCATCTCCCACCTTTTGTGTAAAAAATTGCCTGCACCCTCAGAGTCCACCTTGATTTGCAAAAACACTACATCCAAGAGAACTCAAAGCAGGCCAACACAGAAGCCAAGCAAAAAGCCTGCAGGCAGAAAATCTAACCAGAACAGCCTCCAGTAGATGACTTCAAGTAGAAGTACCTCACAAAGGCCAAGTACTACCACAATGACGTAACAACCAAGGTAGCACAGTAAAACAATGTCACAACAGGATGTGTACCATGTGTGGTACATAACATAGAATGAAGCACCACAAACGGATGTGTACTGTCACTGCTCCTGTGTACAGGTGCAGGAGTGGCACGAACCAACCACCCCCACCGTGGTCTGGGTGGCTGCAAGGTCAAACTCACACAGGCCTCTGAGACCCTGGTGGGGAAGGAGGGTCAGGTATATGGAGTCGGGACAGGCGTTGGCATACTGGATAACCGGAATGAGGGGAAGGAGAGGGGAGTAGGATTGACACAGGAAAGTAGGGAATGGCCAAGAATGTAGTACTCACATTAACACATACACAATCATACCAAACTTGTTCATCATAAACATAGCAGCAATTCACTGAAATGGAAGTCAAAAAGAAACTTATCTCTGGGGTGAGTGCTGGCCTGCTGCCTGCGCACTGTCAGGTCCGGTAACAGGAGCACCTCAATGCTGCAAAGAGAGCCACGGTTAAAAATCTGTGCGTGCCCATAACACACAAACACACCACCAAATATGCCCCAAAGTAACAAACTACTCTACAAACAGACAATCTGGTGTGGATGCTTCATACCCATACGTAACATTACCCCTGTGATGGTTCATACACAGTCAATGCAGTAAGTCAGGCGCCGGAGGGTGCGTGGCCATGGGCGTAGGACATGGGGGGATAGGGGAGACAAATCCCCCCCCCACAATTGTAAGTGGGGGGGGTGTAATGACATTTATCCCCCGCAGAACATGTTTGGTGTGTCGTACAGGGATCTGTTTTTGAAGTGGGGCGAGGAGCTGCTTACTATGTGAGCAGCTCCTCCCCCCGACCCCGAAAGCATGGGGGCAATACCCTGGGGGCAGATGGGTGATCATCTGCCCCCAGGGAAGGGGGCAAACACATTTATTTTTGTTTAAACATAGTTTTGGGTGTGGGTGGGGATGGGTGCAGGTGGGGCCACTAGCCACCATGGATTTTTACAAGGGGCTGGCCCTCTCCCCCCCACCCAAAGTGGATGGAGGCACTTTATGTAGCCCTCCCTGGGGGCAGATTTCTGCCCTTAGGAAGGGGTACATGAGATGCCCCCCATCCATTTGGGTTGGGGGGGAGAGGCCACTGTAAATATTGGCAGAACCCCCCCCAAGATTGGGGCAGTACATTTTGACCCCCCCCCCCTGGGGGCAGATGGCCACACACACGTGCCTATCTGCCCCTAGGAAAGGGGCAAAACAAAACCAAAAAAAACATTATAACTTGTTTGGGATGGGGGGCCCGGTGGGGCCCGCTAGACCACCAGGAATTTTATGTGTTTGAAAGGGGGCCCTCTCCCCCCAACCTAAGTGGATGGATGGGGGGACACCTTATGTAGCCCTCCCTGGGGGCAGATTTCTGCCCCTATGAAGTGGTACATGAGATGCCCCCCATCCATTTGGGGTGGGGGGAGAGGCCACTGCAAATATTGGCAGAGCCACCCCCCAATCCTGGAGCAGTACGTTTTGCCCCCCTGGGGGCAGATGGCCACACACATGTGCCCATCTGCCCCTAGGGAAGGGGCAAAACAAAAAATATATCATATCTTGTTTTGGGTGGGGGTGGTGGTCCGGGGGGACCCACTAGACCACCAGGATGTTTTGTGTTTGAAAGGGGGGTGGCCCTCTCCCCACACCCTGAGTGGATGGGGGCACCTTATGTAGCCCTCCCTGGGGGCAGATTTCTGCCCCTAGGAAGGGGTACATGAGATGCCCCCCACCCATTTGGGGTGGGGGGGAGAGGCCACTGCAAATATTGGTAGATCCGGCCCCCAAGCCTGGGACAGTAGGTTTTGCCCCCCCCCGGGGGAAGATGGCCACACACATGTGCCCATCTGCCCCTAGGAAAGGGGCAAAACAAAAATAAAACAAATTATAACTTGTTTTGGGTGGATGTGGGGGGCCACTGAACCACCATGGATGTTATTAGTGGAAAGGGGGTGGCCCTGTCCCCCAACCCCAAATGGATGGGGGGCATCTCATGTAGCCCTCCCTGGGGGCAGATTGCTAGATTGGGGTTATCAGTGGGTTAGCCTTTTCCCTTTGCGCCCAGGTAGGTGCAACCACACATATGAGGTACCGTTTTCGTCGGGACTCCTGTGGGAACGCAGCAAGGTAGGACATCTGTTGTTGGCAGCGTGTTTCGGTATGTGGGCAGAGGGAAATGTCTCTGAAATTTGGTGGAAAAAAACTCAATTTTCAGACATTTTACTCTGGACACCCACCGAAACACGCCGCCAACAACACATGTCCTACCATCCTGCGTTGCCACAGGTGTCCCAACGCAAACGGTACCACACATATGTGGGTGCACCTACCTGGGCGCCAAGGGAAAAGGCTAGCCCACTGGTAACCCCAAGCTTTTCTGCAGAGCAGATTTTGCTCATGTGGACAACATACAGATTTGGGCCTATGGTGTCAACGCCACCAAGGAAAACAGGGAACCTCATGCATTTCCAAAAAAAGAGGACACCCGTGGGATTCCACAGAGGTCAGACTTGCGCAAATCGCCTCAGAATTTATTACCCACAATCCCCAGCAAAGTCCGAAACGTTACAACCGCCTACATTTGGGGAAAAAAGGGGCCAAATTTGGCTGAGATATCTTATGTAACAAAAAAGTTACAAGGGATTGAACTGCGACATACCAAAATCACAGAAAAATGCCTTGGCAGAAATACACATGGCATTTAAGGTGTTAAGACGGTAAAGCCCCAGAAGATATATAATTTGTAAGGTAGCTCAATGAGTTCATGCTCCAAATGCAGATTGTGCACAGGAATATGTAACACTTGTGTTCAGCACCTGCCTTAATCTTCCGGTGGGATAATATGCAGAGTGAATGCATTCAGCTTCCGATGCAACACAGCATTTTCCAGGTCAATTGGTTCAGAAGAAGTGGTGGAAAACACTATTACTGTCGCTTTTTCTAATTGGCTGGATTTTCGTGCATTTTCTGGGTGGAGTTCGGGAGCCGAGTGGACACACCACGACCCCCTGTATTTCCCGCTCCACCAGACAAATCCAGCCTTACTGCCAGCATGGGTTCTCCTGCTGGAAATAAGGAAAGAGATTCCTCTGGGATCTCCTTGGAAATTAAACCTGGTAAAAGCGGGCGGAGTGCAGATGAAGCCATTTGTCAATTTCGCCAGAAATCGCTAATTGTGCGAGGTATTTACACTCTTCCAGAGTGGAAAAGCAATGTGATTTCACCTGCCTTTTACGCTAAAATCTTCAATTTTGTGGCGGAAAAGTAAAAACTTACGCCAATGTAAGTGGTCCACTCCATGCAGTTTACTTTGCAACTTGATGCTTGTGGGTTTTGCGTGATGCTACACATGTAATAAATAAATAAATACATTTAACATGACCCCAGATAAATGGTAATTCGTAATCAGAATGAGTGAGTATGGCAGGTCGCTGGTAAGAGGGTGTCCTGTGCTACTTGAGTGCGTTGGCAAATGCCCTTAATTGCCATCTCACATTAAACAGGTGCTTAAACCCATCAGTGTGGACTGCACAATAATAATTCGACAGAGGTATTTCAAATGGCCAATTTAGCTCTTTGGGTGACATTGTCAAAGTGGGTGTGTGTCTTCCCCACAGGGCGACAGAACCCGACTCAGACATGGGTAAGTCTCAGGTGGCAAGCCTTGTACCCTAGTTTATGTGGCAAAGGATTCCAGACTTCTGAGGCTGATAACATTAGTAGCATTGAGTTACATGCCACCTGACATAGTGATAAAGTTGCAAAGCAGTGCTGTTAGTGGGCTAAAGCAGGAGGCAATGTCTGGCCACCCTCAAAGGGTACGTACGACCAAAAGTAATAGGCCCCTCCCTCATCATGGCTGTAAGAACCAGGCTCCAAACCAGGGCAAGAATGCCCTCAAATCATCCATGCCCATGAGAAGGGTACCCCTCATTCTCCAGGAACCTTGTTGAGCAACCTCTGTGCTTTCCAGGTGATACTAACATTATTTAAAGCCAGAAGTCTAAAAGGTAATCGCTTTATTGCAGCTGGAAATTAGCTCCTGGCGTGATCAAAATGTCTTAACCAAGTGTGACATCATCCCCTTCATTTATAAGCAATATGTGTCTTCTCGCGTTTCTTCATCCACTGAATTACTGTTAGAAACAAAGGCAAGAGTTGTGTCTCTTGTGTAGGCATTAGGAAGGCAGTTGCCAGCCTCTGGCATAATATGCCCATGTTCTTCCAATATTGGCTAGCTGTTGGCCTCTTATGGCCAGGTAGAACCATTATGGCAGTGACTGGCAAATGCCTTTCCCTGGCAGACAGTAAAGTGGAAATAAGAGGCCAATTCAAGACACAGCAAAATAGCAGTTAAGACAGACTGCAGCTGCCATTGCTGTGTTAGGGAGAATATGTTGAGTGTTCAAGCAAGGAGGTATGTATTAAACAAGCAAGCAGTGAGACAAGGGAGAGGCAAAGAAAGGCCAGAAGGGCTCTTTGAATAGTGTAACAGTGCAGAGGACCCATGCTCTGCCGTCCTAGTAACATATGAGAGAATCAAATAGATCAGGCTTTGCAGCAAATGTTAAACGAGAAAGGAACAGAGTCCAGCTCTGCATTCAGAATACCAAAGGCAAAGAAAGGCTAGGTTCTAAAGCCAGCATGAGATGGAATAAGAGGGACCAGACTCATCGTGAGAGGCTGGCCCTGCCCTCCCAGGAGCGCTAGAGGGGCAGTCCACATAGCGGGCTGCCCCTCTGGCCACCCCCCGTGGGTCCACATACACCCCACTTACTAGGCATCCCCCGGGTGTGATGCATCTGGCCGCGGACGTGGGGAGAGCTTATACGGGGGTGGGCTTGCAATCGCTCATCCTCCTTGTTTGCTGTACCACCCACCCCCGGAGGATAGTCAAAGCAGCAACATCACACACCTGGTCCCTCTACTGCAATAACAGGGCTTACTCAGAGGTACAAGCAAGATTTCCTCTTTGTTTGAAACTGCCATCCTTCCATTCCAAGAGACACACGTCTCCTTGCCCCACACAAAAAAAGTAGCAACTTGCAGTTGGTAGAAAAGGCTGCAACTCCTTTATTTGGCAGGAATCCACTTACAGGTGATCTGCCTCTTAACAAGCTGGCGTCCTAGCTGTGGCCCACTGGAAGTAATTGTTATTTCTTCTCTCTTACCTAGAGCTCATAGTCAGATGACAAATCCAGAAATGCAACATGTAAAGACATGTTCTTTGCTTCTGCATCCTTTAACTGCCATCCTTCCATTCCAAGAGACACACGTCTCCTTGCCCCACACAAAAAAAGTAGCAACTTGCAGTTGGTAGAAAAGGCTGCAACTCCTTTATTTGGCAGGAATCCACTTACAGGTGATCTGCCTCTTAACAAGCTGGCGTCCTAGCTGTGGCCCACTGGAAGTAATTGTTATTTCTTCTCTCTTACCTAGAGCTCATAGTCAGATGACAAATCCAGAAATGCAACATGTAAAGACATGTTCTTTGCTTCTGCATCCTTTAATTGTATTCTGTTTTCTTTTCTTCTTTTCTCTTGTTTTATAGAGTGATGATATGTGTAATTTAATACATACTGCTATTTTAATTTTAATGTTGTGAAAAGTCGAGTTCTTTGACTAAAACACAATAAATAAATAAAGAAAGCAAAGTCCCCAAGGTGTTCCCTGTCCCCCCCAGATTTCATGTGTCTCCTACGCCCCTGTGCGTGGCAAATGGAACACCAATGTGTCACGAATCACACAACATGCAATGTTCCCTGGGTAAGCAGACAGACACATATAGAAAGGTATGACTTCCAAACAAGTTGTGGTCCACCATGACCCAAAAAATGTAGGCAGTGCATGTTTCAAATTGTACATGGAAATGAAATGCACTGCACCCGAGTCTGTCCCTTGCCATCTGTCCCTGTCAGCTACTTCTTTCCATGTCTCGGAACGCTACTTGGGTGATACAAGTGCCTCAATGGACCATGGTGGACCGGAGGGAATGTGCCACTGCCCCTGCAGGTGCCCCAGCCAACCTTACAATCAACTAGCCATGAGTCCACACACACATCTGAGCTGTATTGTGCTTTTCAACACCAATATTCGTCCAAGCTAATCCTCAGTGCTGCTACTAAGTATGCATGTGCAACTGGCATGGTGGAAGGTTTGCTGTGTTGTGGCCCCCCTGTGCTGCTCACCTTGCATGGAGTCCCTTGAAACACGTCAGCAGTTTTCGGATGTATGATTGCAATCCCTGTGCCTCTGCTTGCGCACACATGTGCATGTGGGCACCACCAAACGTGTCCAGATTCCAGACGTCCAATGGCCCATGTCTGCTGGCAAAGGTGGTCTGGAGGCTCATCCCCCTGCAGAAAGAGCATGAAACACATGATTAATGCATTAGATGCATCTGTGTGTGTCTCTTCAGGCATCACATCACTGGACCATGTCAGAGACGTACATCAGAAATCACACCACAGTCCGTCTTTCACAGCCAAAGTGTGGAACACACTATCTACGGCATGAATTGAAACAAGCACATGTACAGTAAAGATAAGAAACATACCACACAATGCATAGCAATGAATGTACACATGAATCATGAAACACCCCATCTAGCAAAAGCAGAACAGTGGTCAATAACACCCCAATCATCCCCACTAGCGGTGTTAACACAAGTTCCACAGCAGCAGACATGCCACAGATATGACAGTCCAAAGCCCTTGTGTAATAGGCTGTTACACCGAACCATCCTTGCGAGCCCATGGATAAGGGAAGCAGGAGTGGCATATGTGAGTCAAGCAGCAAACACATACACAAGACAAGCCTGAAGGGGAAGGGCACAGCTGGAAAAGATAGTGGATGCTTTCAAAAGCCACAAAGCACCACACTGTCACATGAAAGCACAATAGACAAGCAATTTTAAACTATATTAACTAATTACACTAACTACGAAAAACCTACTTTACCTAATTAAACTAACTATCAAACAGAAACTTAACTAACTAAACTAAAAGAAAAATCAAAAATGGCCACATACTGTCAGGATTAGTCAGGCGAGTACAAAGGCAGCAAATATGGCAAGGGAAATGTGCACCCAGGAACAACGACTCAGGTATGCTAGAACCCAGGAGTGCAAATAGAGTGTGACATCAAAACCAATATATGAAAAGGGATGTGGGGTAAGCACCTGACCGCGAGGAAAGTCGGCAAGCACCTTACCCCCAATTGCTGTTACAGGTACTGACAGCGCTAAACCCACGTGGAGGGCCAGCAATGACAGGATCTGTGTACTAACACTCTTGATGGTATTACATAAGGGAACTTAAGAACTGTACTCACGAGGACGAGATACACCTCTTGAATGTCAGCTAGCCCACGAATCCTGTTGATGAATCTGGGACCCAGAAAAGGCTATAACAGCAATGGGAGAAGTAGGGAGGTCCAGAGGACAAGGGCTGAAGGCAGCCGGAATGAGGCAGGCTGCCGGGCAGGGAGCCCAGAGGACAAGGGCTGAGGCTGGGAATCAGCAGAGCGAGATCCGCTGCAATGTAGAGAGCCCGGCAGGGCAAGGGCGGAGACTGGAAGGCAGCAGAGCGTGATCCGCTGCTATGTGGAGAGCCCGCAGGGCAAGGGCGGAGGCTGGAAGGCAGCGGAGTGAGATCCGCTGCAATGTGGAGAGCCCGGCAGGGCAAGGGCGGAGACTGGAAGGCAGCAGAGCGTGATCCGCTGCAGAAAACTAAATACCTAAGTTGGAATAGGGATTACAAATTAGTGGGGAAAACATAAGCATTCACACAGGAGCTAGCTACCACCGCACACCACACCTAATGATCAAATGGGAAATGGATGCAGAAGTGAAATGGAAAACATGGAATGGATCCTCTAGAAAGTAAGGATCAGGAGCAGGGAAAAACGAAATAACCTATGCAAACTTCTCCCTACCCCTCCAAGGAAAAGACAGGAAACTAAACTAAGAGGAAGGCTAAGGCAAATGGGTAACAGCAGCAAAGGACAGAGTCAAAGAATATAGAACACAGACAAACTGGGCTGCATCTAAAAGGGGAAAGCACTGAGAATTGCTGCCTGCAAACAGGGGAAGACAAAAAGGGAAATCAAGGGAGCAGAAATCAATTAGCGCATGAATCCGAAATTCAGGGCGGAGGAAACAAGAAAACAGGAACAAGGAAGTAGGTACAAAGGCAAGGAACCAGGGACCAGGGACTAGTCAAAAACAGGAACACTGCAAACGATGACCAGCGCTGGACTGAAGTGAGACTGAGGCTTTTAAAGCTGTTTAACGAGCACACGCCTCAGGTGTGCTGACTGCTGCACCTGCAGCCACAGGTGTTGCCTATCCTCCACCCAACCTTGTCCTGCAAGGGTGGAGGTGGAGCAGTGGGCCAGGCATTCTGGGAAGCACAGTCATTTGGTTAAAGAAGCATGCTGGCTGCCAAAAACCTGGAATGGATCCGAAAGGGAAGTAGTTTGGAAAATAGGGATTTAGCGCTCCCAATTCATTACAGCACTGTGGCATTAGGTTCGGAGGAAATGTCCAGCAAGGAATAAGCCCCAAAACATGCCCCCAAGTGGCGGGAACGGGAGCGAAGGGAGCGAGTCGTGACAGTATACCCCCTCCTACGGCCCTCTTCGGGTGCCCGCCACCCGTACGAGACTTCTTCTTTCCATGATGGGAGTGCGTTGTCTTTGGAGGTGATACTGATGGAAACAGTGACTTCTGGTGAGGAAGAGACTCATGGTTCGAAGAAAGGCATGAAGAACTTGCAGGACCTGGAGCAGAGTTGGAAGGTCCAGGAAGCTCAGTCACTGGGATTGGACCCTTGTAAGTCTTTGAGGAGGGAGGCAGGCTGGTGCAACTTGCCTTAGACGATGGTAGAAGTTCTGTTAGCCTTTCCGCCGAGAGCGGACATGCGGGAGGTGAGGAAGTTGCTGGCTTCAGGAAATGTTCATGTTCAGCCATTAGAGAAGGTGGCGGCTGAGGTAGAGGTTCAGATCTTTTTCTGTCATCCATCTGGGAAAAGGCTTGTGGTTGAAAATGATTAAGGTTTGACTGCACATATTCTACGCCTTGGATGCCTGGAAGTCCCATGGGTTGTACGAGGCTGGTACTCCTGGTGACAGTCGTGTAGCCACCTTGTTTCACGTGGGATACCACAGCAGGGATGTTTGGCATCCTGATAGGAGTGATAGACGCAGTACTTGGTATTTCAGGCAGACTCGCAGAAGGAGCAATAACAGACGCATCTTGAACTGCAGCAGTCATTCCCTTCCTTTGGCTACTAGCACCCGACTGGTGCTTCTTGGCGGAATTCTGTTGCACAAGTCCTGTAGGTAATACGCCGGTCTGCACCACCCCTTGTGCACACCCAAGTGAGTGGTTCTGACTCACCACTTGGTCCAGCTTGATGACTCTGAAGCGGGAGCTGGCAAAAGTCTCAAACTCTGATGCTGCATCTTTAGGAGGCACTGATGCTAAAATGAAGCAGTTGGAAGAATCGTCTTGTGGAAAAGGCAGGCATTCTGGTGCTCCTCCTGAAGCAAAAGAAAGGCAGGCTAGACGTTCATCGACTGTAAATGGTAGGGATTCAGGAGGAATCGCTGGCGCAGAAGAAAACACAGCCGAATCTTTTGATGTAGACAGATATGCCTCTGATATTGGCAGCGAGGCTATGCAGGATACAGGTGTCTCATGAACTGAAGGCAAATACTCAGTATACTCCGGGACTGAAGACATGCTCTTTTGATGGACTACCGGAGGCTCTAAAGCTGAAGGATGATCTGCAGGATGAGTCACTGTAGCTGAAGACAGGCAGGTCAGGGGAAACCTTGAGGCTGAAGGCATGCAAGCTGGAGCAATCTCGGTTGCTGGATACAAACATGTCCAGGTCTTTGGGACTGGCTCTTGAGTAAATGGCAGACATGGCTGCGGTTCATTGGTTGAAGACAGGTGTGCCAAAGATGACGGCAGGGCTGTGGATTGAATTGTAGAAGAGTCAATGGTTGTAGGAGGACACACAGAAGTCTCAGAAGTTGATAGACACATTAGTGGCTCAGGAATGGAGGGCACCTTTAGGGCATTAGACTCCTTGGCTCCAGTAACCAAGGACTGAACCGTACCCTTGCAGTCCTTTTCTTTAGTGGGTGACACAGAGTCTCTTTCTTTGTGGAAGTCAAAATCAACCAGTGGAATCACCATAGTAAAGTCTCTGTTAATCAGGATTTCGTCAATTGTCCATTCCTCTGTCTTAGCTTCTGAAAGAGGCAGATTAACAATCAACAGTTCAGGAATCGCCTGCTGGTCTTTTGGTTCTGTATCCTGTGGAATGAGTTCATCAGAACATGAAATCTGTACTGTCTCTGACTGTTCGTATTGATCAGAATTGGCAGAAGGAAGAGTGAACCCAGAGGTAACGTTGTTTTCCACATCAGCTTTAACATCTACTTCAGTCTCAGCAGCTGTATCAAGAGCAGGGCCTAAGCCTAGGGTAGTGACTGAATCTGTGTATGCCACCATTGTGGATTGTGTTTGGGAATCAGAGGCTTGTATGTGTGCTAGCTCAGAATTATGAAAAACTGCTACACAGGGTATTTTTGGTAAAGGAGTGGCTTGTAACTCTTCGGCTAACTGCAATCCCTGATAAACAGCAGAACAATTGTTAGAACCCGTGCCTAGATTAAGCGCTGTGCTAGACGAAAGACCTTCACTCCCAATAGATCTAACATATCGACAAATATCATGGTTTACCAAAGTCTCTACACTCAGGGGCTGAACAGTGTTCACTTCCTCCACATCAACAGATAAAGTCTGAGGTGTATTCAGTAAAGAGTGTAAGGTTTTATTTTCCTCTTGTGCAGAAATGAGTTTTTGTCTTAACTCCTCAAGTTTAGCTCTTAGCATGCCCTGCATTAACTGTACATCACTATCAGTAGGCACAGGGGGAAGCATAGTGGCATCAGGACTGGATCCTGCACTAGCAATCTGAATATGCATCGATTGTACATTGTCCTCTACTGCTTGCAGGTTCTGTGATTTATAGTTTGTCTTTCCAACTTGGTCTGTGTTTCCCTTAAACAAACTATTGACTTTAGACCTCTTGGCATTAGGGACTACAGTCTGTACCTGTGCAACAGAGTATGCGTTAGACTGAGGGTAGAAAACAGAAGTTATGCAAGAAATCCCTCCATTCTTTATGTTGGTATCATGAAACTGTTCTATCTGAGGTGAAGCACAACTGGAATCATGGGGTTCAACAACAGAGGTACTCTCGTATAATAAGTCTAACAGTGTGTTGTTTTCTGCGGCTAAGGCTTGTGCTGACATAGAATCGGGATCAAAACCAAAGATAGAACTAGGAGCAGGCCATGTAGGATGTGCCATCCTATGGGAAAAATACTTTGCACGTAAATGCCCATTCGTGACAAGGAGTTCATTGGAGTCAGGACTAGTGATTTGATTGTCACAGGTAAATGTAGGGGAAGCTTTCTGTACAAACTTGTTAGAGGCCTTGCTGCCTTTCTTTCTTAAACTTGCCATATTCAATGGGAATTTTGGGCTGGTCATACTGTCAGGATTAGTCAGGCGAGTACAAAGGCAGCAAATATGGCAAGGGAAATGTGCACCCAGGAACAACGACTCAGGTATGCTAGAACCCAGGAGTGCAAATAGAGTGTGACATCAAAACCAATATATGAAAAGGGATGTGGGGTAAGCACCTGACCGCGAGGAAAGTCGGCAAGCACCTTACCCCCAATTGCTGTTACAGGTACTGACAGCGCTAAACCCACGTGGAGGGCCAGCAATGACAGGATCTGTGTACTAACACTCTTGATGGTATTACATAAGGGAACTTAAGAACTGTACTCACGAGGACGAGATACACCTCTTGAATGTCAGCTAGCCCACGAATCCTGTTGATGAATCTGGGACCCAGAAAAGGCTATAACAGCAATGGGAGAAGTAGGGAGGTCCAGAGGACAAGGGCTGAAGGCAGCCGGAATGAGGCAGGCTGCCGGGCAGGGAGCCCAGAGGACAAGGGCTGAGGCTGGGAATCAGCAGAGCGAGATCCGCTGCAATGTAGAGAGCCCGGCAGGGCAAGGGCGGAGACTGGAAGGCAGCAGAGCGTGATCCGCTGCTATGTGGAGAGCCCGCAGGGCAAGGGCGGAGGCTGGAAGGCAGCGGAGTGAGATCCGCTGCAATGTGGAGAGCCCGGCAGGGCAAGGGCGGAGACTGGAAGGCAGCAGAGCGTGATCCGCTGCAGAAAACTAAATACCTAAGTTGGAATAGGGATTACAAATTAGTGGGGAAAACATAAGCATTCACACAGGAGCTAGCTACCACCGCACACCACACCTAATGATCAAATGGGAAATGGATGCAGAAGTGAAATGGAAAACATGGAATGGATCCTCTAGAAAGTAAGGATCAGGAGCAGGGAAAAACGAAATAACCTATGCAAACTTCTCCCTACCCCTCCAAGGAAAAGACAGGAAACTAAACTAAGAGGAAGGCTAAGGCAAATGGGTAACAGCAGCAAAGGACAGAGTCAAAGAATATAGAACACAGACAAACTGGGCTGCATCTAAAAGGGGAAAGCACTGAGAATTGCTGCCTGCAAACAGGGGAAGACAAAAAGGGAAATCAAGGGAGCAGAAATCAATTAGCGCATGAATCCGAAATTCAGGGCGGAGGAAACAAGAAAACAGGAACAAGGAAGTACGTACAAAGGCAAGGAACCAGGGACCAGGGACTAGTCAAAAACAGGAACACTGCAAACGATGACCAGCGCTGGACTGAAGTGAGACTGAGGCTTTTAAAGCTGTTTAACGAGCACACGCCTCAGGTGTGCTGACTGCTGCACCTGCAGCCACAGGTGTTGCCTATCCTCCACCCAACCTTGTCCTGCAAGGGTGGAGGTGGAGCAGTGGGCCAGGCATTCTGGGAAGCACAGTCATTTGGTTAAAGAAGCATGCTGGCTGCCAAAAACCTGGAATGGATCCGAAAGGGAAGTAGTTTGGAAAATAGGGATTTAGCGCTCCCAATTCATTACAGCACTGTGGCATTAGGTTCGGAGGAAATGTCCAGCAAGGAATAAGCCCCAAAACATGCCCCCAAGTGGCGGGAACGGGAGCGAAGGGAGCGAGTCGTGACACATACGACCCGGGGGGGCACCCAGGAGGGGGGAGGTACAGGGTGCTGCTCAACACCCACATGCAATGATGCTGAGCCAAAATAAAACCCTCCACGGGCTCAACGCCTGCATAGCCCGACCTATGTGGAAGATATATGGTTGTCCGAGTCTGGCTCATCCTGGAAAGGAGGACGTGGCACAGTAGCCTGGCCACACCTAGCCGCAGCTTGCCCCTCGTCGGCAGCAAGCTGGTTCTGTGTGGCGATGACATGTAGGTCTGCATGCAGAACCTCCCATGATACACGTGCTTCCTCTTGCAATGTAGCACGTGTAACACAGAGTTCCTCCTGCAACCGCTGCACCTCCCGGCAAGCCTGTAGCTCAGCCGAGATGGTATGCTCAAGCTGTGCAAACCTCTCCTCTGACAAGCTCCCTCTGGGACATCAAAAGGACACCCAGAGTGGATCTGAGGGAAGCATACTCCTCCCTCAGGGCCTCCATGTGTGCCTCTGCGTGAGCAGCAATTGCTTGACGCAGAGACGACATTTCAGCCTGGCGTGCCCTGTCTGAGGCCGCCATGCCCAGCCTGAGCGAGCGGGCTGTGGACCGTGCCGCCTGCTGCTGGAGAAGCACCTGCCTAGCAGGGGGGAGAACGGATCGGGCCACACGCTCCATGCTCTCAGCGATGTTCTCCATTTCTGCCCCCTGCCATTCTGAATTGGCAGTCATGTCTTGCTCCCACTCAGTATACAGCGGTTGCGCGTGGCGACCACGTTGCTGAGCTTGACCCCTGCGGGACCCAAGGACCGGTTGTCCTCGTCGTGTTGGCACCATCCGCGGCTGCACAACTACATGCCCCCGTCGACGTGATGTCCCAGGCACATCAGTGACTGGTGTGGAGGGTGACCCTGCATCCCGATCCACCACAGGCAGAGTTCCAAGACTGTCTGACCCCTCAGTGCAGGTGTCGCGGACAGAGGAGTGTCCACATCAGAATCACTCACCCCTGACACATGGACCTGATGCTCATCCAACTCGACATGATCGTCAGAGTCGTCATCAGGGCTGGACTCATAGGCAGCCAGAGACAAGATGGCTTGTAGCACTTGGGGGTTTTCGTGGCCTGCCACCCCACGACCCCCACTTGTGCCGGGTTGATGTGGTGATACCAACCCTGTCCCTGGCATGACAACACCATCCTCCGGCTCCATTGCGTCATCATCTGAAAAATAGAGAGAAAAAAGGTCACTACACATGTCAGAAGCACACAACACACACACACACACCGACAACATCAGGCAGACATGTGACACACAAAATAGAACCTGGCATGCATGCTGGGTCAACTTGGAATTGCTTCTGTGATCAGACCTGTTGAAAGGTGGCAGTTTGCATTGAAGTGGGTCTATGCAGTGCAGCCAATGTGTATGTTACTCACTACCTACATGTACAAGTACTTCATGGTGTGTGTCAGAAAATGTGAAGGCAGTGGAAGGTCAACTTCAGGCATCACGTGCAATGTGCATTTAATGGGTAGCATATCTACAAGCAAAGCACCCCTCTACCCAAGTGCAAAAGCATGGATGCCTAGCATGTTATCAAAAGGCTGACCATAGACCTGTGCATTGACAGGCAGTGTTGACTAGCATCAACAGCTTCATGCGAGTCAAGTGACAACACTGCAAATGATGATGGGACAGTAAGCAGGACACATGATGAAACGTCTGGAGGCCACCCACGTGTGAAGAGGACACGACACCAGTTGGACAGAGTCATTGGCCATTAAACAAGGCTGAGGCCTGTGACCCACCCAGATTGTCAGACCCTAAACATGTGTGCAACGCAGTACTGAGCCACAGTAGACATGGGAAGGCTGATGAAATGCCATGCAATGTATGTCACCCAGGACTTGTATTACAGTGATCATCCAGTCATGGACACATAGGGTCATGCGTGCAATGCACATGGAGCATGAATGGGCACTCATGTCCCTGCGGGGCATCTGACCTCTGCACAGTACAAGTGATATACCCTGCATGAAGAACTAAGGTTGTACCACACAGCATATGTCTGGCAGATTGGTTGCGGGAAGTTAGCATGTACACAGGACGCATTAACAGGGAAGTACCCAACGGCAATATTGAAGCAGACCAGTGCAAAGGTGGAATTGGGGTGCAGAGCGGGGGGTGGAGGGGCAAGGGAGCATGCCTACATGGAGTACCCGCATGCAGGCAGAGGACACATGCATGTCAGTCATGCTATTAAATTGTGCCTGGGCTGAGAGGAAGGTCACCCCACGCTACATGCAGAAGGGCCAGTGAGCTGGGACATGGACCGGTGGGACATACTGGTAACCAGCATGTGAGTAGGGTGCAATAGTGTTGATGCCGACAGTCCCCGTCTGCTCCACATGTCCACCATCCAGCATTGCAGACATGCATCACGGAAGCATTGCATTACTTGCACATCCGAACCATGTACACCTCACATGTAGTGGCAATCATGCACAACACATCCCACAAGTAAAACACACACGTCCTCAACAAACACGCATCAACACTCACTGGACTGGGCATCAAAGTCCGGCATCTCTCCCACTCCTTCGACCGATTCAGATGGTATGAACTCCGCAACAAGTGACTCATGCGGAGTGAGGACTTCCTCCTCTGGTGCAGGCCCACCGCCAGTCACCAGAGTCAAGTTGTAATTTGAGGCACGATTTGCCTTAGCGCTGCGTTTGATGTCATTCCAATGCTTTTAGCACTCTTGCGCCATGCACACCTCATGGCCGAATGCACTGACATTTTCCGCAACATGCTTCCAATGGGTATCACGTTGGGCAGCCGTAGTCTGACTATTGGCACCCACTAGCGTGTCACGGCTGTGGCCCCGCACGTAGCCCACGAGGAAGTCCAGTTCCTGGTTGCAGAAAGGCTTCTTCCTCGATGTGCAGGAGGTCGTGGCTGTGTGTGAGGTCCCAGCCTGTGCTGGAGGTACAACCTTCCTCCTCTTGGATTGTGGCTCAGACCCTGGCTGGCTAATGCCGCCCTGACCAGTATGGCCAGTGGGTTTGATGGATTGAGCCAAGGGAGTGGCAGGTGGAGGAACGACTAAAGGCCTGACTTCTGTCAGTGGCAGCTGGGTGCCCTCTAGTGGACCCTGCGCAGCAACATCCGCTGTGGCAGGGTCACTGACCGCAACTGTCCTGGTGGGCAGGCTCACAACCGAGGTGTTGTTGGGTGCATCTGCCCCTGCACTTGCCAACACCCGGCTGTTTGGGGCAGCAGATGACATAACTGCCCCAGGGACACATGTCTTGGTCAGGGCAGCCCTGTGTGCCCCTATGGTTTCCCTCCTTCCAAGGGCTCCTCCAGTGCCAACGCAGCCTGCGCTGGCAGACCCTGAGCCTGGGTGGCGGTGTCCACAGCTGCACCTGCAGCTACCACTACCCTTGGGCCCATGGCAGTCGATGGAACGGACTGCCGGGTCACACGGACGCCAGTGCCAGATGCAGAAGCTGCATCTCCCGGAACCACAGGGAGTGGTGGCATGACTGCACCGACACATGGCACAACATTGTGCTCAAGTGGCGCACCCCTGCTTCTTCCCCCTCTGCGGCCGTCTTGGTCACCCTGGAGTCCCCCTACTCCCTGGTCACCCCGGCCACGTCCCTGACCACGCCCGCCACGAGGAGTACGCCCAGCTGAGGCGCCCCTCACTTTTGGTGTCCTCCCAACCATGGCACAGATGTAGTAGTGCCGGCACAGATGGAGTAGTGCCAATGGGAGGTGTACACCACAATTGACCTGGGCAATTCGGGTGAAGGGGGTGGGAAGCAAAATGTTAACAGCCCCCCTGCACCTGCAAGGCTGTATGTGACCCCGGTGATGTAGTGACGGGTCACGCAATGCTCAGGCACCCCAAAACTGCTGGAAAGCTGTGCACGCAACCCTGCAGCCTACGTGCGTGGAATCAACCTCCCGCAGTACGCGGTGGCACCCAGTAACACGAAAATCGCTACTATGACATCAAAAACGGTGCGATACACAGGGGCACCCGGAGTGGGAAAAATAGCGTGCGTGACTCACCGTCTGACTAGCGCGATGCAGAAAAACACGGGTAGCCAATACCCCCGCCAAAAGAAGAGATATGTCCTTGATAGCTGTGAAGTTGTGATGGCGCGCAAAACAACACGAAGCAGCAACACACGTCGGTGTCCACGAAAGGCACGTACAGCAAACTGCTGGCCCCGCTCACCTTTAACCCATGCTGAGGGAAACGCCCGCGCGTGTCACGTCACTTACACGCGTAGGCCCTTTCCTTGGATTACACGCATTCACACGGGGACGTGCATTTTTTTCGTGCGCGCGCTAATCCACTATGCCCACGTCACGGGGGAAACGTCCGCGCATGCCCCCGCGCATCACGTCACAGAAGTGCTTACACGCGAAGGGCCTTTGGTCCAATGAAATCGCTGATGTGCTCACGCGCTAAGGGCCTTTCCTCGAATTACATGCTGACGTGCAATTTTTCACGTGCCAAATCACTCCGTATCAAGCTGGCCATGCGAAAACACACCGAAGACCACGCTCCTGCCCTGAAGGCCATTTTCCTGCCCCCCAGAGCCCCGAGCACGCTCCCACCTGCTGCTCCCTGCCTGCCTGCTGCCCACGTGCCCTGCTATTTGCTGCCTGCACATCAGCCAGGGGTGCAGTTGCTGTGACCAACCCTGCTGGAACTGAAGACTCCCGACTGGGATACCATAGCTCCACAGCCCAGCCCCAGGACCCAGTTGCCCACCCACACCTGCCTCTGGGGTTGCGATGTCGGGCACACCACCATCTGAGCCCACTGGCAACACCCAGCCAGAGAGGCAGAGGGCCACCAGCTTCACTGCCACTGAAATTGGTGTCCTGGTTGAGCAAGTCCTGGGGCAGTATGATGCCCTCTTCGGAGGTACACGTGCCGACAAGGAAGGATGGACCAGGATCTGGACGGACATTGTGACTGCCATCAACGCGGACGGGGTGGCAGTCCGCAAATTCCAACATGTCAAGAAGCGCTGGGAGGACGTCAGGTCCAGGACCCTCAACAAGGCCCGGCGCCTCTTGAAGGCAGCGGATGCTAAGGGGCGATGGTGCCACCTGTCGGAACACCAGATGAGGGTCCTGGAACGCACACGCCCAGCGCTCCATATCCAGGTCCCTGAGCGGTAAGTGTACATGCATACTGATTGGAAGCTGTGCGTGTGGTGGTGTGCCACTCGTGTGCAGGTTGCACATGTGGTTTTGTAGGGCCATGTATGGATGTGTATGTATAGGGCCGTGAGGCTAACACATGTGAGTCCTCTCATGTGTGAGACACATGGATGGTGTATGTGTGGGTAAGCATGCAGGCCAAATGCATATGTGTAAGCACATATGTTTGAATGACTGTGTATGTAAGTTGGTATGGTAGTGGTGTCACACATGGATGTTGGTTCCAGCTGCATGTATCTGCACCGTGTGCATGTGCATGTGTGTGTACTTGACAAGGGTGCAACAGTGATGCAACATGGATGCATGTGACACTGATATGTAGAAGGCTGATTGCCAGATGTGACATGGATGCCGATCTCATCACTGTGACAGTTGGTGGAGGTGTACACATGCATGTAAGTGTGGTGGCGTGTGTGCATGTCCAGTGCACTCCCTGTGTTTCATGTGATGTCTGGCTCATCTTTGGCTGCTCATGCTGTTGTATGTGTATGGATGGTGCTGGCCGTTGGGATATGGTTGTGGAATAGCTCATGTGTGTGATTTCAAATGACATGTGTGTTGGAGATTGTGATGCCATGTCTGAAGTTTGACACTGCCACTCATGTGGAACTGTCATGTGTGTATCAGTCCATTGTACAGTGCCCTGATGCCTGTCTCCTATCTCTCCCTGTCTGCAGCATCAACTGATCAAGAGGGCGGAGAGGGTGCTGTGGAGCCCAGCGGCAGGGATCGCACCGCCAGCCGGAGACGCAAGGCCCGGCTCCCCTCCCAGGTTGTTATCTCGTCGGGGAGTGAGGAGTCCGGTGCCGCGTCCCAGGCCGCAGCTGCCGAGGGTAGGTCCAAGAGGCGGAGGTCGGAGTTGGACTCCTCGGCAGCAGAAGGGGCAGCTGAGACCCCACAGGGTCTGACGGAGGAAGATGGCATGGAGTCATCCAGGTTGGTGGGGGGTTTGGTGGAGGAGGAGGCCATGCAAGGGACACAGACGGTTCTGGAAGTGGGGATTCCACTGGTGCTAGTGGTGCAGTCCAGGGCCAGGGACAGGAGGCAGCACAGGTCACCACGGAGGGGTCTGTGCATGTCGCTGTCCTTGACCCTGTGACTGCACCATCATGCACCAGCAGGGAAGCCCTGTCCCAGGCCCGTCCGCAGGTAGGGGAGAGTGCCATGTCACCTGCCTATCCACTACCTGCGAGCAAGGGGTCCCGAGACCGTATGGGATCCGTCCTGGTGGGTGTCGCATTGCGCACATGTGACATTCGTGATGACATGCGTTGTTCCTGGGCGGAGAACGCACGCCATCACGAAGAGCAGCATCGTGGCGTGGCACTGCTGGGAGGGGCCCTGGTCGGTGGGTTCCTACATGTGACACGCACTCTGGCGGACCTCTCCTCCTCTGTGGAGGCTATGCGCCGGTTGTTCTCCACATCGTCTTCTGGCCCCGATTCCACCAGGGCCCCCTGCGGACCTGGCCTGACCAACACAGCCAGCTTGGTGGAGATCCCATCCCTGCCACAGTCGGGAGTTGGCGGTCCAGCAGGGGTGGACACCACAACTGGAGACCAGCAGATGGAGGATGTACAGGCACCATTGGGCAGGGCACATGGACAGCAGCAGCAGCAGCAGGAGCAGGCTGTAGGTGGGAGCAATGATGGCTCTGGGCCATCAACATCGGAGGGGCAGGCATCGGCCATAGGGCAGGAGGACCCAGGAATGGGAGTGTCTTCCATGTGGCTGCGGTTGGGCCAGCAGATAGGTGCGGAGCGGCGGCGGGCGGAATAGGCACGGCTCACGATGGTCAGGGCGGAGAACTACATGCATCGGGCGTTGAGGCGGGCAGAGTGCCTCGAGGCAACTCGCAGGGAGTTGAAACAGGCCATGAGTGCCTCCCTGCGAGACCTCGGGGCCAGGGCAGAGGCCCGCCTCCGGGACATCGACATGGAGTTCGATGATGCCCTGGCCCGGGACACCACAGAGTGAGCGGCTCGACTTGCCCGTCGCTATTGTATATAGTTAGATAGTGTTAGGTTTCCTTTTGTTATTTCTTTATTTTGGTTGCGCTTGGACAATGCACCACGTTTCTGTACATAGTTTTTTATTAGGTAGTATTTTTGATAGGTTTCATTTCTTCAGTTGGGCTCATGGACCCTGGATTGTTCATCTGTATACAGTTCACCATTGGATACTTCTCTTTTTTTTTATTTCACCATGGAGCAATGATTTTCACTTTTCTTTTTTCCCTTGGATTTGCTTTGTTGGACTGTGATTTTGGACACCATTTTCTTTGGATTTCTTTGGATTATGATTTCTTGTTTTTCAGTTTTTAAGGGACAAGCAGCTTTTCTTTTTTTATTTCCATTGTTGTTTGTTTGATTTTCATTACATTCATGTTGTGTTTAATACATTTTTTTCTTCATACTTCGATGTGTAGTATTATCTCATTGGTTTCATGCATGTCATGATATGGGTTTTCACATTCACTTGCAACCATTGTGTGTAAGTGACGGACATGTGTTCATTTACATACTTGCCATTGGGGTTGTATCATGTAATTGCCTTTTCTTTGTGGATGGATGCAATACTTGGTTGGGTCTTCGGGCTGGGGCGGCTGGCCATAAGGGCCATGATTGAGGATCGTCATGACCTGGGGGCAGGTGGACATGAGTGGGACATGAGTGGGGGCCTGCTGGCAGGTGCCACGCACTTCTGGGGGGTGGGGGTGCAAGGGGACATGCGTGGGGGCCTGCTGGCAGGTGCCCTACACTGCTGGGGGGTGGGGGTGCAAGGGGACATGAGTGGGGGCCTGCTGGCCGATGCCCTGCACTGCTGGGGGGTGGGGGTGCAGGGGGACATGAGTGGGACATGAGTGGGGGCCTGCTGGCAGGTGCCCCGCACTGCTGGGGGATGGGGATGCAGGGGGACATGAGTGGGACATGAGTGGGGGCCTGCTGGCAGGTGCCATGCACTGCTGTGGGATGGGGGTGCAAGGGGACATGAGTGGGGGCCTGCTGGCAGGTGCCCTGCACTGCTGCGGGGTGGGGGTGCAGGGGGACATGAGTGGGACATGAGTGGGGGCCTGCTGGCAGGTGCCGTGCACTGCTGGGGGGTGGGGGTGCAAGGGGACATGAGTGGGGGCCTGCTGGCAGGTGCCCTGCACTGCTGGGGGGTGGGGGTGCAAGGGGACATTAGTGGGGGCCTGCTGGCAGGTGCCCTGCACTGCTGGGGGGTGGGGGTGCAGGGGGACATGAGTGGGACATGAGTGGGGGCCTGCTGGCAGGTGCCCTGCACTGCTGGGGGGTGGGGGTGCAAGGGGACATGAGTGGGGGCCTGCTGGCAGGTGCCCTGCACTGCTGGGGGGTGGGGGTGGGGGTGCAGGGGGACATGAGTGGGACATGAGTGGGGTCCTGATGGCAGGTGCCCTGCACTGCTGGCGAGTGGGGGTGCAAGGGGACATGAGTTGGTGATCAGTAGTTCAAGAAGACATGTGGCTTTGCTGGGGGGCATGCCCATGTTGGGTGGGCTGCCTGCGGGACATGACCAGGGGTGCAGGGTAGTCCCCTGTGATGTGGGCTGCCTGCAGGGGCCGTGAAGGGTGTACAGGGAACACCTGGGAGGACCCACACTGCCAAATCACGTGTAGGACTCCCCGGCACCCCGAAATACACGTACCCTGCGGAAATCGCGTGTGAAACTTCCCGCAAACACCGTAATACACGTACCCTGCTCCAATCGAAACTTCACGCGAACCCCAGTTATACACATACCCTGCTGAGATCGCGGGTGAAACTTCCCGTGAACCCTAGTTATACACGTACCCCACTCGCACAGGGCCTATCGCGTGTGAAACTTCCCACGCACCCCTGAAATACAAGTACCCTGCTGAAATCATGTGTAACACTCCCCGCGCACCCCTGAAATACACATACCCAGGCCAATTGCATGTTAAACTTCCCGCGCACCCCTGAAATACACATACCCTGCTGAAATTGCGTGTAACACTTCACGCGCACCCCTGAAATACACGTACCGAGGCCAATCGCATGTAAAACTTCCCATGCACCCCTGAAATACACGTACCCTGCTGAAATCGCGTGTGAAACTTCCCGCGCACCCCTGAAATACACATACCCTGCTGAAATCGCGTGTGAAACTTCCCGCGCACCCCTGTAATTCACGTACCCTGATGAAATCGCGTGTGAAACTTCCCGCGCACCCCTGAAATACACGTACCCCGCTCGCACAGAGCCAATCGCGTGTGAAACTTCCCACGAACCCCAGTAATACACGTACCCCTCTTGCCGTGCTGGTACAGGGTTAGCGCAGCCCTTTGCGCTGGATTGGGGATTTTGATGGCTTTTCCCTGCACGAGGGGCGTTCTTGGGGGCGTAACTGGCACTGCTGCAGGGTCGTTGCACCACTGTGCGCCATGGCTGGTTTTGGTAGCTGAAATCCATGAATACGCTGTGCGCGGAAATGGATTTTAGCACACGCGGCTGGCGCAGAGATTCGCACGCGCACACTGTGCGCCAGCCGCGTGCGCCACTTGTGCGCTAAATTCTATGAATTACCCCCAGAATGCTCCACAAGAACAGATCAATCCATATATTAAGAATTTTGAATCACAGGTAGCGACATTTATTAATTCAAATTTTTTCCAGTACAGGGATGTCTCACATGATTGTCTTTTTGTATATTTTTGCAATCGCTGTAGTGCAGACATGGAAAGGTTCCAGGTTTAGGTTTTGACATAAAAGGTTATCTTCGTGAGTCAGATCTTTCTCCCTTAACAAGGTTGTCACTGCGGTTCCTGCTTCGGGTATAGGCTATCATGGGTAGTTTGGAAAATAGTCTGGTGAGTTGAGGGTCTAACCTTTTGATTTTCCTATTCTTTTTTTATGATGCGATTGATCTATCCTCTTTAGAGATTTTCATCAGGTGCACAAAGGGTGGCTCACTCTTATGTGATTTGCATGTGAGGAGAGTTTTTCTAGTCTGGATGTTGATTCTCCTTTTTTCGCTTTCTCTAGTATAGTGTCAGGATACCCTCTTGCTCTAAATCTGTCAGTGACATTCTCTATTGCTTTACAATATGTAGAGCCTTCAGCGATAGTCCTTCTCATTCTCATGTATTGACTGAGTGGCAGATTGTTCTTGAGATGTGAGGGATGGTTTATAATGATATTTTCGAATTCATTAATTTCGAATGCATTCATTTCGAATCAATAATGTCAAGAAAAAAAAATGTCAAATTTATATTTTTTTTTAATTCTTTTTTTAATGGGGGGGTTCTCCCCCAACCCCCATTTTTTTTATTTAATAACCATTTTTTTACTAGCCAAACCCCAAAAAAACGTATAAAATAAAAAAATAAATATTCAACATTTTATTTTCGTCATTCTTTTTTTCAAAAGTAATGCATTCGAAATTATTGATTCAACATTTTAACTGCACACCGTGAGGGAGGGTACCTTGCATGATGGAGTGTATTGTTAACATGTGTAGGTTTGCGACAAATTGATGTGATGAGTCTGTTGTCAGTTGGAGTGATTAAGACATCTAGAAAGTGTACAGACGGAGTACCTACATCCAAGGTAAATTGGATTCTATGGTGTCGCTCTTTCTGATACCTTAAGAAATCCTCTAGTTCTTCTTTGGGACCCTTTCAAATCCCAAAGATATCATCAATATATATTTTCCAAATAACCAATTTGGTCTTCCATTCCTGATGTTTTAAGATGTGCTGGGTTTCAAATGCATACATAAGTAAATTGGAGTACGTAGGGGCATAGAAGACCACATTGAGGTCCCAGATACTTGGAGATAATAGTTATTTTGGAGGCCAAAATAGTTACTGCATAAAATAATCTTGGCTAGCTCCAATGTAAACATTTTGTCTGATTGAAAATATTATTCACTTAATAAGGCCCATTCAAGGGCGTGCAATCAGATGTAATGAGGAATGGATGTGTACAGACTCTGCACATCTACTGTGAACAGTATACAACCTTAATTGAATTCCGTGAGTTGTTCTAGTGTGGTAAAAAGTATGTTGTATCTCCCAGATAGGTGGTGGTCTTTTGCGCTATTGGTTGGAGGAGTTTATCAACATAATTGGCAAGAGGATCAAAAATGTTGTCAGTAGCTGCTACTATAGATCTAAAAGAAGGTATCAGAATATTTGTATGGATTTAAGGAAGTCTGTAAAATACAGGCATTCTGTTATCCATTCCTCATTGAGTGTGTTCAGTAGGACGCTCTTTATGATCAGTTTGAATGTGTTGGTAATGTCCTGGTCTAGGAACATGTAGGTGCCTCTGTCAATGAGAAGTGGGAGGCAGCTTTTGGTGTAAAAATCATTGTCCATTATGACCTCTGAACACCTGGAGTACTCATTCATATACCTGACCACGAACATACTTATTCTATTGTACCACTCTCACATGAATATATGTAACCTACTGTATTGTAACCTACTGCAACCCATTTGTATCTGTCCTTTCGCAATCTATTGGTGCTATGTCGTAACATTAATCTATGTACCATACTGTATCCTTATGAAACCCATTTGTATCTGTCCTTTTGCAATGTATTCATGCTATGTTGTAACTAAGTCTTAAGTATTCTTATTTGCTGCGCCCGGCTACCTCTGGGTATGGTGCGCATTACCAAATAAATAAACAAACAAACAAACCAACAATAGCCCCATCCTGATCAGCCGGTTTGATGGTTATAGTCTGGTATTGGGCCAGTTGTCTCAGTCATTTGTGTTGATGGTTTCTTAAATTATGCTCTCTGATGTCAAAGTACTTAATTGACTTAAGATCTTTCATTGTTGAGGTTTCAAAGATCTAAAGCAGAGTTGTTGACACTTGGATTAAAGGTACTTTTGGACTTTATCTCCAAGTAGTCAAATGTTTTGGATCTTTCCTCGATCAGGGTTATGGAGTCAAACTATACTTGTAATCTCATTTTCCTTGTCAATTTCGCCATGTTAATATGTTAGTCAAAGAGTGTGGTGTTTTTTGTCAGAACAAAAGATAATCCTAAATTGGGAGGTCTATTTCTTGTTTGAGATAGTCCGATTGGAAATATTGATCACTAATTCACTGTCTTTGTCTTGCCTCTTAGCTTTGAGTCCTCTCCTTGTTTGTCTACCCCTAAAATAGGTTGTATATTGTAGATGTGGTTGCTGCACCTGTCGGGGGTGTAGATGGAGGGAGATTCTGGACTGCAGGAGTAGTGTCAAGTTTTGGGATGCCTGAGGGTGTGGTACTTCGTTCCTTAGCGGTCCCAGAGGTGTCACCTGAAGGGTCAGTTTCCCCACTATTGTTTCTAGATTGTCTGGGTTTCTGTCTGTAGGTTGTCTATTTGTTTGGAATGGTTGATTCTGGTGGTAGTAATCTTGCCACGTAAAAACAATATCACAGGAATAGTCGAGGCTGTCTCTTATGAACTTTTTTTATCTTTCTCTTTTCTATTTCATGTTGGTATGTTTCTAACTTCCTCTTGGTATCTTCTAGAATTGTATTCAGTTCTTCCTGAGACAGCAATGTGTTCAGCTGTTTCTTGATTTCTGCAATATCTAAGTCAATTACAGAGAGTAATTTGGCCAATTCTTCTATCGTCAATAATATCAGATAAAGGGAGCATTTATTGAGAATCTGCTCCCATCTTTTAACAAAATCAATGTTTCCTATGTATAGAGTTGGTCTTAAATGACTTCAGAGGCCCCTTGGTATACGTTTAGCTTTGTAATATTGGGCTTGGGTTGATGTGTGAATCTTTTGTGAGATTTCTCTCCTTACGAGTCTTTCTAGATTAATAATCATCTTATCTGGACTTTCTTTGGTCGGGGATGTTCTTTCGATATCTTTTATCAAACCAGGGATATGTGATGCTTCTTCCTCACTAAATGCTACCATTATTGCAAGTTTTGTGGTAAGTTAATTTTTGAAAATGATATAATTGTATGTCAAATAGTTTCAATTTTGAGGGTGCTTACCGTTACTACTGCCACTCCACATAATGTGGGCAACCAGAAATGTGTACAGAAAATATATAAGGAACGCACATCTTGTTTATACAATGGAAATAATGGCTTGTGGAACATCTTAATAAAGATTGACAGGTGCAAGGGTGAAAAGTGTGACTCTGGCACGATAAGTTGTTTATATGCAATTACAAAAAATAAATTGTCCTCAATTGGTGGACACTCCACCATTATAATGTCCTTCACCGAAGTTTTATGCATTGAAGTAATGCTATCCTAGGGCCACACATTTCTTCCCACACCTCTCAGTTCTTTCCCTTTTCTATCTTCTTCCTCTCCCAACTTCTTTATCCTTCCTCCACCAAACTGGCTCATCTCCTAACTCTCAAACATACTTGCTCTGTTCTTTTCCTCACTCCCTTTTATATCTAAGATTATTGGGGGTTGGGGTATTGAGCGACTGACTGGATACACCTGTTTCCTACCCTGTGTGATCCTATCAGATTTAGTTGTGGTTGTCAAGTCTCAGGAGCCCCTATTCCAGTGTGATTGCATTGTTGACGCACCACTCCTATCCTCTGCAGACTGTTTATATTCATGCATTATGCTACTTTGTGGAAGGACAGCCCATTCATGCCAGATGCATGATCTTCTCATGGGTTCCCTGTCACTGTGTGCATGCTATACATTTTCAATGCCTCCTGTCTTTTATGCTGATGTCTGCAGTCTTTCCTATAGTTCTGGCTGAGGATTCTTTGCAAGCAGGTATTGGCAATCTGAGTTATACTTGCAAATACCACTGGCTCACGACTTCTCTCATGATTCATGATTAAGGATCTGCATCGCAGCAGCTGATTGCTAATTCAGCAGCCATTTCTCTTACTACTGCCTGTATGATGGAAAACTAAAAGTAGCATATCTGAATCTTAGACACTTGTAGTGCGGGGAGTATGCATTTGGGTTATGATATAATGGAGGGACCAATTGTGAGGCTCTGATAAGTCCTCCATATACGCCATCTGGGGCAAGAGATGCTTTATCCAGTGATTGTTCCCCATGGCTCAGCCCTGGGCCCTAACCCTTCATTTTGATGTTTTCACATACATTCCCTTTGTATCTGGGCCCCCATAAGATTTGTCCTGCCAGGAAAGAGCCCTTGTCTGACTAACTCCATCTTAAACTAAACATGTACTAGAGAATTCAAGGATTTTCAAAATCTTGGGGCCTCCTCAAGAAAGTTTCCTGATATTTTGCCTTGTTACCAATCCCTCTTCCAGGATTGGGTTAGGTCAGCATCCCTTGCTCAAATGACTAGGTGGTCGATTGTGTACATTGGTTCTGGCTTCATCTATTGACCTCAGGTTGAGATTTAAAATGATGCAGGTTTATTAGCAATGGTCATGAAAAGAAGATACCATATTGGGAAATGTAACACAACCACAGGATGGGTTTTCCAGGGGTGTGTAACAATAACTTCTTTGGAGAAAACAAGCAATCACTGGATTTTCATATTCATCAACTTGTGCCCTTTACCATTGCTTACTGTCAATTTGACGCTCATAGACTGGGGGTTTAAGTGTCACTACACTTCTTTCCTGACTCTGTCTCAAGTCCTCTGCTTCTCATCCCGGACCTTTGGGGAGACACCTTTGATGTGGTCCCATGTCAATGTGTGTTTGCATGTTAGGCCTTGGCTTGACAAGAGTTAGGGATGTGTTTTGTTAAGTTGGTCACCTGAGCTTCCGCCACGGGGTGGACACCAGAACTGGTTTACAGGCTGATTCATGCTATATTTGTTACCTCTCTAGATTAAAGCTGTTTCTTTAGTCACCATCCCCTACTATCCCCCATTTTCCTCTGCCTCCACAGTAACTCACAATTCTCTCATCCCTAAGGGATCTTCTCTTACTCTTACGCTCCTCCATACAAAATGACTCCCACGTTCTGCAACGTCTCAATGCTGCACCACATGCTAGTACTTCTACTCCTCTCTAGCTCCTTCCTAGTAGGCTTGAAGCATCCTCATACCTCCTCATTGTCATATCTCTTCACTGCTTCCTTCTCTCTCCAATCTCCTTCCAACCAAATGACTCTCTTTGAGTGATGTCTCTACTAATCCCCTCGAAAACACACTCATCTGCTCTAATGCAGTTTCTTCCACCCTCTTTGATTCCTCCTTCTCTTCCTACTTGCCTTGGTGCTCTCCGTCCAAACACCTTAATCCTTTGGGTTTAACTAATGTCCTCTTTATCAATATCCACCTCCACTTTTGTCTGCCTCCTCCTTAGTCTTCACTTCCTACTTCCTAAGCTTTACCACTTACTTCTCAGTGCTAACCTCTTCCATCAATCTCCACCACGTCCACCTCAATCTTTTGCACCTCCTTATTCTCTGTCATCTCCAGCCTTCCCCTCTGCTCTGTAGGCAGCTCTCTCCAGCCTCCTTACGACTGCACAACCTCCTATTCCTTCATTCTCCACCACTCCCCAACCTAAATCCTCTGCCTTCATATTCCCTCAATGTCACAGAAAAACAAGTTCTAATATTGGGGTCCAGCTCTAGCACCATTGTTCAACTCTGACTATTTGCAATTATGAGACTCAGAGCAAGATTGGGTAACATATAAGGGATGATAGTGAATTAAAGACAAATTGCATGCAGGGGAGCACTAATGTTTGCAGTTTGGTGCTGTTAGGTCCCCTACATGCAATTTCCAAAGTTTACAAGTCAGGGTGTAAAGGTTAGAGTAAAACAAGGCAGAATATAATTTTCTCTTTAATTATACTCTCAGTTATACAACAAAGTAAAGGCTTCCTGCAAATTATGCTTTGCAGCCATCGTTTGCTAATGGATTGCAAAGGAATATGCCTGCTCATTAGCAGGTACTAAACTGAGGCAGATTCCATAGGAATCCATTTGTTGTACGACTGGATGAAAATCTCTCGTAGAAGTCAAAAGCTGTGCCCTTCCAAGACAGTGGAGGAAAGCATTGGAGAGATGTAAACACCATTTGTTGCTGCTTCTCTGCCTTCGAAGAGTGTGAAAGTGGTCTGGAGAAGAAATCAAGGCATACAAGACATTATGCCTTGTTGTATCATTTCACGTACCTTAACATTACCCCCATAAATTGAACACATGCCTGCTGCTCTTGTATCTCTACTATCCTTGCCCTAAAATCATATTTGAGGCTTCAAACCAACTATCATTTTTGAATTCTTTTCCACATATGCGCAGATCAAGTCTGTACACTCAAAGCCCCTCACTTCGTGGGATCCGATCAGCATCCCTTTTCGGTGTACACCATAAAAACTCTCTAGGGTCCTTGGAGCAAGGAAGCTAGTTGGAATTATGATTATGAACTGTGTTGGTTTGGTTACTGCCCTTGAGTTTCCCTGATAGTAGTGTCTGGGATATCACGTTGGGGCTAATTTTCGAGTTCCGCATAATGACAGTCGCGAGCTGTGAATTTCCAATTTTGCGTACACAGGTCCCAACCATGTCATTTTCCTCATTTGCATTAGCAGAGTGCAAAAGGGAAGTGCAAAAATGTGGCGCCCATACTTGTACATCGTCCTTTTACACTCCTACATGCAAATGAAGTGAACACTGCCTGCCACGTATGCATGGCAGGCAGCATTTACAATGGATTTCTATAGAGTCCACTTGCTTTTTTTGCGCAGGGCTCTTATGCATTTCATTTGTGGCACTCAGAAGCAAAATGAGCTCCTTTTTCTTTTAAATTGTAAAGTGATGATGTATGGTTTCCCACTAACTTTTTATGAGAAATGATTTGAATATTTCTGGGTAAAATGAGAGGTAACGGTTTACAGTATCTCTCAATACCAAGAGCTCCCCCTAAAGGTCCAGATCATGGCTTAACTCCCAGTGAGGGGACCCTGGCTACATATTAGGGCATAAATGGGTAGGCTAGAGGATCTATCCCGCATTGCTCGTGGGCCCACTTAGCAAGCACTGGCACTTGGCGCCCGTGGGAGTTCATCACAGTCCCCAGGATAGAATTTTCAGGTAAACCAGGCATCATGGCTACATCCACAGAGACTGGTTGTTCCTCCTTGCTGATTGTCTGTGTGTGTGTGTGTGTGTGTGTGTATACATGTGTACGTGTGTGCATGGGATTTGAGATGAATATGTTATATTATGTTAGGGGATATTGGTATAGCGCCTACTGCCATTGGTATGGCATTGAAGAGCTGTGGTGGATGAACACCCTTTGGAAGACCGTAGTGTGTGTTGAACTGTATTGAAATGCATGTGTGTGTATTTATAGCCAAATCGAAGGTAGGTAGAGAGTTAGTAGGTCACTAACAGCAGCCCATATTGCAGAGTCGAAAGGACGGCTGCTGTGTCAAAGTGGCATAGTGGCAAAAGCTGTGCGAACAGTTGGACCACATTTTTCGTGGGTCTCTGCTCCAAACTCAGACAGAATTGTGAATATTGGCCTGCGTTGCATCTAGATAGGACTCTGAATGTTAGCATGTCCACACTCAGACAGAATTGTGAATATTAGCATGTTCACACTCAGACAGAATTGTGAATATTGGCCTGCGTTGCATTTCGATGGGACTGTGAATGTTGACATGCTCACACCTAGATGGTATCCTAGGCATTGGCCTGCGCCGCATCCAGATAGAGGTGTGAGGGTCGACAGGTGCCGCACCTGGATAGAACTGTGAATGTTAGCATGCTAAAGGTCAGGTAACCCACTAACCAATACAAGCTCAAACTCTCCTGTATTCGATGGTACGCAGCACACAAGGGTAGAGTCAAGTAGGTCTGAAGCATATTATTCTTGGTCATGCAGCACTGTGTAGGATAGGGGGGCAGTGAATGCCCTGTCGGTGATAGTGAGGAGTGGTCTGCGAGTTTCCAGCAGGCATTTGTGAGCACTGGCTTCGAAAAAGCATTTAAGTGCAATTCTAGAATATATTGCCACATGCAGTATGAACATGTCTTCTTACAGTGGCAATAATGCACCATAGAGCACAGAGACTCAACATAATTTATTACAGTGACAATACTGGCATTATTGCAAGAAGCCAGCACAAATGTCCTTATAGTGGAAACACTGGCCTATTGGACAAAACCAACACCTGTGCATTATTGGAGTGTCAGTGCTCACATTATTAGGCAACGCCAAAATTAGTGCATTTTTACTGAGGCATGTTTCACCTTTTTGGGCAAAGCCAGCCCCAATGTATTATAACAGTGACAGTACTGATATTACTGGGTGAATGCAACACAAACATAGCCTTTTAGTGGCATTATTAGTCTTACTGGGAAAAGCTAATATAAGTGTATTGTTAGAGTGCAAATACTGGCCTTATTGGACACAACCAACACCAGTGTTTTCTTACAGTAGATGTGCCAAAATTATTAAGCAAAGCCAAAATGAGTGTGTACTCAGGGCCCAATTCATGGAAAAGTGTGCATGGATCTGCAAAGCTTGTGCACCGAGAAGGACTCTGTGTGAGCCTGCGTGCAGAGGTTTATCTGTGTGTTCTGCATATTCATGGAATTGTTTACGCAAAGTAACCTTAACAAGTAACTGTATATGCAAGTTGTGGACAGAATGCCCTCGGCATGCCCCCATGCAAAGCAGAAACAGCCATGAACAGTTACTTTTGTGTGCTCCCCAGGTGCAAATACTTGCACCCTCGAAACAGTTCATTGGATCCCCCACAAGCAGGCCTGTATCCCAGGGACCGTGCGCGGGGTCCCCCGTAACTGTTACGGGCACCTCAACGACATGTGCATGATTTTTAGTAACTTGGGTAAAAATATGTGTGCGAACCCCAGGAAACAATTTGTGCACCCCACTATTTTAAATTGGTTATTTATAACGCGCTTTATACCCAGAGATTTCTAAGCGCGGTACACTACACTGCGTACGTGCACCCCTAAGTTAGTTCGGAGCCCCGGCTGCGTATGCGCACCCCTAAATCCAACACCCGATCTTACCTCTGCACAGTGAATCCTATGCTTTGCGTGGCAATTTCCCCACCATAGGTTGCACGCTTGGATCCATGAGTACGTATTGTTCCACGCAATAGTGGGCGTGCTATGGAATGCCTACAGGCCGTCCCTCCTAACACCCACATTTTCCCTTTTCTTCCTCATTTTCCAAGTTCAGCCCCCTACCCTGCCCTCTGTGCAAGCCACGCCCACACTTACCATGGTGTCTCGCGCAAGGCACTCAGCCTCTCGTAGTGACGTGTCGAGCCTGAGCGAAGTCTCTGCAAAGTATGAAAAAGTGCTCTGCTGTATTCCATGAATCGACAAACGGGATTTTGCACGCAGTTAGGCAAGCAAAGTCCCGATTTGTCACACAGATAATGCCATTACAGTGTTAGCACTGGACTTTTTATACAAATCCAACCCTAGTGTATTCTTACAGTGAAAGGTACTGTCATTTTTGGGCAAATCCATCACAAGTTTATTTTTACAGTATAAGTACTGAATTTATTAGGCAAAGCAAAAACAAGTATTTGATTTTGATTTGGTTGTAATTCATTTGTAACGCGCACCAGTAAGAACTAACTGCCTTAGGGTTAGATCTTATTTTTAGCATCAGTAATATGATACGTACTCCCAATGCAAAGCCCCATTGAAACAAATACATTTTGAGGGCCTTCCGGGACAATATAAATAAGGGCTTATTTCTTAATTCAGGGGGCAGTGAATTTCAGAGTCGTGGGCCATACACAGAGAATTCTCTATCATCCTGAGAGCAAAACGGGACTGTGGGATCCTAAGTAATGTTGTGTTCTCTGATCTAAGTGATCGGGATGGAAGATAACAAAGAGATTTTGTCTGCTCCGTAAGGAGCTGCCAGTCCATTGAAACATATATAGATCAAACACAGAATCTTAAAATTGAAAAACTTTGGTTGACCGCCAAGCAGTGTAAAGAGCATCGAAGATTGGACACTGGAGTGCATTTAGATACCCCAAAGAGCATTCTAATTGCTGCGTTTTGGGCTACTTGCAGTCGCTGTAATTAGTATTTCGGGGTGCCAGTGAGAATGGCATTGGAATAATTCAATTTTGAAGTTACCAATGACCCTACTACCACTGGAATATCTGGTGCAGCCAAGTATGGGAGAACTGTTCGCTGTAATCAAAGGGTGAAGTAGACGGAGCAAACTGTAGTCCCAACATGGTGACCACAGGCCAAGATAGACTGCCAGTAACACCCTAAATTCTTCACTGTTGTTGAAAAGGAGGTTACTAGGGCAAACAGGGGATGGGGGAGACTTGTATCAATGCAGTGATTGGACAATCATTTTGGGTCCAGCATTATGAATTACGTGTTTTTGTTGGTTTAAGCTGGAGTTTATTCAGTGTCTTGCAGCTTGATGTTTCTTCTGTGCATTGTATAATGTTTGGAAGAAGGCGTTACAATCATTAACATGCAGATATAACTGTTTGTCATCTGCATAAGAGTGATATAACATCTCAAATTTAGACAAGATACTCATTAGTGGCTGCATATACATATTAAACAAAATAGTTTCCCAGTTAAACGCATTGGTACTGCTCTGTCAGAAAAGCCCAAAACCAAGTCACAGCATGGTCAGATACACTCACCACTGTGGTGAGTCTAGACAGCGTGTGTACATTCTTACCTTGACAGTACTTGCCTTATTGGACAAATCCAGCAGCAGTGTATTCTTACAGAGACAGTTCTCACATTATTAGGCAAACCCAAAATGAGTGCATTCTTACAGAGACAGTACTGGCCTTATTGGACAAGGCTAACACCAGTGTATTTGTACAGTGATAGTACTGAACTTATTGGGCAAAGCCAAAAGCAGTGTATTATTATGATGGCAGTGCAGTTATTATTGGGCAAAGCCAGCACACATGTATTATTCCAGTGTCAGTAGTTGCCTTATTGGACCAAGTCAACAAAAATATATTTTAACATTGATACTAGCCTTGATTCAAACGCAAAACCAGTGATTTCTTGCGGTGGCAGTTATCACGTTATTAGGCAAATCCAAAATGGGTGTATTCTTACAGTAGCTTTGCTTGCCTTATTGGGCACATTCAACCTCAGTTTAGTTTTACTGTGACAGCACTGATATTATTGTGCTAAGCCAACAAAGATTGTTTTCTTACAGGGGCAGTACTAGCCTCCTTGGGCAAAGTGAACACCAGTGTATTCTTACAGTGGGAATAGCGACATTATTGTACAATTCCATCACTCGTGTAATTGTTCATTACCAATATTGGCATTATTGGCCAAAGGGCCAAAGACAAAACAGGTTTCTTATTACAGAGGCAGTACTGTAAGTATTAGGGAAAACAAACACAAGTGTATGCTTGCAGTGGCAGTACTGGGCTTATTAGACAAAGTCAACACCATAATCTTCGTATAGTGGCAGTACTGCTATTGTTGTGCTTAGCCAAAATGAGTGTATACTGATTATGGTAGAACGGACCTTAATGAGTAAAGCAAACACCAGTGTAGTCTTACAGTGGCAGTACCGGCATTACTGGGAAACACCAAAATCAGTGCTTTCTTACATTATTGGGTGAAGTCGAAATGCATGTTTTCTTACAGTATTGGCCTCACTGGACAAAACGCACATGAGTGGGTGCTTACTGTGGCAGTGCTGGCATTACTGGGAAAAGACAACTCAAGTATGCACTTACAGTGGCAGTATTGGCATAAATTGACACATCACACATAAAAACATCTGCTTCAAGTGGCAGTATTGGATGACATGTCTGTATACATTAACATAATTGCATCACAACGGAAAGCCAAAATCAATATGCACTTAGAGTGGCATCCGCAGTCTTATTAGACAATGCCATTATCAGTTGTGGTCCATCAGTGGAGGTCCTCGCAGACAACCTGAGTTTGCTCTCACAGCAGCAGTGCTGGAATATTTTGTGGTCACACACATACTGAAAATGGGTTGAAAAATGTGTGTGTTCATTGGCAATAATTGTATTTTTCATGTGTTACCCTACTCAACTAATTGAACATTGTATCAATATTTACCTGTCTTTCACATAAAAAGTGTACTGGAAAATTCACCATTCTAAACTTTTAGTTAGAAGAATTTCTCACGAGCAGAACCATCTCAAACAACCCTTGGTTGGTGTGTGCTCTCTGGATACGGTCGATTGCTGACATTAATTACTGGGCAATATTTACACACCTCAGTCCACGGAAATAATTCACCAGCTGCCGCTGTGGAATAACGGAATACATTCTCTTGATTAGGGATTTCACAGAAAAGCAAAACTACATCACATTACAGAATCATCTGAATGGGGGCGGGGGGGGCAACAAGAACATTTCACACATCTGTGAGGTGTCTACACCAGCAATGCTGTGCATCTTCACTGTTGTAAAATAAAGGGGATGGGGAGTTTGAGTAGAACGTTAAAGTATCTTTCAGTGAGGAAACCCTGAACGTAGTGGAAACGTGCAAGCCATCATTGGCTGACAGATGAACTGGCTCTGACGTTTCCAGAGCTCCAACGCAGCATGTATGGCTGGCATTTAGATGTAGCAGCTGCAACATTTTTCATGGAAAACTAACAGAAAAGCAGCGTTCAGTCTGACCCACCCTCTCCCCGCCCGACCACCTCGGATGGTTCTCAAGCCTGTACGCCTGTTTGGAGTTAAACCATTGTCTTTTCTTTACCTTACATGAATCTCAGCTTGTCATGGTATTTCCTGGATTTACTTAAACTTGTGTTGAACTGTAGCTTCGTTTCCAGGCCTGCTCTCTACTGTGAATATTGCACGTACCATATATCGCTAGCTACATGTTCCCTGAATGGCCCTTTAAAGCGTTTTCCCTTCTACGCAGACACAATTCTTCTTGATTTTTTTTTCTTGATTTTTAAAAATAAGACCGGTCAATTATAATTTCCTGGGGGCAAAGTTGCTTGATGAATGATGCCCACTTTTTCCAGAACTTTTGGGAAACGAATTCTTCCTTTTCACTGGAGAATTTATGAAGGCTGGATCCATGTGCTTGTAAACTCTTGTTCCGTCGTAAAGTTATGCGGCTGGAATTAAGGAAAGACAATTGATGTGGACGATGAGGAAGTCGCCGCTATAACACCGCTGGGAAAGGCATCGTGTGGGTCTTGAGTGAAAGCAGCGGACGGAATGGGAGGAATGGACGAGGTTACGGTGACGACCCGGCTCGCCCAGGGCAGATGCAATCAGAAACGGCTTGTATTCATAAATTGGAAAGCCGTGTGTTTATCTCCTAATTTATTTGACATTGTTTTGTTTGCGTTGCAACGCGGTGTCTAGACAGTTCATCCCTTGCTTTCCCCCAGCACAATGAAATCGACGTGTTTACAGCGTTGTCCAAAGATATCACCCCGTGCTGACTCATACATTGCGCAATGCTTAAATCAAAATAATAAAAAATACAATGGAATGGTCTCTCGCAGTTCAGCTGCGGTCGTCTCGAGCGCCCCAGCTCCATACGCATGCGCGTGTTTTAAATGGGCAATAATAAGTGCAGACAAAAGTGCACTGGGGGTATATTGCAGAATCTTTGCACTGGTGCAAGTGCAGTTTTCCGCATATCACCAAGCTCAGAGCAAAAAGCATACGCATAATGGATGTTTGCAGGATAGTTTGACATCTTTATAACATCGTTCCATATAAGCACGAGGTAAACCTTCTCCTGGTGCAAATATGCATTGAAAGACAGGGCCTGGTTTACAAAAGCGTTTTGAATGGGAAAATCCCATTGAAAAATGTCTTGTAAATCAGATCCTTTGTTTCCTGCATTAGGGCAAGTTTAACACTAGTGCTGATAACGTGAAAAAGTACAGTTGCACCAGTGCAGTTTCATTAATCTAGCCCCTAGCGTTCAGGGGTGACTGGCCTATAGGTAATTTCACGGTGGGCCTCTTTTGTGTGGATATCTATTTTATTCTCATAGGAAACGGGGTGGGCTTGCTCAAAATGCGTTTTGGGTAACGAAAAATTGATGCCGTAAAAGGTGTATGCCATTACCCCTCCTCACTCCCCCCCCCCCAATTCCCCCCACCTCTGGTATGCACAAAGGCCTACATGCTATTTAGCTAACAATAGTGGCATTGCAATATGACAAAGACAACGGTGGCACATTTTTATTCCGCCCTGACTCAGGAAAAGCACTGTGTTATTAACGCGCAAGTGCGTATTTCTCAAGACTGCCCCCACCCACCGCCCCACAACCCAGCACGCTGTTTATTTTTTTAACAGCCATGCTTCACGTGTAAGCACATGCATTGTGAAACACAGATTACAGAAAAGGTGATTGGCTAAGAACACCCCTCCACCAGAGCAGGGAGCCCTCTCTGTTGTCGGGGTGGGCGAGGCCCAGCTTAGCACCATTTTCATAATTTGTTTTTTTAAGAGACTATTTGCAGACAAACTCTTGCTGCCCCCCCCCCCCCCTAGGTGAGCTGCAGGCACCCAAACTCTCCTTGAGCAGCTGACAAGTGGTAGCAATAACAGATGCTGTGATAGAAAAGAGAAGCAGCTCAATTTTACAATGGCAGGTGTAATAGCTTCATCTCCTTGTTGAGCAGATGCCATGAGCCTTCTATACCTATGAAGCCCTGCCCCCCCCACTGAGCACTTCACGTTTGGGGTGTAAGAAGGGTCGCACTGAGGCAGAGGCTTTGCTAGAGGGGGCTCAGTGGGATACAGCCCCGGGTCTTTTGGTTGTAGCCCCGGATAGAATTTCAGGGCCTACAACCACAAGGCTAGTTACCCCTGAGTCCTGACAGTCCTGACATTAGCATAGCCTCTGATCTTTTCCAGACCAGCAACACACCTGCACTGTGGAGCCTGTGCAGCCCACTTTAGAACCTCGTAACATTGCCAGCAACGAACATGAGCAAAGGGAGGTTGTGGAAGCAGCTTTGCTGTAGTGCCGAGCTAGCTCTTCATTGGCATAGATCACAGGGGTTATGGAGGAAGGAGTCCACAGTAGGAAGTTGATGACTGGAAGGTTTGAATAAGTCATAAACACGGGCACAGCTCTGGGCATCCCTTCAGACCATCAGTTGTCAGCCTGTCAAACCTTTACAGAAGGGGAAAGCCCATATGAACATCAGGCTTGGTCCCACCCCAAAAGGGGTAGTCCAGCACGAACTGCTAGGTCACGTCCCTTCTCCACAAGACCACAAACATCCCAAGACATGTTTCGGCCTTGTTGGGCCTCATCAATGAGGAGCATCAATGAGGAGCAGCTTGGGTCTCTAGGTCGAGCAGGTCTAGAGAAGCCCCTCAACGCTCACACCAGAAAAAGTACAACACACTAGGGCAAAAAACCCAGCACACCTCTTGCAAGAAAAACAAAGTTTTATTTCCACAAGAATTGAAATGCACCAGCAAAGAACTCTGCTGCTCTGTTGCCATGGAACATTCTGGCATAATCAGCACAAACAATACTTTATGAGGTCAAACAGCTTCATCAGTGACGTAACTTACATACAGTGGAAGTCTGCGTGGCTGTTTGGTCGAGACCCCATACATAGGCCATTGGTCCCAGCCCTGTCTGTCCATCTTCTTCCACAAGTGTTCCTCCTTTCGCATCACTGGGCATGAAGCTACCACTGATTGGCAATTGTGTGAAGAAAAAACAATAAAAGCTCTATCTCTAACCTAACGTGCACCTGGTACTGCAGACATGGGCTCAGAGCATACTTCAAGGCCATTGTTTCTAACAAATTATAGCTCGATTGCAGACATTTTGGCACCCAGCCAAAGTTCCCCACCCTTGATTTAACTATGTTGTTTAACCCTCTGGGCACCTCGCAGCACAAATCATGCGACCAATGGTGATGGCAGCTGATCCCTGTTTTTAGATCTTTTATGATCAATTAGGGGGCTAACAGTTTTATGGTAGGGGGTCTGCGAATTGATTAATTGGTACCTTGGAGTGCTGGGGGTTTTGGGACTAGGGCTTTCCGGTGCTATTATTTAGAACTCGAACAGGGAAAGTCGGAGGCTTGTGCCACCCTTCTTGTGAGATTGCTTTTCTCTGTGAGCTCTCAACCCCCTCATGGCCTTGCAGGGCGCATTCCTTCTAGGATGCGAAATGTCGGCAAAATGAGACAATGAAGGGTCTATGAATCTCTGCAGTTCTGGCCCTCCTCACGGGTGCCCAAACTACAACCTATTCCCGCCTGCATACACTCTTTTTCTATGCATGTGACTCGGGCCTGTGGCCATAGCTTCGGCGCAAAACTAAGCCTCGATTCCAATATGACTGCTACTGTTTAGATGGTGTTTTAATTCCCCATTCATTAATAGAGCAAGACTTGCACCCCCTCCCGTATTGTGGCTCCTAACAACACTCCCTCCCCCAGCCCCCTGTAACCTCCCTTAGCCCCTACCGCATCTTCTCAGGTCTCTGTTTCATATAAAAATGCTGGGGGGTTTGGGACGGGGTCCAGAACAATCCTCCCTCCTTCCCAACACAGGCTCAGGGCCTACATCTGGGCATACCCGTCACACTCAGGGTCACAAAAACAACCAAAAGTTGATGGATGGAATATTTGAATACATCAAAACCATGGGCACAGCTCAGGGCAACACTCCAGACCATTATATTTCAGCCAGTTAGACCATTACAGAAAGTCCATATGCAAATAAGCCTTGGTGCCACCCCAAAAGAGGCCGCCTAGCCCAAACTGCTACATCACATCCCTTCTGCACAAGATCCCCTGACACGTTTCGGGCCTTGTTGGGCCTCATCAATGAGGAGTAGCTTGGGTCTCTAGGGCCAGCAACTTGGGAACCAAGTCTGGGCATACCAGTCACACTTGGGGAGACTAAGCAAAACCAGAAGTTGATGGCTGGAAGGTATTGAATAAATCATAACCACTGGAACTGCACTGGGCAAACCTCCAGACCATCGTTTTTCAGCCTGCCAAGCCATTAGAGAAAGGGAAAGACCAATGATGATTTCTCCACCTGCAGTGCTAGTCCTCTTCTCTGTCATTCAACAGATGAAGCGTGTGTCCTTCATCCCTCCTGCCCCTGTCTTTTGACTCTCCCTCTGACTGAGTTCTAGCTAACCTCCATCTCTCTATCTCTAATACTTTGGACACCCTTGCCCCTGTCATGAGGAACTGCATGAAGTCTGCTTCCAAAAGCAACTCTTGGTATGACTCCAACTTGCCAACTTTGAAATGCAAGTGCAAAGCTGCAGAGCGGAAGTGGCAGGCATCTAGCTCATCCTCTGACAATCCGGCCTGCCACCTGCTCCAAAGGCAATATCATCTTGCCATCTGCTCCAAGAAATGGGCTCATGTCCATGTCCGCACCTTTAGAGCCACCAATAACACGTCTGAACTCTTTAAAATCTGCAAGGAACTTGCCAATTTTACAGCAGTCTCCTCTCCTCCTCCCTCTCAGGCCTTCTGCTCTGCACTGGCCATCCACATCTCCCCCAAAACTCTGGACATTATGTCCTCTCTGTCACTCTGTCATCTGCTCACCCCCAGCCACTCTTTCTCTTGCCTCTCTTGGTCCCCCTACCCCTACATACTCTCTTCCTTCTCTCCCATTGCACTAGATGAGATCTGTAGAGTTATCTGCACTGTAAAGTCTCCTCTAAACAGGCACTCCCCTGACCCTCCAGAACTATCAAGGACAACATTTCCTCTCTCACCCCAACCGTGGCTGACCTCTACAATGACTCATTTGCTAACAGCTCCTTTCCACAACCCCTTAAGAACTCTCTTATGTACCCTCTCCTAAAAAAGCCGTCCACTGACCCTTCTTGCCCAGGTATTGCATCACCTCTTTTTTGGGCAAACTCATGGAGAAGCTGATCATCATCCACTGACCCTCCACACCGAAGTGGCTGGATGGCTCCATGACCACCAGTCTGGTTTCAGGACATCCATAGGCACGGACACTGTTCTCTTGAACACCTGTGAGGACCTATTATCTGATCTGGACTCGAACACTGCCTCTATTCTGAACCTCCTTGATCTTTCCTCTGTCTTTGACAGAGTCAACCACTCCATCCACATAAACTGTTTCCATGGTAACCTTGGAATCATGGACAGGGCACTGGCAAGGCCAACCTCCTTCCTTTCAAACAGACCATCCTAAGTTCAAATGTGTCCTTTTCTCTCATCCACCTCACTCTCTACCTGTGGCGTCCATCAGGACTCTATCCTATCACCATGGCTCTTCAACATCTACTTGGCCCCTCTGGCTCACCTAATCTCTACCTTCTCCCCTCATTTTTAGTGTTATGCAGACGACACAGAGCTCTCTTTTGAAATGCCATCCTCCACCCCCTCTGCCTCCTCCCTCATACGTGACTGCCTAACTATTATTCAGGCATGGTGCTCTGCCAATGATCTGTGCCTTAATCCTATTAAGCCGGAGGGCACCTACTCCTTGTCCTCCCACCCCACAATGGGGCATGACTCCTTGGGTCCCCTGCCCTCACCTAACTTTGAGGCAAAAAAACTTGGGATCATCTTTGACTCTTCTCTCTCTTTCTCTCCACAGATCACAGATCTTGCCAAGAAGTCCAACTTTCAGCTGCACCTCCTCAGGGGTATTCTACCTTTCTGCACCTTCCCCCACAATCTCAATATCTCCAGAGCCCTGGTTCTCTCTAGGCTGGATTACTGCAAAAGCCTCCTCTACAATTTTCCACTTTCCTCCCTTCGGCCCCTCTTCTTCTAATCCAGAATAGGACTGCAAGACTTATCCTTGGCCTCAAGCCCAAGGACTGCATCTAAAATCTCTCCACTGGCTTCCGGTGACCGCAAGGATCAAATTCAAGACCCTTTGCAACTTCCACAAGGCTGTCTGGGGCCTGGAACCTCTCTACATCCATCTTTCCTTCCGTAAATACCACCCGGCCAGAGTCCTTCGGTCCTCTGGCTCCCACTCTCTGCATGTCAAACGTTTCTCCAAACTTCTCAAGACTTTCCTTTTCTCCTCTTCCTTCCCACTCTCGTCCCGTGATAACTCTCCCTCTGCCACCGCCTGGGGCCTGGTCACATCTGAGTGATAGAGGGGCCAGACCACCCCTGCCAGTCCCCCAGCACTTGCCTTCATTTTTCCCTACCCAGACTAGCCCAACATGGTCCTCCCTGTCCACTGCACTCATCCTCCCTTCCACCCTCTTTCCCTTGCACTTGCCACCTTGGCCTGCCTGGCACTTTCCCACCCGAACCCTTGGAGCACCTCATTCCTGCACTTCTCCCTCTTGCCCCTCCCCCAGCACTTACCACCATTTCATATACAGGCACGGTAGGATTGTCACAAGGCCAATATAAACGTTTTTATTGTTCTACTTTTATGGTTCTCATGTCCCCCCCTCTCTTGTCTTGTGTTGCCTGGAAACACGTGTATAGGTGCCATATAAATGTTCAATAAATAAATAAATAAATATGCATATCAGGTTTGGTCCTACCCCAAAAGGAGCAGTCCAGCCCGAACTGCTAGGTCACATCCCTTCTGCATGAGACCACAAGCATCGCCAGACATGTTTCGGCCTTGTTGGGCCTCATCAGTGAGGAGTAGCTTGGGTCTATAGGCCCAGCAGGGTCGGGACCCAAATCTGGGCATACACGTCCCACTCAAGGTGACTAAAGTAAAACCAAAAGTTGATGGCTGGAAGGTTTTGAACAAATCACAACCACGGACATAACTCTAGGCAACCCACCAGACCATCGTTTTTTAGACTGCCAAGCCATTACGGAAGTGGAAAAACCATTTGCAAATCAAGCTTGGTCCCACTCCAAAAGTGGCAGTCCAGCCCCAACTGCTAGGTCACATATCTTCCTCATGAGACCACAAGCATTATGAGACATGTTTTGGCCTTGTTGGGCTACATCAGTAAGGAGTAACTTGGGTCTCTAGGCCCAGCAGTTTATGGACCCACGTCTGGGCATACCCATCTCACTAGGGGTGACTAAAGCAAAACCAAAAGATGATGGCAGGAAGGTTTTGAATAAATCAAAACTACGAGCACAACCCTTGGCAACCCTCCAGACGATCATTTTTTCAGCCTGCCAATCCATTTCAGAAGAGGAAAGTCTGTATGCAAATCAGGCTTGGTCCCACCCCTAAAGGGGCAGTCCAGCCTGAACAGCTAGGTCACATCCCTTCTGCTTGATACCACAAGCATGCCCAGACATATTTTGGCCTTCCTAGGCCTCATCATTGATGAGTAGCTTGGGCCTCTAGGCCCAGCAAGCTCGAGACCCACATCTGGGCATACCGTCCCACTCAGGGTGACTAAAGCAAAACTAAAAGTTGATGGCTGGAAGGTTTTGAATAAATCATAACCATAGACACATCTCTGGGCAACCCTACAGACCATCGCTTTTCAGCCTGCCAAGCCATTACAGAAGGGGAAAGATTATATGCCATGGAAAGAACATATGCTATGGAAGAATGTGCATATTTCCCCACATTAGGCTCAGAGGTAGACTCTTAACCTTTCCTAATAAGTCCCTGGTTAGAGAGATCGAACTAATCCTCCAAAGTGCCCTCCTGATTTGCATCAGATTCACTGATATTCACATCAAGTCATATTACATAAAAAGAATGCTTCTCCATATGATTAAGAGTGAGGTTGCCCCCACCCTTTACTCACAAAACTAGGGTGGATAGCCCCACGTTGCAAGTCACAAGGCAAGGGGTGAATAGCCCTTACCACTTAGTCACGATTAAGGGAGGATTTTCCTTATAATATACCTTGCACACAGATAGAATATCATAATTGTTGTGGATATTACTGGAAGGGGCTGTCTGGCTGGGGGACAGCAGAGATCAACTGGAGACTCGTCTTTCCATAAAGGCTGCAGAGATGATCCCCATTTGAAAGGAGATGAGCTGTCTATACTGGGAACCTATGGACACACCTAAGGGACTGAGAAATTCTAAACTGAATGGGTCCAGGCTGATCTCAAAAAATGAGAAATCCTATTTAAGTTGTATGTACTCAGCCCTGATATAACTCCAGATGTCCCTATAAAACTGTCTATGGTAAATCTGTGGAAAAAAGGATGGTATGTCAACAACAAGGAGGTACTAGTTTTAACAGGGACACAAGGACAGTGTAAGATAAAAATGTCTCAGCGTTCTCTGTTTGAAACAAAATGCAAGTGATATTTATTTTCCATAAATCCCAATTCATTTTTGTATTGAGAATCCGTTTTAAACAGACAACATTTTGTGCAACTTAAATGCAGATTTTTACGGTAGACTTCAACTTAATTAAAACAGAATCTGTGTGTCCTACCAGAATAGTTGTTGATGCAGGCAATGGCACAGTGATGAAACACCATCACCTGAAATAATATAATTTATGATTTTTCACAAGTCGGAGGCTTAGTCATAAAAAAAGTGCTGTGAGTGAGATGCAGCTCAGAGAATGTATTCTATTCACAGAAAATCATGCAAAGTATAACACTCATATAATCCCTTATCCTGCGATGCACAGCTAGAACTATGTGTGATGTGAAAAGCCTCAGGGGTGTTTTAACCATTGCACCTTTTAATGGAGAATATTACATCTCCAGCCCAAAACCAGTAGCTAGGAAGGGAAATTAATAGAAGTTGATTGATAATGACACACACATGTTCAGAGAATGTTGCACACACGTTTACAGAAAGTTGCACTCATATGTAAATTGAAAGTTGCTTGCACATATAGATCAAAGACTGCACTCGCAAGTTAGTGAAGACCCTCCACTAAATTCAGCTGAGATGCTGTACATTTTATCACAGCTCTCTGATTCTCTAAATGGTGAGTGTCAGTGGGGAAGGTAAAACAGTATTTTGATACATTTGTTAATTAGCTTTGCTTATTTGGTGAAGTTGTTTTCGTGCAGTTAAAGTTTTGGGGAGTCATTTATTGATAAGCAAACAAAGTACCGTCATTCATCCTTATCAGAGGGAGGGCTCCCAGTACGAAGTAAACCCCCGTCTGGATGAAGTTCAATTGGAAAGTGATTGTAAACATGAAGGACCAAGTAAAAGAGAGTCAATATAACTATGAATGAGTTATGATCTACTCCATGCCACACAGCCTTTAGATATTCAGGTGGAAGATGTGGTGAGAGGTGAGATTATAATAATTATTGCCAAGAGTTTGACACTGTAAAGTTCATGGCTCTAGTTTAGGCAGAGATGTGGTATACGTGAAGTGCTGGAATACATCTGCAACACCACTTTAAATGTTCAAACCAAACGAAAATAAATACAGGTAAGAAAGAAGAGAAATGAGAGACACTGGGTTTCAAAATATTTGTGTTGTAATTTTCCTCTCGTCCTCTCAGGCTCTGGAGGGGATTCCCAGAGAGTAAACAAAATAAGCATAAGAAGGAAAATTACACCACAAATATTTTGAAACCCAGTGTCTCTCATTTCTCTTCTTTCCACTTAAAAGGCATACTTTCTGTATCATTTGATCTGTGTCGATGTCATTGTGCTGCACTTATTGATTTAGATGTCTTTTTTGTAATAATTGCATTAAGATATACGTGTTATCCTCTCCTGCCTGCATCCTTTGAGTTTTCAATTTTCTGTATTCCTGTGTGCGTAGACATTCTGTGATCAGTTGAAACCCAGACTTGGTCTTGGTAGATGAGTTTTCTTCCATGGAAACTACTACCTATGCCTTTCGGTTTGCTCTTCTTTACTAGGATTTTAACAAAAAATAAAAGAACAATGCATGTATTCCAATAACTATGTTGGTAGATCATGCCAGCTTCTGTTTAATGCCTTACAGTGGGAATGTGTTCCTTTTCGACAGGATTCACGAAAAATGTATTAAAAAATAAGAGAAATGTATAATTTTGGCACCATAAATGCTCACGTATTGGATAAAATGAATGTCTGAAAAGGCTACTTTTTGGGGTTTTAATGTCAATGACCCTCATTCCAAGTGTGGCGGTCCAGAAAAAAGGCTGGCAGTAAGTTTGCCGGCATCCTTGTTTCTGCACCGCCACACTACGAATCTGCCCAGCTCGGTCAGACCTGCCGGGCACAATAGCCCCTGCAGGCAGACTTTTCACAAAAACACTAGCACCATTAGCGCTTCCATCTCCCCACTCACATGGAGTCCTATGGGACTCCACAGGAATGGGCAGTTACCAAACCAACCACCAGACTTCTCGTGCAGCCAGGACATTTAAAGTCCTGGCTGATGCGGGAAGTCAGGTGGCAGATTCAGTGTTTCTGTGTTGGCGGCAACCCGCAGGTATGACCGGCGGGTTACCGCCAACCTCGGAATGAGGGCCAATGTTTTGTGTGCGCTGGTCAGTAATTTGGGGCTCATTCGGAGTTGGGCATTGCAATAACAATCTGGTGGTAATTCCATCAATGCAACTGTTTTGGTTGTAACCAAATTACCTGCCGATTCACCACGCTTCCAAACTATGAGTTTGGTATTAAAGTGGATGGCTCTAATTCATCCACTTTAACACCAATAACTGGAGGAATGACTACAGGTGGAATTAACATTCGTGGCAATTCCTCCAATTCTCCCATGAACTCCTGGTATGGGGAATAACATAGCTATACACGACAGTACCTTCTCTTATATTTACTTGAGTACGTTCTGGCTCTACTATGGGTTGGTATCTTAAATGGCAAATGTGTATTAGGTTGTGGTGCATCAATGCCTCATAATGCCTGGTTACTTCGCCTTCATAAGGTTTGCTGAGTACCAGAGGTTTGTGATAGTTGCTAGTACTTTTGGGTTGGCTGTAAATCAGTGGTAATTTTGTTGGACTGAGTGGCAATATCAGTAATCGTGCTTGGCAATAATCATGACGTAATGAGTTGCTTTATCTTTTCTTCCTTGAAGAGCAGCAAACTGTTTAATTTTGAGGAACAATGATTTTGGTTATTACATATGCACTGTACATGCCGGTCTCTTCTGAAATACAACATACAAGCAGAAGTAGCATTTTACAGAGTGCTCCACATTACTGTAACCTGACATCAGGCTTGGCACCACCTTAAATTTGACAAGATTATTCTTTTTTTTCATATAGAGCTTTGCTTCTGCCACTTCTGCTATGCTGTAGTACGTAAATTACAACATAACAATATGGTAATAGTTACACTTTTGAAGGAAAAGTGAACACAGATGTGTGTGACACAGTGGCACAGATTTTGCAGATGCTGCCAATTGTTGTCCAAATGGAACCCTATTTTCTTTTTTTATGAAACATACTTTCAAAGGCCTGAATCCCCATAACCACTCGATGAGACCATGTGCCCAAACACACACATGCATTTCACTTAGAATTTAGACTGACTTGAATTTGGATTATTTCCAGAATAACAGCAATGTCCTATGATTAAGGAATGTTCTTATAACCTATTGGAGCCTGACAAGTGAAAAGGGGATTATATAGTCTTTCATATATGTGAATGTACTCATAAATTTGCCTAATTTAAATATTTGATTGAAAAACATGTTAAAATGGCTTGAATAGGTTGATTGTAATGTTTTCTGTTTACAGTCACTAGCATGTGTAACGGCTGGAAGAGAGGGGCTGCATCTAATGAGTTATAAAAGAGGTTCAACTTATAGAATGGGTAATAGCGGGCATAATAAAATTTGACGTGTTTGGGTTTTCAGGTTAGAGTAAAGCAATTTGATTTGGGATATAAACGTTGGGCCCAATCCATGACATTCACGTAATTTAAAAAGGAAATCACACTACACCCTATCAAAAGCTTCTTCAGCATCTAATGATACTGCAGCATAGTTTTCCTTTAAATTATTATATTTTTATTTAATAACATGTAACATGTTAAAGAATAGTCTAGTATTGGCCGACATCACACAACCTTTAACTAAAACCCTCTTGGTCAGGGTTAATTAGTCTTGAAAGGACAGGTTATTTTCTGTTGGCTAATAGTCTAGCATATAATTAACAATCTGTGATCAGTCTATCATTTTTGGGGGTGGTGTTGTCTTCACCTACCTTGGGGAACAGGATAAGCAAATCCTCAGAAAAGGAGCTTGATGCAGTTTCTTCCTCATCACAATTTGAAAAAAGCAAGAATAGTTTAGGTACCAAGCTGGGTGAGAGGTGATTAAAAAACTATTAGAAAAACCATCAGGTCCTGGAGCATTACCTTTACACAGATCTTTAATAGCTATATACATTTCATCAATATCTATAGGCACTTTGAGGGCATGTTAATCAAGCTGATGGCATATACAAGTTTAACTTCATCACCTAAATGTTCTGATGTGTATACTTTACTTTATAGAATTTCGTAAATATATCTGAAATAGCTTTATCTGATGCTACCACCTAACCAAGTTCATTTTTAACTAAAGCTTTTCTAGTCTTTTCATTTTTAATGTTGAGGTCAGAGCCAGTGCCTTGCCAGCCTGGTTGGAAGTTTGATAAATCTTTGATTTGTATTTTAGAATAATTCCACAAGCATGTTCAGACACCATTCTATTAATTTCATATGAAAGAGCCAGGATATTTCGAAGGATGATTTTATTAGGTTTATTATTATCATGTGTTTGTAATGTATTAAGCTCACTAAAAAGAGAGTCAAGTTATTTTTTCATTTGTTTCTATTTATTACTAAGATAAGAAATTATCTGTCCACTCACACAGATTTGTAGGCATCCCAGTGATTCTACATTATAAAACCGAATCCCAAAAACTCGAATTACAAAATGACGAAGCCCACTTGTTCGCATTTTGTAATTAGAGTTTTGGGGATTTGTCCCCCTCCCCCCTCCTTGCTGGCCATTTAATGCATGCGGGGGACACCCCCGCAAACCCTGCAGCCCATAACACCGAACTATGGGTGCGGGGGACACCCCAGCAAACCTTGCTTCCCTTGTTAGGTATTATGGCCTTCAATATTTTATACCAGGTCCAATACAGAGTAAATGTACATTCAACCTTTTTTTTATCAAAATCTTGCGATAAACCCCAGTTAGTAACAGGTGATGTATCGCTATCTTTATTAATGTTAAATAATTCTTTGTGGAATTTACGATAAAACTGACCAAAGTCATTGTTAGTTAAGAGTGAATTATTGAACTTCCACCACTTGACCTGCCTACATACAACATTCAATTCCAATGTGGCTATAACCGGGGCATGATCTGGAATTACTGTACTCTCAATACTATACTGGAGTGAACTATAGTTTGAATTAAAGCTTTTGTTGCACAAATATAATCAATACGGGATTGGGTGACGTTGGGGAATAGAATGACAAGTAAAATCCAGATCTGTAAGCAGGGCAAGTGTGCATTCATCTATTAATCCTAATTCAGAAAAAAAACAGGCAATAAACTCTTTATGAGTTTTTCTTTCTGTAATAATAAATGTCGATCTTCTATCTATAAAAGGTTCTAGAATGATGAGATTGTGTAGATTAAATTGCAAAATAGTCTTTTTAATATTAACCCAAAAGATTGCATTAGGGAATGTAGAACCATATTTGTTCATCATGGATACGACTTGAGAATCAATCTGAATTTTTATAAGGACCCATCTACCTTCATCAGTTTCTTTATGAAGTATTTGAAAATTCAACTTTTCATTAATCAGAATAGCAACACCAATTATCTTCCCCATAGCTTGACTTTAAATCACCTCCCCAACCCACCAATTTTACAATTTGATAGAATCTTGTGAAGACCAATGCATTTCCTGAATAAATGTACTATGTAGGGTTTGAATTTGCTCAAATATGATAATACTTTTTGCCTCTTGACTGGATTATTAATACCCTTCACATTCCAAGTAACTTATTTAAAGTACATTTATGAACTCACCGGGAATGCAATGTTCATAATTAAACATCGAAAATTGAAAATTTGGAATTATAACTTCAAAATATAGAATGAAAACCACCCAAATCTACTTTGCCGCTGACATACCTTACAGCTCCACCTACACACGGATCACAGTGAAGAGCATGAGAGGATGGAGTAATGACAAATACCTGCAGGGGTTTGATGAAAAAAGACCATGCATATGAGAGAAAGCAAAAAACAAATGGAGCAAAAGTATCATTATAGTCGCTTACATCGAGCCTATACCAAGGTTCAAGAATCAAACTTACATGTAATACAAATGAGGAGCAGGAGAGCCAAAACACACAAGAATGAAGGCACCCAATGCCTTCCGCACTGCCATTAGCTGACAAAATGAAGGAGACATCACCATAGCATTTGAATAAAAGATTTCATGGGGTGCCATTTTACGTTGAAGCTTCAAATTGTGGATTAATAGGCGGTATTGAAGTGTCTATTTCATCCTCTTTAGCTGATCTAATGAATACTTTGAATTCTGCCGAATCATCAAACACTGATGTTTTCCTTTTCAGAGTGGCTTTGAAAGTACATGGATGAATGAGGCCAAACCTGTCATTATGCTGTCTAAGAGCACATCTAAATGTTAAACATTCCTCACGACCTTGTGCAGTCACTTTGGAGACATCCTGTGAGATGGAGATTCTGTGGCCTTTTTATGTTGTTTGACTTGATTCCTTTCCTTTAGAAATAATCAACTGTACTTGAGGATCTCACTTGAGAGTTGTTATGTTCGAACGGCCCAATTCCGGGTGCTCATTGAAAATGCAATACAGTAGAGGATTGAATTTTAAGGAGCTGAAGCATCATATTTCTGAAGAAAAGTTTTGGATTGTCGCCATTCCATTCCTTCTGGTATGCCATTAATGTGAATGATATTCCATTGTCCTGTATTTTCCGATTCCCCATGTTCCCTTTGAAGATTCCTAACAGAATTTTCAAGAAGAGTAACATGCTGTACGACATCCTCACGCGACTAATTCTCGTTTCTATCTCACCAATTCTGGCTTCAAAGGAGGCCCATCTGTCATCAAGTTGCTGGAGCTTGCAATTTGTGATTTCCATAAAAGGTGTAAACACCCTTAATTCTGACATAATAGCCTTCATACCTGGTTCAAAGGTAGGTTGAATGGGAGGGGAAGAGTCATCATGGGTCGTTTTAAATTAATGAAAGTAGGGTTGTAATGTTCTTTATTTCGAAAAACCCCTCGCACACCCTTTTTAGATGTCATATGTATACATGAGCCTTAATTGTGTTCAAGTAACACATTCCCCCTGTGTAACATTTTGATTGTTATCAAGCGCCAACAAAAAAGTTACTTCTAAGAACAAAAGAATAGGCAACTGTTAAATCTGTAAAAAAAAATTAAAAAATTGTTAAATAAAAAAATAATACATAATATGCCACTAGTGGGCGCTCTGGGTTGAAAGACGCTGAGGAATTATGAGTGGTGGCCTTCAAACGTTATGCACCATGTCCTCATGTAATAACTCCAGCCAGCAAGAGCAACAGCGATCGTAGAGGATATTACCTCACGACCCACCAGCAAACAGTTTCTGCTGAGCCTGAAGTTTCCACTTTTAAACACCTCCAGCTGTCTGCCACAGATACTGCGGGTAAACCATCCACGGCCTATACATGTAAATTAATTTGAGCCCGGAACCAATTCCTATCCGATGACAGTTGCCTAATTCTATCCAGAGCCCTTATCCTCTCAAAATTAGATTATTGTAACTCCCTCTACATAGGGGCATCTAAACAAACCATCAACAGAATACAAGTGCTCCAAAATAATGCACTTAGAGTGGCCCTTAGTATTCCCAGAAGAGCACATATTTCTGAAATAAGACAGAAACATAAATGGCTCTATACCCAAGAAAAAATCAACCTCAAATCTGCCTCCCTCATCCACAAATGCTTAAACGACAAAGCCCCTAGATACCTAACAAAACGATTCACTAGAAAAAACTCTACTAGACCTACCAGAATAACCAGCCCCAACTGCCTTCTAGTGCCCAGATTTAAACTGTCCACTATTGGAGGGTCCAGTTTCCCAGTTACGGCCGCTCAATTGTGGAACTCCCTACCTCACGCACTTAGATCTGACCTATCGTTCAACAAATTTAGAAAGAACACAATAAAATGGATCACTGAGAATGCTATGCAACCCGCATCCTCCCCACGCTCCTACCGCATGTATTGTACCTGATATAGATTTGCTATTATGTTACGTCAACCTTCTGACTTGTTGTCAGCATACTGTTGTACTTGTACTCTACTGCCTAACTTTCATCCTGTGGAGCCAAGAAAATTGTTCTACCATGCTCTGTAAACGTGTAACTACTGTAAACTTGTAACCTCTGTAACCAAGCTGTAAGCCCTCTTGTCACATGCGCCCTGCTACCTCAGGGTCCGGCGTGCACAATAAATCAATAAACAAACAAACAAACAAACCTATGTATTTCTTTCAATAAATATCATCACTTGTATTGAAAGGCAAAGTTGGTTTAGTGCAAGTGGGTGTAAGAACAGCAGCTAGGCGACCATCTTCGTCGGTGCCGAGCCACGCCTCACCAGCTCAAGCTCTAATCCTGTGTCCTATGGACCCTGCACCCTCATTCCATCTCCCGTCAACCACCACGTCCCTTTGAAGTAAATAATGTTTTATTCCAGTATGTTATTCTTCACTCTTAACAAATGTTATAGCCCAGTTGTTTATGTTTAATTGTGTCTTAATCCATATACCACAGAAAATGTGCATTAAAATCCACAATTTGGGTCCATTTTGTCCACTTTTTCTTGAGGAAGAATTCTCAACCCCCACTCGTAAAGGAGTTGGGCTTGTGCAGAAGTGTAGTAGGGGGCACTTTGAAACTCCAACTCCAGGACCGCTTCTGGTTCCCAGTCTACTCCTGCTTTTGAATAAAGGAAAGCTATTTAGTATGAACACATTTCCAGGTCAGTAAGCAGGAACATTTGTATTGACTTATTGTGCACCTTGCAGTGGTCTGCACCAGGTGCAAATTCATACCAGGTGACCCATCATATGGAATCTGTCTGACATGTGCGTGTGTGTGTTTGGAGGCAGGGGCTTGTGCGTGTGTACGTGTGGGTTCCAATTGCCCATTTCGGATTCCATCAAAAGTTCACTCAGGTCAACAAAACGTATAAGCATCTCCAATGCAGTGTGCCATGAGTAGTTCATACTGTGATGATGCTTTCTCAGAAAATGGGGTACTCCCTCCTAAGCATGTACGTTCACGTTTGCTTACAACATCCGAAGCAACAGAAACATTAGCTGCTTATCGAAGTCGCTTTCACCAATGCTGTATAGTAATATATTGTGTGTTAATCAAGCTGCGTCGGGTATTCGAATGAACGGGAAGGGATAGATTGCATGGCACATATCATTGCTATAGCATGCTGGCAGGAGTGAGATGTGGGAACTCCTAAGCCAATTATACTTAATTTTCTCTGATGTCAACTAATCCAACAGCCCACTCTTCAACTTCCGCAAGGACTCTCTACACCTAAAATACAGTTTGGGGCAATCAAAGGCCATTTATTGTTACCACAAGTTAACATTCTTGGAGCAAACACGTGTTTCCCCTCATAACTTTGTATTGTTTCTTCGTTTCACTGCCTTAAAAAAACGTTCAACTTAAAAACACGTACGTACATATACACACACACACACACGCACGCACGCACGCGCGCGCGCGCGCCTCTCTGTCTCTCTGTCTCTTTCTCTCTTGGGGAAGCTGGGACCCAATATAAGACCCAATATAAGAGAAGCCGTGCTGTTTTTGTGTGTATTTGTATGCTATTGACGGAAGGGATTTCTTTCAAATCCCTACATTGGCCAACGTTCAATTCTGTAAACGATCCTCGGTTCCAGACGTTCAAAACAAAGCGGCCATTGAGGAGGAGATTTCTTTTGTGCTTGTCTCCATGGCTTGGGTATAAAGACGATGGGCCAAACTGTTTTATTCTTTCTCAATCACCTGGGAGAAGATTAGTTCACCCGACATGCAATGTAAACAGGAGCATATCCTTCTGCAAATATGGTGCAGTCAGGTGGCTGTTCTCACAATGGCCTACAGGTTGTGTTTCCCGACAGAGGCTGGGGCATTCGTACCTGCACGTAGCACAGGACACACCCAGGCTTTAAACACTAGCCTCTGTAAGGATGGGTTACAACGCGTCCGAGGTTTGCCAGAGAGCTGTACTTGGCTCCTGATTTTATGAGCGCTCACGTATAATGATCAGAGGCTAATCGCCCATATTGCATTAAGATCATTATTTAGTGCAGTGCTTTCATATAGCTTGTGTGACTTAAGTGTGACTTATGTATAGAATAGTGCCAACTGCTTAGAACTGCAATTTATAGCAAACGGTGTTGTTGTTGTTATTCTGGTCTGGTCTTCTCATGTATTAGTTCCATTCAATTAGGTCTTTCTGCATTGGTTTTATATGTTCACTGATAGGTTGAATGGGCTTTGTGTTGTTTTCCACACATATATACATAACATTTAAAGAGTATCAGATAATAAAATTGCTGCAAAAATGTCGCTGGTAAAAAAAATCGCTGCAAAAATGCTGTGGTTTGACCCGGTAAAGGTGTACCCCATTATACCATTTAAGGGGAGCAGGGGTTACGGGGGTGTCCCCTGCTCCTCTTAAATGGTATAATGGATCCGGGGGTTGCAGGGGTGTCCCCCGCATCCTTTACATGATTGTGGCACAAAAAACCACAGCATTTTTGCCGCAATATTTTGTATTCACAGCCATTTTTGCTGCGATTTTAAGACATGGAACCGTTTAAAGGCAATACTAATATTAGGAAGGAGGGCAGTCAGTATATGGACGACTGTAAGGAAAGGGTGAACACATTTAAAAATGTGAGAACAAAAGAAGGAATCAAGGTAGAGAAACAATGAATGGAAAGAACAATACAGAGAAGATGGTCAGATAGGATGAAAGTAAAATGGACAAACAATTCTACAAAATGTCAGTGTCAGTGAAAGTGACATCACATGCCTGATGACATCACAGGAAGTGACAATACATGACCTGTGGACACCACCAATGCTGACCCTAAGGAAGGGGAAATGACATCAGTGATGCTAGCTGAAAAAACGGAAGTCATAAAATGCAGCTCTGCTGACTGCCTCACCATTTGTTTTGATTTCCCTCCATGTTCCACCTGCAATTCTCAACATTTACATGTTGAACCCTAATTGCTGGAAATGGACATAGATGAAATTGATAATGTGCACCTGAGGGCTATATGGGTTGTACAATGTACTTTGTGTTCCCCTAAGTGAGGAATTTCGACTGTCTTGCTGTAAGGCTCCTACCATGGCATATGCCAATTTCTATCAAATTTAAGGAATACAGCTTGGATGTGCCATAGGTTGAGCCTAATGGACACCCTTGAAAAAGCCAGTGTTGAAGTGCTGCATCCAAGCATTATTTTTAGGATTTCAAGAGGCAGCGTAGGTCAAGACCAGTATGTCTGTACTTCTACATCTTCACAGTTTACAGGCAAGGACCACAACTGGCTGATTGACAAAATGTTCGAATGAATGCAACCCTGCAAATATAGTCAGCGATTCTTGCCCTCGTCCCAATTTCCAATAAATATAGAATACCTATTCCAGCTACTTCAATTGGGAGCAGGATCTACTTCAGGGTTCCTGTACTTGTGTTTGTACAGTGATATTTCACGTCACTGTTTGGATTCAAGCCATTGTGCTCAGGTTTTGATGTATAAAGACCATCAAGCAGCACATTATTCAGCATCTACATTCATTGGCAATTGTTCTTTAAATTAGGCAGTGGTGAGTGTACAAAACCTGCCAAGAGGTACTGCTTAACTACCAGCGGCATAAATAATTACAAGACTCAGGTAATCTGGGAACATAGGTTTTGGGCATCTTTAAAGAAATGTAAAATATTCACTGCCTTGCAAAGAGGGAGGTGGTGCTCTCCCCTCTTGGATTTAAAAATAAAAATAATGGGTAGGACCTTGCAACAATGAAGGGCTCCCACACACCTGCAAATATGTATGGTCCGTTGTTATTCTTTTTTTTAAAAAACTTTGTTTATTGGCAGAAAGATAAGACAGGTACAGCAGAGAATACACAGAGATAAACAAGCATCACAGTATGGCATACAGGCATTGCATCATAGCTATATCAAGCAGTTCAGATTAAAGAGGGGGGGCTGACAGCACAAAGGGGGGTCTAAGCGGTCGGTGCTTGTGGTGAGTTGGATGGATCAGGCGGAGGGGTGGATCTCCACTCAACCCCGTGTCTGTTGTTCAGATAAGTGCAGAACTCGGTCCACACGTTTTTGGGACGGGATGGAGTGGGCAGAGATCCGATGTACTCCTCCTCACACATTTGTACCCAAGTGAGGGCCTTCAACCACATCTCGAAGGTAGGGGGGCACGGCATTTCCAACATTGTAATATGCATCTCTTGGCGACAATAGCGCTTACATTTAAACATTTTGACATTTTTCCCTCGTTTTCAACCGTCCATATTCCGAACAGCATGGCTAACGGGTCCGGGTTTACTGCGGACCCAATTATTTCAGAAAGCGCTCTTGTCACTTCTATCCAAAACGCCTTCAGCGCAGCACATGACCAGAACATGTGTGTATGATCCGATTCTTCAGATTTACAATTAGGGCATGTGTGGGTCGGGGTGCGTGTGAATATCGCTACTCTGTGCGGTGTATAGTATAGCCTGTTGAGAAGTTTATATTGTATGCAGCGGAATCTGGCACTGAGGGAGACTCTGCGCGTGTGTGCACACATTTTGTTTCACAATGGTTCGGTGATTTCCGTGTCCAGCTCCCTGGCACATGCTTCCCGTGACTTGAGGGATGTATCCTCTAGCTTCCCCAGTTGGATTTTATACAGAGAGGATATTATGCCCCTGTCCCCTGTAGAGTTTGCAATGTTTAGGAGTTCTGGCGAGTCTGGGGCCTTGTCTGGGTAGGAGGGCCACATTGCCCGGACCACCGCCCTTAGCCTGAAGTATTGTAGTAGTTCCAACGCTGAGTTGGAATGTCCGATCCACCATGTTTGGGGGGTGATAAATTTGCCATCAGGGTATAGGTCATTTAGGGCGTGGTAACCAAGGTTTTCCCAGTGACACAAGAACTGCTGATTATATGTGGGGGAGAGTCCAGGAAACTGCCATATGGGAAGCCATTTATAGTATGGGCACTGTTCTTGTTTAGATTGCAAAATACTAATCCATGCTCTGATCGTGGTGGCCACGGGGTCTGACGGGGCGTCCGTCTGGAATGTGCAGTGTAGTAGTAGGGTCATGATGTTGGTCCCGTCGCCTGCCAGTGTCTCTAGCTTTACATGAGGGGGCGGGTTCAGGTGTGTGTACCCGTGCATGGCGTGTTGGGCCTGTGCCGTGTTCCAGTATACTAGGTCTGGGGCTGCAAAACCACCTTTTTCGTAGGGTGGGGTCATATGTTGCCACTTCTTTCAGACAGCTCCAGAATGCCAGAGAAAATGGGCGCACGCCGAGTGGAGTCGCTTGAAGTATTGCTTCCCGGGCCACACTGGTACATTAGCAAAGATATAGAGGAGCTTGGGGACCGCGATCATTTTTATTAGGGACAATCTACCCGCTGTGGACAGTGGGAGGTTGCGCCACTTAAGCATCTTGGATTCAATGATTCGTGCCGTCGTCTCGTAGTTGTCCGCCAGCAGGGAGGTTTTGGTTAGTGAGACTTGCACCCCGAGGTACCTGATGCCATCTGGGGACCAGCGTAGGGGAAATTCACAAGATGGTTGCTGGGTTGCTTTAGTGAGAGGGAATATTTCTGACTTAGAGTAGTTGATGGTGAAGCCAGAATACGTGCCTATCTTGGTTATGTCTCGAATGATCGAGTCTAGGTATGTTGAGGGGTTTCTGACGTATAGGAGTACATCATCAGCGTACAGCGAGATGATTTCCGGTGTATCCTGTAGGCGAATGTCTTTGCGGGTGTGACGGTCCCTGACGTGGTCTGCCATGGGTTCAATAGTGAGCGCAAAAAGGATGGGGGAGAATGAACATCCCTGACGGGTGCCCCTGTACAGCGTGAAGGGAGAGAAGATAGTGGAGTTAACTAGCACCCTGGCTAATGCTCCAGCATATAGTAATTTAATATAGGAGATCATATGTGGTCCTACACCCATTTTTTCTAGCACGGCCCACAAGTATTGCCATGAGACCATGTCAAATGCCTACTGGGCATCTAGTGTGACCACCACTGCATCAGCCTCTGGATCTATTCTGGACATCACATTGAATAGATGGTGGCTATTAAGTGCAGTAGAGCGACCGGGGATGAATCCACTTTGGTCGGCGTGGATTAGATGGGGCATGAGTGGTAGGAACCTGTTAGCAATTATTTTAGCAAATATTTTCATGTCCGTGTTGATCAGTGATAAGGGCCTGTAGGATCCACATTCGTCTGGGGGTTTTCCTGGTTTGGGGAGGACTGTTATTAGAGCTTCCCTTAAGGAGGGAGGGAGGGTGGTTAATCGGAGTGACTCGATCCAGACTTCGAGTAATATGGGTGCTAAAATGGCAACATGTTCCTGGTAGAACTCAGATGTGAGCCCATCCGGGCCCGGGGCTTTATTCTTAGGGAGGTCTGAGATTACCTGGACTATCTCATCTAGAGTGAATGGGGCATCTCGTTGTTCCTTGGTGTCCTGAGAGATTAGGGTCATAGGGATGCTCTAGGTCTAGGTCATGGACAGTGTGTTCCGGCTGGGGGCCATATAGATTGGCGTAAAAGTTAGCGAAGGTGTCAATGATGGGCTGGTCCGACCAGTGTCTTGTACCCTGTCCATCTATAATGCTATCTATTCGGGTTATGCTCCCTCCACGCGCACCAATTTAGCCAGGGTCCTTCCAGGTCTGTCTCCCTCGCTGTACTTTCGGGCAGCCGTGGGGCGAGCATAGTATCGCACCTTGCTCAGGGTGTGGGACTCAAACAATTCTAGTTCTGTTCTAATCTTTGCTAGGGTTGCCAGGGATGGTGTGGAGGTGTACTCTCATTCTAGGGTTTTAAGCTTGGCTTCGGAATTTTTGAAGGCCTGCCTTATGGATTTGAGCACCCCCGCCTCCTTTGAGATACACATCCCTCTGATGTACAATTTAAATGCCTCCCAACGGGTACCTACGGGTGTGTCAAGCGTATTGTTATTCTCGAAGAACGTGTTTATATCCGCAAGAATCTCTGCTTTGAAGACAAAATCGGATAGAGGACCAGATTTAAAGCGCCAGGCGGGACGATCCACCAGTGTATTACCCATTCGGATATGGAGTAGCACAGGGGAGTGATCCGAGAGCGTGCGTGCAAGGATCTTGATATCTGAAACCCTGCCCACCCAGCACCCTGAAAGGAGGAACATATCTATTCTTGAAGAGCTATCGTGTGCCGTTGAGTAGAAGGTGTAATCTCTTTCTTGGGGATGGAACATTCTCCACACATCATGTAGATTCGGGGAGCTCATATGCGTGTGGAGTAGCTTGGCGGCCCGAGTTGTGCCCCGGCGGGTATTGGTTGTTCTATCCAGGATGTTGCCAAGTATAAGATTCATTTCTCCCCCACAAATGATGGGGACCTCCACATATCTCGTGAGGATGGTGGTTACTGCCTCTATAAATTCGGGGGAGTCAGTGTTGGGCGCGTATGTTTTATCGAGCAAGCATTCTTCGTTCCCTATAGTGCAATGGAGCATCACATATCTACCCTCTGTGTCAATGTGAGATGTGTGGAGTTTGAATTTCACCGACTTATGGTTGAGAGTAAGGACTCCTCTGGCTTGGGAGGAGTATTGGGTATAGAATCTGTTGGGGCCTCAGGTCTGTGCCAGGTTTGATGTTAGGAGTTTCAGAGCATGTGTCTTCTGTAGCAGAAGTACCTTTACCCCATGCCTTTGTGCATATGCTGTGATCCTGCGGGACTTAGTGAAATTAGTCAATCCCCAAATGTTCCATGTCATTATTTTGATAGCCATACTAAAAGTTTATGGGACATCCCAAGTATGGAGTGTGACTCTGTCTACTGCCATGCGTGTTGCGATGGCGAGAGTTCGCCTCTCTTTACAACCTGTCATTACCATGCGATTTTTGGTGTAACATTCCCCTGTTTTCCCGCCCCCCCTCACCGCCCTGTGCAATCCAGCAGTGTGACAAACCCCACCCCCGAAGCAACCAACTGCGTGCCATCCCCAACTTGGCAACGCCAGATCAATAGCCCAACCGGGCCATAAACAAACACACTTCGCCTTAGGAGGCATTGCAGCTGCAGTGGGGGCTGCCGCTGCCGTCTGACGCGCATATTATGATGAAATATCTATAATCTTCCAAGCGGCTAATGAAACTTAGATTACAAAGAAAGGAGGCTTGTTTTCGGGTAGCAAGGACGAGGCTGGTACTGCCCTAGGCCGGTGCATCGAAGAAAGGCATGGCAACCAAAGTACTGACCCAGTGTGTTGTATTACGGATAGGTAAATTAAGGATGCCTCCCCTTCCAAAAGTGCTCTTTATGAGCTGTTATTTAGGCTTTGTCCGGCCCTAAGTAGGGCAGAGAAGGGGAGATCACAAGTCCACTGGGGGGCAGTCGATGGGTTGTATCCGGCCACAAGGATCCGTAGTAGGGTCTGGGAGCCTTGGTGTTAGTCATTGTCCAAAGGTTCCACCGGGGGATCCAGCAGCGAAATCTGTGCTTCGATGAACTTGACAGCCTCGTCAGGGACCGTGAAAAAGTACAACTTGTTGGGGTGAGTGAATTTTAGACGAGCCGGGAAGAGCATCGCATACTCGATTTTCCTGTCTCTCAGCATTTTTTTCACACCGCCGAATTGGCGACGCTCCGCCTGCATTCCCACCGAAAAGTCAGGGAAGATCCTGATGATTTGTGAGTCCAGCCTTAGCTCCCATTTCTCCCTGGCCAAGCGTAGTATGTTGTCTCTGTCCTTGTAACTTAGCAGTTTTGCAATTATTGATCTGGGGAAGTCGCCTGGTTTAGGCCAGGGAGCAAGCGAGCGATGTGCTCTTTCAGCCGTGAAGAATGGGGAGAGCTCAGGGTTATCAAGGAGGTCTTTTAGAAGTTGTTCAACCGCAAGTTCCATGCAACCTTTTAGTGCAGATTCAGGAACCCCCACTATGCGGATGTTATTTCTTCGCGACCTACATTCTATGTCATCGCACTTACCTTTGACCTGTTTCATGTCACGGACGAGCTCAGTGATGGTGTTTTGTAGGGTATGGATATTGTCTTCTTTGGTTCCTATCCTTTGCTCAGCCTCTGTAATCTTAGCCCCCTGTTGGTCGAGTTTAGCTCTTAAGGAGGCTGCATTCGCGTTTATATCATCCAGTTTTTCGTGAAAAGCTGCAACGTTTTTGGCCATGGACTCCATCATCGCAATCAGGTCTGGCTGTGGGGGGTTTGGCAGAGCATCGCCATCGTCCCGTGCTGTGGATGTTCGCCTGGTCCTCCCTGGGTGCCGCCTTGGCGAACTTATCCATGGCGCCTACCTTGCTGGTGCCTCGCGATCTGTTGGGCATTACAGTGGCGGGGGGCAGTGACAGCTTAGTAGTTTTGGAGATGGTCACGGGCCAGGAGTCGTTTAAGGTATTGAAAATCGGCCAGTAGTGTGAGCCTGTGAATAGCTTGCATCGGGTGGTTCTGGTATTGCCCCAAAAGATTGGAGGTAGCCTGTCTTTGGTTGGACAGCAGTAGCGAGGAAGCCACGGGCTAGAAATTGCCAGGGGGACTCTATCATGGTGGGCTGCAAAGGTGCACCGTGGCCGCCACAAGCACAGTGGGCAGAGCACGCTGGAGGATGTCAGATTGGCTCCAGAGCACCCGATGACACTTTAAGGTATGTATGGGTTCACTGGGGTTTGAACTGTTAGAGGGTTGGGTGGTGGGCCCACCGAGATGAAGAGGTGGTGTAATACACAGCTCTGTGTGATGATGGAGTGGGGTGCTTCCCTCTACAATGGCACCCTAGGGATCGCAAGTCCACAGTGGGAGATTCCCAGCCCACGGGTATGTGGAGCCCGCTGATGCGGGGGGGCGTCAGCGATGTTAATGTGGGGCCGCGGGGGCAGATGTTTGGCCAACTGTTCCTCCTACAAACGTTGGTTACATAAGCTTGTGGAGCAGAGTGCAAGAGCGGGCAGTCAGCGTATGAGGGAAGGAGCCAGGAAGGTCTGCGTACCCGTATGAGTTCAGCTGTATTACGCGGCACCGGGCCCTCCAGGCAGGGGGCCGGGCCGACTCAATCGACCTCGCAGATGATTCAAGCGGCAGGGAGATGGCCGGGAAGGGCTATGTGCCCGGAACAGTTCAGCCGCACTTCCCCTCAGATGCTCTGGGCGGCTGGGAGAGACCGCAACTGACCAGAGAGTATGGCAGGTGAGGCTATGAATGAGGGCAGGGCGGATGAGCCACGGCCACTGCGCCCATGGAGGAAGGGCAGCCTCGCAGGCAGCAGCCGCAGTCCTCGCCCCCCGCAACACCTACCATTGCCGCCCGCCGTCGTCACGGGCCCGTGGCGGCAGAGCGGAAGGGGCCATGGCCGGCGCCACAGCACAACGATCCAGTCCCACGCCGCCGTGCGGCAACACCGCCAATAGCAACCCAGCTGGGAGACTCCTCCGGAAGGTCTGCAGGGTGTCTTGGCAGCGTCGCCCAGGGCCACTGAGGTCCCACCGCGCACCAGGATCTAGTAGGAGGGGCCAATGGGCCTACACGGCCAGGCATTGTTGATGGTCGAATCTCTACTTCCTTTGAACCGCCAGCAGCGAGTTTCACACAGTGCGTGCCTCATGTACAGGGGACCATGAGGCGTGATTTTGGGGATGCAGGTGGTAGGATTCTGCCGCTGCTCGAGGATTGAGTTCTGTGGGTCACGGAGCTTGACACCTAAGCGGCCATCTTGCTGGCTGCTCAGCAGCTCCCCCGTCCGTAGTTATTCTGCTCTGGGAGAGAGTCCATTACCGCCTCTCCCCACCTGGCCCCTACGTTCCCCCCTCTACTGGGCTCTGGAATCCCAGTAGCACTAGCACAGGAATTTGAGACTTTACTTGGCTACCTGGTGACATCATATAAGTTCTGTGGTTTAGTTGTTGGCATATGGTGAGAGAAGCACTTCAGAGAGTGTTGGCTGCCTGCCAAGAGAAGACCAAGAAGAACCACCCAGAACAGAACTGGGATATGAGAGGAGCAGATCATGAGTCAGATGTTGCAGATGATGAGGGAGATATAGTAGATGGGCAGCAGTGGAGGAAATGTACAGGTTTAAGAGCATGGAGTAGATGGCCAGGATGACCAGCATGGAGGATAGTGCCCATATTCACAAGGGCAGGTCTTACTCTCTCTGTCTCTGTTTCTCTGTTTCTCTCTCTCTCTCTTTCTCTCTCTCTCTCTCTCTCTCTCTCTCTCTCTCTATATATATATATATATATATATATATATATATATATATATATATATATATCTCCCTCTTATTCCCTCTCTCTCTCTCTCTCTGGCTCTCTCTTTCTATCTCACTCTCCCTCTCTCTGTCTCTTTCTGTCTTTGTCTCTCTTGCTGTCTGATGCTCACCATGACTGACCATCTGGTTTGTATTCTCTCCCACCACAGTTGATGGAAGGGTGTAAAATAGTTCGACAGAAGGTTGGGTTAAGGCCTGCCAGAAAACCTGTTGGGTGACCTTGACAATGACAGACATACACGTTCATCAAAGATAAATATTGCTTCTCTCTTTCGCTCTCCCAATCTCTCTTTGACTCTTTTGCTTGCACTCTCTCTTTCTCTCACTGTCACGCACTCTCCCCAAGTCTCTCTCCGACTGACCAATATTCTTTTCTCCCACAGCACAGTGGACTGGTGGAGAAAGGTAGCAATGGAAGGGCAAGGGGCGCTGTTTGGGCCCCACCAGTTGAACCTGTTGAGTTACTTTGAAGATGGTAGACTCACAAACTCAAAAAAAAAAGCTATTCTATCTCACAATCCCATACTATCCCTCCATCTCTCTCTCACACTCTATCTCACTCTCTTGCTAGGTCGTGGAGTCTCACCTAGTGGTACCAACTGTTTTCTTCTCCCGCATTGCAGAGTCAACTGGGAGGGAAAGGTGGAAATGGTAAATCAAGGGGTGGTGTTGAGGCCCTTCCAGAAGACCTGGTTGAGAGACCTTGATGATGACGGTCCCTCACACTCTGAAAATATAAGTATTCTCTCCAGCCCTCACAACGTCTTGCTCATTCTCAATCTCTCACTCAGTCTCACTCTATCTCACTGTCCCAATCTTTTTCCCACTCACTGTTTTTTCTTACCTCTGCTAGAGTGCGGCCCTCTTATAAGACCTTGTTGAGTGACCTTGAGTATAGCAGACTAAGAAAAGATAGGTATACTGTTAAGTGACCTCAATTCAGCACTCCAACTAAGTCAATGCCGAGTCTGGGGTGCCCAAAGGAAGCCCTTAATTATATATTTTTATGACAAGTTCATAGATCTGGATGATAAACCCTTGTATAACGCCCCTCTCTTTGAATCCCCCTGACCTCACTGAGCCAAGAAGTAGGTTTGTTTTGCAAATTAAAAGATTTATTTGAAAAATTAAACAAGATATATATCACACTTTTATAAATAAATGAATATTTGATAGCACACTTATGAATATGACAGTGATCAAAAATGGATAATATTACACTAGCACACTTTTTTAATTACTTAGGAGTTGGTATAGAGAGGATAAAGTAGCTGAGAATGCTTTCATGGTTTCAAGGAAATGCAATGATGGAAAAGAATGCAGCACAGAAATAAACTGAGATGGTTTCCACAAGAGATAATATGATCACTTTTGCTTTTGACAATTCACTCGCCCCCTATGCAATATAAGGAGATGGAAGAGGAGCACACAATTTTCAGGAATACAATCGAATGCAATACCAATTCAGTTCCCCCTTAGCAAGCTTAGAGCAACCGGTATGCTTTTAAAACATGCAGAAATACATTTAATGTGATTTACAATGAAGTGAAAATATTCTAAAAATGATTTTAATTCCTTTTAGGAGATTCAGGGTAGGTGATAGCTACTTAAGATTAGTTCAGGTCAACACTAGCAATGATTCATGAGGGATTATCAGGTTGAAAACGAATTTCAGCAATGCAAGCAAGAGGCAGCTATTTTTTTAACGTGTGGTGAGATTGAGCTAGTTTTCAATTTGCGGCACTTTTTCCGAGTGCGTAAAGCGCGATTGCGGAAAAACTATAAGGAGTACAAAGTTTTAGGCTTGTCGGAAAGCTGAGGATCTTAGCTTTAAAATGAAAGTTAAATCTCGTTCCTAGCACACGCAGTTCAAAAGATACGGACGATTTTGTGGAGGTAGATTTTCAGAAATAATGTAAGATTCAAATGGCAAATGACACTTTCACAGGTTTGAAATCACAAAATGGACACACAATTTCTATGCAGTTCTAAATAGGTGGAAATGGTTTGAATTATATTATTGTTAAACTAAGAGATTGGTTTGCACAGCTCTGGCTGGATACTCACTCCTAATTTTAGAAGGAATGGGCCTCGTCACAGATCTGGTCAACAGGTTTAGCTGCGGTTCTCTCTGCTCTGCTGGTCTGGATCTCTGGTTGTGGCAAAAGTTCTGGCACTGCACAGCGGTCTGGTCTGGGTCTGGTCTTCTATCGACACTGCACGGCAGTCTGGTTACAGCTCTGCTTTCTGGGTTCTGGCACAGGGTTCTAGCCAGAATCAAACAGCTCACCCGGCTGTTAAATAGTTTGGTTAGGTTGCTGGATTCTGAGGCCTGTGAAGGATTCAGCTTGTGGACTAGGCCTCTCTGCTACAAGTTCTGAAGTCTAAGTTCTGGATCTCTGAATATTGTCTGGATTTGAAGTCGTCCGGCAAAGTGCTTCGCAAGAAAGTGGAAAGAGCAGTCTCTACCTGGGTCTCAGTGGGTCTTTTTATGTCTTTTGAAAGTGGGTGGGAAGGCTGACTTTCTATGCCCAACCCTTTGAGGATCCTGATAGGTTAAAGGATTTTCTGTGCTTTCATTGGAGAACAGAGTTGTGAGTCAGAGTGTTGCTACATTTTACAATCTATTGAAGAAACGCCCCTTGTCACTTTGCACACAAATCTATTTTTGACTTCAATTCATATTTATCTATGTACAATTTTTCTGAATTTTATGTCCAGTTAACATATTTTCTGTAGCGCCCAACCGTCCAATCCCTGTCTTTGTAAGATGTTGTGTTCACTTCTGACAGAATTCTGCCCTTTTCATCCAAAACATAACCTCTAAACTTTTCCAGAATTTACACAAATGTGTGCAAGGAATATGGGCATCAGATGATGAAGTGTCAGATTTTTAAAATACATACATTTGGAGTAATACCCTATTTTCCGCTACTACCCCCCAGAACATACCACAGAGTTCTAACACCTCTTAAAATGTGCACAGAAAAATCACAGGAATCATGATATTATTGATATAATTTTGACAATTATGTACTATGAATTATCCATCTTTCTAAAATTATGGTCTGGCCCAGAGGGGTGTGGTTTCCCAAAGCACATGGGGAAATTTCTGGTTTGTCCACTTCCTCCAAGCTCAGCTAGCTCACAGACGCAGTGCTCCTCCCAGTTTCTTCCAAGAGGAAGCCATTTACGACCCCCTGATGTAGCAATTGTTTAGAGCAAAGGGACGTTCATTGTTCTGTTTCCCTGCAGTCCCCTCCCCTGATTCAATCAGAGAGGTGTGATCTCCTTTTGGTGGGCGCAGCAGAATGTAGCCAGGCCTGTGAACAGTAGGTGTCAAGAATTCTCATTAACCAGCAAGGCTTTGAAGTTTCCAGCTAACTCAGGCTCCTTGTCAGCTCCTGAAAGACAGGCCTCCTGTCAGAGTTTAGACCGCTAGCGTTGGTTAGTGTCGAGCGCCGGTACTGCCCCCCTTTTGGGAGCTGTCTTGAATTAATACATTTCAGATTTTGAACAGCACCATATTTCTTTGCACTGGTTTTTGCTCTGTGTGTAGCCAAAGGATAGGGCCTGGCAATGGTCTCTTGTATTAACATTAACAGAGGAAAAAATGGATGGCAACCTATTTTTCATGATTTCCCTGTGCATTTCCTGGGGAGTTCTGGCCATCATGATGTTCTCAATGCCAGTAATGCACAGTTCTGTGGTAGGGCGTGGATGCATGCGTAAAAACATCCCACAATACACTCCTTTACTTCAGCTTGTGTTGAGTCCATGGAAGGTCCATTTCCTGCACTTTGAAATAGTAGAGCTACAGAGGGGGTGCCGAGTACCCTTAAATAGAACATGGTTGCCAGAGTTACCTATGCCCCAGCCAGTGCCAAAGAGCTTGCACAGCCATGTGACAAACACGTGTAAAAAGATTAACGATGGCATGCTTTTATGACAATATATAACAATAGTGGACACAAGTAACGTGTTTATGCAATTTATTTGAAAACACATATGATAATTCTAATTGGGTCAAGAGCTGCCGAAGTTAGAGTAAGACTCATTAAGACAGAGGTACGCATAACTTATAATGTACAATTCATTTCTTTTTATGCTTAACTAGCTGAGGTACCCGGCGTTGCCCGTGTTCGGATTGAGTTATGCCTCATGTGCCCTGGAGAAAGTTGCTCTTGTCCACTGGTCGGCAAGTCGTACTGCTGTTTGTTGTGTGTTTCAGAAGCTCTTGATATTGGTTTTCGCTTTGCACCAGATGAAGCTTATCCAAGTGATGTTTGTTCTTTGTGCGGCATGTTTCAGTCACTCAATGACTTCAGCTCATTTGAAAAAATGTCCAAGAAAGATTGATTGATTGTGCTCTCTTCTCGTGAATAAACTTAAGTAAACTGTAACCTTGCTATTTCCCATATTTAGAGTGGCGTGATAAAGAAAAGTGTTTAATTGTTTTTTATTCCCTTTAAAAATGCTTTAATAAACACTTTCGAACTGTATACAGTAGTAATACATTTCAAAGGAATAACCAACACATCGAACATTTAGCTTCAGACACTTTTTAAAATGGTGCAACCTTCTAGTACCTACTATAGTGAATCACTGTAGTGAATCGGGGTGAGCATCAGTAAATGAGGGTGTCTACAGAGTTAATTTTTTGCATCCAAACATAGACTACAATCTAGCCCCAGACAAATGAGGAATGCATTCAAAATTTGGTAGCAGTGTTTTATGTTATAGCCGGACTAACATACACACATACATACATTCCGCATTATATATGAAGATTACTTATGGTCAATGTGGGCCATCATCTCCATCACTGCTGGCACCTTTGTTTGAAAAGTGGTGAGAGGGAGGCAAAGGCTTTTGGGTATCAAGTCATGTTTTCTTTTTAAGAGAATGCTACTCTGTCCACTTATGGTGGGAAAACATGTCCTCCTGTCTGTAATTGCCCTGGAGAAGCACTGAAAACACAATAGGCCTAATTCACAGAAGTGTTTTATAATGGCAAAATCACACTGGAAACTCTCTGTGATTAACGGCCAATGCGATTGAAGACATGCTGAGTGGATGCTACGAAATGTGTCTGCAACGCATGCAGCTCGGCCACACTGCCCCCTGTTGCCAGTGCTGCAGTGGCTCACGCAGCACACCTCTATAGTGCATTTGTCCTGCACATTTTCCTCTACTATGACTGAGGTGCTGAGGTGTGCTCTTGCGCATTACACACTTCAGTAAAGAGGACCACACTGTAAACATGGCAATCTCACCAGAGGTGACAACCTCTTCCAAAGGGATTTCCCTCGTTCCCTGCATTTGGCCTTGGTGCAATAAGGTCAGAATGGGACCTCTCTCTGTCTCATTTTAAGTGTCCTTTAGGTTGGTCACCACCATGCTTTTACACATGACATTTATTGTGGAGAGCCGCTGTCCCGAAAATATACTGCATGCTGTCCTAGAAACCTGGGTCATGAAAAGTGTCCAGAAGGTAAATGTTGCTGTCATTGATTCTGCAGATGCACTGGTCAGCCCCGTAGCATGAGAATATGGCCCCACATAGATTCCTGGTCCTCGACCTCTGCTGCATCATCTTGCACATACTCTGGGCCCCCAAGTTACAGGGTGTCCAGAAACTTCCTCAGAAGGCAAATGAGTGTCAGGATTTCACTGAGGCATGATTCCTCACAGGGGTGCTGCTAGATCTGGAAACGTTCTGGGGCTATGCTAATGTTGGGATTGTGCAGACTCGGGGCTAGCTAACCTTTTGGTTGTAGCCCCTGAGCTTCTATCTGGGGCTACAACCAACAGACTCAGGGCTATAGCCCCCTCAAACCCCCCACCCCCAGCAGCGCCTCTGATTCCTAATTAATCAGTCTTACAGTTGCCTCCTCAGATGTCCTTAACACCCTGCCGACCAGGAAAATTAGTTGCCACTGGCTCGTCAATAATGGAAATAAGTTATTCAAGGAGGCATCCAAGAATATAGAGGGCAGAATTCTATTCAGTAGCGACCTGCAGTTTGATTGAGTGTAGTGGTATGTCCTGTAAATAGGAGAACATGCTATGGGTGGAGCAGGAGTGGCTGATGGGTGAGCACATTGCAGCATGCCAGTATAGATGGGTCTTTTAGGAATCACGAGACAGGGATTATTATGTGAGGGAAACATGATATTTTGTTTGTATCCGCCTGATTCAGGTCTGTTTCGTATGACAAATCCAACTCTAAAGAGCATGAACCATGACACTGAGTGATCAGCACTTCAATTTTGACGCACATTTCTGAGGCCTTGTGTGACATATGGTCAAAGCTGTCCAAGAGGAGAACTCCATGTTTTTATGACGTGCTGAAAGATGTGGAGGGGATGTGGTATGCTGGAAGTCCCATCACAGCTTGTTGGCTGTGCAGTATGCGGCTTGGCATAGGGCACGCAGTGTTCAGTTACCGTCATGTAGTCAGTGCTCTATGCCCTCGTCCCCATGTCCATGATGAGAGGCACCTTCTCCACTTCTGACTCTTCGATTTCCTTCTATATCTCGTTGATGTCCCTTTAATACAGCTCTGGAGATGTAGTCCTCGAGAATAAGTGGTGGCTCAGTCAACCGCCCGGTCCTGCATATGCCATCAACAGGTGGATGCCAATATTTGCACAAAAGTGAACTAGCAGCAGATATACAGCAAGTATTTTCGCTGACAGAACCTGATGTTGATGAGCAATAGGGTGATAGGAGGTTTACTTTTCTAATGCCTCATTTAGCATCAGTTGACAGATGTCCCAACCGCTCCCTCGCATTGTAGTTTTTGCAGCCCACGTTTCCTATTCCTGTACAAGTAGCCTACCACTGCTGTTAGACTCCTTGCTACCATGTCTCCCTTCCGAACTTGAGGATTTTTCTTGTCGGCCACCTGGCCCAATACAGTCCGATTATAGCCCAACTTGCCCCATCCCACCTCCTTCTGCCAAACAAACCTAGCAACAATGCTGTGCATGGCTTTGTCAGCAATGAAGTAGTCCCACACTGCTGACTTGACATGGGATAGGGTGATTTGGCTGCTCTATTTCATTTATGGGGTTTGGGGTTGGCGCTGGTGGAATGCAGAGTTATGATTTTGGTGGGGGCAGGTTCCTGCCAAAGATGCACAGAACCATGTTTCATTAGAGGTTGCTTGATGCCTGTCAGCCAGTGCCAGTGTGCTGCAAAGGATGGTAATATCAGTGTCAGGCTCACATTCAAGGTCTTCCTCTTGTTCCTCATCCCCAGAAAACTGCAGTTCTGATCAAGAGTGGGCAACGGGTACTGTGGCTGTTGTTTTGCAGGCTTTTTTGGCTGACATTTGTCTCCTGTGTGTCTACTATTTATAAGCTATGGTGATCTCAACACACCAGTGCAACTGGCCCTGCAAGCAAGCCTGTGCTGGTCCCTCAAAGTCAGCATCAGCCACATCTGGATTGATGATATCGACGGACGAAATGATGCAGACATACATTGCATGGTGATGGACAACTTGCTTGATCACATTGTGTGAAATGCAACATACAAGAATATTATTAGCACTGGAGCGGCACCACCATTCAAGTCAACAATACATATCAGTCTTCAGAATAGGCAGTAAAATACAAGTGAGCCTCACAATAAGAAGTTAACAACATCATATTACAGTCAGTGACAGGAGGACACAGAAGTCCAATGCATAGTTAAACATGACCCCAGATAGTGGCATACTATAGCATTATCAAAAGAATGTCTGTGAAACATAGAGGACAGACTATGTACACTCCATGTTTTCAATTTGATTAACCATATTATTTAACAATATACTATGACCATAGAAATGTCTATCAATTCCCATAATTATAAGAGAAAGTAAACTCTTGGAATGTTCATTTAGCATTTTCTTAGGAGAATCTCTCAGCTATATTAAACATAACCCAGAGATATCCTTGTATATTCTGCAGATTTTTCAGAATGCAGAATTTCACTGCAGCACAGACATTCAGTTACCTGCGACTGACCAGGCACATTTATGTAGTAACTTCCATATACTTCTATATAAACACATAATCAATTCTCTTTCTTGTGCACCTCCAGGTCCTTCAATAATGAGATTGCTTGCTTGGGCTGCTGAGAGTTCAAGTACGAAACATTGGAAGGGTGACATAATGAGTAACCATGTTTTATACTATCAACGGTGTGTTGGGGTGGAACCCTAATTACCTTAGCCCAAAGCATGTCCACCACCTGAGGAACAAGTGCACATTTTGTACGTTAAGCAAGTTGAACCAGTAGGCCCTTTAAGCGAGGTAACACTATATGGGATGGATGGAGATGCAGAAGTTACTCTTACACAATAATAGGACCGACTCAGGAAGTTTGCAAAACCTAGTTGTTTCATTTGCAACTCTCTAAAACAGGGAATACAACGGACATCAACAGACGTCTCACAGTATTTCTCTCAACGTCTTACATGAAAAAACACATATTTATAGTAAAAACCTGTCATCATTGACGTCGCACTACGTGGGATAATAAGAAAACCTAAGTTGGATTGTGGTTGGTCAATGAAGGAACATCTAGGTATACTTTCTATGGGGGATAGGATTGTGAGTGGGTCTTTCTAGCCAGGTGGACAACTATGCCCACACCTAAGTCATCTTCAGTGTCATAAAATACACAACGTTCATTGGCTTTCAAACTATAGGGCTCTTTGCTACGTGGGCCTCTACAATTGGTTGGCATGCGTGTACCCTTCTGGAATATTGCATTCTTTAGCAGCACACAAGTTGGTACCCCAGGTGTTTGTGGGTGGACTTGACCATGCCTCCCCATCCAATTAAGCCATCATCCATCATCACTCCTACTGTCTGCCTTTCAAATTGTCTTTGAACTCAGCCTTGCAAAGTATCACTGCGCCTGAGAATAGAAGAGAGTGCTAGCACAGTCTTATCTTAAGTCTCGATGTAGCTTGGCCAAAGTCTATTTCATCTACCCCATGTGACAGGAGACCATGTTTTTAGCTCCTTCTTGGCCTCATACTGTTTTCCCATTGCACCTCAACAGGAGCTCACCTCGCTTCTCAATTTCATTGTATCTTCTCGAATAGATAACCTGTTTCTTGTCTGCCCTAACCCCTGACATTGGGTCAGACAATGAACTTGATTCTTCCTTCATCGTCAGCTGTCTTTCTCTACACCGCCACTCAGCCTTTCTGCAACTGAGGTCCTAGTTTGCTAAAATACGATGTGGAGCATCCAGATTCTATATACATATATATATATATATATATATATATATATATATATATATATATATATATATATATATATATATATATATATATATATATAATGGCGGTACCGCCTGCAGTCTATTCACAGCATTCATGGTTACATAGTCTCCTTGCGTTTCACCATCTGTACAATTATATAACGGCTTGCATTTTCTGCAGTGCTTCTTCACACATGCAATCTTCATTCCGCACATGAAATATTACTCAATTCTTTACTTTGTCATCAGATTCTATAAGGTTTATATACTTTCTTCCTTGGCATATCTTCTTGGCGCATCACCTCTACTTCATGCAACGTCACCAGTCTCTTGCCTTCACCGCTTCACACTTCTTCCAGTAACCTCCTTTACTAGACTGTAATTTCTCTGCTGGTACATTATATAGGGCTTTCACAATAAATACCTTGTTTCAAGTATTCTTCGTGGGCTAGGTACCATTATTGGCATTGTGCATGTTGCAAATTTTGGTTTCCAACATATAAGCACAATAGGGGTGGGCCGTTGACTCCTCTTCTACACTCCCCCTCTGGTTGATTCATCGACCACTCTCCCACCAGTCTTCACATCTGGACATCCTCGTCTGAAAAAGTGCTTCTTTGGAGTCCATACCTTTACTACTCCTTTCAGAGATCCTGCTGATTTTATATGGTCATCAACGCTCCAGGTCATGTGACTACATTGTCCATTCAGGCTACAGTAGATCCATCTTCCCACATACTTCGTGTGGTTTCTTGGATACAGGGGCTTTGTTCCCTCAGGTGCTAGAATGCTTACTTCTATATATTTTCTGATTTCTTCATCTGTCAACTCTTTGGGTCCAAACCCAGACTCAAAATCGACGATGATCTTCATTCCTATTGCTTTCTTTGCTGTCTTCTTGTAGTGTGTGATTATTATTCTGATCACACAGAATTCAAACATGATCATCAACAGTAGCACTCCGATAAACTTGAAAATATTCACCATCCATTCTGGAACCCATGAGAAGATCGATGCAAACCAGCTCTCATCTGCAATATCTTCTGTTTCATCTTCCATCTTCATGTGCAAGTTCGTTAGCAACTTTATGGCCTCTTTCAAGGTCCCATTTTCAACATCGTGAGAAGGTATGAATGTGCAACATGATTCTCAAATTTTGGCACAAACACCTCCATCCATTGCTGTGATCATGTCTAAGATATCTGTCCTGGAGAGTCATCAGTCTTTTGGCTTTCAATTCTTCCTTGATAGTGTTGAATCCCTTTATGGTAGTGTTGCTCATCTGCAGGAGCTCCCAGTGAGTGAATTTGCAACCACTTTGCATTCACCATCATCTGGATCCCTGGCATGAAGATAGTCATGACTACTGCAGCAGTTTGACTGGGCAGCCTGTGTTCATACGGAATCGAATCAAAGGCTTCTATAGACTTGCCTGAAAAGCAATTCTCCCTTTTTGCTCGATTAAGAAATTCAACTGATCTCCTCTTCCTCATATGGGCATCCGCTTTTGGAAACTCTCAAATATTTAAGTCACTCTTCAGAATCACCAATGCTGGAACAAGAATAAGTATTATGGAACACAGCCCTCCCCAATCTTTGGGCAATTTCATATACGCTCTGGATCTGCAGGCCCAGTAGTGGTCCATTATCACTACTGTTCCATCCTTCATGCCTGGTACATTGAAAATTCGTCCGCACTGCTGATTCATTCCGACCTTTCTTGTGCCATTGTTTCTGAAGCATAGCTCTGCACTAGCTAGAAGCACTATCTCTAACGGGACTCCTTTATCACCAACCTATGTCAGCAACTTTGCAATCTTTGGCCAATGATGGTTGCAGTCATCCTTCGCAGTATCTATAACTGGCTCATAGTATCCTGTAAGTGCTAATGCGTTACATATAATCAGGCCTTCAGCCCATCCCTCTGGAGTAAGCACTGTTCCCTTGATTTGCAGCTGACCTTTCTCCTTGCATCTTCACATTTCTTCGTAGTTCTTTCCTTGACAATTGAGCTTTTTGTGTAATTCCCATCTGACTCCTGCTCCATTTATTCCAGGCTGTTCATATCTTATCACGTGATCTCTTGCTACTGGTCTCTCTCTTGTCTTTAAATCTTACACATAATCATCTTCTTCCGGGGCTGTCTTCTCAGTCACCCATAGTAAGGATGCTGTTCGACCCTAGAACTGACCTCTCGCATGGTAGAGTGCAAGGTACGTCCGGCAGTGTGCTTTCTGGACTGTTACTTATATAGCTATAAATATCTTGGAATTACCCATGGCATAAGGTATGAGAGCACAAACACAACAACTATCTTTGGGCGTTCTCTCTGCCAACTTTTTCATGTGCTGATACCACATGTTCTTACCCAAGTGTGCTGTGCTGTCTAGATAATTGTTTGATTCATAATTGTCTTCCCTTGTGCTTTTCCTGTGTCTCCCTCTAGCAAATTGAGTTCTAGCATAATGCTACAGAAGTATATCAGTAATGGTCTTCCATACAGGGGCATCATAGGATTGCTTGTCATAGACGAATCAAAGGGACTTCTACCTTGCTTGGACCAATGAAGTAGACAGTATGGATTAGGGAAAACAGTGATACACGTTGAGCACGCATATTTTATGCAACAACACATCAATCTCCTCCATCGAAGATTTTCCACACGTCGTTGAGTTTGCTCACTTTCCAAAACCGTACCATTTTCGACAGTCCTCAATGTGCCTGTAAAAGAAGGAAAAAACCTTTTTGATCAAGCATCTCTGTTAAATGGTCAGGTAATTGCAGGATCTTTTCAACTATTGCCACAAGCAGCCTCCTGATCGCAGTACCATTTTTAGGATCATGCAGGAAAGTGTGAATATCAGTACTGTGCCCAACAAGAGCAGGATAAGCTCTAAGTATAAAAACAAAAACAGCAGGAAGGAGCCTATGTCATCTGCATCTGTCAGGACCATTGATTTATCTAAACAGAAACATGGTGAGGAACGAGTCTGGAAATTGCTCACATTTCCAGTCGTCAAATTCAAACTCCAGGTCTGACATGTTTAGTATGTCAATAATTTCTAAAGTCCAATTCAAAAGATTCATGGTCACTGATAGTACTGAACACATCAAGCCACCCTGTGAGCTGTCCCATTGTGGGTACATGCATAGCCCTGTAAAAGGACTTACTCACACCACAGTGACACCCCTTACTCTAGGTGCCAATAACTGTCCAGTGTTTGCATTCTGCTGCATTGCATGGGTGCTTGTTGTGACTGTCCTTGCAGTGGATTCAATGGTGCTTTCTGTGGCTGCAATGCCTGTTGTATTTGCAGCACTTGTGCTTGATACACTGTCTGACCTTGGACAAACCCGTCCCTAGCGTGTGAGATTTATGATGGAGGATAAGCTATACCCTCTCTTGAGGAGTGCACATTCTGTACATACCCTTGGCTTCCTCACATGCATGCAATGTGCCCTGTCACCCCACATGTCCAACATAGAGGGGGAGCTCTTCTGATTTGTCCCTGCGCAAATAATACCTCTGCGGATTCCCACGGGCGTCCAATTTAGGAAATGCATGGGGTTACCTGTTTTCCTTGGTGGCTTGGACACTCGAGGCCCATATCTGTATGGTGTGCCCGTCTGCAGAGAGTGTGAAATTCAGGTGTGAAAACAGACTTGGGGTTACTTGTGTTTTAGGCTTTCCCATTGGCACCCAGGTAGGTGCACCCACACATGTGAGGTACCATTTTCACCGGGACACCTGTGGGAACGCGGGACGGTAGGCCATGTGTTGTTGGCAGTGTGTTTCGATGGGTGAGCCGAGTGAAATGTGCGGAAAATGTGTTTTTTCCCACATTTCGGATTTTGCGGGGGTGTCTGGGTAATAAATTCTGGGCTGATTTGTGCAAATCATACCTCTGCAAATTCCCACGGGTGTCCTCTTTTTGGAAATGCATGGGGTTCCCTGTTTTGCTTGGTGGCTTGGACACCCGAGGCCCATATCTGTGTGGTGTGCCCATCTGCAGAGAGTGTGAAATTCAGGTGTGAAAACAGACTTGGTGTTACTTGTGTTTTAGGCTTTCCCCTTGGCGCCCAGGTAGGTGCAGCCACACATGAGAGGTACCATTTTCACCGAGACACCTGTGGGAACGCGGGACGGTAGGCCATGTGTTGTTGGCAGCGTGTTTCGATTGGTGAGCCGAGTGAAATGTGTGGAAAATGCATTTTTTTCCCCACATTTTGTACTTTGCGGGCTGTCTGGGTAATAAATTCTGGGCCGATTTGCTCTAATCATACCTCTGCGGATTCCCATGGGTGTCCTATTTTTGGGAATGCATGGGGTTACCTGTTTTACTTGGTGGCTTGGACACCCGAGGCCCATATCTGTATGGTGTGCCTGTCTGCAGAGAGTGTGAAATTCAGGTGTGAAAACAGACTTGGGGTTAGTTGTGTTTTAGGCTTTCCCCTTGGCGCCCAGGTAGGTGCACCCACACATGTGAGGTAATTTTTTCATCGGGACACCTGTGGGAACGCGGGACAGTAGGCCATGTGTTGTTGGCAGCATGTTTTGGTGGGTGAGCTGAGTGAAATGTGTGGAAAAAGCATTTTTTTCCCCACATTTTGGACTTTGCGGGGGTGTCTGGGTAATAAATGTGGGGCCAATTTGCGCAAATAATACCTCTGCGGATTCCCACGGGTGTCCTATTTTTGGAAATGCATGGGGTTACCTATTTTCCTTGGTGGCTTGGACACCCGAGGCCCATATCTGTATGGTTTGCCCGTCTGCAGAGTGTGTGAAATTCAGGTGTGAAAACAGACTTGGGGTTACTTGTGTTTTAGGCATTCCCCTTGGCGCCCAGGTAGGTGCACCCACACATGTGAGGTAATGTTTTCATCGGGACACGGGTAGTATGTTTTAGTATGGGGATTTAGGGATATCTAGATGTGAATCACAAGAGGCAACGTTTAATTTTCATTGTAAACACTGCCTGTGAGGGCACAATGCAGATGAAAGCTGTGTGCTGTTTAGCATTGCCTATATCTGAGCGTTAAAAAAGTATAAACTAAAGAGAAAAACGCATCAAGCCTTCCCAGGAGATAGTTACAAATGAGACAGATTGCAAAACAATCCAAAGCCTTCAGTTAGGGGTATCTGGGTGTGGGCAATAGATGACAAGATATGTGGCAATGAACTCACAAAGGGGCTCTCCTTTATTTTGGTTTACAAAATTTAACAACTCAATGCACCTTCTAAAGGATATCGAGAGGTGAGTACAGTGAAATGTGGTATCAGAGTGACACCCAGCAGTGTATATTCAACCTGGCAATTCAATGGTCCTTCACAGTCACAACCAGCTTTGGACTAGCCATTACAATTCATTAATCCCTGAGAAACTCCACAAAATAGCAGAGTTTCATGCTTCGTGCCATTGCTAGTCTTAAATAAGCAAACCACAAAGTATTTGAATATGCAAGGGCAAAACATGATTGGGGAAGCATATTAATTGACATGGAAGCACAAAATGTTGCCTTTCTCGTTAAGTGTTCAAAAGTGGGTGGAAATGTCATGGACTTTTATTAGCATGGCGTCGGTTGCTCAATCTACAATACCAACAGGTGAGCAACAAACAACTTACAGATACCTTGTTGCCTTCTTCTGAAACATTGCCCTATCTGTACACAAAACTACAACTTATGTAAGATCAATACTTGTATATGTTACTACGCGGATACAAGATTATTTTGGTTGCAAAAAATACATCGTTTAGGGGAAAAGGCACTATTTGCTAGAGTCCCACCCAGCAATGTTATCATAGACAAGTGCATTGTCTTCGTGTGCCAGTGCAGCCTCACATGGGGATTTACTGGCATTCTATGCCAATTATCTCCTCAAGCAATTTATAGTTATGCTTTGGCACACAGGCACATACTGGATTATGTGAAACCATTATACACCTTATTCGTCATCATATACCCACATATTGTTCTAGTATGCCAACTTTAGTTCCACATCCCAGGTATGGTCTTATATGCAAGCACAATATTATATTTTCAAGTACTGCCATCTTATGACAGGTAAGCTGTGTAGGCCAAGTATACACAGCATATGCAAAATGCAGCCGAACAGGCTAAAGTGCAGCTAGAATATGCCAAGTGAAGCTTGGAATGACCAATAACCAGCACCCTATCCAATCCAAGCCATATGTGAAAAGTGCAGCTGGTTATTCAAGGCACTATATTAAGGGCATAGGCACTAATATTGCCAGGGATGTATCAGGCCCAGGGAGGACACCAAAGGCAGGTTAAAGCACAGAGAGGGCAGAGAAAAACAGGTTAAAGAACATGTGGCACTCTTACTGCAATAGCAAAATCATGTATGCAAAACCTGGAGACCCTACAGGCTGCTGCTGTGCCCTTTCTGCAGGCACAAGCATTAGCAGCGTTATTGGACCACAAGACCCAGAGGCCTTAGGACTATAGAACGGTGGCCATCTCGGGCATGCAACATACTTATGATACATGCAGCCCTAGATCAGGGATTGTGCTCGAGACACCGACCAGCACGGATGTCTTCTGAAGACCTCTGTTCTCTGCAGCACATGCAAGGGTCCACGCCCCACCGGAAAGCTTCACCAGTTCCAAGATAAGTAGCAGAGGGCTGGTGCAGCCAAACAGCACACCGTAGCAGATGCAAGCACCTGAGTTGGGGACACGTGCAGGGGCCAAGCCCGACCAGATACCTATGGCCTCTGCTCGGAGTGCAGATAAGTAACACACTGTGCATTCTGACCATCCTTTTAACCCGTGCCATGGCAAAAGTGCATGGAAATTAACCCGAGGAGCCGTTACACATGAACACGGTTCTCAGTCCTTGAATACTAACCATGCGGACAACATATATCGTGTAGTACCCGTGCTCACTACTCCGGACACCACACAGTCGTTCTTCATGGAAACAGATACATCGAGACATTCTATCACAAAGAACCACACAGACGGGTATGTTACACCCATTGGTGTTCTATTCTCACAAGCTACTTCCTGCGGAAGTGAATTACACCCTTGCTGATCATCAACACTTAGCTATAAAAGCAGCTTTCGAAGACTGGCTCTACTTGGGGCGTGCCATGCCATAACAGTTATGACAGGCCATCAAAATCTGCTGTTTATTAAGACGTCCTAAACTCTTAGCCCTCGACAGTTATGTTGGGCCTCGTATTTTGCAGAATTTGACTTATCACGTACCGACCAGGCACGGAAAATAGAAAGGCATTCTTTGTTTTCCGTTAACCTGATCTCACAAAGTCATCCCCATGCTAAGATGAGGCCCATAAGACAGTCTGCACAAATGATCTGGTTTACTACACCGAATACCCATCTATATGCCTCGATCCAAAAGACTATTACCGTACACGATTTACATGCATGTTGCAAAATCAGCCCAACATACACCATGAAAGACGAGCTCTCATTTTATGACTATGCTTTCTATCTACCCACCGTACAGTTACAGCAGAAAGCCCTAGATTTGTGTCATGATTCATCGTAAGCCGGACACCCAGGCATAGCCAAAACACACAAATTATTAACGCATCAATTCTGGTGGCCCAAGTTACGCATCAATGTACGTCAATATGTCAACAACTGTGAGACCTGCAACCACCAAATAGCAGAACATCAAAAACCAGCAGGCCTACTGCAACCGTTACCAACGCCACCATCACCTTGGCCTTGAACATGGATCTGATAGTAGACGTACCTCCAGTACAAGGCTTCACATCCATCCTTGTGATAGGAGATTCCCCAACTAATATCAGCCACTTTGTGCACTGAAAGGGGATGCCAACAGCTTGTGAGTTTGCAAAACTCTTTTTACAGCACGTAGTATGACTATATGGCCTACCTACGCATATTATCACAGACAGAGGGTCACTGTTTACATTCTGCTCTTGGTGCACCTTTTTTGTGCCTTAGACGGTACAGAAATCTGTCAACCAGCTACCACCCCGAATACCATAGTCAGATGAGAGGGCGAATCAGGGGTTACAACACTCACAATGTTTTACCAGCAACGCAGAAATATCCGGGATGGAAAATGTGTGGTTAGCAGAAGTAGCGTATAACAACACCTTACACACATCAACCAAGAAAACCCTGTTTTACAGCCAATGCGTGTTTCACCCACGATTCTTACCCATCACAATCCCACCCTATATCACCTTCACAATGCTGCAAGGCTGCCTTGAACACATGCAACACATCGGGAAGGACATTAGGCTAAACCTTATCCAAGCTAAAGAAACCTATTAGAAAAATGCAGACGCACACCGCCGAACCAGTACACAGTATAACATGAGACATCATGTATGCCTCTCCACAAGACATATGCATCTGCAGGGGCCCTGTAAATTACAACCCCGTTTCTTAGGGCCATTCACTGTCCAAGAAAAAAATAGTCTATTAGTCCTGCGTTTGCAGTTGCCACCACAGATGATACACCCAATCTTCCATGTGTCACTGCTGAAACCGGCAAGTCCCACCACCACAACCACAAAATATGAGGTGAAGGCCATTTTAAATGGCCGCCATTCACCCACAGGGCAGCTGCAATACCTTATTGACTGGATAGGATACGGACCAGAAGACCGGTCATTGGAATCAGCACACCATGTACATACTCCATGGTTGTTGGGTGCTGATCATTGCGACCACCCAAAGGCTGAGTGCTATTATTCTAAGTCAATTGCATCCAAAGATGTTCACTTACTGGCATCCTATGCCCGGAATAACCTTGTAAGTGCGATATACTTATTGTGTAAATGGTATGCTCTTATAGGCCCAAGTATTGGCATGATATGCTAAATGCATACCCAAATGCCTAAATACATTCATCGTATCAAAGGTAAAATCTCATATTCCAGGGTTAGTCATCATAATAAAGGTACATTCTAACAGGCACCGTTGCCGTCATTGTATGCTATGTTCAGCCTCAAATGACCAAGTACTACAATGTGTGTTCTAGGAAAGATCCACATCAGGCTCTGCCCCTCTTGCCCTTGCCCCAACCTTCCTTTTTCCTTTAGAGCTCATATATCCTTATAATATATTCCTTATGTCCTCCTTGCCTTTAGGGCTCTTTTATAGTTAACCCACAGCACATGTGGGCGCCAGATGGGAAAAGAGGAGTGTTGTTCTCCCCATCCCCCCAGAATCACCTCCTGCACTGCTCAAGTATATGTTCCATGGGGAGGCCAAAAGCAACCTGGCGCCTCCCACAAAGGTTGTTTTCCGGGTTGGGGGAAACTACTGCCTCATGGGTGAGGAACCCTTTTATTGGGCTTGTCTTGCTCTTGCATGGAACTGAAATGCACAGGATCTGTAGAGGAAATGTCCACACAGTATCCCAAGTCGTCCCTAAATGGATGCAGTCTTGAGGTGCTTGCTCCCTTTGCCTGTTCCTCCCAGAATTCCCCTCTACCTGATTTGTGTAGGGATAGGAAATGTTCTAATTTTCTGTCCCCTTCTTCCTCCCATCAAGAAATAGGATTTTCCAGGAGATGCTAGTTTAGACACAAGGAGTGGGTGTTTCCAACCTATCGATCTTAAATTTGTAGTGTCCTTTTATAATAGCACCAGTGTCCATCTTGTGCAAACCCTTGTTTGTTTGGCACAAAAAGGTGGTGTGTGTGTGTGGTACTGCATAGTTTCTGCTTGGTCAGGGTGACATGGCTGATGTGTTATGATATGATATGATAGTTTATTTATATAGCGCCTATACACAATGTGTTTTAAAGCGCTTCAGGGCAAGGGAGAGAACAAGGGAAAATACAATGACATTCTTACAGGCCATGAACAGTAAGGATTTGAAATTAACTATCGCACGCGGCCTGAAGACATTTCAGATAGTGCAAGTGCTAAGATATAGATAAGGGAGGGGGAGAGCGGGAAGGAAATGGAAACAGACAGGCGGCTATCGTACTAGGCTTGAAGACATTTCAGATAGTGCTGTGGGGGGGGGGCAAGTAAGGGGATGGGGAGGAGACAGACGAGGTTGCCATCATACTAGGTCCAGGGACAATTCTGATAGAGTAAGTGCATAGAACACAGTAAGGGTAGGAGATGGGAAAGAGAGAAAGGGAGAGGAGGAGAGAACAGAGAGCAAGCAATCAAAAGAGTGGAGAAGCAATAGGGGAGAGTGGATACAATTGCAGTAGTCAGTAGTAACACATAATGTTGCAAGCCAGGATGCAAGATGAAGATGGGAATAGCATGTTTTAGGGCCACCAAGAGTACAAGATGCAAAGGCAGTCCAGCATCAGAGTTGAGAAAGGGTGACTCACTGTGAAACAATGAAGGCGATAAAAGTCAAATCAAGCATTGGCCACAAGGCAGTGATGGTGAAACCAGGATGTATCAGGACAGACTCCTGCAGAAGTAGACTGGAGGGGGAGGGAGGTGGGGCAGGGTAGAATAATCAAGCACAACCGTTGTGTTACAATGCTTCTGTGGCCCCTGAGGGTCCTGCCAGGTATCACTTGTGATGTTGTAATCTTGCTGTGTGGTACAGCTAGCATGCTCTGTGAGCTTTCTTCCTGCACACATATCAGGATAGCATCATTGTTGTGTGCCTGACTAGTTTGGCAGTCACTAGCTCCGTCGACGCACAGCCAGCCATTTGCAGTTTAAGGCTTATCTGAAGATTGATGATGAGTGTGATCAGTGCTCGGAGGACCCTGAGGAAAGGAGAGTCTGGAATGGGAACGGCATCCAGAGTAAGTGACATTGCTGAGGTTCACACAGGAGTGGTTGTGGATATGTGATCTCCTCAGCTGGACATGGTCACATGCGATGTGTTGCTGCCCACGCTCTGTCTGTGACTGATAAGGCATTTCAGTCATTTTCACACCTGTGTGTGTTAAAAGCCCTAGCGAGTGCACTCTATTTGTTTGAATCTTCAGTATGTAATCATGTCCTTCTATTGGTCATTTCTGAGGGTGGCACACCCACCCGGAATTGTGAATATGCCATGGTTGGTTGGTGCATGGTCTTCCATTGTCTACTGGCAATGTGTAGTGTGTTTATCCATCTGTGCATGCGATCTTATAGTAGCATGTTATTTCCTACATATGCAGGAATGTGGTAAGCAGCGCTGTTCTCATTGAAATGTGGGTTTTAATTTGGATTTGTGCAGTGGATTTTTTTGTGTTGTAATTCCATACACGTGGTATTGGTTTGACTGGAGGACGTTATCAGGTTATAGTGGCACTGAAACTGTATAGGGTTTGTGAAGCCTCATTTTCATTCCTGGTGTACTTGTGCAGATCTGCCCATAGGAGTTTCTACAACCATTAATCTCTGTTGAGTTTTTGAGTTATTTATTCGCTGGTTGTTGTCTGTTTTCCTCGATTGGCATAGATAACATTTGCAGGTGAGGACGATTATTCCATTGTTGAAGTCCCAGAGGACTTGATGATGTTTCCAGCAAGCCCACTACATGTATATGAGCTCTCATGAAGATTTGCAATGACTTAGCAGAGGTCGGTTTTCTGTTAAACGAGACATGCCTGTGCCTCACCTTACAATGTATGTGCCCACATCAGCACCATAATTGACCTATGGTGCAGCTGTGTGGGGTTATGATCCCTCTAATAAACCTCAAGTAACCGGAAATCAGTTCCTAAGGAAAATTGTGGGTGTGGCGCAGGTTTTCCCTGGGTATTTATTACATGAAAAACTTGATTTGTCCTGTGTGGAAGATCCTATGGCAATACAACCCTTAACTTGTCCTGTGTGGAAGATCCTGTGGCAATACAACCCTTAACTTGTCCTGTGTGGAAGATCCTGTGGCAATACAACCCTTAACTTGTCCTGTGTGGAAGATCCTGTGGCAATGCAACCCTTAACCTACTGGCTACACCTTTGGCAGCATCCGCACTTGCCAGTGACCAGAACCTTGGTGACAGGTCTAAGGACCTGTAATTGCTGTGGTGTTTCTATTGGCTACATTACATCAAACAATTTCTTCACAGACTTGGTTTTACACCACTTTTTAGCAAGGAATCTGTAGTCGGTAATGCCTCTAACAGGGAGCTTGTGGACAGCTTACTTTCTTATAGAGCAAATGCCAGAAGGAAAAGTGAACTGCAGAAACACAGGGTGCAATTTTATCAAGATGACATCTCCCCAACAACCACCAGGCCCTGATATGTCCAATCGCTCGTAGCTCGCGCTCCTCACTGAATAATTGTATTACCTGGAGGAGGTGCGTTTGCTCTGGCAGTGATAGGAAAGACTGACAGAATGTTCTTTTTCCTCCTATTTTTGCAATTCGGAGGAAACCTGTTTTACTCCTGATATTAAGGGCACACGGAGTAAGACATGTTCAATCAAGCCTTAGCTTTCTTTTATCAGTTCCTGACCCATTGATAGTCCAAACTATGCATTTGTACATTGAAAATGCCCTAATGTTGCGTAGGCAATTATCATGAACTTGTTTTAATGTTTATTCATTTTATACATCATGCAAACGGGTTTTCACTATTGTAGTTTGTTTCTTGTTTAGATTGCTTGGTATTGTTGCAGAGTGTTTTCCAATGGAATTGCACCAGTATGCAAGGCTTCTGTGAATCAGTCTCCTCTCTCTCTCTCTCTCTCTCTCTCTCTCTCTCTCTCTCTCTCTCTCTCTCTCTCTCTCTCTCTCTCTCTCTCTCTCTCTCTCTCTCTCTCTCTCTCTCTCTCTCTCTCTCTCTCTCTCTCTCTCTCTCTCTCCTCTCTCTCTCTCTCCTCTCTCTCTCTCTCTCTCTCTCTCTCTCTCTCTCTCTCTCTCTCTCTCTCTCTCTCCTCTCTCTCTCTCTCTCTCTCTCTCTCTCTCTCTCTCTCTCTCTCTCTCCCCCCCCCCCCCCCTCTCCCTCTCTCTCTCTCCCCCCCTCTCCCTCTCTCTCCCTCTCTCCCTCCCCCCATGGCACATGTCCAGTGGAGCATATCCAATATTAAAAACCTTTGATCTCAATAATGTCTTGGCCCAATATTGTGACTGTGAGTGCTTTTCTTAATCTGAAATGCATTACTTGACCTTTCATTAGCATGCACACCACACAAAGAATTTTCCGAAATATCGCCTTGCCTGGTCTGTATTGTCTCAACTCTCAACACTGCAATTATGCACAAAGACATCTGCAAATAGGCATTACCGCTCTTCCATCCCTGTAACAATTCACCTAAAGATTGTGAGCAGGGACTGTCTACCTGATCTTTTAGACATCCCACTAATCATAGGTTTCATCATTTCTTTTGAATGTGTCCTTCAAGCACTCTTTAAATCTGGAACACAACCAACGCTTAGCATGTTTCCGATCCTTCGTTATGGGCTGGTATTGAATAGACATATAAGTCTGAGTAAAGAGCACATTGTATGCCCCTTGGGAGTACGTTTGCTCCCACTCCTCTTTTAAATCCCATGGAGCTCATTTTAATTTAACTTGTGATTTGTCAGCTGGCGCCGTTACGTGTAGGCATACACGTAGGTGACTCCCAGCTGACAATTGTTGGTCATTTGCACGTCAGAGTGCAAAAGTGCAGAGCATAAGGTGACATACACACGTGTATGCCACCTTCTGCCCTGCGCATTTGCACTCCGCCGTGCAAATGAGTAAACACTGCCTACCAAGCTCGCATGGCAGGCAGTGTTGACAATTAAAATTAAACGTTGCCTACTTTGCTCGCATGGTCGGCAGTGTTTATAAATACACTTAAATGGCACCTGCCTTGCTTGCAAGGCCGCCGCATTTAGAACGGATCCCTGAGGAGTCATAAAGCCGGAGGGCTTCATAGGAGTTGCATTCCACCACTCCTCTCCGCCATACAAATGAATGAACATGTGATGAGGCGCAAATGAAACGTGTAAAACATTACACAAGGCTCTTACACCTTTCATTCATGTTACGCCTGGCTAAAATGAGCTGTCATGCATGTAAACAGTGCTCCAGTATTACCAACGTCGTTGGTGCTTTTATTGTGTTCCCCAAAAGTCTTTCTCCAGCGTTCTCTTGAAATAAAACGACCTCTGCTTTCACCGACTTGTGTGACCACCCGCGTTTCTCTTGTACTTGTCTGGCTCCAATGGGGATTGCGGGTGTGCACAAGGTGTCCAGGCATGCCTTTCCAATGACAAGTGCTCCCGAGGTAAACATCTCCTAATTCCTACTTCTGCCTCGATTGCTAGAACTGCTTATGTGGCCGCAAGCCCGCCAGGAAACACAGCAAGGCTGGAATTCGCGAACTTCCACACATATGTTCTCTTCAGGTGCATGCGCCAGTGTGGCAGAGGTCATCTGCCCCTTCCTGTACTGATCCACCCTGTGTTCCTGTCTGGGGGGTGGGAACACAAGCTTACCTGTTTGAGCTTAACATGTTTTGGAGAATCTAAACAGGGGATAATAGACCCCTGTCCTTTATCCATGTAGTCTTCCGCCCCACGAGGGCCGCATTACATTACAAAAGGTATGAAAAGTGCCAGGTATACCCCATTTGCAAATGAAAAGTAGTTTATTACGGAACACTTACACTTAATGCATTTTTAATATAGACTGTGGTGGCACATTACAATGGCGAATACTGTCAAGAACAGCGCCCAGATGCCTCCGGGTTGGGTGTGCTATACAAATGCCAAAATAAGTAAATAAATAAATAAAAGCTGTGGTGTGCAGTGACATGCAAACAGTGATCCAGCAAGATGCCTGGGTGAACCTAGTTGGGCAAGCCTCCATTGTTTAGTGTGAAATTAGTGTCTCGAGCACGGGGCAATGGAACACATGTAACTCCACACCACAGCATTCAGGTAGCATTGCACTGTGAAAGATGTTTGTTGAACACTGCTGCCCAAATGTTCTTATTGTTGACACCTATGGTCCAGTTCCAGAAACTTTGCACGAGTTAATGAAGTTAATAATTGACAGTGGCATCACCAGGAATCAAATTTAGGAGGGTCACAGAGGGGGCCACAGACAAAACGAAGGGGGCCACAGACAAAAGGAAATTGGGGCGCCTATAAAAGGGCAATGTGTGAAGTCAGAAGTACTCCTGCAGAGAATATTTTGTGCACACCAACTACCACACCCCACTGCACCTCCCCTCCCATCAGAATGTAGGCACTAAACCATTAAGTCAGTAATGACCCCTCATTAGCGGTTGTGTGTGCTACATTCTGATTGAAGGAGCTGCTCTTGGCTGCAGGGGGGACTTAACAGCTCTTCATTGTTGTTCAGCATCATTGATTGTGGCCCTGTGTGTGTGCTGTGCGGGCAGACACTGTGGACAGAACAAAGAAAGTAGCTAGGCTGAGGTAGGGGCGGCACAAGAGGGGGTCCAGGATTTCACAGGAGGGACCCAGGCTCCCCCCAGACCTCCCTAGCAATGCCACTGATAATTGTCCCTGTGCAAACAACATATCCTTTCAATGAATTTTTGCACCAGGCAATAGACTTGGATTATGGCAAAAATGCTAGTGCAAAAATGCATTGAAATACTACTGGCCTGATTCACAAAGCGTTTTTCAAAGGCATGCGCCCATTGACAAACGCTTTTCTAATCATGCCATGTGTTTTTTGAAACAGGGACTTGCACAGGTTCAAAGGTTCAGCATGTCTGCCCCTACTTAGCTATAGTCTTCCTGTCTTAACTGCCTTTTCTTAACCTGTAATCTCTCTCGCTCCTTCTTATAAAAGGCTGTCTCTTGCACTGTGCCACATACAAGCGCACCTTTGTCTAAATTCGCTGTAAAAGGCGTTCTGCTGAAGTTTTACGTACGGAATGGGCCTTCTGGAAGCTATAGTGCCGAAAAGGGACACGCATGTCATAACTAGGACTTCAAATGGCGAAAAGAGTGGTTGTGCTGCGCGTGCAGACTATCCAGAAACAAAGTCGATGTGGATAAAAAAAACAAGCATTCGATATATGTTTGATTACAAAATAAAGCTCCACATACCAACATGAAAAAATTGGCTAGTCTTCCAGTTTTTACCCGTGCATTCCAGCTGTATTTTCATGCTTAGCCTTCTACACCCCTCGTGCAGTATTCCCTTCAATCCAGTCAGAACCTCCCGAGGGACTCTCCTAAAATATTACAGATGACTCTCCTTACATGCAAGAACTTTGCACCGGTCGCCATGTTCAAATATGCATTCGATGATAACTAGCACCCAGGTGCTTCCCACCTCCACATGTGCACCATTGTGCCGCTAATGATAACCGCCTGCAAACCTTCTTCCTCGTGTGCGGCCCTTGCCGCTCGGTGCCTCAGGGGAGCACAAAGAAGACAATCCAGAACATTCTGCTGCGAGTGTAGCTTGCATTAGCCAGTCAACATCTGGCAAATTGATATCAGCCATCTGGAAAAGCGTGTTCTTGTCTTCTTGTGAAATACAGACTGTCGTCTTGTGATGTCCAAAGAAACTGAAACTCTGGCACCAGGGCCTGCATGAATTCTCCAATGAGTGACATAGGGAATGGTGTTGGTGGGTAGGATCCGAGAGCGGAGTATTTGGTGTGTTGCTCTTCACTAAAATAAAGGGCAAACGCGCAAAAGAACTCCTAAATTGCTTATCTTTTCACTTAGATTTTTCACACGATACAGCATTTCCTAGGTGCCAGAATGTCTTGGCATGCTAAATATTGCAAGCCAGAACTGAGTTTTTAGATACACTGGACACATAACTGAACACACTACATGGTCCACACACTGTGGCGGTTTCAAATAGCAACCAACCACTGCAGTACTACAAAATGTGGCGGCTGCCCTGTGAGCCATGCTGAGGGCCCCCACCAAAGCGTGTCAACAAAGCACGGTCTGCGCCACATTATGGGCCGGCATGGAGCACCATGCATGTGCATGCGCATGATGACCATGCTGCCGCAGTGGCACACTATAGACTGCGTTTGGTGAAAGATGAAGCTCAAATAGATGAACTCGCTATGGATGATGAATTTGTATCTGTTTTGACTCTGGTTTTTGAAATTCTTCCTTTGCCTCATAATTTGTGTATCAATGGTATGGTGTTATCAGCAATTGTGGGGTATTTATTTGTTTCTGATTTATCTTTGTGCATCACATTTTGCTGTAATGTCATGTTTGTAGTGCCCAGCGCTGATGATGGAATCAGTTCCGAAATAATATGGTATGATATGATATATGATAGGTTATTTGTTACACGCTTAATACCCAGAGGTTTCTAAGTGCGGACCCGGGGATCAACCTGTGTTGCTCCGCGTGGTCTTGCTTCCAATATGAGTGTGTTTCCACTGAGCTATCCTCCAGAGACAAATGCATTGGCGATCACTTTTTGGACACACATTTTGGATGCACACTGCCTTTCTTGAGATTAAAGTGATTGGGATACTTTTACATCAAGATTTATGGATAGTTTTGGAAAGCCTTGTGAATATTACTTGAACATTTAGCAAACAGCTGCAACTTGCCTAAGGGCATAGGGTGATCGTATTACGAGCTAGGAAATATTTCCTAACTCCTCTTTTTTGAATTCTTTACATCCTCGCGAAAGGGCTTTATTGGTACGCTCCGATTAATTTTGGACTATTTAGTTTGGATTTGTTTTACCACTGTTTGATCAATTAGTGGTGCCCACCCTTCCCTCCTTTCAACACCCATCATGAACCGTTAACCGCTGTTGCACAGTAAAGATGTGTCCAGACTGGCCTCAACAATATGGGCCAGTAGCAAGTAGGAATGCTCATTGTACCTCCTTGACGCACAGCAACAAATGCCACAGCACAGTAAAAAAAACATGTTCTCCTGACTGCAGTCCTTTCCTCCTCGCCCCCACCCCAGTCAGAGGCCTGCTGCCTTACAGGGAGTGCTTCCTGGTTCCTGCATATGTACAGCCAGTGTGTGTCCATCACGCTCCCTGATAGGCCCTGGATGCGCTGCGAGGCTCCAGAGAACACCCTCATACATTCATCCCTGCAGTACCCCAGCCTGAAACCCCAAATAGCCATGCACGGCTGGGGTAGTACTGAATGGTCAAAGGGAGTGCAGGTTTTCCTTTGACAGTTCAGTTAAAATCAGCCGAGGACCGCTCCCTCTGCTTCTTGTTCTTCTGGCAATGGTGTTTTCCTCACCCACACACATTGTCCTTTTCATTATCTTGCATATATTCACTTGCTACATTTCTAGTGAGGCTAGAGAGGATCAAGGACCTGATTCTACCTCTGCTGTGTCTGTCCTCCAATTCCTCACAGAGGACGGACAGGGTGGTGTGTCCCGCTACAGCTTTTTCTGCTCCAGTCAATGCTAATGTCATGCATGGGACGCCTCCGCAGCCTTGCTTCTTGCATGGTCCATCTTCTATTTGTTACACTGCTTTATGCCAGTCGAATCTTCTCAAAGTCATTAGATGTGCATTTGTATACAAATGACATGATTTCAGAGAACATCCCTCTCAGCAGCAGTGCTTTGCCGACACTTGAGGTTGAAGAACTAATTTTTATGTTCCTATGCAAAAGCAATTAAGACCTCAACCTCTTCCTCTTTAGAGTTACATTTCATCCTTGCCTTCTCGTTCACCTTCTTGCATTCTTCTGCCAAGCCTCCTGGTTCTGCTGCTTATTGGGATGTTATGGGGTTACTCTCAAAAACAGTTCCTCTCAAAGCACAAAACAGGCATCACAACTTTGTAAATGGACATGTCACAATTAGGTCAAGCAAGCACAACAATGAATGATTGTACATTTCATGGAGGTGCACTTTTTGTGAGTCCTGTTCTGCTGTGTTTGGTACCAGTTTTGTTCATTGGCTGTTCCTTTAAATTGATCTGTTGATGGCAAGAAAGCCAGGATACAGATATACATCTGTAGTCATAAAAAATATTAGAGCTCCTCTACCGAGAGTCTCCTATGTCAAATGTCCTATACAGTGGGAGAGCGCCCGCTTAGGAAGGTTTAAAGTCAGGTTTTAGCTCAGTGTGACTAACCAGAGACGAACTGTCCGTTTGAATATCAATATAGTTTGACCCATGAGGACCGTCTAGCACCAAAATGGCAGCCAAATCTCCTCATAACAAGAGTCACAGCCCCAAGCACACGTGTCTGTGTTGACTTTTCTCCCTATGCATAGAGAGCATGGGGTCCATGTCTGCATTACCCTTACTGAATTAATGAGGTACCCCAAACATTTCACAGTTTCCTACAAACGTGAAAGTTCTTTTTCTGAGAAAATATAGGGTCAAAAAACCTCTTCTATGTGATGGTAGCAACTCCGGAGGTCCTACATTCCATTTTATGTCACACTGCCTTAACAGAAGAGAAATATAAATGTAGCTATTCATTTAGCTATCAGTCTGGTATGACAGAAGAAGTTTGTACCCAGAATTCTATGCACTCTTTCGGTGAACAAGAGTGTCAACCGCAACCCGGGACACAGCGTTCTGCCTCGTTGAGCACTATCAGTGTTTTGTTTCAGTGGTGCTGTGCCTCTGGAGGCAGAAAGAGCATGGGGTGCACATCTGGATTACCCTTACCAACCTATGGCACAAACCACAAGCATTTCACAAAGGACTGACTCTGAGCACTGACCCCTCTGCCCCCCAAATTGACTTGTTTCAGCATTTGCTCTCAAGTGGAAGTGATCCATATTTATTATTATGAAACTTTAAAAGTACTTGTTGAATAAATCGACTTTATTTTGGGCACACACGCTATTTGAAAGTTGACTTTCTTTATATGTGGGTGAATTCACAGCTGCAAGTATTATTTAGCATCTCTTGGAAACTTAACAAAGATTCCCAATTAATGTGCACATGTCTGTGCTTACTTTCAGAGCAATATTGAATTGCTGTCTTTGCCAGAATATTTATATCCAGTGCAGGTTAAAATTCCAAGATAATCACGCTGGTGGAGAAAATGTGCATGTGAGGGTTAAATGCATAGCACTCAACCTGTCAAAGTTGTATGGTAAAATGCTGGTCAAACTTTAAACGTTCTGTGAAAAGTATTAAACAGATTGAAGCATTTGGAAGGTCATACTAGCAATTTGATGATGGAAGAAAAAGTCTGATCCTCCAAACCGATGGCACTTAAAAGCAGGGTTGGATCAACTAATAATCCACTTGGGGTGATCCTGAACAGAGTGGGCCCTGATGGCATGTCCAATGGGACATATCTTGTCCAGCTCCCTGGCTGCACTGCCCAGCAGTCTTAGAATGTGCTCACTGGCTGTCCCCTCCCTCCTCCTTGGACAGCCTTAGATTGGCTAGTGGGCATAGTGAGTAGACTAGGCAGTGGAGACGTTTTGCAATAGTCAATGGTCGTGTGTGTGGGTTGTGCAGGCCTCCAACAGCCGCCGTTAACACACCATCTTTTTCACCTCCCCCATCCACCCAGAAGCAAATTCGTCTGGTAATTGGTAATTAGCTATTTGACGAGACAGAGTACAGAAAGCAGGCAGGTTTGCCATGTGTACTCCCTGTACCTGCCCCAGTCCCCAGCCAGCACATGGTCACAGGTAAGAACTGCTAATTGGGTTAGAGGGTAATATAAAATAAAACAAAGAGCTCTTCACATGCATGGCAAAAAAACCGGCTGCATGGATCTAGAGCTCATGCTGTATGTGTTCTTTTAAAACAAAACCTGCAATGTCACTCCATATACTGAGAAAGGTATGTTTAGGGAGTTTACCCAGGTTCTGACCATGCTGCACCTGAACTATTTTACAAGGGAAGCCTGTCCTGGCCTTGCACATGCTGCACCTCTACTAGTGTGCGCGGGAAGCTTGCACTGATCCTGTTTGTACTAGAATACCAAATCAACAATCAAACTGATTGAGGTTGAACTTCCCACATTCCACCTCGAGCATAATACTCTTCCCAAACAAACTTTATGTATATCTACAAATCTTGTTCATATTTCAAAGACATCAACAATATGTTCAAATAATATAACTTTGTAATTAAGCACAAATACTTATAAAATGGCTGAGATACAAGACTAACTTCAATTAGCTCAAGTCCTCTGTTTGCAACACTTTAAAAATATAAACTTGATTCAATAAAAGTCCTTGATAATGATCCAAACCCTTTTTTCAACACAAATAATGTTAAAAAAATGTATGAAATGTCTTAGTCCCAAACCAATTTCAAGTGGTTATTAATTTCGTAGCCAATGCATTTCGGAATAAGAATTCTTCATCTGGGAAAATGACCACTTTTTCTATCTAGAAATTGCAAATTATTTTTTTTCGTTAAAATTCGTCTTTATTGAAAGTTTTAATACAAGTAATAGCACAAATTTGCGAGCCATACAATCAATCAACTTTAACATAACGAAGGAAACCACATGCTCTCTGCTTCCCTCTCCTAGGAATCAACAATAAAAAAACTCCCCTTCCCTTTCCCTCTCCCTCCTGAGTCCACGCCCACCACATCCACCCCACACCAGCTGGTACCAACAACCCCTCTCAAACACTCTTCTTTAAACCGTTATTCTCCTTTGACTAATAAGGCACTAAACATTGGCACTAGGTCACCTCTCTGGCGTCCTCTGCACTATTTCCTTAATAATGACAGCTCCATTCACTGCCGCTTCACTCGTAGAGACCGTGCCCCTTTTCTTATTTTCTCGTATCCCCCTCAACCTGCCTTTCCTCCAAACTCAGGTATTTGTCAGCGAAACCTCCCCACTCCACCTCTAATGGAGTTTCCTGGGCATGCTATCCCGCTGTTATCCATTCCATCACATATAGGTTCTTTGCAACATTAGCCCACTCCTTTTTATCCAGCGTATGGGGACTTTTCCATTTTGTTGCCAGGCAAGCTCTTGCTGCTAGTAGTAAGCCAAAGGCCGTCCCAGGTAACCTGCAACGTTCCCCGTCATTCCCCTCCACCCCAAACAAGACTAACAAGGGGGATTTGCCCGGCTGATCCCCTCCACCTTCTTAAACCACCCAGAGACTTCATCCCAGGGAAACTTCACCCTTGGGCAGCCCCACCACATGTGCCAGTAGTCGGCCTTAATCCCACATTCCCACCAACAAAGTGGGCTGACGTCCTGATACATTTTAGCGTGTCTGACCAGGTCGAATTGCCAACTATGTAGGAGCTTGATGCTGTGCTGTTTGTATTGAATTGAAATGGAAGTCTGCGATTCACCCCAACAGAGACTCTGCCACAGGGAAGGGTCCATTCTATCTTCCAGATCCTGTTCCCATCTCGCCCTCAATTTCTCGGTGGATCCACCCCTGGTTTCTACGAGACCCCGTACATTGCTGAGATCAGCCCTTTCATCTCCGTCCTAGTATCCACCAGGGGTTTTTCAAAAGGAGTAAGGTCCCGCTGTATTTGCTCATCCAGGCCCTCTCAGTAAATACCCCCTTGAGTTGTAAATACAGGAAGACAAATAGTTTCCCTATACCTAGAGCCTCCTCCATTTCAAGTATCTCTATGAAAGTATCCCCCCTCCACAGCTGGCTTATCCTCTGAAGTCCCGCTTTAAACCATGTCTGGAATATTTCCTGATTTGGGATAGCGCCTCTGACTCCCTGGACCTACAGATGTACCAGCAGGGAGGGCCACGTTGTGACCCCCTTTATTTCCACGCCTTTTCTCCAAATGTCCCAGATGGTCCCCAATAAAGGGTGTCCAACTGGATAACCCAGCCCTTTGAGATGAGTAGCAATTACCGTGGAGATGGACGTGGATGCAGATTTTTATTCATAACTCAATAATCAAAACGACTCAGTTAGTTAACAAAAGGAAGACTGTTTTAATATCAATTATCTAAAACAGGGAGCATAACAAAGATCAATGAATTTGCTCGATCCTCTTAATGCATTCAAGAAAAGACTGGAAATGTATGCACAAAACACGTTATCAATGACGTTGAGCTGCGTCACTACCAACGTTATCCTAAGTGACAAACTACAAAAACCTACAAGTATGGGTGATTGGCTCTGAGTGAACATCTAAGTATACAATCCATACTAATCTAGAATAGTGCAAATATGTGACTGGTTACTTAACATTAGGTGGGGCAACTAAGCCCTCCACTAATAATGACCACTGTGAACGTCACTAAATACACGACGTCCCATTGGTTTACATAACTATAGGACCCCTAAATACGCAGTCCTCTACAATTGGTTGGCACTCTAACCTCTGTCAGTACTTTTCCAGCAATGTCTAGCAGTATTCAGGCTAACCATCCAGGTGCTGGTGAGCTCACCTTAACCATTGCTTCTCACGAATTAGCATATCAATCCATCATCACCTCAGTGGTCTACTGTCAATTAGGCTTTGAAGCTCGGCCTTGAGAGTGTTCTTAGCTCTGAGAAATTCAGGGAGTGAAAGCACGCTCTGCCCTCGTGTGTAGGTGTGACCAGCTCGTTCGTCCAACTTCATGCTTCCATGTGACTAGAGACCATGGAATGGAGCTTCTAGAGCATTTAATACTATTTTTTAATAGACCTCTGACGTCTTCCTTGTTTTGTTCATGCCTCCTGAACAGGAGTTCTGTTCTTTCACACAATTTCTATCCAATGTCAGTTTACTCCAGTTTGATAAGACCTTGGCTTCTTTGGCTCATGCAGCCTCGTCTGCTGAGGTTCACTTGGTAATTCAATTTGATTTTTTACTGCGATATACTAGAAATGAGGCCTTCTTGCTACTGTCCAGCACTGCTATAATGAGTAGTGAAAACATCCATCCTTTACTTGTCCATATGCATATATATATATATTTATATATGTATTGACGTTTGCTGCAATCTATTCACTAAAAAGCTGCCTCAAGATTACTTTGTCTGCTTGCGTTTCTTTTGCATTTGTACACGTATAACATGACTTAATGTCTTCTTCTGTTTCTGAGGCATAAACATCTTCACCATGATCCCAAGATGTACTTATCCTTGATACTTTCTTGATGCCTTATAGAATATCTGCATTCTCTAGTCTCTGCATCTCTACGAAGTATGTCAGCTTAGCTCTGTGTGACGTCACCATTCAGCTTGACCCTTCATTTGCTCTGCTTCTTCAGGAATGTCATTTAAACAACCATCATATCTCCTTGTGTGCAGATATGGTTTCCTAAATGGGAATCTTGCCTCTAGGATTCCCTTTGGCCTTTGTAATTTCACCTGCTCCGTGTATGTCACATACTCTGGTTTCCAATATATAGGAAATAGGGACGGAACTTTGAGATGGAGGTACTTGGCTCCTCCTCTACACTACTCCTTCTGGGCGATTCATCGACCACTCTCTCATCATCCTTCACATCCAGGCATCCTCTTCTGAAAAAGAGCTTCTTTGCGATCCATATCTTTATGACACCCTTCAGGCATCCTGCTGATTTGACATGCTCATCTTTGTTCCATGTCATGAGGCTGCATTTTCCACTTGGACTGCAATAGATCCATCTTCCTACATAGTTCTTATGATTCTTTGGATACAGGAACTTCGTTCCCTCAGGTGCATGAATACTGGCCTTCACAAAGTCTCTGATCTCTTCATCTGTTAAGTCTCGGGCTTTACATCCTGATTTGACATCGATCATGATCTTCAGCCCTATGGCTTTCTTTGCTGTCTTCTTGCATTGTGAGATTATTATCTTGATCGCACAGAATCCATGCAACACCAACACGATGAGAGCTCCAAGAAACGTGAACATTTCTGCCATCCAATGGGGAATCCAAGAAAAGAGCGATCCAAACCAGCTGTCATCAGCAATGTCTTCTACTTCATCTATCATCTGACCATGGAGCTTTGTCAGCATGTCTATGGCCTCTGTCAAGGTTCCATTCTCGTCATCATGAAAAGGTATAAATGTGCAACATGATTCTCCAATTTTTCCACCAACACCTCCATCCATTGCTGTAATCATATCCAAGACATATCTGTTCTGAAGAGTCATCAGTTGTATGGCTCTCATCTCTTCTCTGATAGCATTGAACCCCTTTATGGTAGTGTTGATCGTTTGTAGCAATTCCCATCTGGTGATCTGCAGCCACTTGGTATTTGCTCCAACCTAGATTCTCTGCATGAAAATTAAGGTGAACACTGATGAGGTCTGGCTGAACAACCTGTGCTCATATGGAATAGCATCAAAATGTTCTATTGACTTAGCTGAAAAATAGCTCTCCCTCTTCATCTTCCTTATCAGCCCCACAGATCTCTTCTTCCTCAGGTGAGCATCTGCTTTTGGAAAACTGTCAAGATTCAGATCACTTTTTGGAATCACTAATGGTAGAACATGGACATTCACTAATGAGCATCGTCCTCCCCAATCCTTGGGTAGCTTCATGTATGCCCTGCATCCACAAGCCCAATAATGATCCATATTTACTGCTGTTCCATTCATCATCCCTGGTACATCAAATATTCGACCGCAGTTCTGGTTCTCTCTAACTTTCCATGTGCCATTATTTCTAAAGCACAGCTTTGAACTTTCCAGGGGCACTTTCTGCAAGGGTCATCCTCTGTCTTTGACCCAAGTCAGTAATTTAGCAAGTCTTGGACTTAATGGCTGACAGCCATTCTGTACAATATAAATGGCAGGTTTGTTACAACCAATGACCAACCAGGCTCTGCTCCTTCTTCCCATTGGTTTGGTGATAACACTGATCCCCAGATCTGCATCTATCCTCTGTTCTTCCATCTTCAAATATGTTCTGCAGATTTTCCTGGACTCTCCAGTCTTCTGTTTACTTCCCATCTGATTCCAGCTCCTTTCACTCCAGGCTTTTCGTATCTGATCACATGATTCTTCTTATGAGCTCTGTTTCTTGTCTTTGTATCTTGGATATAGTCATCTTCATCTGGATCTGTCCATTCAGTTTCCAATTTGAGGTAGGCATCTCAGCACATGAACTGGCCTCTTGTTTTGCAAAGTGCTATGTGCAAAAGACAATGAGCTGTTTATACATCTATTTCGATCTAGGAGTGCACACAGAAAGCATTCCTCCTTCGAAGTCCTTCTTCGAACTTACTTCATATGTTGATACCATATGTTGTTTCCCAAGTGAGATGTACTGTCCAGGTAATCATTTAATTCAAAATAATCCTCTTTGTTGCTTCTTTTAGGCCTCATTCTTCTCTTGTGACCTTCCATAATCATTTCATGAAGTGTGTTAGCATAACTCCTTCTATCTGAGTTGATCATGGGTGCACCTACATGTGTTATCTGAATAGGAGAAAGTTCAGAAAGTTTCATCCTCTCAACATATTTATTATTATTATTATTATTATTATTATTATTATTATTATTATTATTATTATTACATACATCATAATATTATTATTATTATTATTATTATTATTATTATTATTATTATTATTATTATTATTATTATTATTATACCATTTAGGCATGAAAATGTCTCGCAAAATCTCCATGCTGACTGGCTCTTGGGAATCATCTTTGGGTCATTTATCACAGGACCAGGTGTAATTGCATTCATTACTTGTATAGGCTCACCTTCTACAACCTTTTCTACTGCCTGTCTTGCCAAGCCTGTTTCTCGTGTCCTAAAGGGGTCTCTAAGACACTTCTTGCATGTGAATGATTGTTAGTGACACTTATTTCAGACTCATGTAATTTGTCATCTTTCTTTGGAAAAGGAATCACTACAGATGGTCTTGCTGCCTAGTAGTTGCCACGATTGTACCTTTCTTTTGCTCAGGAATATTCACAGGAGTCTTAGCTCCATGTACATTTATGCAATATGATGTAGGCACTGTGAGACAGAGCAGTATTATTATGAACAAGATTCAAGCATAAATGATGCATGAGTACGACCATTTACAGCAATGACTATTTTCACATTGTGGACGTCTCACAGAATCTGGCATAACAATGTTCCTACTAACACTTCCCATTTTTATTGCCTAAGGAAGGAAAAAGTAACTTTAATACATCAGCATTGTATACTGCTTCTTGAAACTGCTATCTTGACTCAGCAACTTCTCCTCGATCAGCTGTCTGCTTATTGGATAATAAGAACAAACTCTTGATATTTCCCTGCAACCAGTTTTTAACCAGATGAAATGCGGCTGCCTCTCCAGCAAGAAGAAAACCGACTTCAGTAAGTCTAAACAAGTTCAACGACATACGCCAGTTCCCAGTCGATTCCTTGAATCTGCCTGAGACCAGATGGCATGATGAATTTCTTTCAGCATGAAAGAAAAGTTCTATCTCACCAGCAATCTCGCGATCTGTCCCTCGAAGGAAAGTTTCTTTCGGACCTCGAAGTTCTTGCAGAATAAGCGTTTACTTGCAGAATGACGCCTCTCAAAATTTCATTTAGTGCTGCATTGTTTCTCAGATCCCTTAGGAATGTGTGCACATCACTGTGTCTTCCAACAAGATGCAGGTATTCTTCAATCAGACGTTAGAAAACCACACTGACCAGTCTGTAAGCATCATCAGCGGATAGGGGCATTTTTCCTTTCCCCACTATACTCTGGCAACTGCAAAACTTGCTCGAGGATGGCTGTGAGCAACCTCCTTATAATCGGACCATTCTTAGGATCTTTCAGAAAAGCATGTACGCTAGTAGTTCTCCCCACGATAGCCGGATAAGTTTGCATAATGAAGAGAAAAACCTAACATATGATCCTTGAAACATTGTCATGGGGAATCACCATGGGTAAATCCAAACAGAAACTCAGTGAGAAATGAATCAGGGTACTGCACCCTCTTCCAATTGTCGAAAATTAACTCAGAATTTGTCATATTTCTCTTGTTATCAAGGCTTAAAGCATGCTTCAGTCCAAAGTTTAACAAGCTCCTGTGGATTTTAGGAACAAAAGATCTTCCCTTAACCCTGAAATGACTGCACAGTGTGTTCAAATCAGCTTCCTTTAACTCTTTCAGAAGTGGCTAAAAGAGCCACAGTCCATTGAAGTCTTTTCTTTTATTTGACAGCCTCTGCATCCTTCTTCCTCATCATAGACCTTGTCTTCATTTGCTGAGGTTCTTCCCCGATGCTTGCTTCCGAAGGGGGTGGGGGCAGAGGGGTTTCTCCATTATAAACCTTTACGTCACCTAAAAAGGTCCAAGCACATTTCTGCCTTGTACTCTGACTGCAGATGGCTTGACGTCTTCCACAATGAAAGGGCCCTATGAATCTGGGCTCGTGCCACTTCCTTGTGAAATTGTGGATTAAGACTGCATCTCGGGGGAATAGTTCTGGAAGACAAAAATCTTGAATTCTACTTGTTGAAGCATGTCCTTCTGTGTTCTGTACTGCTCCACACCCTTTTCGCCGTATCTGACCTGAAATGACAGAGATACTTGAAGTCATACACATAATATACTCACGTAGCTCCATTACTAACAGTTATGCTGTAGGCTGAGCATCACTTGTAACTCTGGATGGAGGCGTGAGGGGTGTCCTCATCCATCTCACTGTCACTATCTCATGGGGGGTGAGATGGTGGTCCAATCCTGGTTGTTTCCTCAATGCATATACTGCCAGCGGTAAGCAATGCAACCACCCTTTTTTCAAGGTAAGCTTCAACTTGGCTATCCTTTCTTTAAGCAAGCCGTTGAGCTCTTCAAAGTTTCCGTTTCCTTGTGGATGATAGGCCGAAGAAAACGTGTGCTTTATACCAAGCAACAAGCTAATCTGCACTAATGTCTGATTTACAAAATGTGGGCCATTGTCTGATATCATTACTTCACATACTCCCCATCTCGGAAACACTTCTCGCACTAGGAATTTGCCTGCACAGGTAGAGTCTGGGTGTGTACACGGACCAGCCTCAATCCATCTTGAAAAAGGACAAACTAGTACAATCATGTATCTATATCCATTACATACTTACAGCATGTCGACATAGTCGATATGTAAATGCTGAAAGGGGCCAGTAGGTCTTGGAATAACTCACCTCACTGTGTGCAGTGTGTGCTAGCCGTAATTATTTGACACACGATGCAGTTCACTACATAGAACGAAACATGCTGTAACAAATTTGGTACAAACCAATCCTCTGCAATAGTTGCATTGCGGTTCTCTCTAGTTGTGTGCGGGGTAGTGTAGCTGTTCCAATGCAACCCTTAATAAGGCTACATGCATCACCGCTTTACCAGTGCTGTCTTGTCGCCACAATGCCTCATAGGGATTTAAAGAACACCCTCTTCGCGTCCACAAATCCTTTTCATCCTGAGGTGCTTTCCCCTGGACTTCCATTAATTGAGTCTTTGACAAATCACTACATCTTTCAGACACATTCATCATTACAACCATTTGCTCATTTACATCAGGAGTATCAAATGTCATTACATTTTCTGAACATGCTGCAAGTTTCGCCTCATCGCCTGCTGCTTGGTTTCCACGTGAGAAAAAGTCTGCCCTTTTAGTATGTGCTGCGCTTTTAACGACAGCCATGGCTATTGGGAGCTGCAGTGCCTTAAAAAGCCTGTCCAATAAGGCGGCGTGCTGCACTGGCATGCCATCCGCTCGGAGGTAGCCCCTCCTATTCCAATGTGCTAACCCTGCGTGCACCATTGACGTCACATAGGCAGTGTCGCTGTTCAATGTTACTTCCTGGTCTGCATGATTCTTGAGCATGACAATCAGCGCCACTAGCTCCGCAGCCTGTTCTGAATAGTGAGACGGTAGTCGAGCACTTACCAATGTTTGAAACTCCCCATTGGCTGTATGTTTTACTACAGCAGCACCTGTATATCTCTGCCATCATTCTGATTGATTCTTGAAGAACCGTCAATCAAAACAATTTCTCCTCCTGCTAAAGCATGTTCTTTAATCCTAGGGATTTCATCATAGAACTCTTCATAGTTCGAACAGTCATGCACATGCCCGTCCCCTGACAGTGGTTCAGCTACAAACATGGCAGGATTCACTATTTTGCATCAAACTATTTTGATTGCTAGATTCGATATGACCACTTCATAGGCAGAAGGCCTTTGAGAAGTCAACATACCTTTTGGTTTCTCTAAACTGGCAAAAAGTGCATGTTCAACAAATAACATCATAGAGCATCCCATCACTATGCTTGCAGCCTTCTCTATGGCGAATGCGGTGTCTGCCAGTGATTGTTCATATGGAAAATGCCCCCTCATCACTGGGTCTAAAATCCCACTGTAATATGCAAGGGGCTTGTACCCCAATGCGGTTCTCTGCGTAAGGACTGCTGTCATAACAGTGCTGTCCGTGTGCGAAAACAAAAATAATTCCTAAGCATTATTAGGAATCCCTAAAACTGGAGCAGTGCAAATTGCTTTTTTCAGTTCTTCAAACCCTTCTTTCATTTCCTCAGTCAACACGATTTTTTCCTGTGTTACCTGTGCTTTCTTTAAAGCCTGCAATAAAGGCCTTATATATGAGCTATATAAAACCCATGCTCACACATAGCTACACAATCCCAGAAATCTCTGCATGTACTTTATCATGTGTGGCTTTGTGGTTTTCAAAATAGCCACAGCGCTCTCTGGAGTAACCTTCTTTCCTTAATGTGAAATCATTGACCTATGTATAACACTTCCTGTTGACAATACTGTAATTTCTCTTTGTCAACCTTATATCCTTTGTCAGCAAGTGTAATCATCAACTGAACAGAATCGCTTCTGCACTCTTCCTCTGAAGTGCTGCACACTGAAATGTCATCTACATATTACAACACAACACTTTCTAAATCGATATTGCTTAAATCCATCTGCAGGACGCTATTGAAAATCGCTGGAGACTCACAATACCCCTCAGGTAATCTCATGCTTTTTAACTTAGTCTGTCTGAATGTGAATTACGTCAGATCCTGCAAGTCTTGTGCAATGGGATTGAGAAAAAACGCATTTTTCAAATCAATCACAGTGAAAGATCGTGCTTCAAAAGGTATATTACATCCAATTGTAGCCGGATTAGGAACTAGAGGGATCTCAGCCTCTACAATCAGTTTTTTTGGGTGTAAATCTTGAATAAGTCTCCAAGACCCACCCTTAGATTTTTTGATAGGGTACACTGCAGTATTACATGGTGACTCTGACCTCACTAAGATACCCTGATCCATCATGGCGGAACTTATATTAAAAATACCTTCATCTGCCTCTTGAGACATGGGATACTGTCGTGTTCGAGGTAAAATTGCTCCTGGTTTCAATTTAATCTTCACTTCTCCGACCCCCTTCAACAGGCCTACGTCATAGAGGCCTGTAGTCCATAATGAAACTGTCACTTTCGCCATATCTACATGAAAATACTCAGGACGTTTTGTGCCAACATCATTTTCTGAGGAACCTCTTCTCAGCCAATAAGTGATGCTCATGTCAAATATCACTAAACCATCAGACGGATGATGTCCAAATAGATTGTCATCAGTGACGTCAGTCAATCTGTGACCTTCCCCGATGGCAATTACTGCACAACATCATCTGCCCTCATCATTTGCATCAAGCAAAGCCATTTCACCTTGCACTATGGCTGCTTGTAGCTCTAAGAGAAAAACTTGTCCCTGTTCTTCACGCATAGGTATTTTTGACCTAAACAAAAATGTATCAGATATTCTCATAGTTGTTCCTACTAGACCTGCTAGCCATGTCAACAGAATGTTTACACCATAATGGAACACCTCTGGTTGTAAAGGCATTGCCTGCATGGCCATTTGTCCCACAAATGCCATAATAAATTCGCTCACGTTTAAATAATGAATTCCTGGTTTTGAACACACTATGCCTTCATCAGTAAACAAAATTATCATGTTCAACAATATATTGACAGGTTTGCCTCGAATATAGCAATGACACCATCATGTCACACTCTCCTATAGAGACTGCTCATTCTTCAGTAGAAGGATCTCTACTTGCAGCTCCAGTGAAGCCCTGAGTATTCATGCATTGCCAGACATTGAAAACGTTCCCTCTCGTATACATGAGCATGTTGCACCCGTGTCTACTAAAAATGAAAAACTATTGCCTCCTATAATGATGATTACCCTCTGTTCCTCGTGAGGATTCGGCGTCACAGATAGTATTGAACACATCAAGTCTCCCAGTGAGCTGTCCTATTGTGGGTACAGCCTCATTCCGTTACCTGTAGAAGGATTCCCTCCATCGACAGTGACATCCCCTACTCTATAAGTCATTAGCTGTCCTGTGCTTGTGCTCTGCTGAATCTGCATGGGAGAATGCTGTGACTGCCCTTGTGGTGAATCGACTGCTACATGCTGTGTTTGCAAGCCTTGCTGCATTCTCATTGCTTGCTGTTGCTGCTGCATCGTTTGATTCTGAACCAATCCATCTCCACTCTGCTGTGAATATGCAGGCGGGTTTGGAGTCCCCCTTCTTAAAAATTGGCCATTTTGCATGAACCCTTGACTTCTACACATATGAGCAAAGTGCCCTGTCAACCCACATGTCCAACATGAAGGAGGCCTCCTACTTTGCCCATCCTATCCTGCATATTTTAACCGTCATTCTACATATTTTGAAACCCACCTTGATTATTCTGGAAACTTTCCTGATTATTCTGCCAATACCCTTGATTATTCTGAAAACCTCTTGCTCAAAATCCTCTCCTTCCTTGCAGGGCAAATCTACTATTGCCCTGATCAAAATGTCTTTGTTTATTCACCTGTGGCATATTCACAGTCTGCTGTGAATTCGATCCATCCACACTAGTCAACATTGCCCCTTCAATGGCATATTTGGACAATTTCTTCTGCAATAACTCTGCCTCTTCGCTTTTACGAGCATCGTCTTTCTTGCAATTCTTTTCCTGCAAGAGTCTACAATAATGCGCAATGGTCAGCTGAATCTCTGACCATGGTTTAGCTTCTATTCCCACTAATTTCTTGAGCTGCTTCTGTACAGGGCCTGGCAGCCCCTGCCACAATATATGATAGAACACAGGTATAAACTTTCCCCAAGATTTGCACATCGCCAAGCTCCACTGCTCTTGAAAATTCTGAATGTAAACAAGCGGGTCATCCCCGTCTTGCATCTTTTTTGTCATTATAGCTCCCATATCGGATGTGTCTGGATACAGTACTCTAAGCACTTTCCAGACTGCCGTTCTACAGTTATTGAATGGTGCTCCATCGTGAGCAGTGTTAACTGTAGTAACACCAGCATATCCTGCCCTTGTCCACACGCCATCAGCTCTCTCACCAAGTAGGCCAATCAGGAGACCCTTAATGTCCCCTATAGCCAATGTGTTTCCTTCCATCATTTTCTCTAGCTCATGTATCCACTTCCCAGCGCCAGAAGTTAAACTCAGAAGTTTACACCTTAAATTATCTTTTCCATGTGGGACCATGGTATATACTGTGGTCTGCCCCCCCCTTTCTCTAACAAGGGAAACTGTGAAGCCGCAAACTCATTCTCATCTCTCCTCATTTGTCTGTCCACCACAGGGACAATATTCCCACATCGCCTTCTTCCTGGTAGCAATCTTAATCTGCTCACATATGGTGGTGATTCCCCGCTCTCACAATGGAGCTGCCCTTTAGGTTGGTCTAACTGTGTCAATGATTTTGGTGACCGAGGTATAGGTGCGTCCAAATCTGATCATCTGACCTCCTTATGCATTGAAAAACATCCCTCAGGACCGCATACATCCCCTCTTTCTTCCCCATGAAAGGTGTCTCTGTCTTCGTCTGACATATCTTGTGCCTAACTCGTGCAACTTCTCTCCTACCCATCTCTGTTCAGAGACAGTCTATCCAAAGACAACTCCTCTGTCTTGTACTACATGAGGCTCCCTCTGTGCCATACTACTATGTACTCTCAAGTCGATCATTTTTTGCCCTCATCTTTGATTCTTTCGGGGATTTCATTTCATGGTATACTTTATCGATCGCTTCCCCAATGCTCCTTGAGTCAAACTTGTCCTCTAGATTTATGCTAGACGGGCCTGGTAATGACTCGTATTCTGGGAAGAATTCCTCTATATCCTACCATGCTATTTCTGGATTAGGATTCCTTACTTCCTTCTCCAAGTGATCGAGATCACATGTTCTTTGTCTTCTTTTTCGTTCTATGTCATCATCAAGCCCTCTACAATTTCTTGCTTACTCTCTTACCCAGTCTTCCTCTTTTTTCTTCATATCCCTTCTCTCCTTTGCCCTGCGTATCTCCTCATCCTTTCGTCTTTGTATTCTCTTGTCCCTTCACTTCTGTTCCTCCTCTTCTGTTCTTTTTTGTTCTAGCCTTTCCTGATCATGGATTGCTCTTTGTCTGTTATCATGTTTTCCTTGCTCTTCTGCTCGCTCATGTTTTCTCAATTGCTCCTCTTGATATACCTGCTCTCAACTTTATCTATCTTTCCTTTTTGCTCCTTCGTCTTTCAATTGTTCTTCCCTTTCTTTATATTTTTTTATCTTGCTCATCTTGATCTTCCCTTTGCCTCACATCCTCAATGCCTTTACCATCGAGTTTAAGCAAAATCTGGCCACCCATCCATTCGTTCTGTAAGCGCGCTATCTCATCAGCTTTCTCTCTTTCTCCCTTCCATCTCTTTATTTCTCTTCCTATATCTAGAGATGTGCTTGCTTGATTACTTCTCTCTTTATCACGTCTCTCCTTGTCCCTCTGGTCCTTAGAGATTACATCTCTCTCAGTATTTTTCTCTGGGCCCTCATCACTGCTTTGCATAGGCAACTCATATGCTGGGTTGCTATACCCTGTCGCTGCCTTAAACTCTCTCAATGGGTATAACCCATAGTCTTTCTTGTTTTCAGCTTCTATTTCAGCCGGGGCAGGGGGAAAGGGCTCCTCACCACCCTCTTTGCATACATTAAGTATTCAATCTGCAGGAGGCAGCTCATTTCGCTCCTTTTGGTACATATTCCAAAACTCTAAGCTAGCTAGTATCTTGTCTAGCTTTTTCCCTGTGTATACTGCATGCAAATATGTTGTCATATGCTGCAGAACTGCCTTTGATCGTGATCCTCCTTGCGGCCACGGCATAAACATTTTGTCTGCAGTTCCTTTAACCCATTCCGTACTGCACTGTGTAAGCTTAGGTGCATGTTTCAGCAACTTGCAGAGGTGCACATGTGGAGTTATATCCTCCATTCTCAACTCGACTACTCCTAACCTGTTTGATGCTCGCTTGCTTTAATCACAGATTTTTAAAAGTATATTTCAGAAAAATAACATAATATAAGCGTGCACCACTCGCCGCTGGCTCCAATCCCTTTACTCACACTTTTTACTCTAATCTTGTTAAAAAGCAACCATCAAGTTCAATTTAAAACAACCAATTATTTTTTTCCACTTATGATGTCATCATTTTCATAATCACATAAAACAAACAGACAAACTCGACCGGTCACATATATCTCCTACGATCTTCTCTTTGAGACTTGGCTTGCACTCTAAAATACTCCATACAGAGTGTATATTAACCTCTATAGATTTGCCTTTAATCGAATCTGTCTTCTATGTCATCCTCTAGGGGACTCTAGGTTCAAATTTCTTCTTATACTTTCTTTAAAACGCAGGCCACTGCGTATTCTCTTATCATGGCCTCTCTCACGATACTTTATTGCTTGGCCACAATCAAGTCAATATTTTATTCCCCATTTATACATAACATTCTTATTCTCACGTTATCTTTATCCCGCCTCCCTTCGTTACTCACTTATTTCCCCTTCACTCATCACCAAAACGTTTTGCCAACTCGCTCCGTTTTTACTCACCACGCTTATTTTCGTCTTCCGACTCTCAGGCTCATACGCCTCTTTTACTGCATCTTCAACCTTCCATCCGATCAGCTTTTCCTAGACGTGGGAGGGGATTCTGTGGAAACCAGGGGACCCGTCACACTGCACTATCAAGATTTTTCAAATTACACTAACCGCTATCTAGCTTCATGTCCTTTCAGTCGAATGGCAAAGGTTGTTCGATATTGCCAGGACTCAAAAGTTTACTTATGTTGATGGCTCTGAACGATCCTCTCTGCTACCAAGTGATACCCAGCCCTTTAAGATGAGTATCAATTACCCTGGAGATGGACGGGCATGCAGATTTTTACTCATACATCAATAATCAAAATGACTGAGGTAGTTGGCAAAAGGAAGACTGTTTTGATATCAATTATCTAAAACAGGGGGTATAACGAACATCAATGAATTCGCTCGATCCTCTTACGCAATGAATTCAAGAAAAAACTGAAAATGTGTACACAAAACTCACCATCATTGACGTTGACCTGCATCACTACCAACGTCATCCTACGTGGCAAACTACAAAAACCTACGAGTATGGGTGATTGGTTCTGAGTGAACATCTAAGTATATGATCCATAATAATCTAAAAAAGTGCAAGTATGTGATTGGTTACTTAACATCAGGTGGGGCAACTAAGGGGCAACTAAGCCCTCCACTAAAAATGACAACTGTGAACATCACTAAATACAAAACGTCCCATTGGTTTACAAAACTATAGGACCCTTAAATATGCAGTCCTCTACAATTGGTTGGCACTCTAACCTCCATCAGTACTTTTCCATCTATGTCTAGCAGCATTCAGGCTGACCATGCAGGTGCTGGTGAGCTTGCCTTAACCATTGCTTCCCACCAATTAGCATATCAATCCATCATCATCTCAGTGGTCTACTGTCAATTAGGCTTTGAAGCTCGGCCTTGAGAGGGTTCTTAGCTCTGAGAAATTCAGGGAGTGAAAGCACGCTCTGCCCTCGTGCGTAGGTGTGACCATCTCATTCGTCCAACTTCATGCTTCCATGTGACTAGAGACCATGGAATCGAGCTTCTAGTGCATGTAATACTATTTTTTAATAGACCTCTGACATTGTCCTTGTTATGTTCATGCCTTCTGAACAGGAGTTCTGTTCTTTCACACGATTTCTATTCAATGTCAGTTTACTCCAGTTTGATAAGACCTTGGCTTCTTTGGATCATCCAACCTCGTATGCTGAGATTCACTTTGTAATTCAATTTGCTTTTTAACTGCAACATAATAGATATGAGGCCTTCTTGCTACTGTCCAGCACTTCTATACTGCAGAGTGGAAACATCATCCTTTACTTGTCCATAAGGATATATATATATATTTATATATTGGCACTTGCCCCAATCTATTCTCTAAAAAGCTAGCCTCAATATTACTTTGTCTGCTTGTGCTTATCTTGCATCTGTACAAGTGTAACATGACTTAATGTCTTCATCTGTTTCTGTGGCACAAGCTTCTTCACCTTGATCCCAAGATGTCACTTACCCTTGTTACTTTCTTGATGCCTTATAGAATATCTGCATTCTCTAGTCTCTGCATCTCTTCGAGGTACGTCAGCTCAGCTCTGTGTGTAGTCACCATTCATCTTGACCCTTCATTTGCTCTGCTTCTTCAGGAATCTCATTTAAACATCCATCATATCTCCTTGTGTGCAGATATGGATTCCTCAATGGGAAACTTTCCTTTAGGATTTCCTTTGGCCTTTGTCGTTTCAACTGCTCTGTGTGTGTCACATACTCTGGTTTCCAACATACAGGCAACAGGGGCATAACGGATGAGGTGGGGGTACTTGGCTCCTCCTCTACACTGTTCCCAGAATCTGCGGGGGATTCTGTCCCTTGTTACCCATAACCATTCCCCAACCGTAGCTGATCGCATGTGCATGTTGTCCAGTGCGATCCATTGGAGATCCCCCTGAGCCCTAAGATGTGGTATAAGAACCCAAGTTGGGCTGCCTTGTAGTACCGTTTCTCATCTGGCAGACCTACACCCCCCTTTTTCCCATGCTTTCCTGGCCTTCTTCCCCAGCCAAGGAAATCTCAATAGGGAACACTAATCTCCCAAAAGAAGGAGTCAGGAATGCAGATAGCGAGCATCTGAAATAGATACAAGAGTCTTGGGATGACAACCATTTTTATCTCACTGAGTTGCCCCAACCATGATACTGTACGCTTACCCCACTTCGTCAAGTCCACTTTAATCGTGGAAATCAGTGGGCCCGAAGAGTTCCTCCATGTTTCTAGTAAGATTTATACCCAAGTATCTTAACGTTCTCAAGCTAACCTGCATCCCCAGAGGGACAAACCTTCCTGTGTCTCCATCTCTATCTCTGTCCAGTGGAAAAAGGATTGATTTAGACATATTGATCTTAAGTCTGGCCAGTGTGCCATATTGCTCTATCTGTTGAACCGCCTGTTGAACCGCCTCCAATATGGACATCAGGGGGTTCACTATGTGCAGCAACATGTCTGCATATAGGGTGACTTTGTTTTCCGCCCCTCCTACACGGATTCCCTCCACTCTAATGTCCTCCCTATCCTCTGGGCAAGGGGTTCCAAAGAGAGTGTGAAAAAGGAGGGGGAGAGAGGATAGCCTTGCCTGGACCCCTAATCAATTGGAACCAATGGGAGTGTTGCCCGTTCACCGCTAGGCAGGCCCTAGGGGAGGTGTACAATGCCATTATACCGCAGAGAAAGCTACCCCTTATACTGTATTTGACAAGCACTGCTTCAAGAAACATCCATCAAATGGAGGGAAGAATCCCCATCCACTGTGTGGGCTTCCTGCATCAGGTGTAAAGTCTTCCTCATTGTGTCCACGCCGTCTGCCCCTAATGAAGCCCACCTGATCTGGATAGATTAAAAGCGGCATGTAGTCCTCAAGTCTCACTGCCAACACCCGGGTGTATATTTTGGCCTCTATATGAAGCAGGGAGATCGGGTGATATGTGCCACATTTCTTGGGGTCCCTCCCCTCATTTGGTATCACTGAAATTAATGCCCTCGAGAATGACTCTGGGGCTTTACCCGTCTTCATCACGTCATTAAACAATTCAGACATTAATTGCAATAAGACTTTGAGGAAGGCTTCAGAAAATCCTGCAGTGAACCCATCATACCCCGGGGCTTTCCCCATCAGCAGTCTCCTCACACCTTCCAAATTTCTTCTGCTGTTATGGGGGCTTCCAGTGAGGCAGATTCACCACCTTCAATCTGGGCAAGGAAGTATTTGTTAAGTACTCCACAATCCCTCCCTTGCTGGGGTATGGTCAGATTTGTATAAAGCCTCATAAAAGGAGGTAAATGCCTCCTGGATCCCCTCCGTGGATGTCTTTATTACCTTGCCCACCTTCAATTTCTGTCACCCATCTCTCTGCTCTCTGCCGTCGTAACAAGGGTGTCAGGAGCCTATCTGCCTTATCCCCTTTCTCGTAGAATTTCTGTTTAAGGAATTGCAGGTTGCGTATTATCTTCCCTTCCTCAAAGAGCCACAGTTCCTCCCTAGTTTTTTTTAATACACTCTTCCTTCCCCTCCCACTGCACCTGCACTCATTTGTCCTGGTCTTTTATCTCATCCCGCAGCCTATTCTCAATTAGCACCTTCCCTAATCAATACCCCCCACCAGGTCGCCTTCCCTGGGTCCTACAAAGTCCTTAGGTCCACCTCCCCTGTGTGGTTAGTGATGAAGAATTCCTCAATTTCCCTAGCCATCTCCTGTCGCAACACTGTGTCCTTCCAGAGAGACTTGGTGCATCTCCATTTACCCCCCATGGGTTCATGCCAGCCAAGCCATGTCCACTGTCACCATATTGTAGTCTGACCAAGATATTGGGTAAATCTCTGAGTTCAACGCTGCATCTCACAGACCCCTTGAAACAAAAACATAGTCTATACAAGTAAAGGTTACGTGGGGGGGTGAGTAAAAGGTGTATCCCCTCTCTCATGGATGAAAGTGGCTCCACATGGCTCGAAGCCCGTAAAATTCAAGAGTCTTCTGAATCTCCCCATAGCAGGACCTCCCTACCTCCTTTAGCCTGTCCTGCACCCCGCGCCTATCCAAATTCCCGTCTGCCATATATAGAAGTCACCTCGAATGATGAGGTGTCCTGAACTCTCCACCATTATTTTTGGGCGGATATTCTTCAAAAATCTCAGTTGCCCCTGGTTGGTTGCATAAATCATACCAAAAGTAAAACAAACCTTTCTAATTGTACCTGAGACGAGCAATGCCCTCCCGTCCATGTTTGACCACTCCTTGACACCTGCACCTTAGGTGCTTTGTTAAATAGGATACCCATCCCCACCCTCCTTACTGGAATGACCCCCAGTATACCTGGCCCACCAAATCACAGGAAATTCTTCTCTCCTCCCCCTTACAAAATTTGGTCTCGTGGAAAAACATAACATCCAGCTCAAACCTACGGAATTCCCTTGCAACCAGAGACCTTTTACTTGGTGAGTTCAGGCCCTTAACATTAAGAGTCCCAATTCTCAGCTGGCTCCCTTGAGCGCCCTCTCTTGCAGTTGCCAACATGGTATCCCACTACGAAGCATTCTTCCTTGCCATCTGGCTAGCCTTATCATACCGAATTGAACTATGTCACAGGAAAATAAAACAGAACCATTAAGGGTCACTAGTACCAGTCTCCCCCCATACTCCCTTCCTCCTCCCCTCCCTTCCCCTGACCCTGAGCGGTGCCCGGCCCTCCCCAGTTAACATCATTAGGGTGAAACGGAACCACACCAGACCACTTTTTCTTGCAGCCCCCCCTTCGTTTAACACCCTTTAACCTCTTCCCCACAATCCCCCCAGGTGTACTGTCTCCCAGATGTCTGATGAACAGTCTCAACTCCTTACCGTCCAGTCAAATCCCACCCTTCATGTCCTCCCAGGGAGGACCCCCCACCAGTGTCCTGCAGAGAGAAAACAGATACAACATCATCTGATATCAGGTGTTGGCTGCCGGGGACGTGTTCAACTTCCTGAACTTCCGAGATCCTGGCATTCGTTGTCTTTTGGGTCTCTTGATATGCCATTGGTTCACCCCAACCTCCTGTTCATTGGCCCCCTGCGGGCCTCCGTTGTCATCAACTAGCTCGCTTGTGACCCTCTGTATCTCATCCTCATTGGAAAAGTTGTATTTAGTCCCGTCTGCTTCCAAGGCTATAGAAAACAGGAAAACCCACCAATATCAGATTCCCTTCGTTAGGGGTGAGCACAGGTGTCTTCTTGTGAGTGTTAGTGAGGACAGATCTTGGAAGATCATTACTTTGGAGTTACTGTACAGCACCGGGCCCTTCTTCCTCACCTTCTCAATGATATTGTGCTTATCTGGATAATTGTGGAATCAGCAATAACCAATCTGGGACCCCCTGCTCATCCTCCAGCACTGTGAATCCTCTCTAGTTTGGCTTCATCAATGGTGTCATCCTCAAAAATGAGTTTAGTGACTTTGCTTAGGATTCTCCTCAAGTCCATCCCTGTCTCCCCCTCCTTATCCTGGATCCTAAAGAGTCTCAGATTGTTCTGCCTCGCTCTATTCTCAATATCATCCATTTTCAATGTGATCTCCCCCTCTCTCTTTTCCATTTCTGACATTCTCAAGCAATGTTGCCTCTAATTATTTGTCTCTATGTGCGGAACCATCTGGCTGTTGTGTGCACATTATTTTTCATGTGTGCAACTGACTAAAGGTAAACAACATGTGAACATGTGCATTTAGTACACTACCATCTCAGATGAGAGTTTTGAAACAAAAATCATCTTCCCAGCCACTGCAATTCATTACAAATCTGTGTAAAATGTGCATATTACAACACCTTTTCCAAACATGTAAGCTAAAAAAAAAAAATTGTTTATATGTGATTATGAAGAGAACTCATCAACCAGTCCAAACCTCAACACCTGCCACAGTACCTTGCAAACATACTTCTGGGCAGAGACAAATGCGTGTTTTATGCCACTTGAAAAATAATCATGTGCATTACAATAAACAAATAGCTTGCCATAACTGATGTGGCTGTCTAAAATTTCAGACACAATACAAACTTGCAGATGGATTAATTGCAGGTAAAAGCAATTTGTCAAAAAAACATGCCAATAGGAGTTCAAGTGCCACTTTAATGAAGTAACTCAAGGGCCAGGAGAAAATGCCTCTAATTATTTGTGTAAGAGTAATGGTTCCTAGTCAGTGCATTGAATGCCAAACCGTTGAATGCCATACCACAGAAAAAAATGCATTGATAAAAAAAAGCATTGAATGCATTTAAAAAAAATGTAATGGGGGTTCCCTCAAACCCCCTTTTCTAACCTTTAAAAGCCATTATAATTAAACTAAACTCTTTACCATTTTAAAAAATGCATTTGATGCTTTTTTTCAATGCATTTCTTTGGATGGTATGGCATTCAATGGTTTGGCATTCAATGCAATGACCAGATACCAGGATAATAATTACATCAGAATAACTGCACCTCAGAATATGATGATCACAAATTCCTGTGCCTCTGCTTACTATCCACATTATGTTGTCCTGTGAATTGTGATAACACCAGCATTACAGCTAAGAGACATATACACGATACATATTTACTCCCTAAATTAAGGAAAGTGTGCCTAACAAAACAAGAAACAATGGACATATAGGAGCCATACCCCTCCCGGCTTCATCCTAAAAAGCACCACTGATATTTTTTCAAATAAGTGACCAGCAGAGCAGTGGCATAGAAAGGAACCCTAATACTGATGCCCGATCTCAAGAGGACATTTAAGGGGAAAGAATATCTTTTAATAAGCAAACAGTATCCTTATTGGTAAAGCAAATAACTTTTCTACTCCCTGAAAAATCACGTGACTCCAAGTAGGCAGCAACATCTGATTAGAGCCATTTTTGTAACCTTGACATAGGAAGTGAAATGACAGAGAACATAAAAAAGTCTATAGTTTTGCCCACCCTTCCTCACCCCAGCCTAGTCAAAATGAAACACAAACCTTACTGAGGTTTGTAATGGAGCCCTGTTGAAAAAAATCACAACTATGCCTTTTAAATTAATAGCATCAATTCTCAGGAGTACAATAGACTGAGTGCCTTCTTCGTAAATAGGAATCCCGTACTGTAATTCTTTGTTATCAGTTAAATAAGATGTAGTGAGAAGCTAGAGACGATACATATAGAGCACATGGTTATTTTGAAAAGTCATTAACAGTTCAACATAAAAAGAAAAAGAAGGTGCTGTTGTCTAGACTGTTACTAAAATAGCCTTTCCTTTAGCAAACAAGCAACACATTACCTTCACTGTGCTGTACTGCCGAAAAGTCTGACTTGGTTTTTAAAGTGTGCTGTTGTGTTCATCACCCTCAAGGGACCTGTGCCCTTCAGATCATACCCGTCCCCAGCCCCTGTGCTAGCCCCCAATACTAGTTGATAGATCACTGTAAAAAGTGAGTTATTTTATCAGTAAATGCTCACTTGGATATTTGCAGACCCACAATACTTGGCAAACCAGGCATAGTTAGTGCCTCATCATGATATTATGTGCATTTTAAGAATCTCATGAATCTGTCTGTGCACAATTATTTTGCAGTGCATACAAGATTGTTTGCAACATACTCCTGCCCTTATATCATTGTGTAGGATAATACAAGTGTTCAGTGAAACCGATTTTGCATGGCAGGGAGTTGCCATATAATGTGTGAAGGTCTATGCCCAATGGTACTTGGAACACTTGGAAGGGACACCGATTGTGTGAAAAGCATTCTACTGTCTAAATATCAGGTGCCCTAATAATATAGAAAAGTAATGCCAGGCATAGTCCATACCTATTATCCCATGTGGGTCAAATACATTATGTTGCAATGTTGCTCCCCAATTATAGGGTAATGTTAGCAATGCTAAACTAGGAGACGCTGAGCATCACATTTGTCGTCTCCAAATCCTTAGAAGGCAAATTAACATTTGAGATTTACAATGCGTTAACTTGCAAGGGAGCCGCTTTAAACTGCTTGTGTGACATATGTACAAAGAATTGGAAGCATAGGATGAGGTTACACATCAAAGTAGCTTGCTTACTTAGAGTCAGTATTTGAGATTTGAGCTTGTAGTTCGATTACATAGTGTGTCTGACACCTTTGGCAAGGCACCATGAGTAACAGAAATTCTGGCGCGTGAACATTATTCATATTAAAAAAAACATAAAACAAGTGGATGTAGGTACATGTCTGGTAATCTTTCGCAAAGCCAAGAGACGAAGAGTCAAGGTTTTCCGGTAGTATCTAAATGTCCTGCAGCAGAAGTTAGAGTCATAAGGTAAAAGTGTGGTAGCGTCAAATTTGGGAGTCATGGTTGGAGAGGCAACATTATTTGGTTAATATGTGCAGGCATATCTTGATTAGATTTTTCTGTTAATGGAGCCACTTTTTCATATTAGTTTTTAACCTCTTGTGTGTATTTTGTTGTTAGCGATTTTACGTGTTTAAGGACACGCTTGCAAATGAGCAGAATATCATGACGAGTTAATTATTTTAGGACAAAGAAAATGTATTAATTTCATTGATTATTTATAACATGCTTAATACCAGCGAGTGGTTTCTAAGTGCAGGATCAGGATTCAAACTTGTGTTGTGTTGGCTCTCTTGTTTCCAAGACAAACGCGTTGCCCCTAAGCTATCCTTCCTCCAGGTAATTGCTGCAGCTTGTTCCTTATTAAATCTTTTTGAATAGTTGAGAATTCTCTGTGTGCGCTGCTAAAAATCCCATGAGCGGCACCCAGAAGGGAGCTGGGCAAGCGCACATGCACACAGCTTAGAGGGAACATTGTTATCAAGTCCATTTGAATCTCCATGGCAATTCGAGAGGATTTGCTGTGCTCCACTTCTTCCAGTCTATCTTCCATCTTGTGGATCCTCTTATTCTATCGACCCTTCCCTCAATGTCAGCCTGCATGCTTCGGATCGCCTCCATTTTAATTTATTTATTTATTTAATTAACATTTTGAAAGCGCTCACACAGCCCGTGGGCATCGAGGCGCTGTTACAGAAAATTGGTTGTTTTTTTTAGTTGATTAATTGTTTATTTTTTTGTCTTAGTTGCGTATTTATAACGTGCTTAAGCACCCAGAGGTTTCTAAGCGCGGACCCGGGGATCGAACCTGTGTTGCTTCATGTCGTCTTGCTTCCAAGGCACGCACGTTGCCGCTGAACTATCCTCCAGGGATCATCATTGCTGCAACATCTTTTTTTGTCGCCATGGATTCCCTCCCCCTGTCTGCCATGGGTGTTTGGGGCCCCGTCTCTACCTGGTTCTCCCTCCACGTATACTCAAAGCTAGCTAGCTAACTGGGGTGTGTGTTATGGCATGTCTACAGGGCCCCACTGCGTTGGGTTGACATGCTTTCCAGTATGATCCAAGAGAGGTCTCTTGCACCCTATGCATTGGCGGGACAGATGAAGGGTCCAGTTCAGGTTGCAGAACACTCTCTGCCTCCCTTGCCTCTTTGCTCTCGTCACTTTGAGTACTCAGCACCTGTCCCCTCCTGTGGGAGTGGGCCAGTGCTTTCCAGCTCGTTCTCAGTGGTCCTCTTTCAGGTGCTCAACTACTCCGCCTATGCTGGGCTACAGTCCTGAGGTAGCTGAGCATTTGGAGTGGGGTGTGCAGGAGGCGGGCACACACGCCTGAAAAGGGGGCCCACACCTCCCCTTGGTCTCCTCTGGTGTCGCCCAGCTCCCCTGGAATTTCTCACTCTCAGCTCTGTCGGTGCAAGTTACCTTCCCCCACTGCTCCCTGGGCGTTGGGCCTGTGCCGCCTCAGGTGTGGGCCCCGCAAGAGCCCTTAGACCCCGAGCTCCCTGGGGCAGATACAGCACCTCTCTGTCCTCTCTGCAGGGGAGCAGGGTGTCTGGCTGGGAGGTGGGCACATGCCCCTGAAAAGGGAGCACACTCCTCCTGTTGGTCTCCTCTGATCTTCTGGTGTCACCACGTGGCCCAAGCTCCACTGGAATTGCTCCCTCTCAGCTCTGCCAGTGCCAATTACCTTGCCACACTGCTCCCCGGGGTGTGGGGTTGGGCCGCTTCTAGCACGGGCCCCGCTGGAGCCCTTGGACCCCTCTGCTCCCTGGGGAGATACAGCGCCTCTTAATCCACTCTGCATGGCTGTGGGCTGTGCTCCTCCTCCTCTCAGCTCTCCTCCACCATTGTTTCTCCAAATCATCTGCATTTGCCGGGGTCACCAGAACCCGTTCACCCACTTTCAAAACCCTCTATGGGTCCCTCCCATCGGGGTGTCCACCACAATCACAACTCGGCCCGAGGCCCCTGAGTTACACTTACCCTGGTGCCATGGACTAAAGTCCCAGTGTGCGGCAGTCGGCCCGGGGCAACGAGGCAGACAGCTCCCCCTCCCTTTCCCAGGATGTCTCTGTCGTTAATTATCTAACCTTCCAGCATGCCATTTCGCCTCAAACTTCTTGGCGGTGTGCCCCGGGTGCTCCCACAAAAGAAACTCCAGTGTGTTTGATGCGGTGGGGTTCGTATAGGGGGGATCTGATCACCTTTAGACCCAGTGAACGGGGAGCTCTGCGCTCAGGCTGCTGTCATCCACGTTCCTCCTGGTAGTCTCCAATGAAATTTGTTTTATTTGCTAACAGGCTGAATGTGTTCTTTTAATTGAAGCCTGCAATATGACTCCCTATTCTCAGGGACGTAATTTGGGGGTCACCAGGGGTCGCAGTTGCAACCCTTGAGGTCTCCCGTGCTGCCCCTGTGGTCTCCCTCCCTACCCCTAGGAAAAAAGAATATTTTTTATTTTTCCTTTTTTTTTTTTTTAATGTAAGCTCCTGGGCTGTGGCCAGTGTCATGTGGCTCTTTATTTTTGGATTGACCAACTTTGTTGTGCAGGCCTCTTAAAAAAAAAAAAAAACGGGGTTCCACAGGTGTATCACTTTGAGCAGTTACGCTAAATAAGAAAGAATAGGAATAATAAATCATTTGTCTTTCTGGAATTCTATCCAATAATTGCTAGACTCAAAGGCTTATTTCCAGGCACACTTCATGTGGCGAGTCACTGGTTTAGCCTGTTCTTAAACACCTCAACTCAGCCTTTCACCCTTCTGAGGTCGATAAATGAGTACCAACACAGGTTGGGTGATATTTTATCTATATTCAAACTATATAAAGCGCTTAAGCGTAAGTGTTATAAAATAACATATCATTATCATTTGGCTTTGGATGTCTGCTTGCATTCACAGTAATTTGGTAATATGGTCCTATACACACTGATATTAACAATACATATCCATTCTTGTATAAAATGTATATAACAGTGATATCGGAACCATATTTTTTGCATTGTACTTAGGAACAATATGTGATGTTCCTTCCTGTTTTGTCAAGGGGTGAAAGGTCATGTTCCATCGCTTCCCGTGATGTCACTTCGAGGTGGGGATCAAATGACATCACTTCCTGTATTCCTGTGATGTCATCAGAGGGCAAAGGTCAAGTGATGTCACTTCCGCTACCCCTGTCATTTTGGTGAAATGACGTCCCTGCCTATTCTGTGAACGTTATGTTTAGTGAGCTTACCTTGGCTCTGACCATGCTGCACCTGTCTATTTTAGAACAGAAACCTGTCCTGGCCTTGCACATCCTGTACCTGTACCAGTGTGTGATGGAAGCTTGCAATGATTCTGTGTGCCAGGAATGTACCAATTTGAGTGAAGTGTGAACATCCACTTGGAATCAGTTGCTAATGCTGTACGTGTGCATATAAGTGAGGGAAACTTACACTGGCCCAAGTATGCTGTGTGAGTAGATGTTTGCGCAGGACTTGCACTGATCCTACCTTTGTTGTACCTGTTTGTCAGGGAAGGTTGCAGAGTCTCTGCACATACTGTGTCTGTTTTTGAGGGAAGCCTGCCTTGCCCTGCCCATGATCTCCAAGCTCGCATTTGTTAGGCAAAAATATCAGACTTGTCCATGCTGTACTTGTACCCACTTGTGAGGAAAACATGCACCTGCCTGTATTCTTTTGTGAGGGATGCTTGCAGCAATGGATTGAAAAGAAATAGGAGTTGAGGTATCTCCAATTCCTCCACCCTTGCTGCATAATGGAAATCTCAACGGTGCAACAACTTTGCTTGATGAAAGCAGATTAACTGTACCACCTGGCAACTTGATTCCTGCTATGGACACAGTTTGCCCTTAAGTAAAAAACAACAGTTGCAGGAAAGAATGATAAGTCCAAGTTAATATCCTTATTACCGGATATTATTACTAAGGTTTTCCAACGTCTCATCGTCTCAGACAATACACTCTGGGCAAAAGACCGGATAAAGTTCTTCAGTTGGAACACTTGCTGCCCTCTGTCATTTAGACATGGGGCCACAAGGGAGCTGATCTTTGCATAGTTTGATTTTGTTTTCTTGCAGGAGACTTGGCTTATGACTGAGATACTTGGATGGTTTCACTATGATTTCCTAATTAGCAATCTGTCCTAATGGTGGTCACCCTTCTGGTGGCCTTATGGTTGCTGTTCGCAATTCCATAGGATTTGACATTCTGTGCCTGAGTAATGACATCCGTGACATCCTCGTCCTTAGATATATGATTGGATGGGGTTCAGTCACTGGCGGCCTACTTCTATGCAATATATACTGAAATCCTGCAATTTGTGATCATTTTTGGCCATTTTGACCGATCTGAAAATCGATTCCCTGCTGCCCTCTTATTTATTGGGGGAGACTTTAATGCCTGCTGGGCTCCTTCTGCAAGGTGTGTATCTAAATCTAGGCTCAATAATTGTAATGGAGAAATGTGGGATAATTTGTTTAAGGAATGCGATTTCATCATTTTTAATGTCAACATTCCTTCTGATTGCACTCCCACTTGGTCTAACACTAAAAGCACCTCCACAATAGATTATATAATAGCTTGCACCAACTTGTTTCATCACTGTCAATGGTTTCTCTGCAAACTGCCTTTCCCATTGATCCTTATGATACTAAATTATCCGTGAATATGCAAGGGAATCGTGTTGCTTGCTTTTAAAAAGTGTGGTCGGTTGTTGAATGACAAATTGAAGTCCATTGTAAAATATGGCCAATAACATGATTTGGAAAGGTTGTGTTCCCCAGACGACTTTGTGAATTTTATTGGGCACCTGAACCCACCTAGGTTTACCCCAGTGGCCAATGTAAACAGTAATGTACACAGATTTGATGAAATGACCCTTATATAAAAAAAATATCTGAAAAGAAATATGCGTGACTTAAAAATTGCACAGCTTGACCGGAATACGTATCTTTCTGAGAAGTCTACATTATCCACATATTAAAAACATTGGTCCCGTGGCCACAGAATATTACGTAACATTCAAGATGGGAAACATATGCTAATCTTTTTTCCATGCTGCAAGGATGTTTTGCGCTCTGATTAATACCATAAACGAGCCCCGAAGTTCACACCAAACATTGATCATTTCATCATCGACTTGGGAGACATACTTCACTGATAACACACAGACAGCCACTTCCTGTGAAATCCCCCATGAGTATAAATCATTGTGGTCTTTAAGGATTATAGAGGAAGACATAATGAGCTTAAATATGCATTTATCTAAATCCCATGCAGCGGGTCCTAACGGACTGACAAATGACATCTTTGGCGCTGAACCACCATTTGGGCAGTCATCTTTTTAGACAGATAGTTAAGACCCAATGATTCCCGATTTCTTAGAAACAAGCTATAATTATCTCAGAACAGATCCTGCAAACTATTGACCCATTGCCTTAATGGATAGCGACAGTAAGGTCTTGGCTAGATTAGTCTTGCAGGATCTTGAAGCATGGGTTCTTAGTAAGGGAATGTTGTCTAAACATCAAGTTGGTTTTCACAAGGCATCTCCACATTTCTTAATGGAACAATATTAAAGGCTCAGGCCCAAAAGAAATATGCACAACCTACATACATCACATTTATTGATTTGCCCAAAGCCTTTGATCTTGTCATAGGTCAAAACTTTGGCAAGCATTGAGATCTTGGGACATTCTGGAGGACGTTTTGCAAATTATCATCATGAGAACACCACAATTAAGATCCAATTAAATCAAATGGGTGATTTATCTTCTTCCATCCACATTGCAAAAGGGGTAAGGCAAGGTTGTCTTTTGGCTGCTCTTCTGTTTAATCTATACCTATGTGATTTGGCCTCTTTTCTACAAAACTTCGTCTTTGTATCTCCAATTAAAGGTAAATGTAACATCTATTTCTTGGCATATGCCGACAATATTGCCCTGATTGACAATACCCCTATAGGGCTGCAACATCTTCTAATGCTCTCGAGGAGTATGTAATTAAAAACAAGCTTATTGTTAATCTGAACAAATCTGCCATTCTTTGGTTCGATGAAACTCGTAGGAAGACACTGAAGTTACATTGGTCATTAATTCACCAGACAATCTCGATTGAGAAGCACATTAAGTATTTTGTTTTTAACATTCACACTAATCATTCTGTGATGGACGTCATGAGAGAACTTGAGAGTAAGGTCTGACAATTCACTTGTCAGATGAAAAGATGATTTCATTCTTTTTGCAGATTTTCCCTAATGCCTCTCATTAGATTCTATAAGGGCAATATTCTCCCTTCTATTTTATATGGCCTGGAATGTAATCCCTGTGCCAACAAAATCAATTGGGACAGGCTTGAAGGCCGCATAGTGAAGAATTCTTTATCTCTACCGTTGTCCTTACCTACTGCAAAACTAAGATATGAGTGGGGTCTACATTCTCTGCAATCATAATACCATTGGAATGTTCATGCCCTTTATAGACCCATCGTAATTCCAAAAGACTGTTCCCTGGATGCAGATATTCACGATGAACTTTTCACACATCAGAATTATATTCGACAACCTTACACAATGGTGCTGAAATGATTCTTCAAAATTGTAAGTGCATATATGATACTCTCAAAGAAAATCCAGACAAGGTGAAGCGTACATTGCTGCATGCAGATTGGATTCATACTAGAGCATTAATCAGCACTCTTAGATATACCACAAAATTACACACCCTGTGAAAAATCTAGTAAATATGTACTCCCATACATCAGACACTTTCTGAATCCAGCTTCTGAGACAAATCAATGTGTTTTCGACTCAATTTAAATGAAATGCAATGCATTTGGCAAAAATTAGATCCTTCCGCTGCTGAATGCGTTCTTTGTTTTGAGAGGTTTATGCAGGATTCTCGACATTAGCTAATATCCTGTTATGCCACCAACCTCTGAGAGTAAAATACTTTACATGATTGTCCATGATCCCACCTGGTTTATTACTCAAGATTTTTGGCACAGGATTTCATCTGGGAAAGAGATTCCGTTTTTTATTGCTTTATTAAAATTCCTAAATGAACTGAATTTTATCAAAATATCCTTGTGATTGAAAGATGAAACTTGAATATGATTGTGTGTTTATCTTGTTTGATTTGCTTTCATTTGATATACTTGATTGTAATTATATATGTATTATTCTTCATTTTATGCTTGTTTATGTCATAAGACTGTGCAAAAAGTCCTGTTATGTGACTAAAGCACAATAAAAAAAATTTAAAAAAAGATGCTTGCAGTGGCTTTTTTGTGAGGCAACTTCCACTTGACCATGCTCAACCATTTGTGAGTGAATGTTGTGCTTGTTGTATAAATGCTGTATCTGTTTGAGATGGAGTGTTGCCCTAGCTCTATCCATGTTGTATGTATACTTAGTTGTTAGGGAAGCTTGTAATGACCATTCACATGCTGTACCTGTTTGTGAAAAGGGTCCACTCATCTTGTCCATGCGGTTCCTGATGAACTTTGCAGGAAACTTGCAATAGCCTGGTCTATGTTGTACCTGTCTGGTCTTGTGACTGCACCTGTTCTGTTTGTGGGGGAAGCCTGTGCTGCTCCTATGCATCTTGTGACCTTGTGTGTTGTATTTGCGAGGAAATCGAGTGCTTTTGGAAACTTTGCAGCACTGCTGCCTAGACTGTGATTTATGGGTTCCTGTAATTTGGACTGCTGATTCAGATGCTGTACCTATTTGGTGTGTTACAGTAGCTTGCAGTGTTGCTGACCATGAGCTATCTGTCCAGTGTGTAATGGAAGGTTTCAATTCTACTCCGTATGTGGTCCCTGTTCTTTGTGTAATGTTTAGTTGTTCTGATATCCATAATGCACCTTTCCTGTATGTCAGGGAAGTTTCAACTTCTGCTGCATGTGATGTCTTGCCTTTTCTGTGTGTGAATATCATTTGCACGGCTTGTGCCAGTAATGTACCTGCTAGTGAGTTAACGAAGCGGTGTAGCACACATTCATGAAATACAATCAATAACTTTATGCAGCAAACTGAATAGCACAAGAAGGGCCAGTTTGTGAGTAATGGGACATTTTGAAGAACATTCGCCCTGTAAGATTGGATAGAACTCCAAACTACACAGTTCACTTAAACCCCTATTTTAAAGAAAAGCTGCTGTAAGCAGAATTTTCAGCACATCTTCCCTCCATCTCATGGCGGCCTGGCCAGAAGACAGGGCCACTGCACCATTTTGGCATCTTGCCCTAATTGCAGCCCATTGGCGGTCATCAGCCTGGCCTAAGAATGTTCACCAGGTGGTTTTCCTGAAACACCATATGAAGCTTTCCACCTGCTTAGTGGTGGCGGGGGATGCCACACTCCTGTTCATCTCTGAGACACCCAAGGAATTCCCTCCACTCGCCTGCGAATGAACTCGAACAAAGGATATTTTTCTGCCATCCCAGATATCTGGAAAGAGTATGTGAGGGGGCTATCAAACAGAGCTAGAATTTGAAGTAGCACAACTGACATCCACTAACACCCTCTCACTTTCACTTTCAGTGACTCGAGCAGTGGTTTCTGCCACTCGCTTTAGTGGAGGCTTAATAGATGCAGGTGGGGCAGAGGCAGAGAGATGGCAAGCGTAGCCAGTAGAAGCTCCACTTCCAAATCAGGGGTGCTTTCAGGGAGCTTGTGGGGTTGGTGGAAAGAAGCAATAGCCTCCTTCCAACAACCTTTAAATAGATTACTATTGTGTGTAAATAAATTGGCTTACAATAGTCAGTGTGCCTCTGTGAGTGTATGGGGGGAAGTGTGGGAAGGGAATGCCTGAGGGTAATTATTTTCAGTTCTACTGATATCATAGATTTATCATTCTTCTGCCTATTTGTATTGTCAATCCTCCCTGATCTGGACATATTTTCTAATCCATCCTATATATTATATTATTCATAAATGGTAGCAGGCGCCCCTCTCCAGAAAGAACACGGCATGATATCCTGTTCAGTGTTTTTTTCCCACTATGAGAGTTTGCAGCCATCTGCTTTTTGCTCACTGTACCTTTCACAGATGGGAAATATCCATTTGCATATCAGTCTTTGTCCCACCCACATGGGCAGTCCAGCACCAACATGCTATGGCAATTCCTTTCTGAACAAGCGTACCAACAGCAACCAACAGCGAAAGCTCTCAGGAAAGGTACGAGTATGCGTGGATCTCTGGCAGCTGACCAAACACGTCATACTGGAGAGGCACCCACTACTCAATATTCAGTAATGAATTGCATCGATAGGTCCTGCAAAAAAGAATTCAACACTTGTCCTAACCTCAGATCACCATCAAATTATCCTGCATAAAGAATCTCGACACCTTACAGCATTTATCCCGCCGTTAGAATATCGCAGAATGCCATTTGGTCTCATGTTGGTCTTCTCTGTTTTCCAGAAGGTCATGTACAGAATATTTGATGGAGAAGAGGGCGCAATCTTTTTCCAGGATTACGTATTGATCTATGCCAACGACAAAGAAGACTGAAGAATGTTCTCAAGAAACTGTGTAGAGTGGGCTTGACATTAAGCAAGGAGAAATCGAAGATTGATAGGAAAGAGATTGAATATTTGGGTCATGTGATTTCCTGGGAGGGCATTATGCCAAAGAAAGAATTAGTTAAAGCAATATAACAAATGGCAATGCCCAACTGCAAAGATCAAGTAAGAACATTTCTAGGAATGGCTGAATACTACAGCAAATTCATCAAAGCTTTTGCTGATCAAACGCAGTACCTAAGAAATGTATTAAGATCAAAGGTACAATTTGCATGGAGTATGAATTGGGAAGATGAATTTCAGTATCTTAAACAAACCTTAACAACAGCACCAGCATTACAGAATTATAGAAGGTGTCGACAGATTGTGATTTCCACAGATACCAGTCATGTTGGAATACTGTGCTTTCACAAGTTAAGGGCAGAAAGGAGTATGTGATAGCGTTGCATCTCGTCTGTTGAAGGGTCCAGAAAAAGCTTACGCAACTATTGAGAACGAGGCTCTGGCAGGAAAGTGGGCCAACAAAATGTTCAGGAGTTTCATATGGGACATCAGATTTCAACTACACACAGACCACAAATTGTTGGTTGATATCTTTTCGATGAAAGGATTTGATAAAGTATTGGGTAGAATAGGAAAATGGGTATCCCGACTACAGGAATTCGACTTCATGATTTTATACATCCCAGGAGTAAAGAATTATGCTGCTGACTGCCTGTTAATCATGACGAATAGTGTCAAAAGGGGAAGTGTTATTCCTGTTATGACATTGCAGGTTCCCATACTTCAAGAAGACATTTCTGAAGTATGGGAACCTACAATTTCATAACAGGAATGGTGTAGTGAAATGGAGAAGGATGAAAAATTATAAATTGTGATTAAAGATTTGGTGGGAGGACAATTCAGTAAAGCTACATCGAGAGAAGAAGTTGTTGATGGATTGTGGAACTTGCAAAATTAACTCCACCTGTGTAATGGTATTCTCATGAGAGGAGACAAACGAATACCTTAAGAGAGTTTGAAAGAGAAGGTGGTGCATCTTGTCATGAGGGTCATCAAAGGGATTGTGAAATGAAGCATGTGATAAGGAACAGCTATTGGTGGCCAGGGTGTGATGCACAGATTGAGAAGAAAGTCTGAGAATGTATCCTGTGCACTAATAATGACAAAGTGTGTGAGTAAGTGGTGCCCTATGGCCCTGACAGATATACCTGAGAGGCCCTGGGAGAAATTGGCAATAGATGTGCTGGGACCGATATGGAGTGAAGGATATCAGGTATACTGCATTGTGGTGGTGTATGTGTTGACTAGATGGGCAGGGGTGACGATAACAGCTCATGTCTCTACAAAGAGTATAACTGAGTTTTCAGAGGAATTGTGTGACCATGAGGGTTACTCACATGTGGTCCTCACCGATAATGGTTCTCAGTTCATATCAAAAGTAATGGAAATGTACTTTGAAAAGAGAGTTTATGTGCATAAGACGAGTGCCATATACTATCCCCAAACCAATGGGATTGTGGAAAGATATAATAGGATAATTAGGAAGCCATTAGATAGGAGTGGTCCAATGGAAAGGAATAGAAGGAAGTGCTAAAGAGAATGATCATGGCCCATAGATTTACTCTGCACTGTACTGCGGGTCTTTCCCCATTTGAACACAGGAAGAAAGGGTACAACCAGCATTTTTCCTGGATGGATGGTGGATGTGTCAGGTGTGCAGGTGAAGTTGCCTGGTGTGGAAGAGAAGATTAGAAATTTACAATTGAAGAACAAGGCGTACCAAGACAATAGAAGGTTCAGGGGACGTAATGTTCTCCAAGTGGGAAGTTTGGTTGGAATCAGATTGCCAAGTGTGTTACTGGGCGATGGCTGGCGAAGGTCTAAATCCATTGATGCAATTGAGATTTACAGGCATGCACTGAGGACGAAAGATATAAGGGTGTTGAATATGGAAAGGTTGATGATGATGGAAAAGGGACTGTCTGAAAGGATGAGTGGAAATTCCGTGTCTGATACATCAGATATTCTGTCGGTTTCGAGTCGGTCTGAAGGGATTATAAGATCTGGCTTGTCAGGTACATCAGCCAGTATGCCTCCCTCTTCGAGATGGGGAAGATGTCATAAAAGACGATGTTACCTAGGTGACTATGCTGAGTAGCAGTGATAGTAGAACCAATGGTGGAAGCAGCGTTGTGAAATAAAAGGGATGTGTAGCGCTGGGGTTCACCCTGCTCTGTGCATCGCATCATGGACCCTATGACGCGATGCAAGGGTGAGCCGGAGAGAGGGGTGTGAGGAAGGAGGAAGACAGTTAGATGCCGTAGAGCGGGGCTCACTTTCCCAAGCTCGATTATTAACTTACAATTACATTAAAAAAATACATATATGTAAAACCTTTACAAGTCGCATACTTCAGTAACCTAGATGTTGACACTCAAGGATGGCACCTAAAATGGAACCAGAATAATGTATGCAGCATGGGTGGTTAAGCATAGTTGGGGGAAGAATATCCTCCATATCGAAAACACGAGGTGTGCGCACCGAACACATTTAATGATATGTGGCAAAATTAGCTTAATGAATTGCTGGCCCAATCAATTCAAAGATTGGATGCCCTTAGGGAAAACCATAAGCATCAGTTTGATATTAACATTAAAATAAAAACAGAACTAAGGGTGGCTATCAGAGGATCAGCATGTTGTATGGCACAGCAAATTAGTCTGGCTGTGAGTTAATCAGACAATTAAAGCAAACATACAGGAACTGGATCAAAATATTTAGAGTGTAGTTAAACATCATAGAAGGGCAGAAACCTATCCAATGCATGGCGAAGAACGACACCAAGGGGATTTGGCGACTGTGAAACAATGACAAACAATATCAGGAAGAGAAACAAGCTAATTATATAGAAGACAATATGTGGTTGGGCCACTTTAGAATCCTTTATGTTAGCAAAGGCAAGGCTCCAGCAGCAAGCCCTGTGGTGTGCGCTTCCCTATGGCAAATTAATTTTGACGTATAGAACTTAGAAACTAAGCTGGTAGGGTAAAACAAATCCAGGGCCTATGGTCCAGATGGACTATCTAATTCCTGGCAGGTTTCATCTGGACGGATTTGCTGGCCTGAGCAGAGGCAACCAACTGCCTCCATATGTTCCAGGCAGGTTTCCGCAAACAAATGGGAATTCATTGGACTCATATATCATCCTTGCCAGAGACAGGCATTAGAATTCCAGGGGAAATTAGTTTACTCTGCATGCCTGATATGGCTGCAGCCTTTAACTGTATTGCCAGGAATTGTCTGTGGGGGAAATTATCCTCTTGAAATGTACAAACCCCTCTGCTAAAAATGTGTATTCTTTTTCATGAGAACACCTCTATGCAAGTAAGACTAAATTCTAACAGTGACCCTACCGAGGGTATACACACAGATACATGCCTTAAGCAGGAGTGCCTACTGGCCCCCTGCCTTTTTAATCTTTACATCTCAGATATCCAGGAACATCTTATGAACTATAGGGGTATCCCTCCCAAAGCTAGACCACCTACACATTGGGTTGATGGCTTTCTCTGGTGGTATCTTGCTGCTGGATACTACACCTATAGGTTTGTAGTAATATTAATTGTTTTGTAATATTTGCTAATATTAACCATTTGAAAATAAATCCTACAAAAACAAAGGTGATCAACTTCAAACGACATACTGAGAATACAGATGGCACATCAATGGGGACACCGTTGAGGAAGTTCAGGGGCAGGCTCATGAAATGAAAAGCAAAGCTATTATAAAAAGTGATGTTGTATTGCTCAAATGAAGGTTATAATAGGGACGTTCTGCAGATTGACTTTGAAAGCACTAATATGGTTAAGGTTATACGGGCAATAGTCTATGGCCTAGAAACACTAGAAATGATATCTTGGAGAAAGTTGCAGAAGTTTTAAAAATTTCTTTTTTGTATAGCGCTATAATCTAAAACACTTTACATAGGACAATTTGTATACAATACTGTTATTTATTACCCAATCGAAATTGGTGCTCATTTATTGACTTTGAGAGGATGAACTGCTGAGTTGGCCTTGTCAGGGTTTGAACCTGCAATCTGCAGATCAAACACAAATCACAGCAATGAGCATTGAATCCGCTGAGCCATTTTACCAGCTATCTTACTCGCATCTTAAATTGGAAGACACTATCTGGAGATCCTCCCTATGGTTGCCTCCCTCGTTACCCATTACGGCGATTGCAGCAGATTTTGGGTTTAGGTCATTATTGTCAATTTGATTTTTGATTTGATTTGATTTTATTCGCTTTTATAGCACGCTGAACCTTGAGGTAGCTAGGCGCTTGGCTTAAAGGGAGTGTTAGAGACATGTTATACATGAGTAAATACAGAAAAGGTACAGTGGTGAAATGGCTGGATAAAATAAATAGTGAAAGTCCGAAGAGTGCTAAAGTTTACATGTCACACTAATCAAGAGGTGCAGTGGTATGGTATAAAATGTACATATTTACAAATATAAATAGGCAGAGTGGTTGTAAGTTAGGAATTGGTGGTCAGAGAGAGGAGCCAGGATTTCACTTTGAATCAGAACGCTAGAAAGGAAAGTTCGTCTCGGAGGCTCCGAGACAAACCTTCCTTCAGCGCCGGGGACAGGGAGTTCCATGTTTTAGCTGCTGGAACAGGGAAGCTAGTTCGGACTGACTTTTGAAGTCTGAATTTAGGGATGCTCAAGCAGTGGGCATATATGGTATGGTTCTGGTGGACTTTGAACTGTTTTTGGATGTTGTGTTTACTGGTGCCTAGATAGAGGGAATTGCAGTAGTCGATTTTGCAAAGTATAAGGGCCCTGGCCAGTGTGATGCAGCTTTGTGTAGATAGGAATGGTATGCAGGCAGTTATAAACTTAGTGGTGTAGGCCGATGAGGAGGCTGTGGAGTTTACTTGTCTAGATAGTGACAATGTGGAATTACGATAGACCCCTAAGGTTTTGGCATTGTTGGATACCTTGATAACATTTCCATCTATATTGAAGGAGTTGTATTGAGGGTTAAGTTGGTTAAGGCGTTGTCTGAATCCAATGAGAAGAAGCTTGGTTTTGTCCTCATTAAGACACAAGCCATGCTTGGCCATCCAGTCTTGTATTTTGCTGAAAATGTCATTGAGGCAGGAAGAATCAGTCTTGTATGTGCCAGAGTATAAAATGAACCTATATTATAAGATATGCTCATCACCCAATAAGCATAACAATCTCTACAGGAAATTGTGGAATCAGTCATGCAACCCTAGGAAGTCACGGCTTACAGCCTTTTAAACATCGTGCGATAGACCTCTGTATGAAGCAAATGAGGATGCCAATAGTTTGGTGGAGAACTTCAATCAGGTTAAAATAAAAATAAATCAGTCGGACATCATCAACATTGAGTGTATTGTGAATAAATATTCTAGGTTACTAGAATTTCAGAGGTACAGCCAGATCTGCATGCAGCCAATGACGTATCTACAAAGGTTGCTTTGTCCTGTGTATAAGAATTGGCTACTATGAATTCAGATTTAACAACCTAAACATGTTGGAGTACACAGGACCAATTAGGAAGTTAAATCATTCGGAGAGTCTGTCTAAACCCTGTAACACAGACACACAGGAACATTTCAAACAATGGGTAATAGAATGTGTCCATTTAGAGGTACTCAGGAGACATTTTTTTTTGCGTTTTCTCCACTCTGAAGAATCCCTTTGTAGAGAACAGCTGTGGTCCAGGTGTATGCACACAAAACAATTGTCTTTATCCTTGTCCCTGGTGAAATTTCTTCAGCAGTCATTTGCCACTCTGGGAAAATAGATATAATTGGGGCATTATCTTTGTATGTACATTTTGGGCATTAACACTTTTGTACCAGCACCTTAATACTTATATATTAATCAGAGGCGGGGTCCCTCAAGAACAGCCACAAATATTATACAATGCCATGCACCGGCTATCCTGGTAGGTGCATACTGTCTTTCCTGTATTTACCACGTTGAGATCATACACATGTCACCTTAGGACCCTTATGGAAAATGACAAATCTTTCATATCTACCTCTGTTGCACACAAGAAGATCAATGCTTTTAAGTCGTTAATTGTATGAAGTCAGAAAAGTAGCCGTGAGTATCCTTTGTTCTTTTCCTTTTCCCTTTTGCCCCTCTTTAAATATATTTTCTAAAGGATTGTATACATGAGGAACGCATTTTGTGAAAAGTGTAATGTCTTATAAGGATGCTTTCCTTTTGATTTTAATGACTACATTTTTAAACTTAACCACAATAAAAAGAATTGGTGTTTTCATTGACAGCAATTTCAGACAGAAATGTAAACTCTTGCCTAATCCTCTTAATGTATTGCTATGAAGCTGCTTCAAAATAAAAAATAAAAAAAGCAGAAAAAACCTGTGACTATTGTTTTGGGGAAAGGCTTATACTGTTGCAATGTGTTCAGCACAAGGAAATTAACTAATGGTCTTAAGTGGGAAGACATTTTCTTTGCAGTATTGGAAATAGAGGCATTTGGTTGGCTGCTGCTTTGTAAAATTAGAGCCGTAAGACTGTAAAGACATATATTTTGCATTCTATTGTATTATAGATATTTCGAGAAAGCAAGCATGGTTGTGCAAATTAGTGGTCCTGGTGTTCATTTTGCAAGAAGTGACAATCCAACAGATATTAAGCAAACCGGTGCATTTGGTCCAGTTCACTGATCATTTACAAAAGTAGCACGTGATGGGAAGGCTGGATGGTAGAATGGGGAATGGAATTAAGTTGGGAAGAATTGATGTTAAAGGAGCTTGGGGGATCCATTGGAATCTTCAGGTTTCAGGTGTTTAGGTACAGGAACTCCTTGAACCAGTGAGACTTGGATTTTTCTGGTTTGGTGTAGCAAGGTGAAAATCTTATTTCAGTGACTAAACTAATTCCGAGACTCCGGCATAGGCTGATTTCAGCAAGGATGCTGATTCATAGCATAGGGGCATAGGCTGAGAAGGATTGCCTCTGGAACTTCAACAACAAAGGTTATATCTAGAAAAATAAAATTAGCAATAATCTGGTTTATAATATGGTTTTAAATTGTATGATTTACAGCTATTCCTTGTGACGAAGTCCCCTGCTTGCCTCTTGGAAAGATAGTTTGGGTGGGCAAGGGAGCTGAATTCTGCACTCACGTCATGATGCTGGGACTGCGGGCAGAGTGAAGATCCCTTGGCCAACCACAGCATACCTCGGTTATGGGGCAAAGGTTTGCCACAGAATGGTTAAATCCCAGTAAGGGGTCCAGTACTGGTGCAATCCTGGGTTTGTTCCAGTGCTCACAAAGGAACCCATTTCCCCCATTTAGCAGGAATTGAGAAGAAAGGCAGGACCCAACAATACTCTGTTCAGACCAAATATTAGTTTCATCAGCGAGCACACTGGTTCAAGAAAAATAAACACACAAATGTTGTTAACAGAACGTCATCTACCAGGATGTCGACATATATTAGGAGAGGTTATGTGTTAAAGGATTTGTGCTGTATATTCTGTGTGTAGAATGGTACATGGGTTACTAGCATGTAGTATTGGGGCCAGCAAGGTGGGGTGACATTGATTACTAACACTTAGTAGTTGGGTGAATTGAGTGGGCTAGATTTGTTAGACAACAGGATGCAAAAGTACTGGCATAGCGGCAGCCACACTAACATTGTCAGTTTCAGAAAAGAATGCAAAATTGAAAGCTGAAAAGAAGTGCAACGCAAGGCATAGCATATGCTGTAGTAGTGCAATGGTCCTTGAAAGAAAGCATTTATTGTGCAGAGCAGGAAAAGAGGAAGGAAATGCAACATTAATGTGTGGTTGTGGTATGCAGAATACTGTCCAGAGGTCATTTAAGCCAGGAGCTCGATAAATATGTTAAAATGGCGTGGACAATCCTTAATTACACAGAGGATCGGAGCCAGATAAAACTGCACTTAAAAATGGAAATAGCCACAGTGACCTGCAAAACACAGCTTTATTCCAAATAAAGCAGGGACAACATACAAGCATTGGAATTCTTGGAGCTCTCAATGGTTACATAAAAAACATGTTTTTTTTATATTTAACATTTGTCATAACTAACATCAAACCATAATCTTGGTTACCAAAACCTACGAGTGCTGGGAATTGGTCAAAGTGATTGACTACATATACATTCGATAAGGCTTACATTCCTAATTGGGTAACACTTGTCTGATGGCTCCTCCTCATAACACCTCTAAATTGATAAAGGTAAAAAGACATAGGGCCTCATTACGACCCTGGTGGAATGGGTTAACGGGTGCCACTAATGGTGGCAGACCCATTAAACCCATTCTGCCTCATTACAAGGTCTCCTCGCGGGACCCGGTAAGGACGCCTGGTTAAAACCAGGCGTCCTTATCGGGTCCCGCGAGGGGACCAGGGAGCAAACAACGGGCTGGTCCTAATCGGCCCGTTGTTAGTTGCCTGCACCCATTCCCATTGAGCCCTATGGGGGCTCAAATGGGAATGGGGAAGGTCCAGGCCCGGGTTCCCTGAAGGAGGAATTACCGGGCCCTCCAAACTTGGAATAGCCCGGCAATTACCCATTCAGGGAACCCGGTCCCGGACCCGGTTTTGGTGGCAGCCATGCCCTTATTAATGGCATGGCTACCCCCAAAGCTGTAATAAGGCCCATAATCTCTACAATGAGTTATTGGTTGGCATAATATGTAATGGGTTGCCTAACATCAGGGGTTTTGATTGTTTGGCTTTCTACTGACCAACCTTGGGCAATTGACAGGTCTTCAAGACATGAACCAAACTGAAGTAGGGGGAGACAGGTCCAGAAAAGGAAAGAAGATACCATCCCTTGGCCTTTTGTCTGCTTATACGCGTAGGGAGTAAGCAGGTGTCTTATCTGTGTTTGCCTTCAATGAATAGACAGTGTTCATCCATTATGTGTCACGCTTGATGGGACCGTGATTGGAATTATTTTACTGTGCATTTTTTTGTATTTTAGCTAGTATCAATGTGAGCATTATGGTTTCTTCTACCACTGTGGACATTCTTGAGTTGTTCTGTGTAGAGTCTTTTGTGGCTTATTGTTCGCTCACAACCTAGCTCACAATGGTCAATTGTGCTCTAATAGAATTTAATTAATTGCGGAACATACTTCTTACATCCTGGGAATTGCTATCTCATGTCTTTGCTGCAACATTCCGGCCCTCCCTTAATTGGCAGTAATCTTGACTGTGGTTGCCAGTTTCTGCCTGGGCTCAGCAAGGATCTGTATTTCTGTGATTTCAGCATTTTGAGTTCTCGCGAAGGTTAGAGGCATTTATGTATACAGAGTCATATTGCTTCTTCCATTTTGGAAAAGATGGCTGCTCATTCCACTCGTGTTTCTATGTTATTGAGCTATATTTGCTTGTCATTCTGTTGTATTCAGCTTGTAAAATGTGTATGTTAGTATTCTACGTGTCTTGTGATTGCAATGTTAATATTCTTCATGTATAAATGCATATATTACCTAGTGTGCATATTTTTCATGTTGAGTGCACATTTCCTGTGCATCTAATACATACACATGTATTTTTTCACCTGATATTTTTTTTATTCTCACCATCTTCAGCTTAGGCTGTCGCCATATCCTGCTGTAACTGCTTGGGATATAGGTGGCATGGTTGCCTTAGTGAGTACGGTTTCTCACTGTGCTGTTTTGAGCTGGAGGAGGGGCAGTAGCTGTGGATGACATATTCATCGGTCTCCCAACAATTACACAAGTGGAATCAGAGGGGGCAGGGTGGGTGCTGGTAGTTCTGGCACATGGTTTGACGGGTGACAGATGACACCATGGAAGAGGTTGGAAAATGGTAGTGAAAATGTACTGAGACATACGATAAGAAGCGGTTTTCACTGAGAGGTTTAAAAGAGGGAGAACGGAGGAAGAAGGGGTCTCCATGCTTCCTGGTGAGAGAGTGGTACTGCTGCTGCCATGCTGAAAGAGATCCTTGACAGCTGTCTCTGGAGGTTTCTCAGCTGGGCTGGAGAGTGGTATAGCTGCAGTGAAGTGCTTTGAAGGCTGTATTTTAAATATGTGGCAGTATCCTGTTTCAAACGGGCCAATTCGTACTTGGCTGCAAGAAGGGCTTGGCGAGTAAGGGCGAGGAAATCATTCTGAAAAGCAGAGAGCTCAACGGGAGTTAACATAGGTCAACAATCAATTAAGACCCCCTTCTGCAGGGTATTTTAATTGGCAAGGTGTCAGAGTGGACATCGAAGGCAGAACTTCTTTAATCCTTTTGGTACCAAAGGATTAACAAAGTAGCCAGAATCCAAAGTATTAGCTTGGGAGTTTCTTCATTCACGCAGAGAGGGGACATAATCTCATAATATCATACGTTTACTACCAATCCAATGATAGGCAAGGATAGAAGAGAAACTGAGAGCAGAAACTGTATTCATACTACATTGGTTTCATAGCTAAAGAGTGCCAGTTAGGATGTCCCGGGTTAAAGGGAAAATCACAAATATTTGAAGTGATATGCTGACCCAATGCGATATGCTTATTGATAAGTGTATTTTCCTTTATTATAACATGTGCCCAATGCAAACGCTTACTACCAATGTTTCCATGGTTACCAAATCTGAACTGGTCTAATTGTCTATCTGTTCTTTCTGATGAGTTTGAAAATAAAAGTGCATAACTGTGAAAACGTGTTTTTTTTTAATTGTATCTAGAGCCCGTCCTAGTCCTTGCATCTAGAGATAAATGGCCCTTATGCATAGTTGGCACTGCACAAAGTCTGTAGAAGCCTAGCTAAGGTACTGTGATGTAAAAAAGTGGCCAACGAGAAGAACGAAGACTCCCATAGTCCTACACTATGTGTCTCCATGTCTGTTGGCGCTGAGGCTGACAAGCTCACTAGAACAAAATAAGATGTGAACTAAATAATCGTCAAGGACAAAGATATGGAATACACATTGTTTTCATTACAAAGTTAACAAACCCGGAAGTTATATGAAGTATTAAGAATGTACAAATAAAATTCAAAATGCTGAGTCATTTTAAAATTACAAAACCCAGATATAATAAATGGACTGGACAACAATGTATTCTCATTCTATGATTCTATAAGCAATACATTTATGAAATTGAATTATAAAGTACTAAGGTATGAATTAATTTGTTAGGCCCTGAAGAAGCTTACTTATTGTACTTTACACCTACAGTGAAATATTGTGAAACATATGTTGGCTGTTATTTTTGAGTTTTACATTGTAATTGCGGCAGCTATTCTGAGTTTTGCATTGAAATGTGAATTGTAAACAAGGGAAATGACATTACTTTGAGAAAGTGGAACAGAACTGTTATGAAATAAGGTTATAGGTACTGAACCTTTATATTTTCAAGAATAAATGAAAACTTTATTAAGTACACACTTGTTCTGCAAGAGCTTATTAGTTTAAAAGAAAGTCACCAGTTAGAGCCTGTGGTGCATGCAAGAAGAAGGGAGAGGGTTTCAGTGGAGTAACAGCTCCAATGCACTCAGCTCTTGTCGCAAACACTCAAGTATCTAATCCAAGATGAAGCCAGATACTTTATCGTCTCACTCTGAAGCATGCCGGGATGTGGTGGGGCCAACTGTGCAGCAGAAAGTCCCTGCAGTGAACGTAGCTAACCAGTCACATTTTACAAAAGACAATAGAACACAAGCAATCGCTACAAGACTGAGGAGGTTTAAGGAGCTTGGAACAGGCTGTAGTAAAGAGGCTGAGGTGGACATAAGAGTCTGGGTATCTGAAGAATGAGTGCATTCATCGGAGGCTGGAAAAGAAAGCATATGGAGCGAGAGCATGGAGCGAGAGCATGGGGACAGGAGTTGGAGAGAGGTGTGTGCTGAAAGAAGCAGAGGCCAGTATAACTCGTTGGAAGAGGAGGAGAGGGAAATAAGAAGAGAACAGAAAAGGAGGAGCCACTGTTGGGGAGAGTGAGTAGGTTAAAGAAGAGGCGAGGAGGAGTGCAGGGGGAGCAAGAAGGAGGAAATAATGAGCATATGTTTGAGTAAGGAGGAGGATGAAAGGAGTGTAGTAAAGGAGAGTAGAGCCTCTTTCAAGTGTAAGTAGGAGGTTGTTGGAGGAGAGCGCCCATCTGTCCAGGAAGAATCAGGTTGACAGAGTGGAGTAGGGTGAACCTGGAGGAATGTGCATGTGGCGGAGCACCGCAGAGGTGCAGGTGAATCATAAGAGTGGTGAATGAAAGAGAGGGACTTGGAAAGGGTCCCTTAGATATGATCACTAGACGAGATGTTAAGGAGGAGGGTGAGAGCAGGTTGGTTGGCAGTAGAGCGAGGACCCAGGTAAAGGGAGGTGGCAAATCTCCCAGACCCAACCCAATAAAACCTGTCTGGTGGCTCTCCACTTGCCTACACATCTGGGCCTCTCTGAGAAACTGGACTGAAATAAAATCCAGCACACGCCAACTGATGGTGGTTCACCTTCTCTGGAAGAAGAACAAGAAAAAAGAGTCAAGCACTCAGGAAGGTGAAGAAAAAGGGGTGGGGCTCCTTAAAACCCAGGATGGTAAGTGACCTAGGACCAGTTTGGAGGAAACACATGAGACATTTGCTTTTGTTTAACACTGGACACAAGCCATCCTGCATTACCTATTTATTTTGTCCCACTGTGGCAAGACTCCAAATAAAATATGATGAAAAATATGGTGTTCTGTCATTTGTGGAGCTAACCCACCCACTTAACTCCATCACAGCTTCTAAATTAATATTGTGGCATGTGAACCAGAAGTGTGTAATAGATGCAAATGTTTGCTAATCTGTAAACACCTCGAACAACTCGCTTTTCCAGTCGTCCTTTAAATTCATAATATTGTGATGAACAAACTGCACCAGCATTACTTTAACAATTCAATGAAGTGCTTCTTTTATTAACAATATGTTATGACGTAAGTCTCTTCTCCCTGTTTTGAGTGATTTAGATCAATCTCACAATAACTGGACATATAGGTTAGTGGGTTAAGAGCTCACTGCAGATATCTATGTGTTTTCCACTGGTCACAAGTATGAGCCAGACAATAAGCTTTTCATCCTTCCAAGGTAGTTAAATCAGTACCATTTTGATTTGGCTAATAAAGTGCAATTGCACAGTCGGGATCATGAAGAGTAGAGATTAGGGTAATTCCTTCTGATGCCCACCTTATCACCAGGTGGACGAACAGCTGGTGAGCAGGTAACCTCTGCCGGGCCTAGAGACCCAAGCTACTCCTCACTGATGACGCCCAACAAGGCTGAAACATGTCTGGGGATGCTTGTGGTCTCGTGCAGAAGGGATGTGACCTAGCAGTTTGGGCTGGACTGCCCCTTTTGGGGTAGGACCATGCCTGATTTGCATATGGTTTTTCCCCTTCTGTAATGTCTTGGCAGACTGAAAAACGATGGTCTGGAGGGTTGCCCAGAGCTTTGCCTGTGGTTATGATTTATTCAAAACCTTCCAGCCATCACCTTTCGTTTTGCTAAAGTCACCCCGAGTGGGACGGGTATGCCCAGACGTGGGTCCCGAGTCTGCCGGGCCTAGAGACCCAAGCTACTCCTCACTGATGACGCCCAACAAGGCTGAAACATGTCTGGGGATGCTTGTATCTCGTGCAGAAGGGATGTGACCTAGCAGTTCGGGCTGGACTGCCCCTTTTGGGGTAGGACCATGCCTGATTTGCATATGGTTTTTCCCCTTCTGTAATGGCTTGGCAGACTGAAAAACGATGGTCTGGAGGGTTGCCCAGAGCTTTGCCCGTGGTTATGATTTATTCAAAACCTTCCAGCCATCACCTTTCGTTTTGCTAAAGTCACCCCGAGTGGGACGGGTATGCCCAGACGTGGGTCCCGAGTCTGCCGGGCCTAGAGACCCAAGCTACTCCTCACTGATGACGCCCAACAAGGCTGAAACATGTCTGGGGATGCTTGTGGTCTCGTGCAGAAGGGATGTGACCTAGCAGTTTGGGCTGGACTGCCCCTTTTGGGGTAGGACCATGCCTGATTTGCATATGGTTTTTCCCCTTCTGTAATGGCTTGGCAGACTGAAAAACGATGGTCTGGAGGGTTGCCCAGAGCTTTGCCTGTGGTTATGATTTATTCAAAACCTTCCAGCCATCACCTTTCGTTTTGCTAAAGTCACCCCGAGTGGGACGGGTATGCCCAGACGTGGGTCCCGAGTCTGCCGGGCCTAGAGACCCAAGCTACTCCTCACTGATGACGCCCAACAAGGCTGAAACATGTCTGGGGATGCTTGTATCTCGTGCAGAAGGGATGTGACCTAGCAGTTCGGGCTGGACTGCCCCTTTTGGGGTAGGACCATGCCTGATTTGCATATGGTTTTTCCCCTTCTGTAATGGCTTGGCAGACTGAAAAACGATGGTCTGGAGGGTTGCCCAGAGCTTTGCCCGTGGTTATGATTTATTCAAAACCTTCCAGCCATCACCTTTCGTTTTGCTAAAGTCACCCCGAGTGGGACGGGTATGCCCAGACGTGGGTCCCGAGTCTGCCGGGCCTAGAGACCCAAGCTACTCCTCACTGATGACGCCCAACAAGGCTGAAACATGTCTGGGGATGCTTGTGGTCTCATGCAGAAGGGATGTGACCTAGCAGTTCGGGCTGGACTGCCCCTTTTGGGGTAGGACCATGCCTGATTTGCATATGGTTTTTCCCCTTCTGTAATGGCTTGGCAGACTGAAAAACGATGGTCTGGAGGGTTGCCCAGAGCTTTGCCCGTGGTTATGATTCATTCAAAACCTTCCAGCCATCACCTTTCGTTTTGGTAAAGTCACCCCGAGTGGGACGGGTATGCCCAGACGTGGGTCCCGAGTCTGCCGGGCCTAGAGACCCAAGCTACTCCTCACTGATGACGCCCAACAAGGCTGAAACATGTCTGGGGATGCTTGTGGTCTCGTGCAGAAGGGATGTGACCTAGCAGTTCGGGCTGGACTGCCCCTTTTGGGGTAGGACCATGCCTGATTTGCATATGGTTTTTCCCCTTCTGTAATGGCTTGGCAGACTGAAAAACGATGGTCTGGAGGGTTGCCCAGAGCTTTGCCCGTGGTTATGATTTATTCAAAACCTTCCAGCCATCACCTTTCGTTTTGCTAAAGTCACCCCGAGTGGGACGGGTATGCCCAGACGTGGGTCCCGAGTCTGCCGGGCCTAGAGACCCAAGCTACTCCTCACTGATGACGCCCAACAAGGCTGAAACATGTCTGGGGATGCTTGTGGTCTCGTGCAGAAGGGATGTGACCTAGCAGTTCGGGCTGGACTGCCCCTTTTGGGGTAGGACCATGCCTGATTTGCATATGGTTTTTCCCCTTCTGTAATGGCTTGGCAGACTGAAAAACGATGGTCTGGAGGGTTGCCCAGAGCTTTGCCCGTGGTTATGATTTATTCAAAACCTTCCAGCCATCACCTTTCGTTTTGCTAAAGTCACCCCGAGTGGGACGGGTACGCCCAGACGTGGGTCCCGAGTCTGCCGGGCTTAGAGACCCAAGCTACTCCTCACTGATGACGCCCAACAAGGCTGAAACATGTCTGGGGATGCTTGTGGTCTCGTGCAGAAGGGATGTGACCTAGCAGTTCGGGCTGGACTGCCCCTTTTGGGGTAGGACCATGCCTGATTTGCATATGGTTTTTCCCCTTCTGTCATGGCTTGGCAGACTGAAAAACGATGGTCTGGAGGGTTGCCCAGAGCTTTGCCCGTGGTTATGATTTATTCAAAACCTTCCAGCCATCACCTTTCGTTTTGCTAACCTCAGAAGAATGCCAATCTGAGCGAAATAAATAACTGTAAGTGGGAAAACCCTTGTTCTGGGGACCAGAATGATGGAGCGTTGTTCCCAGTTAACCTAATGGCGGGAGAGCAGTACGAGAGGAGGATGGCTGGGGAGGAGTGGTAGAGAAAAGGATGGAATAGCCCACAATGGTCTGGACGAAGGAACAGAGAAGGCATGCAAGAACAAGACGAGAGAAGGTCAGGGATCGTACGACTGAGAAAACATTACACAAGGAAGAGGAACATCAAACTACAGGAGGAGCATAACAGAAGCATTGCAATGTGCTGGAGATCTGGGGAAGGAACTGTAAATAGGAAGTCATGACCACTCCCTCGAAACCAGGAAGTGAAGCATGATGAGTCAACCCTAGACTGTTACCTTTAACTTCTGTGACAAGACAGAAACGAATATCTAGGTTTCGCCAGTGCCAAGCCTACTCAGCTTCCACCCCCAAAAGCACCAGCTGTGGACAGGTGAGGGTCGAAATACTCACCGTGTACCCCCTCCAAAGCCAGGCAGGACGGGGTTTTCAAAGGAATCATCAAAGCAACAGAGGAACATGAACATTAGAGACAGGTTTCCAGAAACGATCACATGTCCCATAACGTTTGCACTTAATTAAATATCACAGCTTGTGTTAGCTGTACTGGGAATCACTGATTGGCACGACTTCGAATTCTGGAGTTCAATCTTTCATGATCGAAGATGGGGCAGGTGTTTCTAATCCTGTGAAAGCTCTCTGTTTTTTACTTCCAAAGCAAAGATAAATGGAACACGGAATGTGTGTGCTTTGGAATCACTGGCAGCTGTAGAAAATAAAAGATTGAGTTCACTTGATGGTTAATCAAAAATAGACCTAAATATGTGGGGGGAAAGATGTGAAGGTACTAGATGTGCAGTTATGTAGCACAGGGATAACCAGGCTCTATCTCCCACTTTCAGGTGAAGGAGCTGTATTCTGCCTTCAGTCTGCAAACCACTTATTGGATGCCTTGGGCGTTACCAATTGCCATCAGGCACTTGATGATAGTTCTTAAATAATCGACTGGTGGAACAGAAGTGTCCAACTGAAATTCCATAGGAAATGTTTCTGGGTTTACTCCATATTTACAGAAGAAAGGTGTGTGCTCGGTGAATGAGTTGATCGCATTGTTACAAGCACATTTTGCAAGTGGAAGGAAGACTGCCCAAATATCCTGAGCATCTGATGATACACAGAGAAGAATTGTTATATAGAGTGAATGATTCTCTATTGGACTGAGGGTGGCAACCAGAAGACAACGCTTTTGTGATTCCCAAGCCCTTACAGAGAGAGGTCAATATTTTTTAGATGTATTGTCATCCTCTACCTGAGATAATCATACGGGAAGACCATGACGTCTGAAGATATAATGGAGGAATTTCCTGGTGCTCTTGGCTGCTGATGGCACTTGTGGCAACAGTGTGAAGTGAGCTAGTTTCATTAACACATTTATGGTCACCATGACGGCTGTCCAACAGTTTAATGGTGGTAAATTAACTATGAAATCTATTGAGCTTAAGCTTGTTATCCATAGACTGCAGGGATTTGCTGGTTGATGGAGGTACACGACAGGTGGTAGGGTCAAACACATGCATTGGATACAAGTGGAAACTGTAGTGACATATTCTAGTAGGTCCCTTCAAATAACTGGCAATTCAATAAGCCTCAGTATGGTATCTCCAGTGGTTCCTATCCCACACTGAGTAGCAGTGTGACTATTGTGATATAATTGCATTATTTACTGTTGCAAATCATAAAATCGGAACATATAATTGATGGTTCTGAAAATATGCATGGTCCTGTGATCGCAGCTTCCAATTTTTGATGAAGGACGTTGCTGCTTATTCAAATGAGGATATGATGTACGGAACCTTCGTCACAGCTAATAATTTATCAGGATACTGACTACTGATATTGTGCTTCTGTCATCCTTGCAAGATAGGTAATTGGGTGTTGGGGTTGGGGTTTATAACGCACAGCTATCACCTATATGGTATCTTGGCGCTATAGAATAAGGGTCCTCAATATGTTAAACAGATAGCCTGTGTTAAGGCTGGTTAAAGAGGTAGGTTTTTAAGGATTTCAGGAATGCAAATAGTTTGGTCTCCTTGTGTACAAATCGTGGCAGAGTGTTCCACCTTTTGGTTGCCTGAACTGTGAAGGAACAACCTGATACTTGGTCTCTGCAATATTCAGGGATAAATATTCACCTGTCCTGGTTTGAGCTTAGCGATGGCCTGGCTGTGTATGGTTTCAATTTTCTAGAAAGAGGTTTTGAGTTCTGATGTTGGTGATTTTTGAAGACCAGACACATGCTTTTAAATTCGATACATCTGTGTCTTGATGAACAGTGTAGAGTGCATAAAGATGGGGAGATGCGCTTATATTTTTTCATTTTTAATAACATTCTCATTGCAGAATTCTGAACTCAGATACTGTTATGAGTGATAGTGTATGAGTTATAGTCTCAGGAGGATAGCTCAGGGGGAACATGCTCACCTTGGAAGCAAGACGAAATGGAGCAACACAGGTTCGATCCCTGGGTCCGCGCTTAGAAACCTCTGGGTATTAAGCGTGTTATAAATAACCTATCATACTATTGGTTAAACACTTGTCCAGCTTCATCGGTCCACATGAAGATTTTGTGCCTTTTCGGTAATGACATGATGGGGTGTCCAATGTTCAAAAAGTGTGGTATGAATCACCTATAAATGTTAGCGAATCCTAAGAAACTTTGCACTTTTTTCACAGACGTAGGCGAGGGCCACTTTAAGATTGCTTCCACCTTGCGATTGTTCATTTGGATGCCATGCGCTGTTAAGAAGATTCCTAAGAACTCCACTGTGGTTACGTGAAAGTAAAATCTCTCTAACTTTGCATACAAACGGTGTTCGCAGAGTTTTGCTAGGACAGCTTTAACGTGAAGCACATGTTCTTCTCCGGTGGCTGAGTAGATCAATATGTCATCGATTTAGACCATGACACAAACATCCAGGAATTCTCATAAAACATCTGTCATAAACAACTGGAAAGCCACCGGGGCATTACACAGCCTAAGGGCATGACTGTATAATTAGTATAACCCATATTTGGTGTGAAAAGCAGTTTTCCACTCATCCCCCCTTTATGCGGACTAAATGGTAAGCCCCCCGCAAATCCAATTTAGTGTACATCTTTGCTTCTTTAACTTGGTTGAACAATACTGGAATGAAAGGTAGAGGGGTACCTATTCTTAACGGTTATCTTATTGAGTGCCCTGTAATTGATGCCAGTTCTGAGGTCCCGTGCCTTCTTTGGTATGAAAAATACAGCTGAAGAAGCTGGGGCCTTAATCTGTTTGCCAAGAACTGGTTCAAGTACTCTCACAAGTGCTGGTTTTCTTTTTCCGTAAGAGCAGAAATGCAGCTACATGGAACCTGTGAGCCTTGTATAAAATTGATTTGGCAATCATATGGCCGCTGAGGAGGAAGGGTATTGCCTTGTTCTTTTTGAAACACGTCTTGAAATTCCTTGTATATGGCAGGTGTTATTTCTCTCCATTGGGCTGTATCACGGCCCCCAATTTTTATGTTCTAGACGCTGCCTCCTTGGCCACAACCGGTACAAATGGGTAATAGGTGCGAAAGATTACCATATGCGTTTTCCAGTCAATAACAGGATTGTGGTACTCCAACCAAGGCATGCCAAGTATAAGTTGGAATTTTGGAGCATTAATCAGGTCGAAGGTTATACGCTCTCGGTGGCCGTCTCTGCACAATAGTTCGACCTCTTCCGTATACTGCGTTACTGGCCCGGATGAAAATGGTGAACCATCTCCTGAGACTATGTTGTCTACCTTATTCCTTCATTGCCCCGGTATGCCGATTCTCTGTGCCACTTTCATATCAATGCACCACAGGCGATATAGGCTTCCAAGGCATACATCTTTTGGGTTTGTTCTGGTCTGATTAGGATGAGAGGTACTGTAAGGTGTGAGACCGTGGTTGATTTCTCCTGCTTTGACAAGCCGATCCATACTCTTGTCGAGTCTTGGAGTTTTCCGACGGTGAAGTGGGACCTTTTGGATTCACTGGGAGCACCTCAGATGGTCCAAAAGGCTGTTTGCTTGGTTTGTTAGTAAAGTCCTTCAGAAAGTGGCCTGCTTTGCCACAATATAAGCACAACTGTTGCTGGTGACGTCTATCTCTTTCCTCCTTGGATAGTTGCCCCCAACACTAACCAAATGCATGGGCTCCGGGGTATTCTCCTGAGCACAGGGTTGTGTTTCGCGTGGGCAGATGTACATGGGTCTATTCTGCGACCAGGTGCAATCTGCCTTTCTCTCCTGTAATCAGTGGTTTTGCTGTACTACTAAGTCTATGTATTCTGAGCATCGTTCCGGCGGATTGACCACTTGCACCAACACATCTTTTAGTTACCCACGCAGACCGCGATAGAAAAGGGTCGTTCTTTTCTCTTCGGGCCAATTGGTTTCAGCAATGAGTCGCTTAAATGCAGTCATATATACTAGCAATTCCTGTGGTCCCTGCCGTAAGGCCAACAACTCCCCATGTAATGCTTGACCCTGCCTTCTGCAAGCAAATAGTTTGCTTAACTCCCGTTGGAATTCACCAAAATTATGCAGGATGGGATAATCTCAATTCACTAAATGCACTGACCAAGTAGTGGCATGGCCACCCAAATATGACAACACAAAGCCACCTTGATTTGGTCCATAGGAAAGGCCCCTCTCCGACACAGAAAATGTAAATTACACTGGTTCATAAAAATAGCATACCTTTGTGGGTCCTCTAGAAATCATTCAGGAGGGGCCATGGGAAGGCTAGGTGGGGTGGTTACATGGATATGAGGCGGCCCTGCAATGGTCCCTACAGATGAATCAGGTAGTGGCATCTGGCCTGCTTGCGCTATCTATAGGTGTTTAGCCAAGTCATCGGTTCGTTCTCTATTAACTACTGCTTCCCTTCTCACTGAGTTTGTTTCTGAATGGGCTGCGTGCGCCTCTGCTCGCAAGCCCCCCAAAAGGATGCTAACTGGTCTACCCCTGATTCCATGACACTTGGGCAGGGCTTGTCACGTGGGCTTAGTGCTCTGTAATGATTACCTCTGGTGCCCAACAGGAGTGCCTGGTCCGGCCTGTTCTGACGCATTGCCCCCTCACTCTGATTACCTCTGCAGTGAAGAACACCCCAGCCACTCTGTTCCCAAGCAGTCTGCCGGTGGCTTAACCTCCAGAGGAGCTTGAGGGTGGGAGGGACGTGGATGAACTTGGTTCCTCTGGATAATGGTGTTCGGGGGGTCTGGATAACCTAAAGGTAAGTGTATGTATTAAATATTGGTTTCTATTGCTTTCTCTCCCACTTCCCGTCTTTCCCCTTCCCTAAGGTAGGTGGGTGGCTTGCACTTCGCGACTTTAGCTCACCGTAATGAATAGTGGACTGAAGGCCAGGGTTAGCTGGTAGGTATCCGACTCCAGTTACTTCACTGAAGATTAGTGGTCCAGACCAGCTGCAACGCACTGGATACGTATAATGAGCAGGTAAGGTCTGGTGAGGCATTAGTCTAGATCTTGCCCACTTCTCAACGTAAAACGTAGCTTGCATGTACAATGGCCCTCATTAGGACCCTGGCGTTAACCAATGGCGCTATTAGCGCCATGGTTAACGCTGGTAACTTACCAAATCCGCCATGGTAAAATGGGGAATTACCACCCCATTCCAAGGTTGGCGGGGCGGTAATTCCCCATTTACCATTGGCCCTTCCCCATTCCCATTTTTGCCCCATAGGGCTCAATGGGAATGGGGAAGGCGGTAATTACGGTACCGCAAAATGCAGTACCGTAATCAGCTTCAAGGTCCCTTTGCGGGTCCCTACATTAACGGCTGGTACATACCAGCCATTAAGGTCGGGACCCGCAAAGGGACCTTGTAATCAGGCGTTAAGGGATTACCGGTACCGGTACTCTTACCGGTACCGGTAATCCCTTAACGCCAGGGTCGTAATGAGGGCCAATGTCTTTGTTGATGCGTTGAATATTAATGGTCTCTTTATTTCTTCACTTCTAGGCAAAATACCGGCAAGCTGTCTGGACTCAGACGGAGTGAAGAAGTTGGAACTTGCAATACGAATGGGGGGTCCTAAGGACATTATACCTCTCCGTACTGTTCACAACCAAGATAAAACTGTTCTTAGAAGACACCAGGTGTCCGGGATGTCTGTAAATGATGTCTGTAAATGAACAAAATGGGAGTGTCCTAAGGACACTATACCTGTCCGTACCGTACCGTCCGCAACCAAGATGGAACTGTCCGTAGAACAGGTGCGGTGGCCGGCATGGCCGTAGTCAAACAAAATATGTCCTAAGGGCACTGTACCTGGCCGTACAGTCAGCAGAACATCTACGCACATGCGCACCACAACCGTAAGTCTTGCGAACATCGCGCCTGTCCGTAACTATCCCTCTCACTTGTGTCACACTTTTAATTAGTTTCAGGACCCGAACACTGTCCATAGAACACGCATGCGCACGACCGTTACTGTGCATTTGGTGTCCAGCGGGCACCCATTTCCTTTGTGGATGTGTTCACACGTCATCATGTGACTGCACCCACACTGAGCTTGTGGCCTAATTTGCGCAGTTTGTCCGCTTCTGCAACATTTCAAAAAAGAACTTATGCAGACATGGGAAAATATTTTACAGTACAAAATCACCATTTCACATGTCCCATACAATCGCCCTAGCTTTATACGTATTGTTTAGAATTTTTTCAATGCTTTTGAGTTTTCGATATGGTCATGAGGCGCACCCCTCTATCCCTATAAAAGGCCACACCCCCGAGCTCATATTCATTGTACTTCTGTCTATGGCAGATTGAGTTTTGCTCCCTTTACTGCTGTAGCGAAGATTATCTGACCAACCCTAATAGCATCCATGGCTTCTGTTGCTTCATCATCCTCAGCACCACCCTCAAACCCTCCACCGCCACCATCTCCCCAAGGGCCTGCAGAGGGAAATATGCGTGAGGATGTAGAGAGCGAGGATGAAGAGAATGAAGTGGAGGAACTCCGTACTACAAGCACTCGCCGTGAGTCGTGTGTGTGGCGGTTGTTTACCGTTTTTGGAAACGTACTAAAAGCATGTGCGAACCAGGTCATGTGTAACCAGTGCAAGTTGGTGCTGAGTCGCGGGAGACCTGGTGCGTACAGCTTTGGTACGACAACAATGAAGCGACATCTAACATCGTTCCACAGTGCGGACATTCGCAAGGTGGTACCATGTGAAGAACGTAGTAGGTTGTGTTCCCCCGCAGCATCCTCTGTGTCCGATCCTCTCACCACAAGAGACACTCCTGTGGGAGAACACATCCCTCCAGCTGCCTCACAGGCCATTTGTGATGCTGTTGACCCTTACCTTTCGAGGGTCACAATATTGTGTATGTACTGCGACGCAGTACTCTGCAGGGGGGAGAGTCTTCGAAGTGCTTTTGAGACTACGGTCAGGGAGCACCAGAAGAACTGCTACCTACCTAAGTAAGGCCACCCTACATCTTTCTCTCTCCACCTGCCCTTTCTTATCCCCGTGGTTGGTGTCCCTTTTTTTACCCTCCTTTACCCTCCTCTCCTAGTGTGCCGTGTGTAAAAAAATAAAAAAATGAAAAACAACAAAAATTAAAAAAGGCTCTTTTCAGAGCCACCTTTCGCAGTTTAACAATGGAACTATCAAGTGACCGGTGAAGGGCCCTGCACATTTTTCAAAAAGTCTGCAGACAGTCGTAGGACGCACAAAAAGGGAGGGTGCAAGCAGAGCAAAAACAATGCACTTTTCGCTGGGAGTAAGTGGAGGCACTGAAAAGAGCCTTTTGCTGGTGTTTTGTGTGTTTGGAAAACTGTGGATTAGAAAAAATGTAATGCAAATTATGTGACTATGAATGCAAAAAAGGTTGCAATGCATTTTGAACATTTCCAAGAAAAATCTGATTTCCAGCATATGTGAGATGGACTCCATCTCTGCAAAAAATGAAAGTGCTGCAAAACAAAATGTTTTCATTGTGGAAAGAGGAGATGCCAACATCTCTTAGAAAGGCACAGGCAGCCTTATTGACAGTGCGCCTCGCTTCCTCCGTTTGTGGACCAAATGAAGAAGTACGCAGCCACATTTGTCTTTGTGCAACACAGGAAAATTGGCAATTTGGAAACATGTCCATGACCTTTGCAAGTCCTTCCTTCATTGCAAACTGCAAAGAAATTCCAGAGACATGCCCTAAACTGTTTCCTCCACAATGAATGATAATTATATCAGGATGACACTCTGTCTGTAAAGTAGCACAGAGAGGTACCAAGTCCAGCCACTTCATTCCACGCACTGCATGGCAGTGCACTTCCACAAGAGAAAATCCAAGATCTGCAGATATACCACAACGTTTTGCATGCACCTTCAACCAATGTATCCATGAGTCTCCCAAAATCCAGATAATGAGCCTCATTACGAGGTAGAAGGTAGCCATCAAATGCAATGTATTTGGCAAAAGTTAGATCCTTCTGCCGCTGAATGCAGTCTTTGTTCTGAGGGGTTTATATAGGATTATCGACATTTGCTGATATCCTGTTCTGCCACCTACCCCCTGAGAGTGAAATACTTTGCTCAATGGGCCTCATTACGAGGTAGGAGGAAGCCATGGTGCTATTAGCACCATGGCAACCCCCTTACTGCATTCCGGGTCCGGGTTCCCGAAATAGGGACTTACCGGGTCATTCCAACGTCGGAGGACCCGGTAAGTCCCCATTCCGGGAACCATTCCCCATTTCCATTCGAGCCCCCATAGGGCTCAATGGGAATGGGGATTGAGCTAATAACGGTACCGCAATTTGCTGTACTGTTATTTGCTCTGAAGTCCCTTAACGGGTCCCTTCCATAATGCCTGGTAAAGCCAGGAGTTAAGGAAGGGACCCGCTAAGGGACCTTGGAATAGGGTGGTAAGGGATTACCGGCACCGGTGTCCTTACCGGTGCCGGTAATCCCTTACCACCTACCTCGTAATGAGGCCCAATCTGTTTTCGAGCACACAGAGCCATAGCTGTCTGGTCTTCTCTCAGGAAAAAGATGTTCTCACTAACTCTCTCCGTTCAGAACACACCCACTGAACTTTACTGACCAATCCCTACCTTCGCTCATTCTCATTTGCATGCATCTCCACCCCCGAATCCCCGTTGGTAATACGCGCTGCCTGCAGACTACCGCCATGTCCGTGGACACGTAGAGGATCTGAGCATGACAACTGTACATTTAAATAGTATTCCCCTTTTCCCTTTAAGGTGGGCTCTGAAAAGAGCCGTTTCTTGTTTTGACACCTGTTATTTTGTATTTTTTTGATTTTTTTTCTTCTTATTTTACTCCTACAATCATCACAGAACCTTCTCCAAAGCAAGCCTTACATTCCAGTAGAACATGGCATTTCCCAAAAAAAGATAAAGAAACACCATCTGCTTCAAAATAAGCCGCAATGCTGGAAACAATGTTCTCGTGGCTGCAGAAACACATACCAGCTCGTAACATGAAAGCACACATGCCGCAATTGATGGTACACCACCCAATACTTTGATCAGGACAAAAAACAGAACTTTTGTCCCATTTTGCTCTAGGGAGTAAGCCAGAAGAAAATACTTTCGCAGTTGGAAAGATATTAATGACTGCTTGCACCAACTGTTCCAAATCTTCCAACAAAGTAGGTGAACTCACGTAGCCCAAATGGCAAGCACCATAGTGAAGAATTACCACATGGGGACTGGTCATCCTATGCATATCTCTGCAAACTTGGAGAATTGCTGCTACACTGCAATCAGTCGCAGCGCTCCACACCACCTCCACTCCTCTGACACCCAAAGTGTTTGTCACATGCCTACTTTCGGAATAGTACTGTAAACCATGGACAAAAATATCTCCGAGCACCAACACCCTAACTGTCTCCACCTCTGCCATCTTCACTACACACACTGTGTTTAGACACAATTGAACAATGTGAACATCTGATTGGCTGATGCCTACTATCCCCTTTCCATGCTGGATTTGCTGTAGAACCCCGTATGTGGCACGCCCTACCCGCGGAAAAGCACAGTGTCCGTGCGGCATGTAACTCTTAGCCAGTCCTTCTACCTTTTCCACATCACTCGTGAATCCATTCCCTCATTGGACACAGCTAAGCAGTCACACAAGCATCCAACAATCACATTCAAGACCTCTACATCTAACTCCGTCTTCAGAGTTCCACACTTCAAATGCACCGTTGATCACTCTGATTCAAGTCGCACATCATTGCAAAGCACCTACTTCAAAAACTACTGTGCAAGTGTCGCAGATTTCTACTTACAGCTCCATGCATATGCATGAGTACAAAGTACAGGTATGCATATTTTATTCAGAGAACATGTGCAACTCTTATTATTCCATTTAAACAAATTAATGCCACTAAATCTGCATAGGCAATACATACCAACGCTCCTGCTTTAAGGGCAAGACTTCTGATTTTTCATTGAGAAACTGCACTACTTCTTACTGTCTCCCACATAACCTCTACATACGTACCAACCCTCCCAATTAATGGGCAAAACTCGATTTTCCATCAGAAAATGTCACAATTTTTTAATGTCCTCTGCCTAAATTAATGCTACTTCCAATGCGATCGTATGAGAAAAATAAACGTTCCCGATTGCTGTGGTGACATCTCCCTCTGAGGTGCTCCCGATTTTTCGCATTCCTACTTATAATATGAAAGTATTCACATTTTTCCCATCTACTATAATGACCTATCACTTCCAAACCTCTCTACTAGGGACAACACAGCTTAAAAAAATACAAGGGCATTTCATGAACTGAAAATTGTACTCATTTGCGAAGCAGGTTTAACTAACATACTGCAAATAACATATAAAGGCTGCACATAGTGAAATGAAATGCACACATGCACTGTCTTGAGATATCAAACGAGAATACTCCGGCGAAAGATGCAAAATGAACGTGTACATTAACATCACTGCTTTAAACACACAAAGTTACTAACTTCTTCCTTTTACAATTGCAATGAAGACTACTCTTCTGAAAATCAACAGCATGTACACCTGCAAACAACATATACGAAGAAACCAGGTCATTCCACAAAAACAAGTAAGAACAGTACTACCTTTATATTCTTACTGTTCCTCGAAGAGACTCTGTGGGTTATTTATGTAATTTGTGCACCAAAAGAAACATTGATTTCTAAACCATTCTGCCCACAAATCCCCATTTAGTAAACAAAGAATAACAGGCAGAATGGCACACAAATCCCTGTGTTTTTGGAACACAAATAACATACAGAAGCCTTAAAATGTTAGTACTACAAAACAAATAGTTGTTTTAATTTTTTACCATTAGGTTTACTATTAATGCTTCTCCTCAACACTAGCTCACTTTCTACTCTCAGCTGAAGCACAGTGTAGTAATATACAAACAGAAAAATAGCCTTCCCAACTCATTGTAAATGCCCAATGCACATTCACACACCACCACAAACAGTTTCCCATCAAACTCATACACGCATGCACACAGCACATATATTTTGTAAAACAGACCAAACCATGCCTTCTTTTTTTTCAACAGACCCCAAAGAATACCTACCAAAAAGCAAGTCCGTAGAAAGCAACGCAGAAATAGAGCAAATGAAAATAAAAGTCTCCAAAGTAAGCATCCATCTCTAGCAGAGTTTGTACAGAACATTGAAACAAAACAGCTAATACAGTCATTTAGCGAAACAAAGGAAGCTTCAACTACAGAAACTTTGGCTCCTCTACCAAAATGTGGCACGAAACAGAAAACGCTTTACAAGAATTCGGCTACCAGCACTGCTAACAATGCTCCTATAAATCCTGATGTACTAGCAAGAACCCATAGTAAAAAAAGTATTTTAGCAAAAATGTTTCGCCACAGATTCCTTCAGAATCTAATAAGAAGAGGAGCGAAATCATCCTCAATCCTTAAAACCTACCATAGAAAATTAATCCTACAAGCTCTTGTAAACAGTGCAATTCTTCTCAAAAGGAAGTTATTTATTTTAGTGTTAAATATGATGAAACCACTAACAAAACTAAGTACTAAACTACAAAAGAAACTTCTCAATAAACAGAATGTCAGCAAAAATAACTTCTTAAATATTTGTGGAGGTGAATGGAGTCACACAACGACCACAGAACCATATTTTAATGAAGAAGTATACAAACAAAATCAAACAAACACAATTGCCATCCAAAGCAGTGGACGAGGGTATGAAAAAATCAATAATACCATCATGGAACAAGAAACACTGCTTACAAAAGTATCCCCTGAAAACTCAGAATTACCTCTCCATTCGACTGAACCAGACCGTCCAGTATACAAATGGCCGTGCACGTCAATGTGTAACATTCCTAACAAATGTTTCAAATCTTTACGTCAGTTCCTCAATCAGTATGTGAAAGGTAAAGAAAAAATCAAAATGAAAGTGCTGCAAAATATGGATACCTGTCCAGTGTGCAAATACACAGGACTACAAGGACATTCGTTAGCCTGCATTTCAGGACTTATTTGCAAAAGCACCTTCCATGATATCAAAAGGATATCAACACATCATTCAAATGTAAGCAATCTAGTGTATAAACTGTACTATGCTAAAAGTACAGCTTTAGAATTAGCCAATTTAAATAACACTCATCTGCATGGTACCCAAATACCTACAAGAACAAATCGACTGTATCCAGAGAAAATATTTTGGAAGTGAAAGCCGCTTACAAAATGCAATAGTTTTAGAACAGACTAGCAACAATTCTGCACCTTCACACACATACAAAAAAGAAATACTAAAATTTAAGAGTACATCGGCTGAAGTACCAAACCATGTGTGTGTGTTTTGCCGCAGAACATTTTACATAAGGAACACAAAAACTATAGATGTAACATAGAAAATAGAAGACAATGAAGATTTCACATGGTTTGAATTAGCTCTCTACCTTTTAGCAGAAAACAAATACCAAATAAGTGAACCACTAATATGTTGCAGTTACTGCACTACAAACTGGACAACAACCAAACTCCTTCACGTGCTATCAGAAATAATTTGGAATTATTCCCACTACCAAAACCCCTGCAACAACTCAATTTGTATGAGAGCATCATAATTCAAACAGTTCACCCATTTCAAGCAATAATACGCCTTCAACCAAAAACAGCAAAATTACCTCCCTCTGAATTGGTGAAAGGCATTCGTGGCAAAGTAATTTATCTGCCATTAGATCTCACTTAAATGTGCACACTTTAGGAGTGCAACCTCCAATAGAGCATTATTTAATTGTCTTAGTAAGTGGTGTACCAACAAAAGACAAAAAAAGTTGACAACAACACGTGGACTTACATAAAGTTAGACAAGCCTTGCAATATCTGAAAGACAATAACACATACTACAAAGAAATAAATATTGAAGAAAGCTTGAGGGAAACAACTGAAATAATTCAAGAGTCATCAGAAACTGGTCAATTTGAACTTCTGGATTGTGCTGCAGTATCCACTCTTTTGGACCATTACACAATTCATCCAGTGCACTTTAATGAGCCCATTGATGATGCACTAGAAACTTATCAAATGCGACAAACCAAAGGGTCACCAGTGAGCATATGGGAAAAAAGTATAGAAGCACATGCTTTTCCACTGCTATTTCCTACTGGCAAAGGAGGAAGATACGATGATAGACCCACTCAGATTACGGCATCAGAATGCCGCTCATTACGAATGTATTCTCAAGATCCCAGATTAAGACAAAATGTGGAATACATATTCCACCCACTCTTTGAAAGTGAACTAGCAACCCTATGTTACGGAGTTGCACACATATTGAAATATGGAACCCACTTTCAAAATATGTCAGCTACGTAATTAATACAAAAAGTACAAGAAAAATATGAGGTTTTACAATCAAGTATAACAAATCTGTTTGCAAACATGCGTGGTCCGAAAGAATACTGTTTCTGAGGCACGGAGATATACGTTGTATGATCAGCAACCTTGGACCACCCACTTGGTTTGTTACATTAAGTTGTGCAGAGTATGCATGGGAAGATTTACATGATTTCCTACGCATATCAAACAACAACAAAACCAACATAGATATACTAACACCTGGAGAACTTTGCTCTCTAGATCCTGTTAATGTGTCAAGATATTTCCATCATCGTTTCATTGCAATGATACACGTTATTTGTAATAAAGCTGTTCCTCCCCTCGGAGAAGTGCAACACTTCTTTTGGAGAAAAGAATACCAAGCCAAAGGAGCACCACATATTCACATGCTTTTATGGATCAAAGGTGCACCTAAATTTGGTCAGGACAGTGATGCCACTGTTTTGCAGTTCATCTAAAAATATGTCTCTTGTGAAATCTCTTCACAAAGGACACATAGTGACCTTGATAGACAGATTTTACAATTTCAAAGACACAAATGTGGGAAATATTGTCATTGCAAATACAAACGCAAAGGGATATACTACACCAAATGCTGCTTTGGTTTCCCTAGACCAGTTACAGAAACAGGTGAAGTGAACAACTTCATGTCTTCAGTTCGACACAGTGTTAAAGGGAAATCACCTAAGATCACCTATTATATAAAAAGAACAGAAGAATCAAAATATATCAATGATTACAATGCAATCATTGCCCTCTTATGGAATGCAAACATAGATGTGCAGTACATTTCAGACAATTCCATTGCAGTTGCACGATATGTTACAGCCTACTTAACAAAAGCAGAAAAAACAGAGCTTCAAGCCCTCTGGAATGACCTATCATCAGACAAAATACTACCTCAGAAATTGTACAGCCTAGGCATAAAAATGCTCTCTCATAGCGAATGTGGTGCTTATGAAGCTGCAGATTGTTTAACCGGTAATGCTTTGTATGGAAAATCAGAAAACATAGTATGGCTAAGTCTTGGTCCTGCTAAATCTAGAAAAAGAGTTCTCAAATCATATGAGGACATAGAACCAATTGCCAAAAATGATCCCAACCGCCAAGACTTTTAAAAAACAATTTAATGGACACATACTACCCGAACAGGAGTACCACTTTGGAAACCATGTGATTATACCACAAAGCTCAAAACTTTGCATACAAAAATAATATAAAACCTGATGAAAGCAAAGCTAGATATAGAGTGACAGATTGTGAAGGCAGTTTAGTGAAACTTACCAAACAAAGCTTAATTAATCATGTCAAATTGTCATTAAAAACTCCTCAACAGAAAGAACTATATTACATGTCCCTGCTACAACTTTTTAAACCATGGAGAAAAGAGGAAGAGATACTAGATAACTATGACTGCTATGAAGACGCTTTCAAAGCAAATGAAAGCGCTATCACTGATGTGAACTTTAAGCAGTACAAAACAATGTTGCACAATGAACAGCAACTCGAAGAAGAACCTCAGGCCCAACTAGATAAGGACACTTCCGACAGTAGTCAACCTTCTGTAACAGGAAGTCAAGAACCACTAGGACAGCCACTAATAGGAAATGAGGCAGAATTAGCTATGACAGAAGTGGAAAACACCATGTGTCACTATGAATAAGATATAGAAGACTTAACTGTACTACAATCAAAACTTAACAAAGATCAGCACACCATTTTTGAAGAAGTAACAAAAGAAATTGCACATGGTGTACAACACGAAAATAAAGAATGTGCCTGCCAAAATTAAAAACCTGTACTGCTGTACGTCAGTGGTGAAGATGGGTCAGGAAAAACATTCTTAATCAAAATCATCAGCAAGTTCCTTCAACAATTGACAAACAACAAACTGTCAGCTGTTGTAACTGCCCCCACAGGTTTAGCTGCCTACAACATAGGCAGTGTCACTTTACACCGATTACTACTCCTTCCAGTAGAACACCAAAACAAATTAGACTATTACAAACATTCTGCAGAAGCTGCAATGGAACTACGCAGAGTATTAAAACATATGAAAATGCTACTAATAGATGAAGTGAGCATGATCTCCAACCTAATGTTGGCTTTGATTCACCTCAGATTGCAAGAAGTACTTAAAACATACTACGAAGAACTCTTTGCAGGGAAACACATTATCGTTTTCGGAGATCTTCTACAATTGACACCAGTGAAAGGCAAAACTATTTTTAAAACCTTAGGACACAAACTCTGCTGTAAAACTGTTGGCAGCATAGGAAATGTCAACCTTTGGCAATATTTCCAATACAGAGAATTAACAGAAAATATGTGTCAATCTGCATATCTCACTTACGCCAAGATTTTAAAAAGTATTAGAGTTGGTGAACTATCGCAAGAAGCACAAGCAATATTGAAAAACCGGCACATTCATGCCCTTTATGGCGATAACGCATGTGCTACTGACGTTATGGAACAATTAGCGCACAAAAATGTCAATTGTATGGCCTTAATGCCAACTCTTACAAGTTGTTTCAAATTCAATGAAACAATGTTAAAAAAGCAAATGCAACCAATAATTGAAATTTGCTCCACAGACAAACTGGACGTACATGGTATGACACTACCCATGTGTCAGCAAGCCACAACAAGACTATATACCTTAGAAAATTCAATCTCCAACACAGCGGGGTTGGAAAAAATATTAAAATTATCCTTAAATTGTAGAGTAATGCTTAAACGTAACGTTGACGTGGAGCAAGGGCTAGTTAATGGGGCACTGTATACAGTTGTTGGCTTTCAAACATACCCACATGACAACAACATTCAGTTTGTCAATATTCCCTTTGACAAACTTTCAGAAGTGAAATGGATAGGGCGCTCAACAGCTCGATTCCTTCTGTTCAAAGACATGTATGTACGTAGAGAACAATTTTCTCTATGCAGTCACCATTCATAAATCCCAGGGTCTTACCCTAGACAAAGCATTGATAGATATAGGAAACACAGTCTTTAAAGGAGGCATGAGCTACGTAGCACTACCACACTTACATACACTTGACAGTCTATTTCTAATCAACTTTGATGCAAGTAAAGTGAACGCTGATATTCCTTGCATTTTAGAATACAATAGACTGCATTCACTGTACACCCCCCATCTGAAATCATATCCTGTTCCAGAAAAGGAAAACGTGGTAAAAGAAAACTAATTCAAACAGAAATGCAACAGAATCTGATGGCAAATCCTTCAAAGAAAACAAAAGAAGCTAAAACTTCATCAATTACCACAAGCAAAGAAGAACCTATTAGGGAAAGTAAATCAGGTACTTCTTCAAAGAAGAAACAGAAACTCCGAAAAAAATTACTCAGAGACAGAACTATCTGGTCCATTCAAATTTTCAAATGAAACTGATGTAAGTTGCTACGGAAATGTAGCAATGAATATTCTATTTTAATTGCCATCAATTGTTAACAACATTTACTTACAGAGTACAGACCAATTGTGTTATTAAATGTTAGTCCTTCATAGAAGCGCAACAAAGAATCCTGACAACACGTATAGTGTTCACGGAATAAGACAAGAATTGGACTACTGTGCTGGAATGGTGAGATTCACTATAAACTCACAAGAGGATCCACAAGAATGTCTAATGTACTTACTACAAGTACTGGAAAACAAAAACATACCTATAAATGAAATCCTCCAGATTTCATACATGCACTCTCTGTAACAATGTGACATAGGAACAAATCCCAAACGAGCGATTTGAGTATGTATCCATACCTAATTGTGAATCCATTCCATTTCAGCAACTTCTACAGAATGCAAACCATGGCAGATAATGTACTATCTGCAATTCAGATAATCGCTCCACCTTACTGATACAAACACATAGTAACTACATAATACCAATGCTTCTACGTTACAATGCAGATGGTACCAAAAACAACTGCAAGCTGACTGGATTCACACACGGTCAAATGTCACTTGGTAAGAAAACCTTTACAACAATAGGTATAATCTATCACGCAGGAGCCACAACCAATGCAGGTCACTACACTGCATATATTAAAAAGAAATGTGGATGGTTCAAATGTAATGATAGTAGGATTACTCTAGAGCAGAGATTACCAGCAAATCTTACAAACGCGTATTTAATCTTCTTAAAGCCACAATGTAATAACTAAATTGAAGACTATAAACAGTTAGAATACGCCAAGAGGTATCTAACTGCCCAAGAGTGTATAACAACCACACAGAAAAATGAATACCACAGAGCCATAACAAAAAATACACAGTTAGAATACACCAACAGGTATCTAACTGTTTAAAAAATCTGCAACAAGCCAACATACATAACATTAATCAGGAACAACAAGTGAACAATCAAAGGAAACAAAGAAATAGTTTGTAGCATAGCAAAGAAAGGGCTTTTTTAATCCGACAAAGATTTTTTTTCCCCCAGACCCAATGATTTGAAAAACAAACGCAGAAACTGAGAAAAATCTACAGTACACTGGTTTGTAAACTAAATATGATGGTAAAAAAAGCTAAAATATCTATTGTACAATATAATAAGTCTTTATAAAATACAAACACTAACATGCTCTTTTCTTTTATCACAGAAATTAAAAAAGGATATTTCCGCCAAGTACTAAAGTCATGTAAGAAATATATCGAATCTCAACGAAGTAAACAGTAAGTATAATTTCACACATTTCATACATATTAGAATCTATACGTCTGATCTATGGCAGTAATATGGTGCAGTGGCTGTAGGCAGGTCCTACAGTCTAGGATGTATAACCTACGACCTACACCCTGCGGCCAAGCAACCAAGACTGTAGGTCCTACCCACAACCATTGCAGCATATCAAAACCATGGTGGCTTATAACTTCACTGCTTATAACTTTGGTCTTGGGTGCATGGCCTGTGGCCATGCACCTAAGACTCTAGGTCATGCACACAAATACCGCACCACATCACACCCATGCTGATTTATAACCTCAGTGCTTATAACTTCAGTCTTGGATGTATAACCTACGACCTACACCCTGCGGCCAAGCAACCAAGACTCTAGGTCCTGGCCACAACCACCACAGCATATTACACCAATTGTGGCTTAAACCGTCACTACGTATAAATTTGGTCTTGGTTGCATGGCCTTTGGTCATGCACCCAAGCCTCTTGGCCCTCCCCACAACCACCTGATCAATATGCGATACTACGGGTGTATTTATTGCTGTGATATCCTGCGGTGGTTGTGGCCATGGCCTAGAGTCTTAGGAGTATGGCCTGTGGCCTACAGCCTACAGCCAAGCACCCAAGACTCTAGGCCCTGCCCACAACCACTGCAGCATATCACACCGCATTGGTGGCTTATAAATCATTAGCACACCAATAAAATGACACATTTTAACTGCAGCATACACTCAATTTGCACCCAGGACAGTAGGCCCTGCCCACACCTTCCAGATAGATATTTGATTGTATGGGTGTGATGTATGAATGTGATATGTTGCTGTGGTTGTGGGCAAGGCATAGAGTCTTGGGTGTATGGCCTATGGCCTATGTCCTACGGCCATGCGCCCAAAACTCTACGTCCTGCCCACAACCACTGCACTATTAAAACCCATGGTGCCTTATAACTGCAGTGGTTATAACTTTGTTTTTGGGTGCATGGCCTTCCCAAGACTCTAGGTCCTTCCCACAATCAACACAGCATATCACACCCATTGTGATTTGTAACTTCACTACGTATAAATTCGGCCTTGGGTGCATGGCCTTCCGCCATGCACCCAAGACTCTAAGCCCTCCCCACAACCACCTGATCAATGTTCGATAGTACGGGTGTAGCTATTGCTGTGATATGCTGCAATGGTTGTGGCCAGGGCCTAGAGTCTTGGATGTATGGCCATAGATATTAGAATCTATAAGTGTGCAGTATATAAAACCCATGGTAGCCTATAACTCCAGTGCTTATAACTTTGTTCTTGGGTGCATGGCCTTCGGCCGAAGGCCATGCACCCAAGATTCTAGATCCTGGCCACAACCACCACAGCATATCACACCCATTGTGGCTTGTAACTTCACTATGTATCAATTTGGTCTTGGGTGCATGGCCTTTGGCCATGCACCCAACACTGCAGACCCTCCCCACAACCATCTGATCAATAAGTGATACTACGGGTGTATCTATTGCTGTGATATCCTGCGGTGGTTGTGGCCATGGCCTAGAGTCTTAGGAGTATGGCCTGTGGCCTACAGCCTACAGCCAAGCACCCAAGACTCTAGGCCCTGCCCACAACCACTGCAGCATATCACACCGCATTGGTGGCTTATAAATCATTAGCACACCAATAAAATGACACATTTTAACTGCAGCATACACTCAATTTGCACCCAGGACAGTAGGCCCTGCCCACACCTTCCAGATAGATATTTGATTGTATGGGTGTGATGTATGAATGTGATATGTTGCGGTGGTTGTGGGCAAGGCATAGAGTCTTGGGTGTATGGCCTATGGCCTATGTCCTACGGCCATGCGCCCAAAACTCTACGTCCTGCCCACAACCACTGCACTATTAAAACCCATGGTGCCTTATAACTGCAGTGGTTATAACTTTGTTTTTGGGTGCATGGCCTTCCCAAGACTCTAGGTCCTTCCCACAATCAACACAGCATATCACACCCATTGTGATTTGTAACTTCACTACGTATAAATTCGGCCTTGGGTGCATGGCCTTCCGCCATGCACCCAAGACTCTAAGCCCTCCCCACAACCACCTGATCAATGTTCGATAGTACGGGTGTAGCTATTGCTGTGATATGCTGCAATGGTTGTGGCCAGGGCCTAGAGTCTTGGATGTATGGCCATAGATATTAGAATCTATAAGTGTGCAGTATATAAAACCCATGGTAGCCTATAACTCCAGTGCTTATAACTTTGTTCTTGGGTGCATGGCCTTCGGCCGAAGGCCATGCACCCAAGATTCTAGATCCTGGCCACAACCACCACAGCATATCACACCCATTGTGGCTTGTAACTTCACTATGTATCAATTTGGTCTTGGGTGCATGGCCTTTGGCCATGCACCCAACACTGCAGACCCTCCCCACAACCATCTGATCAATAAGTGATACTACGGGTGTATCTATTGCTGTGATATGCTGCAGTGGTTGTGGCCAGGGCCTAGAGTCTTAGGATTATGGCCTGCGGCCTCCAGCCTACAGCCAAGCACCCAAGACTCTAGGCCCTGGCCACAACCACTGCAGCATATTACACCCATGGCGCTTATAAATCATTAGCACACACATAGAATTAAACATTTTAACTGTAGCATATACTCAATTTGCACCCAGAACTCTGGGCCCTGCCCACACCCACCAGATACATAATCGATTGTATGGGTGTGATGTATGAATGTGATATGCTGCAGTGCTTGTGGGCAGGGTCTACAGTCTTGGGTGTATGGCTTACGGCCTGCAGCCATGCACCCAAAACTCTACGTCCTGCCCACAACCACTGCACTATATAAAACCCATTGTGCCTTATAACTGCAGTGCTTATAACTTTGGTCTTTGGTGCATGTTGGCCATGCACCCAAGAATCTACGTGCTGGCCACAACTACCACAGCATATCACACCCATTGTGGATTATAACTTCTCTACGTATAAATTTGATCTTGGGGGCATGGCCTTTGGCCATACACCCAAGACTCTAGGCCCTCCCCACAACCACCTGATCGATATGCGATACTACGGGTGTATCTATAGCTGTGATATGCTGCGGTAGTTGTGGCCATGGCATAGAGTCTTGGGTGTATGGCCTATGGCCTATGTCCTACGGCCATGCGCCCAAAACTCTACGTCCTGCCCACAACCACTGCACTATTAAAACCCATGGTGCCTTATAACTGCAGTGCTTATAACTTTGTTTTTGGGTGCATGGCCTTCCCAAGACTCTAGGTCCTTCCCACAATCAACACAGCATATCACACCCATTGTGGTTTGTAACTTCACTACGTATAAATTCGGCCTTGGGTGCATGGCCTTCCGCCATGCACCCAAGACTCTAAGCCCTCCCCACAACCACCTGATCGATGTTCGATAGTACGGGTGTAGCTATTGCTGTGATATGCTGCAATGGTTGTGGCCAGGGCCTAGAGTCTTGGATGTATGGCCATAGATATTAGAATCTATAAGTGTGCAGTATATAAAACCCATGGTAGCCTATAACTCCAGTGCTTATAACTTTGTTCTTGGGTGCATGGCCTTCGGCCATGCACCCAAGACTCTAGATCCTGGCCACAACCACCACAGCATATCACACCCATTGTGGCTTGTAACTTCACTATGTATCAATTTGGTCTTGGGTGCATGGCCTTTGGCCATGCACCCAAGACTCTAGGCCCTCCACACAACCACCTGATTGATGTTCGATACTACGGGTCTATCTTTAGCTGTGATATGCTGCAGTGGTTGTGGCCAGGGCCTAGAGTCTTGGGTGTATGTCCATAGATATTTGAATGAATGGGTGTGCAGTGGTTTATAACTCCAGTGCTTATAGCTTTGTTCTTGGGTGCATGGCCTTTGGCCATGCACCCAAGACTGTAGACCCTCCCCACAACCATCTGATCGATAAGTGATACTACGGGTGTATCTATTGCTGTGATATGCTGCAGTGGTTGTGGCCAGGGCCTAGAGTCTTAGGATTATGGCCTGCGGCCTACAGCCTACAGCCAAGCACCCAAGACTCTAGGCCCTGGCCACAACCACTGCAGCATATTACACCCATGGTGCTTATAAATCATTAGCACACACATAGAATTAAACATTTTAACTGTAGCATATACTCAATTTGCACCCAGAACTCTGGGCCCTGCCCACACCCACCAGATACATAATCGATTGTATGGGTGTGATGTATGAATGTGATATGCTGCAGTGCTTGTGGGCAGGGTCTACAGTCTTGGGTGTATGGCCTACGGCCTGCAGCCATGCACCCAAAACTCTACGTCCTGCCCACAACCACTGCACTATATAAAACCCATTGTGCCTTATAACTGCAGTGCTTATAACTTTGGTCTTTGGTGCATGTTTGCCATGCACCCAAGAATCTACGTGCTGGCCACAACTACCACAGCATATCACACCCATTGTGGATTATAACTTCTCTATGTATAAATTTGATCTTGGGGGCATGGCCTTTGGCCATACACCCAAGACTCTAGGCCCTCCCCACAACCACCTGATCGATATGCGATACTACGGGTGTATCAATAGCTGTGATATGCTGCGGTAGTTGTGGCCAGGGCATAGAGTCTTGGGAGTATGGCCTACGGCCTTCGGCCATGCACCCAAGACTCTAGATCCTGGCCACAACCACCACAGCATATCACACCCATTGTGGCTTGTAACTTCACTATGTATCAATTTGGTCTTGGGTGCATGGCCTTTGGCCATGCACCCAAGACTCTAGGCCCTCCCCACAACCACCTGATTGATGTTCGATACTACGGGTCTATCTTTAGCTGTGATATGCTGCAGTGGTTGTGGCCAGGGCCTAGAGTCTTGGGTGTATGTCCATAGATATTTGAATGAATGGGTGTGCAGTGGTTTATAACTCCAGTGCTTATAGCTTTGTTCTTGGGTGCATGGCCTTTGGCCATGCACCCAAGACTGTAGACCCTCCCCACAACCATCTGATCGATAAGTGATACTGCGGGTGTATCTATTGCTGTGATATGCTGCAGTGGTTGTGGCCAGGGCCTAGAGTTTTAGGATTATGGCCTGCGGCCTACAGCCTACAGCCAAGCACCCAAGACTCTAGGCCCTGGCCACAACCACTGCAGCATATTACACCCATGGCGCTTATAAATCATTAGCACACACATAGAATTAAACATTTTAACTGTAGCATATACTCAATTTGCACCCAGAACTCTGGGCCCTGCCCACACCCACCAGATACATAATCGATTGTATGGGTGTGATGTACGAATGTGATATGCTGCAGTGCTTGTGGGCAGGGTCTACAGTCTTGGGTGTATGGCCTACGGCCTGCAGCCATGCACCCAAAACTCTACGGCCTGCCCACAACCACTGCACTATATAAAACCCATTGTGCCTTATAACTGCAGTGCTTATAACTTTGGTCTTTGGTGCATGTTGGCCATGCACCCAAGAATCTACGTGCTGGCCACAACTACCACAGCATATCGCACCCATTGTGGATTATAACTTCTCTACGTATAAATTTGATCTTGGGGGCATGGCCTTTGGCAATACACCCAAGTCTCTAGGCCCTCCCCACAACCACCTGATCGATATGCGATACTACGCGTGTATCTATAGCTGTGATATGCTGCGGTAGTTGTGGCCAGGGCATAGAGTCTTGGGAGTATGGCCTACAGCCTTCGTACATGCACCCAAGACTCTAGATCCTGGCCACAACCACCACAGCATATCACACCCATTGTGGCTTGTAACTTCACTATGTATCAATTTGGTCTTGGGTGCATGGCCTCTGGCCATGCACCCAAGACTCTAGGCCCTCCCCACAACCACCTGATTGATGTTCGATACTACGGGTCTATCTTTAGCTGTGATATGCTGCAGTGGTTGTGCCAGGGCCTAGAGTCTTGGGTGTATGTCCATAGATATTTGAATGAATGGGTGTGCAGTGGTTTATAACTCCAGTGCTTATAGCTTTGTTCTTGGGTGCATGGCCTTTGGTCATGCACCCAAGACTGTAGACCCTCCCCACAACCATCTGATCGATAAGTGATACTGCGGGTGTATCTATTGCTGTGATATGCTGCAGTGGTTGTGGCCAGGGCCTAGAGTCTTAGGATTATGGCCTGCGGCCTACAGCCTACAGCCAAACACCCAAGACTCTAGGCCCTGGCCACAACCACTGCAGCATATTACACCCATGGCGCTTATAAATCATTAGCACACACATAGAATTAAACATTTTAACTGTAGCATATACTCAATTTGCACCCAGAACTCTGGGCCCTGCCCACACCCACCAGATACATAATCGATTCTATGGGTGTGATGTATGAATGTGATATGCTGCAGTGCTTGTGGGCAGGGTCTACAGTCTTGGGTGTATGGCCTACGGCCTGCAGCCATGCACCCAAAACTCTACGTCCTGCCCACAACCACTGCACTATATAAAACCCATTGTGCCTTATAACTGCAGTGCTTATAACTTTTGTCTTTGGTGCATGTTGGCCATGCACCCAAGAATCTACGTGCTGGCCACAACTACCACAGCATATCGCACCCATTGTGGATTATAACTTCTCTACGTATAAATTTGATCTTGGGGGCATGGCCTTTGGCCATACACCCAAGACTCTAGGCCCTCCCCACAACCACCTCATCGATATGCGATACTACGGGTGTATCTATAGCTGTGATATGCTGCGGTAGTTGTGGCCAGGGCATAGAGTCTTGGGAGTATGGCCTACGGCCTTCGGCCATGCACCCAAGACTCTAGATCCTGGCCACAACCACCACAGCATATCACACCCATTGTGGCTTGTAACTTCACTATGTATCAATTTGGTCTTGGGTGCATGGCCTTTGGCCATGCACCCAACACTGTAGACCCTCCCCACAACCATCTGATCGATAAGCGATACTATGGTGAATCTATTGCTGTGATATGCTGCAGTGGTTGTGGCCAGGGCCTAGATTCTTGGGAGTATGGTCTACGGCCTATCGCCTACAGCCATGCACCCAAGACTCTAGGCCCTGGCCACAATCACAGCAGCAGCATATCACACCCATGGCGGCGTATAAATCAGGAGCACACCCAGAGAAACAAAGATTTTAACTACGGCATGTTCGCTAACTCCTTAGAACAGTTTCAAGGTGCCTGCGCACAGCACAGACAGAAGTACTATCCTTTTGAGACCCCTCATTTTCACTAATTACAAACATCCCGGACAGGACAGGCATGGCAAATACATCATTAGCACCTGCCGCCTAAACAAATACAGTATTTCACCCATCTCTTACTCTCTGAACCTCCCCAAGTACTCTGAAACACTAAAACAGTTTCCGAAACAGCATTTCGCCTCTGGTCGCCACCGCGCTGTCGGCGGATCGAAGGAGTCGGCCGCATCCAAACAATCTGACACACATCACGCCTCATTGCAGCCAATCAGCGGACATGTCACGTGTCCGCAGTCATGACGCCAGCCCCTTAGCCAATCGGTATCTTGTCCGCGGAGCGAACAGGGAAGTGTGACCGCGGAGCGGACATACATATCACTAATTTTTTTAGACATACTTTTTGCTTGTTTTAAAGGAAACTACCGGACGGATTGTCACCAAATTTACAAAAGCACGCTTTTGGGACCAAGCTCCTGCCCCTGCCACAAACTTGGTGAAAATCCGTCCAGCGGTTTGGCCTGTAGGTGTGCGCAAAGTTTTTCCCCATTCAGTCTATGGAAAAAAAAGACACTTTGGGACCCCCCCCTATAGCTTTCCCCCCTACCCCAAACATCACCAAACTTTGCAAACAAATTCAGAGTGGCCCATATACATGTTTTGCAAAGTTTGGTGAGGATTCGTCCAGGGGAGCGGAGTTATAAGCCAACTAAAAAGTGCTCTTCCTATGGAAACAGCAACTGAACCATAACTACACAGCCACTAGCGTGGCTGTGTAATACGCGCACAGGTGCGTGTTTCATTGTGAATGAAATATGTCTTTTCTACCACCAATTATTATTGTGCCCCCTGACTTTTACATTTAGCCTGTTGAGCCCTGCATGCCCCCTAAATATAATTTCTGGAAATGGCACTGTTCTAACTAGATCTGTTTTTACCCACACCACCATAACTGCACTGCGATTGGAATCACTTGGAACATAGCAGAGGATTATTTATATGATGAATACCAATTATAAAGTCTACTGACGTGAAGCTGCTTCTCAGGCACGGGTAGGTATTGAACAGTTTGACAGAACACGGCTGTGGGGTCATCTTTAGATCCGCAGCCCTCTCTTTGCACCTGCTGTGATGACAAATAGCACGAGCTCTGTTGCAAAGCAATATGTTCCACGCAGCCTGCTCCAGTTTCTGAACAGCAGAAGTGATGTTCTGTGGAGTTCACGGAATGTCCCCTATTTGTCCTGAAGCCATAGAGAAGCATCGCACAGATCATTATCAAACTTCAGTGCTTCTTCGAAGAGGTAAGTCGGGATGGGATGACCTTCAAACGTTGCTAAGAAGTCGAAGCTCTGCGCATCTATGCGGAGAATGGACTCGAGGTGGTACTGCTTGATTCCCCCACAACAAACCCGAGAAAAGACACCTTCGAGATGCGAGAGGGGTGATCATTTCAGACTCACTGAGTCGAGTTAGGTACTAGCAGCATGTATGCAATTGAACACATCATGCCAGGCATTCTCATCAAATGCCATGTACTCTAATCGTGTGCCATGTGTCCCCATCAAATGGCTGAGGGCTGACAGCAAATGCTGTACAATTTACTCACTCATTTCCATAGATGTTCACCAAATACCCGAACAAACACCTAATTGCCATGGGTTGCTATCAAATGCCATGTACTCGACCAGGCTAGTGTACTGCAGGTTTGGAAGTGAATAGAGGGGCACTCTTGTGTCTTCCCACACTTTCAGAAGGGCAGAGGCAACAAGATGGGGGTGCACCGACTCCACAGCACATGCCCTTCTGAAAGCAGAAAGCTCTCTCTCCTTCCAAGTTCCTTTTGTGTCTTGTGTGGGAGCCAGAGGGCCATTGTAGCAGGTGGAGTCCAGAATGGCGTTACAGGTAAGACATTTTAAAACTATGTATGTATGTATTATGCGTAAATGTGTATATATGTGTATATACAAGGGGTTTTGTCAGTATGTATACACACAAATGAGAGAGCGTATGGTGTTTGGGTAGGCATGTGAATGAGAGAGTTTATGTTATTTTCGGTAAACATGGGAATGGTAGGGTGAATGGATGCCTTATGTGTGCACGTGTAAATGTGTATGAATACCGAAAGGGTGTACAAGTGAATGAGAGAGTGAGAGTGTATGAGTGAATTCTTCATCAATGCATGTGTGCCTGGATGGGGTTTGGGCTTTGGATTGAGGGAGAGGGTGGTTCAGGACATGTTTTCTTACTTTGTCATTGCATTTATTACTGGTCATCAAGGGTAAAGCATGCATGATAGGTGTTGGTACATAGCTAGGCTGGCCTACTTTGGTGCAGCCAGTCTGGGCATATGTTCATACTAGCATGATGTGTTTTATTTGTATCAAGGGTAAAGCAAGGCTGGTGAGTGTTATTATGTAACTAGACCAGCTGCATTGCTGCAGCCACTGTTGATATATTTGTTTACTATGGCATGATTTTGTTATTGGGCTTCAAGGGTAAAGAAGACATGCTTTTATTATGTGACTAGGTTGGCCTATATTTGTGCTGCCAGTCTGGATATATTTTCTTACTGTGGCATGGCAGTTTGTTGAATGGTCATCAAAGGTAAAACAAAATGATAAGTGTTATTATGTGACTAGATTGGGTGTCTAGTCAAAGGATCGAATCTAAAGAGTCGGCAGGTCAAAAGATCGACACCAAAGGGTCGACAGGTCAAAGGATCGAATTTTTTTTTAAATTACATATATTTTTTTAGGTTTTCGTTTAGGGAAAAAAAGTAGTTTTTAGCAAAAAAGGGGGTTGGGGGGACCCCCCCTACCCCAAAAAAAAAATATGTGAAAAAAAAAATTCGATCCTTTGACCTGTCGAACCTTTGGTGTCGATCCTTTGACCTGTCAACCCTTTAGATTCAATCCTTTGACTGGCAACCACTAGATTGGCCTTAAGTGGGTCAAATCTGTATATGTTTTCTAACTGTGGCATGGCTTTTTAATGGGCATTAAAGGTAAATCAAACATAAGTGTTGGTTTATGACTGGACTGGCATACATTGGTGCAGCCAGTCTGGATATATATTCTTATTGCAGCAGAGCACTTTTAGTGACCATCAAGGGTACATCAAACATGGTGAGTGATATTATTCGACTAGACCGCCTACACAGGTGCAGCCAGTCTGGATACATATATTTTAATTGTGACATTGCATTTTTAAATGCCATCAAGTTTAATGCCAAAATACTGTGTGTTATTATGTGGACAAACTGGCTAGATTTGGTCTAACTAGTCTGTACATATCGTCTTACTGTGGCCTGGAATTTTCTACTGGGATTTAACAGTAAAGCAAACATGATGAGTGTTCTTTCTTGACCATATCGGCTTACATTTGCCTAGCCAGTCTGAACATTTTTTCTTATTTGGCATGGTATTATTTATTGCCATTGAGGTTAAAGCAAACATGATGAGTGTTTTTTAAGGGGTCATACTGCCCTACATAGGTGCTGTCCATCTGGACATGATTTCTTACTGTGGCATGGAATTATTAACTGGCATCAAAGGTGAAACAAACATACTGAGTGTTCTTATGTGAACGTACTGGCCTGCTTTGGTGTAAGCTGACAAAAAACTGATAAGAAATTGGTCTTAGAAAGCTGGATGGCATTGCAGTCTAAGGAAAGCTCTGCTCTATGCCTTGTGTTCGCCACCTGCAAACCTCTTCTTTAGGAGTGTAACTTAGCTTCAAACTGATTATCTGAAGGTTGCTCTTCAGATTTTACCATGCCCTCTCTTTGTTTGGAAGAGGGTCATTTTATTCCCTTTGCTAATTGCAGAATGAGGGTCTGTTCTTCCTAACAATGGCGTGTTAGCAGTCCTCCCACGCACTTCTGATTGCTTGAACAAAAAAGCAAAAAAGCATGCAAATTCAGAGGTACCAGAGTTTTAGTGCATTATTTGCACTTTGTAGTGCAATCGTGGCTCCTGTCATGTTAATTTCCTCCAAATCCCCACTCCGGTCCTTTCCCGCTAAATCTGTGGGTGAAAAGCAAGATTCAAAATTAAACCAAAATTAAAACAAATAGTTTGCCATTGTTCGTGAAAGGTGTCATCCCCACGCAAAGGAAAGGAAACGTCACTAAAATTTCAAAAATAAAATAAAACATCTTGGTCAACAATCTTCCCAGGGAAATTCTCCCCAAATCTCATATGGGCAAATATGTTCATCATGTTACATATGATCTAACAGATTGAATGCTCGCAGATGGACCATGCACAGCCTCTACCGGGCCAGGTTGTTCTCTGGCCATGTAGGCCCCCACAGGCCACCAATCAATGACAAAGGAAACTGGGCTTTCATCAATATTTGCTGCTAGCTTCTCCATTGCTAATAGAAATCTAATATCTGTTGATATACGCAAGGGGGCGTGTCCATTTTCCTCTAGCTCCAAGCACGAGTTAGCTGCCAGTGATGTTAGTTACCTTTCCAATGGGCACGTGTAATGGATATATATGTTTCACTGGTAACCACAGCAGGACCACTACTCAATCTCAGCGGAAATCCATAACCACTATGTCTGGGATGACCTGCAAGATATTCTCCCAGAGTTACTTCAGAATTCTGAGATTCTCGCCACATATGCAGGAGAGTCCCACATCACCGTAATCACTCCACCTTTATTTTAGATGCCCAGAGAGATGGTGGCTAACCCCTGGGGAGTCATATTCCTCCTATGCATTAATGTACAGGCCACTTTCCTATTGAGAACCCACATTGATGAGTACAAACCCAAATATTCCCCGATCCTGACCTTTGAGAACTCTGTCTATGTCATTTTGGCATTTCTACATGTGACCCATGATGTCCAGAACTATGAATCTGTGAGATCCTTATAAATACTTGATATGGGACCCTCAAGTGAGACATTATTGGCAGCTAGTTTTTCAAGAGAAGTCGATTCATATTTCTCCATAGGGGACTGTAGGACCGAATGGCCTTCTGTCATGTTAGTTTCCTCCAAATCCACACTACGGTCCTTCCCTGCTACATCTGTAGGTGAAAAGCAAGATCCAAAATTAAACATACATTAAAACATATAGTTTGCCATTGTTTGGGAAATGGGAGTCCTCCCCACTCAAAGGAAAGGAAACATCAATACAATTTCGAAAATAAAACATCTGGGTCAACAATATAACCCAAGGACATTTTCAGTAGATGTCAGTATCTCCATGGAGATCTCCATCCTGATTGTACTACCTCTCAGCGGCTATTAGTCCAGTGGTGCATATTAGGGCCTCCCAGGATAAAACGGGTATGGAGTCCCCATCTAGCATGCCCAAGGCTGGGGAAGGTAAATAACCCTGCCTTGCATGGACAATTGGAAATGTGCTGGTATCCCAGGAGCACTCTCTCAGTTTCTAGATGCTACTAACAAAATGCTCGGGTGTCACTGGATCTTCACTCGGCCTTCTCCACAATAGAAGGCAGGACACGGGCCTGGCCTGTCAAACTTTATGTATGCGGCATCTCTTGTTGCTGCTGATGTCTAGTCCTCAGGAAATATGTATACGTCTATCACATGTAACATCATAAAAGTGCTGCTAGTGACACTTTGATTTATAATTTGAATACATTTTGGTTGCGTGCTCTCTTGATATCTGAAACGCTTAAGAAGTTAGGAGCACTGCCTATTTTGGAAACAGAGGGTTGTTCTTCCATTGTTTACATCTATATGTGATGAGGCAGCACTTCTAGGGCAATTGCCTGTCATATTGAAACCCCAGGGACCTCTTTGAGGAAACCTTAGGTCCCTTGTACCAGGAAACACGAGAAGTGTATAGCTCATTAGGTTTAAGTACGCAGTCGACTTCCCCTAGCCAAACGTAATTTCCAGCCGGGAGAAACATGTGCACTTTAGGTCAGGAAACATTGTAATTGCCCAAACAAGAGGTTTGTTGGTTCAATTCCTTCGGCAATGCTGCCGATTGCAATGGGTAGAAACTGCGTGCAGCCCCTGCAAATACAATGTTTATTTGCCATTTTCAGGTGAAAGAAGTAAAACAAGCACGTGCCTCCCAAGCGAGGAAAATGTATCAGTGGAGTTATATCAGAGGAGTTAAAATGTCACAGTGGCCACGTAACAGAAGCATTGCACACCCAATACATGTGTGGTTTCCATTCTCCAACTTACTAGAGGGTTTTTGTTAGGAGTAAACCACCGGTTGGACTCAAGGAAGAATAGACAGCCGAAGTGGAGGGGATGAACAACCATATTCAGCATGAGCCAGTTTAAAATCCAGAATGGTGGATAGCACTTGTATTAGCCTGGGTCAGCCCCTGAGAGATCACGTGATCCCAATCAATGGACAATCAGAGGACGGCACAATCCACACCACGCCGGTGAAGCCCATTCCCCTAGAGCCCACCCAAGTGGAGGAGCAAGAACCCTTTTTATCTCAGCCAGCCAAGCCAGAGTTCATCAGTTCTAGGAAGAGATTGCATGGAAGCAGATCCTGAGAGACTCTATGTAAGGGGGCCTGGCAACAGAGTGGAAGGGACAGCTGGCCAGTGGATAGCAGCAGACCCATAGGCTCCAGACCGAGTAGGGTCCAAAGAAAGAGAGAGGAGCAACAGTGAAGTACTACTGGGAGGACGCCCAGGTGAGTGGTAATATTGGAGGTGGATTGGAAAGTATGACAGAACATCTAGAGATATCCCAATGAGCAAATCCCAGCATGGGGAAGGTGAAAGAGTTCTAGGAGGCATAGGTCTGGCACATCACCAAAACACTGAACTGCCTAGGATCCTTTGAACTACAGCAGGGGATTACCATGGAATATGGAGCAGCTAGAGGAGACATGAGTAGAATACACTGAATTTGCTTAACGCTTTTTCCTCCCTTAACTCGCCCTAAATTAAAATCTCCAAGACGAAAATATTGTTTTTTACTCACAGGTACAAACAACTGAAACACTCCCAATGGACCCTTAATGGGGACGGGATAGAAATCGTCCCCGCTTACAAATATCTGGGGATCTGGCTTGACGCTAAATGCAGAGGCATTACCCACCAGGAACAGCTACATGCCAAGGTCGCCCAGATAGATGGTGCAGCACAATTCTTCACGCATAAGGGAGGTGGCTACTCTGTGGGGGTCTTGGTGAAGCTGTATGTGCTTAGGATGCTCAGGATCATGCTCTATGGTTGGAGATAGGGGCTCTGGGAGGCTGTCCTCCCTATCCAAATTGGAGCACACTACCCTGTGGAGACGCCTAAGACTGCCACCATATACCTCAGTTGAGGCTATTTATTTGGAGTGTGGTATTCTATCTATAAAGGCCAAAATGAATCTGAGCTGCCTCTGCACGTTTTGGAGGCTGGTTAATGCACCGTCTGCTTTATGCTAATCTCATGTCTAGAAGTAGTCTAATGAATAAAGGTTATATAGCCCAAATCAAAAGGACTGCAAATTATTGGCTGAAGCAGTCTGGTGTGGATCCACTGTCCTTCACCCTACCTCAGTTTAGGAATGCTATGAAGGGACACCTGTTTTCACAGGGAAGGGAACAATTGGCGGTGGATCTAGCATCAAAATCATGTACTGTATTGTTTTACATAGACATCAGCTTTAAATGGGTGCACCGAGTTCTAAAAAACAATGCCCGGGAAATTACTACGTTTGGGAGTACCGTGAGGTTGAATTCAACGCAGTGAAGACTGGAGAAGTCACTGGGGCCTGGCAAACAATCTCAAGAAATGAGAGGGCATGTCGCCCTTTGGGTGGTTCCAATGCTGAGACAGAGAAGCATCTTCGGATGCGGTGTGTATCCCTCCTTGGGTTCGGACAACAAGCGCTAAGGTCAGCAGGCAAGGCTGGGAATCCCAATGTGGAAGACCTGTGGACTACCTTTATGAGTGGCAACAGTGACACCTGTATTTTTTACATGAAAACTTTCTGAAAGCAGATTTTTACTAATTTTACTAACTTTGCAGCATCTTGGGTTTTAAGGCTTCTCTGTCCCTAATATGCATGGGGGAGAGTGTAATGAGAATGCTGCAAAAACTCCCTTATGTCTTGGAATATGATGGTTTCATTTGTTGTATTTAGGCGAATGGATTAAAAGTTGTTTTGTCAACTGCACAATACTAAAAATAAGAAAAAATACCTTTGTTTCGACACTGGAGGAAACTCTTTTGAGTTTTGGGGTTCAGGTTGCCACAGTTTTGGTATTTTTGTTGGATGTTTGGAATACTGGACACTGCAGTGAGGAATGCCATTTGGTTTCAAAGGGAAAGTCATATTCTTGTGTATGTTTTTGTTAGAAAACCACTTGACCCAAATTCTCACTTTAGAGAGAGACTTTTGGAATCAATATTCAACTCTTTAATGTTAACCACCCTTAGCATCCTGAAACTCTTAATATTTGGTTTGATAAGTATCCTAACACCATATGTTTCTTACACAATTGTAAATAAAATGGTTAAGCCATACCTTTGGTCAATCTCCAACTCTGATAGTGAGAACAGCCACATATATTGTACATTTGAATTATGTATTGTTTCTGTTCCGAGTGCATGCTGTTTGTTGGGTGACTGCTTGCTGTGAACAGCTTAGGGAATAGGTTCAAGTAAAATGGTCTATTGAAAGATCGGCCAGAAAGACCTTATAAATATGATGTGTTTGAGTAAACTGCATAAAAAATGAGAAAGGCTTTCAAGCCTTTAAAGAACTTAACAAAGTCAGGTTTTAGGAAAGGGGTGTGTTGTTAGGGGATTTGCTCCAGTTATTGCACAAAACACAAGTGAAAGCAATACAAACATCTTCACACTGTCACAGATGGCACACACACATTGCTATCTTAAACTCTGGCATTGTTTTGGGCAACACTACTGACCATCATGGGGTGGGACCAAACCTGATTTGCATATGGTCTTTTCTCTTCTGTAATGACTTGACAGGCGAAGAACGATGGTCTAGAGGATTGCCCAGAACAATGCAGGGGTTAAGATTACTTCTCAACCTTCCTGCCATCATCTCTTTTGTTTTGCTTTAGTCACCCCTTGTGGGATGGGTATGCCCAGATGTGGGTGCTGTGCCTGCTGGGCCTAGAGACCCAAGGGGCTCGTCACTGATGAGGTGCAACAAGGCCGACACATGTCTGGGGATGCTTGTGGTCTGGTGCAGAAGGGATGTGACCTAGAAAATTGGGCGGGACCAAGCCTGGTTTCATATGGTCTTTCTCCGTCTGTAATAGATTGGCAGGTAAAGAACAACGGCCTAGAGAATTACCCAGAACAAAGCCAGATGTTAAGATTAATTCTAAACCTTCCAGACATCATCTCTTGCATTTTGCTTTAGTCACCCCTTGTGGGATGGGTATGCCCAGACGTGGGTCCCGTTCCTGCTGGGCATAGAGACCTAAGGCACTTCGCACTGATGATGCCCAACAAGGCCGAAACATGTCTGGGGATGCTTGTGGTCTCGTGCCAAAGGGATGTGACCTTGCAGTGTGGGCTGGACTGCCCCCTTTAGGGGTGGGACCAAGTCTGATTTGCATATGGTCTTTCCCCATTTTTAATGGCCTGGCAGGCAAAGAAAGATGATCTGGAGCATTGCCAGAGGTTAAGATTAATTCTCAAAACCTTCAAGCCATCTTCTCTTGTGTTTAGCATTATTCACCCCGAGTGGGACAGAAATGCCCAGATGTGGGTCCTGTGCCTGATGGGCCCAGAGACTCAAGCGACTCAACACTGATGAGTCCCAATAAGGCTGAAACATTTCTGGGGATGCTAGTGGTCTTGTGCAGAAGGTTTTGTGACCTAGCTGTTCGGGCTGGACTGCCCCTTTTGGGGTGGAACCAAGCCGGATTTGCTTATGGTCTTTCCCCTTCTGTAATGGCTTGGCAGGTGAAGAACTGTGATCTGGAGGTTTGCCATGAGCAATGTCAGAGGTTAAGATTGGTTCTAAACCTTTCAGCCATCATCTCTTGTGTTTTGCTTTAGTCACCCAGAGTGGGGCGGATATGCCCAGATGTCAATCCCTCTCCCCAACCTGCCTCTCCGTCTGACCCCTGTTTGGGCTTGGTGCCCTGTATTGGATGTGCAGGTTGGTGTTTCCACTTGCTTAATTGAATGGCATGGTCTTTCTGCTGCTGCAAACATGATGAATAGGTGTGTTTTCCTGAAATATAAATTTTGGCCTAGTTGTATAATTGTGTGCTTTTGAACATTGTTGGCATTTCTTTTGATGTTTTCACAGTGTGTTAAGGGCCTCTGAGCCCTCTTCGTCACTCCCTCTCCCCAACCGGCCTCCCCACCCACCCTGACCCCTGATTGGGCCTAGGTGCCCTCATAATTCAAGGCCCTAGGGCAGACCCCTGCCTGTACAGCCCTTTTGGCTAAGGGCCCAGAGACAAAAGGCAGCTCCTGCAGAAGCAATTCCAGATTGTGTTTGCCAGTGATCGCCGGTGGAGCTGGCAGCAGAGCCACCAACCAGCAGCGACTGACAAGGTAAGCAAGGTGCGAGAAGAGGGAACAGCTATTACTGCTCCCTATCAAACTGACCCACCTCTCTTATTACTCCTTTTACCTTAATGTTTGTAGTCTGCTGCACTTCGCCCACATTTGTATGTTGTCAATATCGGGCTCTTAGGCCCTCTCCAGGATGCCTGATTCTGGGTGGTTTTGCTTATTATGTTCTATCTTGAAACCTAGAATGTTTCCCTTTATCCAGGAAACTTGCATCTAGGTGTACTTGCTTTTTCTGCTGAATGTTGAAACCTAGGCTTTTTTCCCTCTATCCAGGAAACTTGCTTCTAGTTGTTTTTGCTTTTTCTGCTGTATGTTGAAATCTAGGATTTTTCCCTCTGTCCAGGAAACACACATCTAGGTGTTTTTACTTTATCTGCTGTATGTTGAAACCTAGGCTTTTCCCTTCTGTCCAGGAAACTCACATCTAGGTGATTTTGCTTTTTCTGCTGTATGTTGAAACCTAGGCTTTTTCCCTCTATCCAGGAAACTCATACCTGGGTGTTTTTGCTTTGTCTGCTGTACATCGAAACCTAGGCTTTTCCCTCTTTCTAGGAAGCTTGCATCTCAGTGTTTTTGCTTTTTCTGCTGTATATTGAAACCTAGGGTTTTTCCCTTTAACCTGGACACTTGAATCTCAATGGTTGCATTTCTGTTGTTTTGAAGTTGGGCGTTGTGCACTGCAGTTCTTCCTCTCTCTCCTTCCTTCTTTCCGCGCTCTCCATCTTTGGTGCTTTAAATCTCCCCTATCTTCTCCAACTGCTACTCTATCCCTATCCTATCTCGCTTTCAAAGTCTGGAAGGAAGAAAATCAAGAAGGATCTCCTGGTCTCCAATCCAGAGCTAACTCATCGCTGACACCTTTGTCAACACTTCTTCAAGGCAGACTGTCATTGACATCCTCTTTGTTGTTCCGTCTCCGGACCTTTGGATTCCCCATATGGTCTCAGTGCTCTCCCCTTTCTCTTCCTCACCCATTAATGGTGGCACCCATCGGGAAGTACTCTTGGCATATTTCAAATACTCTAGGGGCATAATTAATGTCTACCTAAATGGCACTGTCATGGTTCAGGGCTCTCAGTCCAACCACCTCCTTCATGATAGGTATCTTCAGTCTCTCATCAACTTCCTCCCTTCTCCTGCCACTCCTCCTTCTACCACCTATTTGGCCCTTCTGCCACCAAAGATGGGTGTACCACATTTGTGTACCCCTCCTCGGAACACGTTCAAAAGTGGCAATCAGCTTCAATTAGCTACCCTCAACTCTCGCTCTGCCGTTAAACACTCCTCTGACATCTGGCACTTCCTTGAAGACCTCGACCTTGATTTCCTCACTGTCACCAATACGTGGTTCCTGGCGAGCTCTGTCACAGGTTTGAACACTCTCCTCCAGGAACGCTACAAGATCCCCTCTAAGCCCAGGCCTAACCGGTCTGGGGGAGGAGTGACCCTGATCTTCCCTGAATGGGTCCCTGCTATTATCATACCCACTCAGTTCTACTCCTCCTTTCAATGCCTCATCTGTAGGCTCAGTATCTCTCCTATCCTCTCACTGACTCTTGCCACCATCTACAGGCCCCCTGGTCTGGTCTCCCTATTCATCTTAGAGTGGTCTGACCTCACCTCTTCTCTCCTGGCCTCCACCTCCAAGCTTCTACACCTCAGTGACTTCAATATTCACCTTGACTCCACTGATACAGCCTCTGGACTCTTCTTAAACCTCTGTGACTCTCTTTACCTCTTCATTGTTCCCTCCAGTCCAACACACTCAGCCAGTCACATCTTGGATGCTCTCAACTCAGCAGACAGCTCCATCTCCAACCCTCTTGCAACACCTCTCTCATGGTCTGATCATGCTCTCCTGTCCTCTCACCTGGACCTCTCAGGTCCCCCGGCTAAGCCCCCACCTGCAATGCCAGTCTCCTTCTCTGTCATTAAACCAATTAAGTGAGTGTTAGTTGCTGCTTTTGCTGCCACCTTCATTCTCTTTCCCACTCCTGGCACTGGCTCACACTGACATAGCCCTTACTAACCTTCAACTCGCCATCTCCAACACTCTGGACATCCTTGCCCCTGTCATGAGGATCTACATTAAGCCTTCCTCCAAGCGCAACACCTGGTATGACTCTGTACTAGCCTTTCTGAAATGCAAGTGCAGAGCTGCTGAGCAAAAGTGGTAGGCTTTGAGTACATCCTCTGACAGACTGGCCTGCCACCTGCTTCAAAGGCAATACAGACTATCGACCTGCACAAAGAAGAAGGCCTATATCCAAGCCTGCATCTCAGGTGCCACTACAAACACGACTGAACTGTTCAAGATCTGCAAGGAACTTGCCAATCCTACTGCAGTCTCTATTTCTTCTCTGCCTTCCCTGTCCCTCTGCACTGGACTAGTCTCTCACTTCATTACTAAAACTCTGGACATCCTGTCCTCACTCTCCTCTAAACTACTCCCTTCTCCCTCACCTGACCTGCTCTCAGGCCCCCCTTGGTCACCTTCTTCCCCTCCCTCCTACTCTCCTCTTTGTCTCCCATATCACCTGATGAGGCCTCTAGACAAGTCTGCTCTATACAAGTCTCATCCAAACAGGTGCTCCCCAGCTCGTCCAAAACTATCAAGGGCAACATTGCCTCCCTTGCTCCAGCCTTGGCTGATTTTTGCAATCATTCCTTTTCTACTGGCTCCTTCCTGCTACTCCTCAAGCACTCCCTTGTGCACCCTCTTGTCAAAAAGCCTTTTGTTGACCCCTCCTGTCCAGCTAACTACCACCCTATCTTCATTACCACCTTCCTGGGCAAACTCTTGGAGAAGCTGGCCATCTCCCAGCATATCCACCACACCGAATCTGTTGGTTGTCTCGACCACCACCAGTCTGGCTTCAGAGCAGCCAGAGGCATGGAAACTGCACTCCCGAACACCCATGAAGACTTGCTTCTAATCTAGATTCCAACGCTCCATCTGTTCTCAAACTTCTTGACCTTTCCTCTGCAATTGAAATGGTCAATCATGCCACCCTTATAAACTGGCTCCATGATACCATTGGCATCACAGACCTGGCTCTGGATTGGTTGACCTCCTTCCTCTCTGACAACCTTTCCAGGTTCAACTTGGCCATTTTCTCCTTCCATCACACTCTCCACCTCAGCATCTACATCAACATCTACCATGCCACTCTAGCCCATTTTATTTCCACCTTCCAGTGTTATGCAGACAACATACAGCTCTCCTTCAAGCTTCCCTCCACTGCCTCCTCTTTTTCCTCTCGCATTCCGGACTGATTGTCTGCTGTTCGGGCATGGTGCACTGCTAACGATCTCTACCTTAAGGCCAGTAAAACTGAGATCCTTCTAATTTGAACCCTAGCTGCCTCCTTCCCTCCTACTCTCTGGTCACCCTCCATGGGCCCCTTCTCCTCATCCTCCTGTCAAGGCAAAAAACCTTGTTGTCATCTTCAACTCCTCTGTCTTCTTCTCTCCTCACATCACAAACCTTGATAAAATGGCCCACTTTCAGCTGCGCCTCCTCAGAGGCATTCTCTCTTTCTTCACCTTCAGTCAGAAACGTAATGTCTACAGAGCTCTGGTGCTCTCCAGGCTGGACTATTGCAATAGCCTCTTCCTCAATCCGCCTAATTCCTCCTTTCGTCCCCTTCAACTAATCCAGAATAGGACTGCAAGATGTACATTTGGCCTCAACCCAGGGAACGCATCTCTCCAGCCCTCAAATCTCTCCACTGACTCCCGGTTGCTAGGAGGATCAAGTTCAAGACCCTCGGCATCATCCACAATGCTTTCTCGGGCCTAGGACCCAGCTACATCCAACTCTCTCTCTGTAAAAACCTCCATGCTAGAGCCCTTCGTTCATCTAGCTCCAACTTTCTGCATATCAGACTCTTTTCCAAGCAGAGAGTTGGGGGTAGATCTCTCTCCTCCGCTGCTGATTCCCCCTGGAATGGCCTCCCTGCCCCTCAGACTTGAGCCGGATCTCCTTAAGTTCCAGAAGCTTCTCAAGACCCTCCTTTTCTCATCTTCTTTCCTTCTCCCCCTCCCTACTAAGGTCCCCCTTTGCCTCTTGTGACTGACTGCATGGTTCCCTCGGCCAGTCTACCCCTGCACTTGGTCTCCCCCTCTCCCCGCCCCTCCCCCTGCACTAGCCCTGTCCTTCGCACTTGCACGTGGACCTTCTTTCCCTTCTTCCCTTCAGGCTCTCACTGCGTTCCCCTGGCACTTGTCCACCTGGCCTCCACTTAGCAATCACATTATCCATGGGCCCTTTTCCACACTGCGCGGCACTTCCCCCCTCACCTCTCTGCACTTCTTACTGCATTTGCACAATCTGAATGACACAAGGCCTAGTAGGACGGTTTTTGTTTTTCTTCATCCCTGTCTGCCTACCCCCTTTTGTCTTGTTGCACCTTGAAACACCTTTTGCTGTATAGGCAAATTATAAATGCCCAATAAATAAATAAGTAAATAAATACGTAAATTAGGTGTATCGAATAGTTAGGTCCAAATGTCAATATAATTACTGGATAAAAGAAGCAAAGTTTAAAATGATTGCACATCAGTATCAATTTAAAGACGTATACCTGAAATAGAAGAGCAAACAATACCTGTAAGCATGCTGTGTGTCTGGTTTTAGTACCTTAATGAAAGGCCTAGAGATTTGATTTTAAGATCTCAAATCTGACTTAAATATTCAAGAGGTATTATACGGCCGTGTCACGGGAGCAAAATGGGGCAGAGCATGAAATGGAGGCATTGAAAGGAAGCTGATTTAGTAGGTACAGTAGGTAAGATTCCGAATGGAAGAAAGGGAAGTGACATGCAATACTACAATAATTTAGGGCCATGTACATTCAGTACATTACAGTATGTTAAATCGCTCATTACATAGCTCATTTACTCCAGTACTGACTTAATTTTACCCTCTGCTGCATACACCATTTCTCCTTCCATTGTTCCATCAATTTCCCCACCACTCCCTTACACTGCTGAAAGTCCATCCCTCTGTGATTCCTTCCATCACTCCCATTCTCCAGACCTCCTATTTACTTACTGCCTGACACCCCTGGCTCTCAAAATGTCCTCCCGTATATATGCCCACTCTGTGTCTACTATAGTCACACAATTGCAAATTACCTGATGTAGTCGCGCACATCACATCACAACAGCCCCTATTCCCGGTAATGGCCATCCGTAACAGGTGCTCTGCACGGGTACCAGTGCACACTACACACTCTCAGAACAGCTTCTGGAATGAGACTGCTTCTTCCATGGTGTCGAGTCTCTATGCAATAGATGGGCCTCTATGGTCTATGGTTCACTATGACCTGATTAATAGCAAGATTACATTGATCCAGTGATTAACATCGCTCCGGCACCTCTCAACACTCTGCACAGAACTATGGAAGATAAGAGGGCATGCATGCATGTTGTTGATTCAGACGGCTCATTATGCTACTGTCCCATATTAGATAAATGCATAGAAGCTGTATACCCATCCTCCTGAACATTGCACATTCCCGTCTACCTATGCAGATCAGGCAATGGCTGTTAACTTGCATTTCTGTGAGACTCTTGCTTGTAAAACCAGATGTGCATCAAAATGTGACAACTCGCCCAACACCACTACCAATATGTGCTTGTTTACAAAATGTTAAAAAAGAGGCATGGGAGTGCATCTAAGATGCACACAGTCAGACTCCTTTTTGCGAATATCACATATTTTTCACCCAAATGCATCCTTCCCTAAAATCTTTGTAAATCAGGCAAAATGTTCACTGTCTCTTGTGTTCATAAGGCACCCTTTTTGATGAGCTAATATGGGCAGGGTGGTAGTCAGCTTACTGGATCCCTTACACATTTCATTTCCTATCTCCACTTGTGTTGCCTGTTACTGGCTGTGTTCCACGTTCGAACGCATGCACGTGTCATGCTATCTTGTATAACATGCAGTCTTTCATGAATATTCTTTTTGTGATCATTAATAACTGAATGTATTAACTATGTGTCAGGAAAGCAATGGCATCTGCCAGTCCTCATGCATTTGAAAAATCACTTTATTACAAATAACAATTCAAAACATCTTCAGACCAAAATCTTACAATGAAATAAGACCTGAAATGTTCTTTTAATAAACATTTCCAGACGTGCTCTTAGCCACCCCTATGTGAGAAAAGCATGGCGCCCTTGCCCTGTGGTAGAAACGCTGTGTTATTGTTAGGAGACGTTTGTAATCAATGGCTCCTAATATGGGGACTTCCAGTACTTGACATAATCACGCAGCTTAAAAAATGTAGGTTTTTTTTCGAGATTTCAACGTGTAATTTCCAATCACTTCTGCCAATTTTCCATTGAGTTTTGGGCGCAGCAGAGTGCACTTGGGAGCTGCTTCACTTGTTAGAGTCGATCTCTATCTACTACGAAGCTGTTCAAGCCTGGATGCAAGAATCCGACTGACTGTTTAGCCAACGTGGCTGGAAGAGCGTACTGTACACACACTGGCACCAGATTTCATGAGTCATCAATTCTACAAATCCAATGAGTTAAACAAGTGATGAGTCATGCCTGTCACTCATCTCCTTGGCATATGCGGCCATTCATAAGTTAGTGTATTAATACGTTTTCGCATTTCTGGAGTAGCGATATCTCTTGGCACGGCACTCCAGGACACATAGAGTAATTCTTAATCGCCTCAGGCTCGATTACCTGAAGAGGCTCCGAGTAACACGTTCGCTGAATCCTTTCCTTTGTTTCTAAGGCAGGTTTGTGTTCCTATAATGGTTGGTATATGCTGTCTGATATTGCCTTGCCAAAAATGTGCACGGTGTGGTTCACAAAGAGCTGAAAAAACAGTGCAGTGTAAACCTTGCAATGCGCTCGGATGTGCTTGTGGAGAAAATGCAAAGGTCGCAGCATTCAGAAAGGGGACTTGCACATTTTAGGATGACTGAGCAAACGGGACATTACAGCACCAGGTGTCTGCAACCTTTGACTGTGCAGATGTTTTGAACTGCAACTCCCATCAGTCCTAACCAGCATAGTCAGTGATGAGGGAGTATGGGTGTTATAGTCCAAAACATCTGCAGAGCCAAAGGTTGCAGACCCATGGATATACTCACTGACATGGATGCCATGAATATCAATTCCAAGGTCCTGCCCTTCCAATGCTGTGTTTTGTATATTATTCAATTTCTAAATAGGATTTTTGTCAAACCGCTGCACATAATTGACAGAACAATAATAGATAATGGCAATGATTACAATGAAATTAAAATGTTACAGAAAATAAAGAGAAAGGCAATATTGCTTAAGAGGTAAAACGAAGATAGGGAAGAAAAGTGAAGATATGATGGTAAATCATCACTTGTTCAGTGCTTTGGAACAAGAAAGAGGGACAATGAGACTGCACAAGGGTTTTTGAAATTATTTTTATTTTTTTATAACATCCTTAATAACTCAGTTGGTTTTCTAGGTTTCTGAGCGTGGATCGGGGATTTTGAACCTCTGTTGCTCTGTGTGGTCTTGTGTCCAAGACGAGCACGTTGCCCCTGTGCTATCCTCCATTCTAGGAGCTGAAAGTAGAAAAACAAATGGGGATCAGAGAGAACGTGACGGTCAATAGGCAGTAACAAGCGAAGAAAGATAGAAGGGACAGACCATGGATACACTTAAAAACAATACAGAGGAAATGAAAAAGAAGGTGAGTATCAAATGGAAGCCATGGAAAGAGTAGGCAATTGAAATATTCATACTATCAAGATGAGAGCGACAACAAACGAACACACATCGGAGCGTAATAGATTGCAGAACAAGGGCCGATTGACAAGCAGGGAGAAGGATCAGCAGAACGGAGCAATAAGATTACTAAGCAAATGAGAATCTTTGCTGCATGAAACCAAAGAAAGGGATGAGTGACTAGACATATACTTGTTGGGACCAATCATCCATGTGAAGGAGGGCTAAAGACTGATGGCGTTAGCTTTTCTGACTCCAAAACTTCCGACGCTTGGGTGCAATTGGGCCTGATAATCTTTAAATGGTACTTTATGTAGAATTAGAAAATGTGGAAGAAATTAATTTGCACTGCTTGGAAAGGGTGATATATGAATTTGAGAAGGATGTAGCTTATGACCCTGAAGTCTAAAACAAATGCATTGTGGAGATGGGTCAATCCTGCCTTTCTGTCCATTGTGCTATCCTCTGCCTCAAACAGTCACTGGGGAAAGACAGAGCTTAGGCTCACAGGTCTTTGTGCACTCACATATCCTGCATGCCAGCCCTTCCTGCCCCAGCAAAATCATAACAACAGTGGGCCTATTTGTGTGAATTGAGCAGGGTCCATTTTCAATTGTTTTCATTTGCGTGCATGTTGGTCCGCGTGCAAATGCCAGCAGTTCTTGGGTTATCGGAACCACAGAATAAATGGCTGCACGGCTTCTTGTGCAGATCCCCGATTGCCACATTTCCTGTTGGTCAATATTTGCAACCCATTGCTCTTGGCATCAGATGAACTTTAAATCCAGCACTTCCGGTGTGGGAGGTTGGGAGAGGAAGACTGCACTCCTCTCACAACTCAACTGTACTTTAGGCCTCCCTTACCACACTGCACTTATCTTTTGTATTTATATGTATGTGAGAAAGAATATAGCACTTGGAACAGAAGCACTGTACACAGGGAAATATGGTGTGCTCAACAATCCAATTGGTGGGTGTTTTACAGAAGTTGAGCAGTGAACAAATGATATGCGAAGTAGTGATGAAGGTCTGGGTGATGGGAACATCAGAAGGGTAAATCACACATTGAAAAAAGTTGTGTATATTCAATATGCAGCTTTACAATTTGCAAACTTTATGGGTGGTTGCCATTGAGGATTGTTTGGGGGATCAAGGAGAGGGATGGTATCCATGTGGAAATAGGGGTCCCTTCTGGTCACATGATGGGCAGTACTATAACTGTATTGATCCTATCACCATGGGGATGCTTCTGAGTTCACGAGAGTGTGAGTGCAGCAATGGCAGACAGTAGGGTGAAAGTATGAAAGAGGTAGACAGGGAAGCCAAGGAAGGGCAGGAGGGTTTGAAATGGAGGAGGGCTTATGCTTGAGGATATTTTGGGGGAAAATACCCTGACAAAGAGACAACCTGGGAGGAGGATGGATGGATAGTGCAGAGGGAGATTTAAAGGCCAGACACGAGAATCTGAAAAGTGAGGAAATGTTCATGGAAATCCGATCGGGGTTCAGGTGATGTGCAGTGGATGTGGGTCGTGGGAGGTTGTGGGGGGTGCAGTGGCAAAGTTCAGTACTTTGCTAAGAGCAGCAAAGGAACAGAGAGGGTGTTACTGGAGGAGGCTGGAGCATTAATCCTTCCTCTAGGGACCGAAGTTGGGACCAGAATCTCAGTGGAGCTAAAGTTGAGGTGGACGCAGTTTCTAAATACGTTTTTAGAGGCTGAGTCTAGCAGCCATAGAACTGGAGATAATGAAATGTTGATTATTAAGGCATCCATGAAAACGGACTCCCAGCTTGTGAAACTTCAGTAATTGTGGTGTGGAGATTAGGCAAAAGGAAATGAGAGAGTGAGAGAGTGAATAAGGGTTGCAGGGTATGTGGCCAACAGGAAGTTCACTTATGCCTTGGACTAGATTGGCATCAAGCGAAGGAAGGAGTGCGGCGTAATGGGGTCACTGTGGTAAATTGAGTGGAGATTTAGGATGGGTCTGAAATGGGAAGAATCTCTGTATCGAGCCAAGTCGGAAATGGAGTTGGGGTCCAGATTCATGTAACTTTTAGTGCGTTGCAAAGTGACTTTGCACTGCCAACAAACACCCTGATTCACAGAGTGGCGAAAAGTGTATTTTTGCAGTGCTTAGTGACTTTGCACCAGTATTTTTCCAGTGCAATGTGACTTTGCACCAGTATTTCTGCAGTGCAGTGTGACTTTGGGTTTAACAGGGAGAGCACGGCATTAAGGCGAGCACAGTAGAATGGCGGAATTCCACAAAGATCTTTATGTGTTGAGTTTGGAGTTGGAGGTGGAGCTTGTGCAGGGACCAGGGGAAGGCAGGTGATTGCGGGGGGCTGCCAATGGATTCAATGGTCTCCCTAATTATCAGTTGGCAAGCAGGAAACAGACAACACGGCACAATCTGTATATAAACGTCTCTTTGGCACTTCCCTACGGGCAGAGAGCTTACATATGTGGCCACTTTCACACCCAAAAGTATGCAGGGAACACTCTCCCCCACAGTGGCCCCCCACAAAACACAGATGCCAACTGGCAATCTAAATAGCAGCAACTGAAAGGAGGCTTTAGAAAAATGCATCTCCTTTCATCCTCTTGAAAGTGGTGGTCAGATCCTTGCCTGCTGATCTTTGCCATGGCCGTCATCTGAACAAGGTTGAGGGCCTCCTTGAAGCACTCATTCCTTGCCGGATGGAAACCTACGGTAGTGGGTAGAGTTCCCTATTCATAGACGAGGATGCGCTGGGCTCTCTGGCCTCTCTCTGGACCAATATGTCTAGAGCAGGGTTGTCCAACTCTAGGCATCCAGGGCCAGATCCATGTCCGGTTTTCAGGATACCCCTCATTACTATTCATGAGATACATTTACATACAATGATTCTAAATGTGTGCAATTTTTTCCTAATGAATATTAATGAGGGATATCCCGAAAACCCATCTGGATTCCGGCCCTCAAGGCCTGGAGTTGGATAACCCTGGTCTAGAGGCTAGAGACAAATAAAGTGTTGGGATAACATATGAAACTACAGATCATTTGAAAACTAAGAAATAAAATGACCTGTCACACACACCAAGATGGCATCATCTTCGAAAGAGGCAGAGGTGTATTGGTCGTGTCGTGTCAGTGCACGATGATCCCCCACCCCGAAACGCTCTCCGTGCATCAACACAAGAAGGGGAAAGAGCAAAGTAACGATATAACACACTGGAGATGGAGGGCAGCAAACAATACATCCATAGGTGTAGGCCTAATTCAAGCTGTGCATTCTGTGTTTAGGCCAGTCCCACCTTTAGGGCCTGATTCACAGAAGCGTTTTAGAATGGCGCAATCCTATTGGACAATGCTCTGTGCATCAGCCCCAAATGTTTAATATTTCTGTTTTATTTCTTTGTAGCTCTGCAAAAGAACATCAGAGAAACGGTATTGGCTATTGAGTCAGGATTGAGTCAATGGGCCTCATTACGAGTCACCCGGTATGGAAATAACGGTGGCGTTAAACCCGCCGCCACCGTTGTTTCCATACCGGGTGATCTCGAGTCCTGCAGGCAGAGGTGTCATTCCCCCCAGGTCTGACCTGGTGGGTTTAACACCGCCCGCCGCCAGGTGGACGTGGAAACACCGGCACCATCACGAGATGGTGCCGGTGTTTCCATGGTCCCCATGGGATTTACCGAATTTCGCCTCCGGAATTCCCGGGTCACCGGGGTTGTAATGCCCCGGTAATCCAGGGAATCACGGAGGCGGAATGGTAATACGAGTTCGGCGGTAACCGAGCCGGAAAAACCGGCAGGTTACCGCCGGACTCGTAATGAGGCCCAATACGTTTTCCAATCCGTGGTGATTTGTAAGGCTAGACGAAATTCCCCAAAAGCTTCCCAGGAATATTTGCGAGACTCAGAGCAAAAAGTTCTATTTCCTATACATTTTCATGGGACCCTTTCTGGGTCCCCCATCGCACATCTCAAGTCAGCGCTATGCCTACATCTGTTTAACTCCACTGAAACGCTTGGACATCTTTTCCACCCTCAATCCCACAAAACTCCAAGAATATATATAATATATAAAAATGATAACATAGTCCAGCGCCCTTCATGGGCCTACCAAGCCCTAGTCGGGTAGTGTGACATGTGATATCTCCCTTTGAGGGGAAACTGCTGTCGTTCCTTGCAGGGTCCTTATTTGTACCCCCCAATGACCACAAACTTCCGCCAAAGAATTCCTGGAAAAGTGCTAACATTTTACAGGAACAAAACCCTCACATTTCGGGTGATTGGAAAATCGCTGAACATGTTCATCCAGTACTAGTAATTAGCAGTGTAAGTATGACTTCAATTTCACCATTAAGAAAATCAGCTCACATGTGTAATGCATAATGTAATGGTGATTGATGTTGCATAAAGAGAATAGGCAGGTGGCCGTGTGCCAATGTTTTGAAGTTTGAAGAGGCCTGATTGAAGGGTCCAGAAAGATGCCCTAACAATTTGGATATGGAGGGGGGCGTGGCCTGGAGCTCATGGTGGACAGAGGCTGAGGCGCCGAGCTCCAGCCGAGATGCCGCATCTTGATCCTTTTCCGCCGTAAGCAGGCATATCTGCGGGGCCACATCGGACCACGGTGGTGCGGAAACCGAACCTCATCAAACCTCATCGAACCTCATCAAGAGACAGTGCCTCCGATAAGAAATCGGGACGAAGAACGTCCACAATCCCACCCGTTCTACCCTACCCCCTCATCCCCGCCGACACCTAAGATAGCAGCCGTTCCATGACGCTGCATCAACTCGAGACCAGGCAGTCAGCTATTCCCTCCGCAGCTCCCGCAGAAGGAGATAGGCGCCACGACCGCAACTGCAACAGTACAACCCCCAGCACCTACCGGACCCTGACACTCAGCATAAGGGCCATAAGCGAGAACTGAGGCACGAATATCACTAGACAGGCCCAGCGCTAAAGTGCCAAGACTTTAACATGTCCTCCAGGAGCAAACCGAAACCCTGCACAATGGACACGTACGTCACCACCAAGTCAAAAAACTCAGCCACCCAACAACTTCACACTCCAGAACCCACACAAACAAAGGGTGCTGATTCCGCCGAAAATCAAACCCAAGTACTAGAAGCCATAGCACCGCTGCGCACATTTATCGATTCCAGAATAGACGAATTCAGATCAGACATCCAACTGATGCGCCAGGATGCTAGAAACTTAACAGAAAGGGTGACGAACTGCGAAATAGCCATAAAAGAGACGACAGAAGAAACAGTCGAATTGAAAACCAAGGTCGCAGACCTCGAAAGGCTGGTCGCCATCCTCGAGGCCAGAGCCGAGGAAGCCGAGGGACGTGCCAGACGGTGCAACATCAGGATACTGGGAGTGCCAGAAGGCGAAGAAGGCCCGAACCCAACAGCATACGTAGAGGCCTTCCTACAACAAGAAGTAGGCGCAGGAAAACTTACACAAGGCTTTGCAGTTGAAAGGGCACACAGGTCCCTCCAGAAGAAACCCCCCCCAGGATCCCACCCTTCGCCCGATAATCACCAAAATACTTAATTTCCGGGACCAAGAAACCATCTTGAGGCGCTCCAGGGAAGAGAGCCCCATAGAATGTGGCAACGCTAAAATCTCTGTCTACCCAGACTATACTCCAAAGGTGCAAAGGGAGAGAAACTCATTTGTACCTATCAAGGCCAGACTCCGGCAACTGAACCTAAAATATATGTTACTCTATCCATCGAGACTAAAGGTCATCTACAAGGGCCGTGCGATCTTCCTAGAGTCCCCAGCAGCCGCCAATATGTGGGTGGAAGACAACAACCTAGCAGAAGATGGGGACACCTATCCCAAGGGTAAATGAGGAAATCCACTTATCCACTCACTTGACACATAAGTGCATACCGCATCACAACCCTACGACAACCAAGGAGGAAACCTACACCACTATTTATCAAACAGATGCGGCCCTCGCTTGGCCTCACACCAGGCACAGGACCTAGCCTCCACGAACAGACCAGGACAGGCCAGTTGCCTGCCCGACCCCGCGCCTGATACCCGGATGGGACTTGACGGCGTGAGAGCGCCTGAGCACTGCGAGAAAAACGCAGTCGCTGGGCGCACCAGTTCCAGTTTTGTTAAATGTTACTCTAGTTACACAGTCTTCACACTAGCGCAACCAACAAGGCAGAGGGCAAGACCACCGCAGATTATAAGCAAAACCAGAACTAAGAACTGAGATCTGGGAACCACCGAGGATAATCAACAACTGCTGAGAAACACAGAAAAGGGCAGACGCACGGAATCCAACACTCCATCGCAATGGCGACAGAATTGAAAGTGATAACGTGGAATGTACGTGGTATGGGATCATACTTGAGAAGGAATCGGATCCAATCATATCTCCGCAGAAAGAATGTATCCATTGCATACTCCAAGAGACCCACCTGTCGAAGGAGTCTTCGTCCAAGTTAGCGAAGCGGTGGGGGGCACAGCGAAAGGAGCACCCTACTCTAGCTATGCTCGAGGAGTTTTCACGTGGGTGAACCCGAACGTGCCATTCTGCCTACTGGGCTCGGAGGCAGACCCTGAAGGCAGGTATCTAATAATGTGGGGAACTATTGAACATACGGCGGTCTGTATAGTGAACTCCTACTTTCCACAACACGGAATTCCCTCACACCTAAAAACGCTCTGTGCCAAAATGACGCATCACAGGGAAGGGACCTTCATATGGGCTGGCGACTTCAACTGCTACAGAAACGGAAACATGGATAGATCCACACCCCCCCAGCAACCGAGAAACGCTGCCACTCAAGCACTCAACGATGCGCTGGATCACCTCAACTTGGTTGACATTTGGAGGGAACAACACCCCACTGAAAGAAGCTACTCATATTACTCGGCCCCTCACAAGTTTCACACAAGGATCGACTATCTGTTTATCAACAGAGAGCAAACCTCAATGGTAGACGCAACAGCATACCTAGGCAGATCGATCTCTGATCATTCACCATTAATTATGGAATGGAAATTAAGGGGACCCAGACCACCGATCCCGACATGGAAAATGCCCATCGCAGCCCTTACGGATCAAGAATTCAGGGAAGCCCTCGGCAACAAACTAGAGGACTACATAGACAATAATAAAGGTTCTGGATCAACCTGGAGCACGCTCTGGGAGGCGATGAAGGTAGTGATAAGAGGAGAGGTGATAGTGGGGGCTGGAGGCATCCGGAAACACCTAACAGCAGTGCTAGAAGAACGAGAAGCTGAAATAACACGCCTCGAGGCATGCACTGTCACCACCCCGGAAATGGAAGAGACCTTACAAGAAATTTGCGAAGAATGTCGCACAACCTGGGACAGGCTAGCCAAATTTGACTTCACAACAAACACGCCAAGACCCACAAAGAAGCCGATAAACCAGGCAGGATACTAGCCTGGTTATGCAAACGCGAACAACCAAGACACACTTCTGCAGAGATCATAACCGAGAATGGGACAACATGCAGGACCCAACAGGATATTAACAACTCCTTTGCAGAGTTCTACTGTAAACTATACTCCCACAACAGGCAAATATCCAGAGAAGAAATCAAGAACACCCTGGAAGAAATTGGGTTACCGAGACTATCCGAGGAACAGAGAGAAGCTTTAGAAATGGAGATCACTACAGAAGATGTTAAGGAAGCTATCAGGTCGCTGGCCACCTGTAAGACTCCTGGCAGTGACGGCCTCCCGCCTGAATTTTACAAAGCTTACGAAGATATCATCACTCCGATACTACATGAGGTCTACACGGAGGCATACGAAGTAGGGATACTCCCTAACACTATGAAAGAAACAATCATAATCCCCATGCTTAAGCCCAACAAACCACCCACGGACTGCGATTCATACCGCCCATTAGCAATGCTAAACTACGACAGTAAGATCCTAACCACTATCCTAGCCAACAGACTTGCAAAGGTGGTGGGAACCCTGATTCACGATGACCAAAATGGCTTCGTCCCGGGACGCAACACCACGGCCAACCTAAGAAGACTTCAACACACTATGGCGGAAACCACCAAGAGAGACGAGGATCTTGCGGTACTCTCACTCGACGCCGTCAAGGCCTTCGACTCCATATTCTAGGAATGGTTGGTCGAGGTGCTGAGGGAGTTTGGATTTGGAGAGGGTTTTGTGAGATGGATCAAGGTTCTCTACAACTCACCAATGGCAAGAGTGAAAACCGGAGGGATGATCTCGAAGCCCTGGGAGATTCAGAGAGGCACTAGGCAAGGATGCCCGCTATCACCGATGCTATACATCTTAGGCTTGGAACCAATTGCCATCTATTTTAGACAACAGTTCTTCGATGCAGGTATTAAACTGGGCAACCAACCCTCCATAATATCCCTATGCGCCGACGATGTACTCTTGTATGTGAAAGACCCACAAATAAATGCACAAGTCATACTAGACGTCCTCGACAACTACGCACTTTACTCAGGAATCAAGTTTAGCAGATCGAAATCCTGTGCATTCCCGCTGGCAAGACTCAGAGGCCTAGCAAAAACTGATTTACCAGTAGTGGGGATTAAATGGCAACCCGAAGCATTCCGATACCTGGGAATAAACATCCATCACACCCCAGAACTCACACACCACCACAACACCGAAATGGCGCTGAAAGGACTCCGCAACTCTATGAAATTCTGGTCAAAACTGCCACTTGCAATGATGGGTCGGGCGGCCATTACAAAAGTGATAATTCTCCCCCGCTTCCTATACTTCTTCACAAACATTTGTCACTATATCCACCCCACCTTCTTCAAGACACTTGAAATATTAATCCGGGACTTCCTATGGGGCCCTTCCAGACACAAACTACCCCTCTCAATCCTCACGCTACGACACAAAGAAGGCGGAATACAACTCCCCGACTTTCAGATGTACTACTTAGCTGCACAGCTCAGCCACGTGACAAGGTGGTTTCAAGACAAACAAAACAATGAATCTACGCTACTAAGTCAAATACCCTCCAGTCTCTTCCCCAAGGAAGTACTCTGGAACCCACTCAAGCAGACACAGAATGTCCCCATGATTGCGAAATTATGCAGACAGATCTGGACCAGAACTCGCTCCATCCTACAATCGAGCCATCCATATTCACCCAACTCTCCCATCCTAGCGGATGCATGCAAAACCACAACGGATCTGAAGGTAGCAAGAATCTGGGAGAGTGCCGGGATCTACATATAGGGGGACATGTTCGAAGAGGACAAATTCAGAGACTTTGAATCGATGCAGGAGGTTGAAGGACTCTCCAGCGGCCAATTTCTATGGTATCACCGACTCAAACAGATCGCCAGAAGCAAATGGGACAGCTGGCCCGAGGAACCCACCCCGGAACCGTTATTACAGGAGATGTACGAGCTAGCAGATGGATGGAAACCGGTAACCCGGCTCTACAGCCGATTGATGGACAAACCTAACCCCAAAGGCATAGCACTCAAAGAGAGATGGGAAGTGGACCTGGGCATGACAGTAACCGACAAAGAATGGGAAAGAATTTTATTGTACCCAAAAGAAGTGTCCCGCAACGCCAGATTCAGGTAGATACAACGGAATACCCTATACAGGAAGTACATGACCCCACAGCGGGTGGCTAAATTCAACAAGAAAGTCTCACCGAATTGCCCCTGGTGCGGCATCGACACAGCCAACATGATCCACATCTTTTGGACCTGCAATAAAGCAAAGACACTCTGGTCCAGAGTTAGGCAGACTTGCACAACTGCTGGCATAACCAGATATGAGTGGCACCCGAAAGTCTGCTTATTAGGAGCTCACCCCAAAATAAGCAAATACAGACATGTAGTCAAACTGATGGACCTATCCGGCATCCTTGCGAAAAGAACCGTAGCTATGGCCTGGAAGTCCCCAGGGGGCCCGAGGTGTGAACGCTGGATTAAGGAACTAGAAAGGTGGTCCGAGGAAGAGACCAGAGCATGGCAGGAAGGGGCCAACTATGGAACAGACGAAGCAAACAACACCCTCGAATCGTGGAAGGCCCTCCTAAGAGATGTGCCCTTTGCTGCAGACAACAAACCCCCCTGAAGGGAACCCCAGAAACAACATAATGCCAGGAAGAGGTTCACCTAAACTTCCAAAGACGCCCAACTTGACCCAACCTCGGCACCCAAACTCACAAATTCACCTACCTCTGCCCCTGTATAGACACTGAAGATACCACAACATTTAATGAAGACGGTTTTGTTTGTTTGTTTAATTCCTTATTTTTTGTTAAATGTTACCTATATTTAAATGCTAATAAAATACGTTTAAAAAAAAAAACAATTTGGATATGGAGGACTGAATGCAAAGATTGCACATTGAGAAGGAATGTGCACACCTGTGTTCATTGGTTTTGGGATCTGGAATTTGTACTTTATCAAACATGCAGTGGTTTCCTGGATCCAAATATGATTTTGATGACTGAAGTCTAATTCATGGAGCTTTTAGCACCGTGCAAAGCGACTTTGCACTGCCAACAAACACCCTCATTCACAGAGCGGTGCTAAGTTTATTTTTGCAGTGCTCTGTGAATGAGGGTATTTCTTGGCAGTGCAAAGTCACTTTGCACCGCGCTAAATGTTCAATGATATGATATGATATGGAATTTATAACGTGCCTATAGACAAGTGTTTCAAGGCGCGTCAAGGCAAGCGAGGAGGAACAGAGGGAAGACAGAGACTACTAGGCCACGTGAAATTGAGATTGTGCAAGTGCAGGGGGGAGGGGGAGAAGTGCGGAGGGAAAGGGGAGGGGGCAGTGCAATACATAGGATAACAGTAAAAATAAATAAAACAACAAATAAAAAATGCGGCCAGCTGGTGCCAAGTGCAAGGGTAAGTGCAGATATCAGGTGTCAAATGCTGGTAGGGGGCAGTAGGGATACAGAAACAGCCCCCGAGTGCAAGGGTTGCCAGGCCTAGGCCCTGAGCATTTTGCTTGCAGTTTTGGGAAGTTGGCCGCTAAAGCATTTTTTCAGGGAGTCAAAGGGGTAGTTTGCATTATCGACTGGAGTATTCTAAGGCAAATTCAAATATATTTCTTTGTATTGATCCTGTAGTCAAAGGACATTTTTTTATCATTAAATGCCTCATAAAAAAATACATATATTAGTGTTATCAGCCAAATTCATAAGAAAAAGAAAGAAAATAATGATAAAGGCATATCACATTTCAATAATACTAATGTAGAGGAGCAGTTGCATTCCTCTGCAGCAAATCCTGCCACCATGCCTCCTGTATGTTGGAAGCCTGAGATTGTGCCATGCTTGACACCAGCAGATGTGACCATACCACTGCGAATATTCAAAAGAAGATACCCACTGAGAAAACCCTATCAAATGTATTCCCGAAGAGATTCTGAGGGAGGAACTGCCTGAAGGAATATGAGAACGAGTGAAAAAGGAACTGGTGACGTCGCGAGAGACAAACGTGATGCAATGAGGATACTGGATGAAGAGAATGCATGGACCTTATAGAAACTGATGAGGGGAGTTAAGAATCGAGTAAACTTTCATATACAAAGACAAGATTGCATGTGTGTGACACACTGCAGAAAATGCAAGCCGTTCAATAACTGTACAGATGCAGCAACAGAGCTGATTATACATAGTGAAGAGACTGCAGGTGAAGCCGCATTTGTATAGAATCTGGACATCGGAGTCATTAATTTAGTAAGCCCGGGACCATGGAGAGGAAAGGCAGAGAACTGTGTAACAGCAGGAATTAGCTGAGATTGTGGATATGAATGGTGAGGCTGTTTGGCCTGGTATCAAAGTAAAAGTATCCAAAGCCGGTTATCTATTCTTGAAGGCGCTGAACGTGAGAGGCTGAATCATCCCTTGTTAATGTGCAAAGAAAGAATACTAAGTGTGCCAAGTTTGATTAATTTAACACATTTAAATGCTGCAAAATGGTCTAAATTGTGGTCTCCTTTTTACGTGAGCCAAGGATGGAAATACAGTTGAGTTTGGATTTCTAGAACAGCGATAATGCGTGCTCGCACTCCCTTATATTCCCAGAGACAAGAATACTTTGCAAGGCCAAGTTCAAAGACAATCTTCATGGCAGAAGACATGGGTGATGAGAGACGTTGGGCTAATTGGCTGGGAAGGTATAGGCGAGTCCACCTCCTGGCACCTGGGTCTGAGCTTACGTGCTGCAAAGTGAACGAATGTTCCAGACATGGCATGAGCGTGCCAACCAATTATAGAGGGCCATGTAACGAAGAGCCTTATAGTTTGAGAGCCAATGATATACTGTGTACTTAATAGTGTTGAAGATGACATGTTTTAGAGGTAGGCATGAGTTGACCACCTGACAGTAGACATCAAATCACAATCCCACCCCTTATTGAAAGTATACTTAGATGTTCCCCTTGAGCCTATCACAACCCTTTGTAGGTTTTTCTCATTTGCCATGTAGTGTGATGTCAGCTATGACACATATTTAGTGTGCATATGTGTTTTTATGTGAAATGAACTGAGAGCTTGAGCGAAAGTCACTTGATGTCTGCTTTAACTCCCTGTTTTAGACAATTGATATTAAAACAGCAAACTTTGCCATTTTCCTGAGTTGGTTCGAGTATTTGATGTCAATGTTAATCTGCAACCCCATCCATTGCATGCACGATACCGAAAGGGCTCTTAGCTCACTAACAAGAGTTTCAGTTTGCATAAATATGATCATCCAATACGTTTTCAATAAAGATCTAAAGTTTAGTCAAGTGGTGAATGAGATTATTATCGTTGTCTGCCCTATAGTAATCTATATGTCATTTAAATTCCACAGATTTCAATCCGTCTTGCCAATCAGAGACCTCCCCCTCTCCAACTCTCTCACTGCTCCTCTCTCCTGGAGTGATCACTTCCTCCTTTCCTCCTACCTCTCTCTCTCTACCCCTCAGGCCAAGCCAACTCCAGCACTGACACCTACCTTCTCAGTCATCCGACCCATGAAGTGTATGTCAGCTGAGGCTTTCACTGCTACCTTCTCTCCTCCTTCTGCACCTCTGGCTGACTCACACCCTGAGATAGCCCTAGCTAACCTTCATCTTTCTATCTCTAACACTCTTGATGTACTTGCCCCTGTCATGAGGATCCGCTTGAGGCCCAAATCCAAGTGCAACTCTTGGTACAACTCCAACCTCGTCGCCCTCAAACGCAAATGCAGGGTGGCTGAGAGGAAGTGGAGGGCATCAGGTGCACCCTCTGACAAACTGGCATGCCGCCTACTCCAAAGGCAATACAGACTCTCTATCCTCACCAAAATGAGAGCCCACATCCAAGCCTGCATCTCTGAGGCATCTAACAACTCAGCTGAACGCTTCAAAATCTGCAAGGAGCTGGCCAATCGTGCAGCAGCCTCTAGTTCTCCTGCTCCCTCCCAAACCCTCTGTATGGCCTTGACTTCTCATTTCATCACTAAAACTCAGGACATCCTGTCCACCCTCTCTTCCCTCTCCTCCTCTTCCACTCCTGGCCCGTCTGTGACCATCTCTCCTCCTCCCTTCTCTTTCTTTCCCTTCTTCTCCCCTGACAATGTTTCTACAAAAGTCTGATCTATGAAAGTCTTGTCAAAACAGGTTCTCCCCTGTTCACCCAGAACCATCAAGGACCACATTGACACCCTTGTTCCAACCTTGGCCGATTACTGCAATCAATCCTTTGCCACTGGAACCTTCCCTTCCCCCTTAAGCACTCCCTTGTGCACCCTCTGCTAAAGAAGCCCTATGCCGATCCTTCCTCTCCGGCTAACTACTGCCCGAACTCCATCACGCCTTTCCTGGGAAAACTCTTTGAAAAGCTGGCCATCTCCCACCTCAATCTGCACACTGAATCTGTTGGTTGTTTCCACGACTACCAGTTTGGCTTGATAGCTGCCAAAAGCATGGCAACTGCTCTCCTGAACACCCATGAAGATCTGCTCTATAAACTTGATTCTAACCTTCCTTCTGTCCTCATTCGCCTCAATCTTTCTTCTGCCTTTTATACAGTCATCCATGTCATCCTGCTCAGTCACCTACATCATAACCTGGGTATCACTGATCAGGCGCTGACCTGGCTGACTAGCTTTCTCACTGACCGATCAGGTCCCACTGGGGTCTTTCCTCTCCTCTAGCTCTCTCTCCACTTGTGGTGTTGCCCAGGGCCCTAACCTTTCTTCCTGACTTTTCAGCCAATACCTGGCACCTCTTGCCCACCGCATTTCTTCCTTCTGCCCCACCTTTCAGTGTTATGCAGCTAACACCCAGCTTTCCTTCAGGCTCCCCTTAGCCGCCTCTTCTCCTTCACTTATTCCAGATTGTCTGACTGCAATTCAGGAATGGTGTGTTGCCAATGATGTCTGCCTTAATGCCAATAAGACTGAGATCCGGCTCGGTCGAACACCAGCTCCCTCCTTTCCTCTCTCTCTCTGGCTGCCCATTGTAGGCCCTCTTCTTGCTCCTGCCTGTGAGGCTAGGAACCTTGGGGTCATATTCAGCTCCACCCTCTCCTTCTCTCCTCACATCTCTGACATCTCTAAGAGGTCAAACTATCAGCTGCACCTCCTCAGAGGGATTCTTCCTTTCCTTACATTCCCCCAGAAGCTCACTGTCTCCAGACCTTTTTTCCTCTCTATGCTGGACTACTGCAACATCCTCTTTCTAAATCTTCCTGCCTCTACTCTCCAACCTTTACAACTTATCCAGAACAGGACTGCAAGACTTGTCCTTGGCCTCAAGCCCAGGGGTCATATCTCTCCAGGCCTGAAATCTCTCCATTGGCTCCCAGTGGCAGCAAGGACCAAGTTCAAGACACTCTGCTTCGTCCACAAGGCTTTCTGGGGCTTGGGACCACACTACCTCCAACTCTCTCTTCCTAAACATCCCCTCTTGAGCTCTCTGCTCATCCACTCCCAACTCTCTGAGGGTCAGTTGCTTTTCCAACCAGAGAGTTGGGGGCAGATCTTAATCTTCGGCTGGGGCCTGCATCTGGAACTGCCTGCCTGTCTCTCTCAAACTTGAGCAGAACCACCTCTGGTTCTGGTAGCAACTCAAGACCTTCCTCTTCCCTTCCACTTTCCCTCTTCCTCTCCCCTGCTGATGTCCCGACTGCTCCACACACTGGTCACCTGGCTACCCTCTGAACTTGAGCTCAGGCTCCTGCATACCCAGTTGCACTTTGCACTGCCTCCCGGCTCCCCTAGCACGTGTGGTCTGTATCTGCAACCCTACAGTCCCCTTCTCTCTGCAATTTAGCCACCCGTTGGCTGCACTTTTGAGTTACCTGCACTGAGCCACATGCTGGCTGCACTTTTCGAGTTACCTGCACTTCTCCCGCCCACCCCGGCACTTCTCCTCTTCCACTTCCCTGCACTTTTGTGATCTGAATGACACAGGGCCTAGTAAGATTGTTGTTTTGTCCTCCCTATGTGTCCCCCTCCTTGCCTTGTCGTGCCTAGAAACACTTGTGTACAGGCGCGTTATAAATGCCATTTCATATCATATGCCAGCAGAACGCCACTGCGTAACAGGTCAATATTACATTTCTAAAACATCAATATGCTTGCTGTTATTCACAATTTCCTTCTTAGTTTCCTTGTTGATACACATTCTTGTAAATGAAAAGAACCGTGTTAGTCTTTCTTAAAGGCCTCCTTCAGCTCAACCAACAGCAATGGAGCGCCTATATTCTCCGATGTCGATGACGCTTGACTGAATACATGGACGGAGCCCTGCGGGTTGAGTTGCGGCTCTTCGTGATTTCAGAGAGGTGTACAAAAAATCTGCTAGCCTTCTGTGGACCCATGACTCCAGGGACCAGGAACTGCCTCTGAGATATCCATCATGGGTGGCCCAACCAGTGGGGGAGATGCCAAGCGCGGAAGAACAAAAGCTTCACAAGAATCTGTTGCTAGAAGAGGACATGCCCCAAACCGGTAGGAAGTTGGAGGCTCATGGGTTGCATAAACATGCCCAGTGCAATCATGTTATTATGTGGACAGTGAACAGAAACCATTTGCGTGGACGGCTAAGATCGGGAGAGAATTTGAATCATTCATGGTGTCAGGAAATGGTGATCTTTTTCTGACTCCCCCAATCATAGAACCTATGCCGTTATAGGGCTATATTGCAAATTCTGTTTACACCCTTTAAAATAGTTTAATTTGGCATATGGTTTCTTTGCTATAGTATGGATTTTGCCACTATAGGAAAGGAGCAATATATGTTGTACAAGGCCACAACATAGAGTTAAATGATGTTTTAATGTTTGCTTCTCGTAAAAAGAATGGAGTAAAGAGATGCTACAATTATGATAAGTTCAAAGTCAAAATGAGTTTTGTCTCCCCCTAATACGTGTTAAGAAAACAAAGTACAGTTTTAGTTAGTCCTTTTTCAAACCCATTATGCAGAATGGTTTATCCAAAAACGGTCTGTTCCATTCATTACTGTCCAAGCAGGAACCAAAGGCATTGCATGGAATTTGCTTAATCTTTCCCCACGTATAATGTGTTTGCGACACGTCACACAAAATATGCTAAGTGCAATTCATAAACTCTTTTCGACATAGCAAACAGCGGTGCCAAAATGATACATATGGGAAAGCACACAATGTGCATTTAAGTTACAAACATGCATGGTTGATGGGGTTTAAAGTACGTGGAAGTGAAGTGATATTCAACGAGGTTTGGCTGAAGGCAGACACTGCCCTTGACATATCACTATCGTATGTAAAATCATTAGGGAATTAACTGACGTTTTTCCTTTAAGAGGGTTTCCGTTTTAACACATTCAGGAGAGTAAATATTTCCCACCAATGTGTGCAAGACCATGGTGTTCTTCGACAGGAAAATTTGAAATGATGCATTACAATTGTGCATTTCACACCTTAACTTTTGTGAACAATTGTTATGTGAAGCAAATTCGTTTTTTCAATTGGTTCTATATGGCAGCACACAAACAAGTCCATCAGCTGCAGGATAACAAATAGAATACATGGACATTTCAAGAATATGCTTACGATGCCACACTCACAATACATGCCAGTATTGTCATTGTAAAACTCATTTCAAGATGTCTGATCCCTACGTCATATGCCATTATGCCAGTGAAAAAATATGTTGTTGTATTATTTGTGCCAGTAGATGTTAGTATTGCAATGTGCCACTTTAACCCTTTAAGTGCCAAGGACGACTATACTCGTCCTTTTTACATAGACCTCAATAATAGCCTGGCACTAACACATTCACGTTTCTTCTGCCAAATATTGCACTGTAAGAAAAAAAAACTCATGTTTCCTGGGATCAAAACATCTAGTATTGCCACTGTAAGAACAGACTATGTTGCTGAGACCAATAATAATGTATTGCTACTGTACAAAGACAATATTTTGCTTGCATCCCTATAGATGTCTTATTAGTGCCACTGTAAGAACACTCTCACGTACACTGTGCCTATTTTTGACTATATTTTAATGTACGAATACATTCATATTACTGTGCCCAATAAGGCCCATTGTGTACTTTCAAAACACACAGAACATGCTATGCCCAATTAGGCTGTGTTGCTACTGTAAGAAGGCATGCTCTCATACACTATGGCAACATACGCTTTAGTCGTTCTCCTGTAGGATCATATTCATGCTGGCTATGCCTAATAAGGCCTGTATTGCAACTGCAAAACCACACTCATGTACACTGTAATCCATAATGCCAGTATTGCCACTGTAAGTAAACACTCATGTTCCTGAGCCTTATAATGCTGCACTGCAACTGTAAGAAGATACTGTCATACTTGCTGTGCCAATATATGGAGAAGTAGTGTGAACACACTCATGTTTGCTGCACCCAAAAATACCTTTACAGTACAGGTAGAACACATTCATGTTTGTTGTGCCCAACATAGAACTGTTAGAGCACACAAATGTTGATATACCCAATCTTGCCATATGCCCACTATAAGAACCTATTGTTATGTTAGCTGTGCCAATGCATTGCCCCGTATTTGCATTACAGCCAAGGTCCAAAGTACAGCCGAGCTACCATAAAAATTATCTTCTAGCACATCTATGATTACCCTCCACACCTCAATCAGTAAACCAGCTCTCCCAGACCACACATACATTACACATATAAACTGCACAGAATACTCAAGCACATACATGGGCATAGACACGCAAATTCACACATTTTTAGACACACACAAACACATACATACACATGCACATGCACACCCAGACAGGCACAACCTCTTGTATGCCCTCATGCAAACATGATTACATGCATACATACACAAACACACACACACATGTACACACACATTTGTTTTTTCCCTTACCTGCTCCTTTGGCCCCTCAGCAGAGAACTCGAGCTACAGCCTCAGGCTCTCCTGGATGGCCTATGAGACACACTCAAATATCAGAAAACACAGTTAAATGTATGTCAAACAAAATCTCCCACTGTGACCTGTTTTTATCCATGCACAGGCACCCAGATGTCACTGCATCTCGCAGATTGTTATAGCACAGGGATATGCAGGTGTGACCTTACGCCATTTTGAGCCAGCAGTACTCCAGACATCATGCCAAGTGAGTCATGAAAGGCTGGTGAAGAAATAACAACCATAACCTTGCATTGTTAAACGGAAATTATATAGTGCCTCCTTTTGATTTATATTGGCCTAAGCCTAGTCGCTCTATGAAGAAAACCTATAGCATTCCTATACACAAAGATAGCAGATACCTGTTCGCGTTCACCCTAGGGGGACGCTCGTTTACATTCACCGTGCTCCACAAGGGTACACGGAGAGTCCGAGAATCTACAGTAGGGCTTTGAAAGAGCAGCTCGATACACTTGAGTTGCCTACTACTTGTACATTGCTTCAGTATTTCGGCAACCTTCTTTTAGCTGCAGATTCAGAAAGTGCCTGTAAGGAGGGCACCGTGTTGTTGCTTATTCACCTAGCAAAGCATGGACATAAAGCTTCACTGAAAAAGTTTCAATATTGTCGACAGGAGGTCGCCTATTTAGGCTATCTCCTGTCAAAGGAGGGAAGAAGATTGACATCTGAACAGATTAAAATAATTTCTAGCATTTCTAGCATGTCTGTCCCAAATACGCAGAAGGAAGTCAGAGCCTTGATACGAATGGCTTCTTACTGTAGGCAGTGGATCCCAAACTTCTCACTAGTGATTAAACCAATGTTGGCTTTGACAAAGAAGGGCATTTCTTTACCATTGCCATGGAACATGGAACACCAGAAAGCTTTTGATTTGCCCAAGACTGCACTGTGTTCAGCACCGGTTTTGGGCACACCAAATTATGAAAAGGCCTTTGAGTTGTATGTGCATGAACGTGATGGATGTGCTTTGGCTGTATTAACGCAGGAACATGGGGGGAAGAATAGGCCTTGCGGTTACTTTTCCTCCACTCATGATCCTGTTGCATGCGCTTTTCTGAGATGTCTGAGAGCTGTTGCTGCTGCTGCTGCGTCTGTAAAACAGAGCGAGGGTATGGTCCTTGGCCATGCTTTAACCTTGTTGGTACCTCACTCTGTAGATGTTCTACTAAATAGAACGTAAAAACAACATCTCACTTCAGCATGACTAAAGAGATACAAATTGATCTTGTTTGCACCGCATATTAAAATTAAGGCATGTTGTGTACTGAATCCGGCTGAATTATTACCTCTCTTGCAAGATATTGCTTGCAGTGACGAAATGTCACATGACTGCCTTTATACCACAGAGCAAGAAACTAAAGGCAGGATTGATTTGAAAGATACACCTTTGAACGATCCACAAGGGGAGCTGTTTTGCGATGGCTCCTGTTTCAAACTTCCGGATGGTACATCCACTGCTGCTTATGCCATCACTACACTAAGCATGATTGTGGAAACCAAAAGAATTTCGCATAACTCTGCGCAGGCCGCAGAGATTAATGCATTGACTCGAGCTTGTGAACTTTCCGAAGGGCTTAGAGTGAACATATATACTGATAGTCAGTATGCTTTTGGGGTAGTTCACAACTCCAGTAGACTTTGGGCAGAATGAGGTTTCTTGACCTCACATGGAATGAAGATTCAATATGGCACCTTGATAGTTCAGCTACTCTCAGCGCTTGCACTTCCCACTCAGCTAGCAATTATGAAGTGCGCGGCACATCAGAAAATCATAAATGATGTAGGAAAAGGGAACGCTTTCGCTGACCAGATAGCCAAACAAACTGCTACTGATCTCTATTCAGATATGTATACTACAAAGGAAGCCACAAGTGTCTGTACCATATATGAATGAATTGAGTCTATAAAGAATATCCAAGCCAATGCCACTCTAGAAGAAACTAAGCAATGGGCTGAGGGGTTGGCGAGATTGGATGATGATGGGTGTTGGGTGGATAACTTAGAGGGAAAATGGATGCTGCCAGACGCGTACATAACTATGATGGTTTCAATGGCTCATGGTCCCACTCACATATGCGCTAGGAAAATTTGCAAAATGTTAGAAAATGTCTGGGTAAATGTTAACATCCTGAAAACTTCTGAGCGTTTTGTCTAGAGTTACATGGTCTCTCTACAACACAATGTGGGGAAGGGTACATCGACACCAAGGGGTAGTTTTGGTCCACCTTCTGTCCCGTTCGAAATGATTCATTTTGACTTTATTGAAATTGAGTGTTGCAATAACCTCAAATACGTCCTGTTTGTTATTTCTGCTTTTAGTAAATGGGTTGAAGCCTTCCCTGTATAAGATGCCACAGCAATGACAACGGCGAAAACCATGCTCAAGGAATATTTCCCTAGGTTTGGTTTGCCAAGAGTCATCTGGTCGGACAATTGTCCACATTTTATCGCTGCTGTAATTCTACAAATTTGTGCGGGATTACAGATCGATAAACGGTTCCATTCGGCCAGACATGCTCAGAGTGATTCAGGTTGTATGGACATTGAAACGTGGAGTTACTCGTAAAGCGACTAGTTTTTAGTTTAGCACTTGGCTTAGGCCAAAAGGAGAGTTTGTTAAACGGAAATCATATAGTGCCTCTTTTTGATTTATATTGCCTTAAGCCTAGTCTCTCTATGAAGAAAACCGCGTTGCAAAGTTCCGATTTTGGATCGACTTCGCTGCCGTTTTAGAATCATCCGCCATTTTGATTTCTGTTCATACATTTTCTGTTCTAAAATGGTGGACTGTGTTTCTAACTTACAACCAAGCCTCCCGACCTTTGAGTTCTGTTAATGGTTAGACTGTCCAAGGGCTGACTGGTTAGACTAGGTAATGAGACCTTGTACTATGTATGAACTGTTGTCCTAGTATTGTCTGCACTAACAAGCCTCATCCACGAATGCACATCGGCAACAATGAAACACAAACGCCAAGCGTGGACACAGGCTGAACTACATTGTGAAGGGATATAGACTAAGGCTTAGCGCGGGATCCAAGAATATACATCGCCATTGTAACTTGATGGAAATGTAAACTCATGTAATCCTTCTGCATATTATTGTATAAGCTGTATGTGAACTAGGCACAAACTCTAGACCAAAGGTTATTAACATGTAGAGGGGATGGACACTATTGCCAAAATTGTATAAAAACATAAATGTTTAGATGTCCAGCACTCTCTGTCCGCTCTTTGACGGGCTGGTACTCATTGTGGGGTGTTGAGAGCAGATAGCTATCTGTTTCTATGTTTCTTTGTAAACTGCGCAGAATAAAAGATCTGTGAATCTTTATAGCCCGTGTTTGGTGTATTTCCTTTTGTGGTACTCAGCCTCGATATGTCCTTGTTTTTACAGCATGGTGCACTGGTGCACATGCAGAGGTGGGGTACTGCAAGCCTTGGGGAAACCTAGCTTATCCTCCACACCTGCCCAAGAGCACTTTCACAGCTGCTCGCTGGAGCTGAGGCTCCACTCATGTTTTTCACTGGGCCTGTTTGGGCTCCTCCATAATGGGTGGCAGTTCACTGCCCCGTCACCCAATATGGATGAGCCACCACTGCGTAAAGTCAGGTCAGAGTATAATAAGGCTGGAGTCTACACAGGCTCTAAAGTTGGAAGAGTAGCTAGGAAAAGGAGTTTGTTATATTGTTTTATGTTACTGACATTTGTATTAAACAAACCTATCAGTCTGCCTTTTGGAGAGGTGGCACATCAGACTATGCATTTCCCACAGCTGTGGTGTACGGTTTGTGTACACAGGTGTCCAGATAAATGTGTCTGATTTCATGACATAACCTGATACCATTGCATTTATCAATGTTTCTCACATTCTCTTCAGACTAAAAACAAGATTTGCCTCGGACCATACAGAAGACACGAGGAGAGTCAACGAAGGTGAGACGTCAGAGGGTTTCCTTTAGAAAATTAGAAAATTATTCAACTGCTCCAGCAAACAATTATTGTCCTTGCCTGTCAGTGTGAACGGTCACAAATATTCTTTTAGTGCAAAAGCCCTCCGTGTGACATGAGCAAAAGGTAAGGAGGTGTTATCCTCGAATACCAATTGATCCAGCCTTTTCCTATTTATTTATTTATTTTTAAATTGATAAAGCGCACAAAGCAGCCCTTGGGCATCACAGCGCTGTTACAAGGAAGCTTGCTTGGTTACACATGAATGACAGCCTGTCTGTGGTTCGTGGGTTACAGGAGAACCTAGTACAAGACGGGTAACTGTACATAGTTCACTCGTTACAGTGCCACTCCCCAGTTAAAAAGCATTGTCATGCATTACCCATGGGAACATATTTGTTTAAGACGAGTGTGCCCGCTTTGTGAGTTTAACAACAATCCTCTGCTAGGGTGATGTGTGCATGGAGACGTTGCTTTCAAAATGGCCCGATGTACAAAGGATATTCAAACAGTAATTGAATAAATATCCTTTGTGTAAAGTGAATTGCAATGCTCCGAGGAAATAAATTATTAATCTGGTCGATTGCCAGTAAAATATTACTAATCTGTTTGGCACACTTGGGCACGAACCTGGCGAACTCGAGCACTCTGCAGGAAACATGGCAATGCAAAGGCATATTTCACTCGAGAGAGGGACGATGTTCACTAAACAGAGAGACAACTGTCAAGGGCTGAGGAATGTCGGGAAACAGTACATTCATTTTTGCCATTTACTCCTCAAAGGGGTGCGGTCACACAGGGACAGAGAGCAACATGGATGACTTAGTTGAGACCGTCGGTACTGGCAGTTTGCTGTCAAACGGAGCATAGCACAGCGTTAATTCTCTGGTCTTGGAAATAAGACCAGGCAGAGCAGCAGAGGTTCAAATCCCAGATCCACGCTTGGAAACCTAACCCAAGTACGGTATTAGGCGTGTTATCAAAAAACAATTAAATAAATAGATGACGAGAGGTTGATATCAAAAAACCATACGTGCGTTGAATAGAGAGAATTTTTAAAGACAAATGATTTAAAGAAAGGCTGGATACAAAATAATTTCTTTCGCTATTTTTGAGACAGAGCAAAGCACAACTGTTAAATCTTTGCATCGCAACACTCGTTATCCTTCACCATCTTGCAGAATATTACAACTCTGACTCGCCTGGTGGTTACCCTTTTCCTTGGATAGATGCCTGGGAAGACTGGGATTACACTGCACCTAGCCTGCTGGTAAAAAAAACTACTGGTGTGTTTCTCCACCCACACGGCCATTACTCCTGTGTGAACATTTCTGCAATGGCCGGGCCTGTTTCTGCGGCCACCAGGCCATTTCCTCCTGGGAACACTGTGGCCCTCATTAGGACCTTGGCGGAGGACCATGGTGCAATTTGCACCATGGTCCATGGCGCAAAGCTGCCAACTCCGCCAAGGTGGTTGGCGGACTTACCACCCCATGCCGACCTTGGCGGGGCGGTAAGTCCCCAATCCCCATTTTACCCTTCCCCATTCCCATTCTTGCCCCATAGGGTATAATGGGAGTGGGGAAGGCGTTAATTACGCCACCGTAAATTACGGTGGCGTAATTAACAACAAGTCCCGTAGCGCCATGGATTTTTCCGCCTGCAAAAAGCAGGCGTAAAAATCCTTCCATGGCGCTACGGGAACTCGTAGTCTGGCGGAGAGGTACGCCATGCACTACGCCGGCGTAAAACCCTCTCCGCCAGGGTCCTAATGAGGGCCTGTGTGTGGAAACGGCTCCAGTGATCAGCTGATTTCGTTTCTGGGTCAGACCATCCCCACACTACTGATTTTGGAAACACCCTGTTCAGTGCATCCCACAAAAAACTCTCTGAAAAAAGACCAGAAAATGGCTTGTCCTTTTCTAGGTATATTTCGTTTAGTTATGTAACGGGACTGCAATACTAATTTGGTATTTTAAGCCAACGGAAAAATGGAGTGGAACCTGATTTGCATGAGAGACGCCCCCGTGCAAGTAAGGTGCGGCCGGAGGGGCATCGACCAGCAGTGCGGGCGGTGACTTGGCCCAGCAGAGGTTTTCCACTGCTGTGGATCGCAGAATGTATTTGTATTTATTTGTATTTATTTGAGATTTATATAGTGCCTTAATCGAAAACACTGTACATAAGAACAACATAATAAAATGGTTAAATGATCTGAAGTTTTAACAAGATCACCCTGTAATCAACCTGGCTGAAGTAGATGAGATGTCAGCGATGTGTGAAACATAAAGTAGACAGAAATAGAGCGTAGAGAAAGGGGAAGAGCATTCCAGTGTAGAGGAGCTGGACCAGACTGTCAAAGCTGGTCTATGTCCAAAGCGCAGCGCAGCGCAATTCACCTGGCCACTGCCCGCAGGCTGGTATGGCCCATCCATTTTCTTAATATAGGCTTATGTCTCACACTACTCCAGAGAAAAAAACTGAGTAGTCTTGGGTGTGTGAGTTATCTATTGAAGCAGCATTGGTGCAAGGGAGAAAGTGCAGAATGGAACGGATCAAGTGTCTCAGAAAGAGACCCAAAAATAAAGCGCGGAGTTCAGCAGAAGTGTATTCATTATTTGAAGCAGAGCTCACGCGAACCAATTGCGCTCCCAAATATCATAATCAGAAGTCACAACTCAAAAATATGGCAGCTCCAAGGAGCCTTCCGATTCAAGCATCACCACATCTCTGCACCTCCAAATGGTGCATTATTCAAAACGTGTGTCTTCAATGAATGTAATAGTTTATTTAAGAACCTCTTGAGATGACCAACAACTTAGGTAGCCATATTCTGTCCAGGTTGCTGCCGGTCCAGAAGATGCAATAACGTTATTCGTGCCATGTATCACAAGTGCCTATGAAGCTCTGTGGAACCAGTTTCTTCTTTTACATGAGGATTTGTGAGCACATTGCATAATTAGTGCAAGATTTCGATTTATCAATGGCGGGTTTTGCAGACAAAATATGCACATAGACTTCATGTATACGGAGACATGTCAGGCAATGCGATGGTAAGCTCGTAGCAAAGATCTGTGTGGCACCATTGTATATTGTGGCCCAACTTACACATAAAAAACTAGTTTGGTATAATAGGGGCTGCCATGTGTCCTACAGCATGATGGGTTTGTTGAATGGTCTTCATTTGCATTGCAGCACTTTGCTTCCCCGTGCCATGACTAGGGCTGACGCTGGAAATGCATTTGATCACGCGAGCTTGGATTATCTGGAACATACATTTGGATTCCGTTCATATGTCTGTGACTATGAATCTCCTCCGCACACAAGCAGGTGGTTTTCAAGAGCTTTGGTTACAAGTGGTAAATGATCTGGCATTCATGAATATTGGCCGTTTTACCACTATCGCCAACCTCATAAGGAGTCCACTAGTACTTCATTTAGCAGTCAATGGCCCTCATTACACCACCGGTGCTAAACCATGGCGCTATTAGCACCATGGTTGGTGCCGGTGTTGTAACGGGTCCGACATGGTTCAATGGGGAATTACCACCCCATTCCAAGGTTGGCGGGGCAGTAATTCCCCATTGAACCATGGCCCTTCCCCATTCCCATTTTCGCCCCATAGGGCTCTATGGGAATGGGGAAGGCGGTAAGTATGGTACCGCAAATTGCGGTACCGTACTTAGCACCAAGGTCCCTTTGCGGGTCCCTACTTTAACGGCTGGTGTAGACCAGCCATTAAGGTCGGGTCCCGCAAAGGGACCTCGTAATCAGGCGTCGTAATGAGGCCCAATGTCTTGTAGAAGAAGAAGGATGCCTTTCTATAGGTGGAGGAATGGATGAAAGATGTGATTGATGAACAGATGCCAGAGAGGGAGGAATCGAGGAGGCTGCACGTGTTTCCATCTGTCTTCACCGAGGAGCGCAATCATCACCATTGGACATATTGAGAGGAGCATCACTGGCATCTCAAGCATTAGTGGCCAGTCTGTGGAGGCCAATACATAAAGGTGGTTACCGCCATCACTAATGCCAACGCCAGCTGCAGAACCTGCAGCACTGGCTTGCCAAATGGGGCCCGGGAGAATTAGCCAGACATGGCTATTGAGTAATTTGAATTAACAACAGATGGTTTAACCCAGATTCATCCTTCCACCTATCAAGACACTAAATTGCATTCCTCCTCACCTGTGATTTCAAATTCAATGACAATTAAAAATAAGTCTTCCTGCCAAGCCACTTCATTAATCAGTCTCAATCCCACCACCCCCACCACATTCTTTTCAACCAGCCTTTTGGCATCCTTTAATTCAGTAAAATAGCCTAAGGATTCACTTAAACAGTGAACTCTGCATTGCTTCCAAAATAGCCAAACTTGTACTCGCCCCGTTGCTACAATTCAGTTGAGGTGCCTCCCATTATGAACCCTGTTATGATGGATGGAGACTGGACACTTGGAAAGCTGAATAGCTATTAGGAAGATATAAGGTCAATATAAAGACCCCCAGCAATGCCAGCACAGCACTACCAGAGACAACTAATTACAACTGACACTTGTAGAATCTCAACAGAAAGTAAACAAGAGCATCATACTACGTGCATCATATTTAGAACACAACAGTGGCTGATGACATACAAACATTCCAGCCATCAGCAGCATTATATGTAAACCAATACAGAACTAATCAACAGTGGCTTGAAAGCCACATTATAACTTTCCCCCATTTCTTTGGGCCCTGACACTGGATGCATATCCTGATTTACTGAAATCCTTAATGTTTCTATTCCTATGAAATCCTCATCATGGCTCCTGTTTTATTCATCCTAATTGGTCTACTACAGAGCTGGCCAAACTTAAGACTTCCACGAGGTCAGCTGATTACTGTTGCCAATATTCCTAACCCTCCACAGCTAGAAAAATCGATCACCTTTATCTTAAGACTTACAAAGATCATCATTTATGGTAAACACCACTTCTTTTCACTTATTGAGACTGCTATGAATACTCATTAATAACTATTTGTAATATTGAAGGACATTTCCCAAGTTGCTGCTTCATTTCCTGTCAATCTGCTGGATGGCTTCTGTGAACAAATCTATGCTTTTTTAATGGCAAACTGGGCATTGAAAAAAAGCCAGTATTCTTAAAGCATCCTTGCTGCTTGTCTCTTTCCTACCCCTAATTCTTGTCCCCCTCATAATGTTTTTTTTTATTTATTTGCTCCCCTTTCCGTGGAAGACACATCTACGTGTCTTTCTAAATTATAGTCTAGCTCCCCTTTGGACTGTTGCCCCTGAGAATGCTGCAATAAAGCGCTTCCATTGTTTGCAAGCACTTCTTCCTGTTCATGGCTCCTCTCTTTCTCTGGGCATTGAACCTCAGTCTCTGTAGTCTGCTAGTGTTACCAATGATCGAGATGCCTTTTTCAATCCTCTTACTCCTCCTAACCAGCATCCTATTATCCTTCTCCATATTCCTGCAAAGATTCTTTAGGCCACCTTAACCTCCCCAACTCCAGTGCCACGCTGATCATGCCTCCCTACTTTATCATCTCCAAGCTGGGTTTCGTTCTCGTCTTGGGGCTGTGCTCATGTCTTTTCTGGCTAATAATAGGCTGTGACTGATGGTGGCTGTGTCATTGACCTTGTCTTACTTCATCTGCCTGCCAACTAGAATATTCTTCTTGACCTTCATTCTAACTCTGGCATTTCTTGAGCTTTTTCCTTTCTGATCATTGTCAATCTGTCTTCCATTTTCCTTGTTTCATGACACCTCGATCTCTGGGATTATCATTTCCTCCATTTATGTTTAACCTTTAAATTCAGCCTCTTGCTGTTTGCATGGCTACTTTGTTTTTTGTTTGCACTTCTGCTGAAGACAGCCAGCTGCCCAAGCGTTTTAATGGGGACTGTCAATCGTCCCTCTCTAGTATTTTAATGGATGGAAATTGATTTGCTACACCTTCACTCTGGCAAATATCAGATCACTGTTTTTGGCAGTTCTCATTTCCCCTGGCATCCCTCTTTCTTGTCTTCTTTCTGAACACTAGTCTGCACTGTAAAGAATCCCTAGTGCTAATTTGGTGGCATCCTCATCCCACCTGGTCTTCCCTTTCCTTTCTTGTATCAGCTTGTATCTCTAGTGCTTCTGCATTTATCGAATCCCATATGGAATATTGTAACCTCCTATAGGTGGGCTTCACTCTGCACAGTCTCAAGCAACAGCAATTCCTTCAGATCTCTATTACTTACTACATTTCTGACCTACAGCGCTTCACTCATGATTCACTCATGCTTCACCAAAGTCTATCATTTCATTTTTAACCTAGCCTTTAGTTTCCTGTCCTCTTGATTAAAGCAATATATATTTATTGTTATCTTTGCTCTGGGCAAAGTGGGCTTCGTATTGTTTCTAGGTTTGCGGTTGCCTGTATGACTGGGCATGCCTTTTCCAATCTTACTCCTTCCTTATGTGGCTCTCTCCCCTAATTAAGGATCTCCCTCTTCTGTTGTCTTATTTCTCCAGAAGCTTAATATGTCGCACTCTAGCCAGCCTCCCTTGGCCCTCTTCCCGCTCCCACCTAAGAAGTCAAAGTACCAACTGCACCTCCTCGGAGGTATTCTCCCTTTTCTCTCCTTCCCCCTGAAGCTCACTGTCTCCAGAGCTCTGGTTCTCTCTAGGCTGGACTACTGCAAGAGCATCTTTCTAAATCTGCCTGCTTCTACTCTCCGCCCACTGCAACTCATCCAGACCAGGACTGTGAGTCTTGTCCTTGGCCTCAAGCCCTGGGATCGTATCGCTCCAGCCCTGAAATCTCACCATTGGCTCCCAGTGGCTGCAAGGATTCAATTCAAGACCCTTTGCATTGTCCAAAAGGCTTTCTGGGGCTTGGGTCCAAAATACCTTCCACTGTTCCTCTGTAAATACCTTCCCACTCACGCTCTTCGCTCCTCCACCTTCAACTCCCTCAGGTTCAAACGCTTCTCCAAGCAACGAGTTGGGAGTAGATCTCTTTCCTCAGCTGGGGACTCCTTCCAGAACAGCCTCCCTGCCTGTGAAACTTGAGGAGAATCATCTCTCATTCCAGAAGTACCTCAAGACCTTCATCTTTGCTTCTGCCTTCGCTCTTCCTCTCCACTGCTGATCTGTCTGCTTTGGCACCGTGCACCTGTTTACCCTCTGATTTCGGACCCAGGTCCCTGCCCACCCAGCCACACACCGGCACTGCCTCCTGGCAACCCTTCAACTTGGATCTGTATCTGTAACCTTACAGTCCCCTTATCTGCACGTATCAGACACCCCTTGCCTGTGCTTTCCACCCTGCACTTGACAGCTTGCTGGCTGCAAAACCAGTTGTTTTTTTATCCCTTGCTCAGCACTTTCCACTTCTCCCCCCTTCCCAGTCACTTTCCCCCTTCCTTCTCCCCTGCACTTGCAAGTTCTCAATGTCACTGGGCCTAGTAAAATTGTTGTTTTGTCCTCCCTTGTTCCCCTCCCTTGCCTTGTCATGCTCTGACACACTGTTTTGGCAATTGAATGACTCAGTTGGCTTTGTTCGGGGGTATTTGCAATTCGGGCTGGATCAGCGCCACTGTGGTGTATGTGCACTTTACAAAAAATACAAACTATAAAATACATTTTTGGCAAACTAGCTGTAAAGAATTATGATTGAGGTTCTTATGCAATGCAATTAAATATAGGTACAACACTGCAAAAGAACCTAACACAGCATGGAAGCTGCAAAAACATTCACGTTCCTCTGACAAAGTCGTTGTTTCAACACACTATGTCAGCTGTCCTTTTTAGGCTGGTTTGGGCATTACAATCCTACAGGATTTTTTGGGGGGTGGGGTCACCGGAAAGATGCGTGTACTCTAATACACTTGTAATTGGAAAAACAGGAGGCTGGTTGAAACAGTAGAGTTTTAAGCCCGCCATGCATGTTAACAACTGGGGACTGAATGGGAAAGTTGTGAAACAGCAGAGCCTTTTTTGTTTTGTTTCAATCTGCAAATCTTCGAATCTTACATTTCGGATTTTGCACAATAGCATCACTGTTTACTTCATCCAGCATCTCACTTACTAGACTGATTCTGCTTAAGAATTGGACACATTACACTTTAGTTGCAAAACACTGGGGCAGTACTTTTGCCCTGCTGAAGATATGTTTTACATGCACTGGACTTAAGAAATGTGTTCCATTATGTCTGCTTCTTCCCATATGTATGCCCTGCAGATAAAGGACTCTTCCAGGATTGAATTACGTGCATACGTCTTGCAACCAATGATTTACAGAACGTTTTCCTTTGGCATTGCGCCATTCTAGAACACGTCCATGAATCAGGACCAAAGTGATTTTACCCTGAGCGGTTCTTCGTTTTTCTATGGAAAAACGATGGCCATCTCTGTGTGTGTTTTCTTTCATTGGTTATGTTATCGTGTGACAACCATCTGATGCAGAAGTATATGGGACTTAAAAAGCGCATGCATCTACCATGGAGCATCACATTTTCAGTTAGTCCAATAAAAGTTATCAAAACTTGATTTTGTTTGAAAAGAAGAGTATAATGAGCTAGATATCATAAACGTATGTGCAGAATTTAGATGTTTTAGTCTTAAATTAATTAAGACCTACCTATTTCCTCATTATTGATTGGTTCCCATCGTTCCAGAATGCGTTCCAAATATTTAACAGCATTGTTTAAAGTGCTTTAGGCAGGTCCCTGTGCTATTCAGACTGTGTTTATATTAAAGTGCAAACGGAGACAAGCTAAAGGGATTTTCCTACAGCCTCTATACGCCAAGACGAAGGTACAAAGCTGCACAACTATCTCTTTGAGGCAATACATCGGGAATCCCATGGGCGTACCAGCCAGGCAGCCCTAATGGCACGGGCCAGTTAGGGCTCTAGGGCTAAGGTGTGTCATCCATCAGCTGATAGGGCTGGCAGAACCCTGCATTTCTTTCATTAACACCTGCCAAACAGCCCCCTGTGTTAAGGGCCTTTTTTGACATTAAAAACGGTTTGTATAGAGTACAAGCAATATCTTGTGTCAAGATAAAGACAACTGTAACTGGGGACTCTGTAGCAACTGCCTCTTTAGTGGAAGCCGGGAATGGTGGTCCCACACAAACAACAATACCTGTACACTCAGCTTTCCTTGCATGGGGGCAGGTATCCCATCTAAATCCAAAGGGAGAAAGTAGGGGCCTGAAAAAGGAAGGGAGACTCAGTAGCGTACAATCCAAATCAGAAGACCTCCACTCTCATACAGCTAAAAACAGAAAGAGCAATGGAGTACATAGTGGGGTCAGGGTTAGGGAATAGCAATCACACAGTAGAGAGCAGACAGTCACAAGTACCATCCTAGAACCAGATGTCCTCCTCAGGAGTGGAACCCACCAACCGTTCCCTATACTAGCTGCTTGAAGGGGGTGGGCGGCAGAGGGAGGACCACTCAAAAGGAGGGACACGCTAATCCTAAGTGAAATATCAGGGCTGTAAGCAATCCCATAGGGCTTGCCCGATAGTCATTCCCCATTAAGGCTATCAAACCTGAATCTCCGTTCACTAGAGAGAGGCTGGATGGGTGGAACTCAGTATGATAAAATCACACAGACTCACACTGTCCATGTGTGTGTTGGAGGAAGGAGGTGGAGAGGGAACACAAGTTCTGTTGTGGATCTTGTTGGTGGCGAGAGTAGGAGATTGCTCAAAGCCCAGAGGATAGGAGAAAAGGTACAGAGGTCTGGGCTACATTGCTGGCAAAGGGTTCTGGTGAGGAGCAGGAGTCTGGCAGCTAATCAGGAGGACTGGACGAGAAGCCCAAAAGGGGCCTTTAGCAGGAGACGAAGACTCCAAGAAAGAAGGGCTGTAACTGGTGGCCAAGATCCTCAAAGAGATACAGGGTTAAGAGAGACCAGGAGGATGAGAGGGCAGAGAAAGAGGATGCCATAAATATGAAGAGCGATGACGCTCACAGGAGCAAATCATTTTTCCGGAGAAGTTATCGTCTTGAGGGGGTAGTAGGGAAAAAAGGGTGATGCTCACAGGAGTGAAGAAGATGAGAGCAGTGACAGCACTGTATAATAGAGTAAGGAAGGTGTTGACACTGATAATAATTCCCAAATTGGTGAAGAAAGTGGGCAACAGAAGGAAGATTGGGTGTAGGCAGACTAGAGGTAGTTACAGAAAAAGAGAGCCTTTGATAGGAGAGGTGGGATGTTTGCTGTGGGACTGATCAAAGATCAGGAAAGGAAGTTTGAGAGAGAATGGGTGAACGAAAGAAGAGAAGAGAAAGAAGCCTGGAAAGCTGAGTGGCAGATGGAGGTTGACGGGTGTAGGAGAGAGGCTCCACCATGTCGACAGATCCAAAGATTCTTGGAGCTTCACCATCTCTTAGGCTCTTGGCAATCTGGTTTCAGACCACAACACAGTACTGAAACAGCACTTATTGATCTCAAAGCCCAGGTTGACGAGTTGAGAGACCAAGGAAAAACTGCCCTTCTCCTCCTCTTGGATCTCTCAGCAGCATTTGACCTGGTGGATCACAAAGTGCTCTGCAACCATCTAAAATCAGCAGCACACTTTGCGCCACAAGCCATAGCATGGATCAAATCATTCTTAAGTGAGAAAACAATGAGGGTGTTCTCCACCTCACCACCTGCTGACCCTGTACCCATCACATGCAGTGTGCCCCAGGGATCATGTGTCTCCCCCACCATGTATAGCATTTTTACTAAGCCCCTGTTTGATGATTTAAACCCTCTGGGCGTCACCTACACTAACTTTGCAGATGACACCCAGAATCTCATCCCACTTTCTGGGGATTACAAACAGGATTTGGCCTTGGTGAATAAGATATATCACATCATCCAGGCATGGATGGCCCGTCATGGACTATGCCTGAATGATGACAAAACAGAACTCATCATACTGGGGACTACACACAACATCAAGAAACTTGGTCAAGACTACACAACCTTTATTATAGATGGCCACATACTTAAAGTTGCCAAGGAGGTAAAAACCGTGGGTTTTTACCTCGACGCTAGCCTAACTTTAGCAAAACAAGTGAACACTCATCCACTGCCTACACTTGTAAGCTAATCCGGTCAGCTAAACCCTACCTCTCTACAACTAGTTGCACCACGTTGGCATGAGCACTCGTGCGGTCCAAACTGGATTACTGCAACGCTCTCTATCTAGGTGCAAATAAATATATTATGCAGAAAATCCAAATACTGCAAAACAACACCCTTAGGGTGCCACTAGGTATCCCAATAAGAGAACATATCTCAATAATCAGCAGAGAAACTAACTGACTATACACGACCAACAAAATAAAACTGAAAACTGCATCCCTATCATTCAAATGTCTCAATAACCTAGCACCGAGCTAACAATCAGAGAGGTTCAAAAAAAGAATCACATCCAGACCCACGAGAACTGCCTACTCGAACTGCCTCACAGTTCCCCCATTCAAAATGACTACTATTGGAGGGAACAGTTTCCCTCTCAAAGCTGCTCAACTGTGGAACTCCCTCCCACCTACCCTAAGCCTTGACCAAACATACCTACACTTCAGATTAAACTGCATCAACTGGCTCAAAGGAAACAAGCTATAGGTTAGCCTACCTACCAACTGACCAGAAGCTAAACCGACCGCTCCACTGTATCTGTTATGTAAATGCATCACCTGCTGTATTGCCATTGATTTGTACATTTTGTAATTATGTAACCTTGTAACTTGTAAGCCTAAAGCATTCCTGTCAACGCGCCCTGATACCTTCGGGTGTGGTGCGCGCTACAAATAAAGAAACAAACAATCAAACAAACAAACAAAGTGTGAATCTACAAGCCAAGATCATTGAGTAGTTTGCCAGACTATTATGCTATCCAGAGCTCCTGGGCCACATGCATGATTTTGGCAGTTGCTTCAGCATCATCACAGGGTCGATCCTTTGACCAGGGATGTGGACATTTCTATGGGGTTTGACCATTTCCAAAAATGAGGGACCAGAAGAAGACAAATCAGACACCATAGTATAAAAGTAGAAAAACAGATTCCATAGTGAAGGAAGGAAATAAGAGGTGGCAGCCCCATCAGACCAGGACTGGCTGAGGACTGTCCAAGGAACGTGGGATAATGTGTAAGCGATATTCAATCAACACGACAGCTAAGTCAAAGCCTAGTCTGGGATGCTTAGGAAAACCCTTATTGATGTATTTTTATGTCCAGTTCAGTACTCTGGATGACAACCCTTGTATAACACCCCCCCCCTTAGTATCCCCTGACCCCACTGAGCCAAGAAGTAGGTTTGTTTTGCAAATTAAAAGGTTTATTTGAAAATGTAAACAATATATATATATATCACACTTTTATAATAAATGAATATCTGATAGTACACTGAGACATATGATGTGGATCCACAATGGGTAATGTTACAGTGGTACACTTGATTACTTAGGAGTAGTATAGAGGATGAGGTAGCTGAAAATGCTTTATGGTTTCAAGGAAATGCAAGGTGGAATAAAATGCAGTACAGCAAATAAACTTGATATGATTTCAAACAACAACAACGTAATCACTTTTTCTCTGGCAATTCACCCCCCCTATGCAATGTAAGAAATGGAAGGAGATGGAAAGAGGAGCACACAGTTCTCAGGAATGCAATCAAATACAATACGAAATTCAGTTCCCCCCCAGCAAGCTTAGAGGAAACAGGTAGAAGTTTGAAACACAGGCCCAAAATGCTTTTAAATGTGATGGCAATGGATGGGAAAATGTGCTAACTGATTTTAATTCCCTCTAGAGATTCAGGGTGAGTGAGAGGTGCTTGTTGGTATTAGTTCAGACTCACTTTAGCAATGCTCTATGAGTTATTACCAGGTTGCAAACGGATTTTAACAAAGGAAAGAATGGAGCTGCCATTTTGACAAGTGGAGAAATTGAGCCAAATCGCAAATCGCGGTAAATTTCGCGAGTGCGTAAATCGCGATTAGGGAAAAAGTAAAGGGAAGTCGGTTCTAGGTTCGTTGGAAAGCTTACATTCTAAGCTTTCAGAGGAAAGTTAAATCTCGTTCCTAGCCCAAACGGTTCAAGAGATACGGACGATTTAATGAAGGTAGATTTTCGGATTTAAAGTAAAACTCAAAATGACAGGTGACAGTTTGCAGCTTTAGAATGACAAATGACAGCTCGCAGCTTCAGAATGACAGATGACAGGATTACTAGGAGGCAGTTCTACTTAGGTTAAAATAGCTTGAATTATATTATTTTAACTAAGAGATTGGTTCGGCACAGTTCTGCTAGGTACTCACAATATAAATTTGAACTAGGCCTCGTCACGGATCTGGTCAACACGTCCGGCGGCGGTTCTGTCTGCTCGGCGGGTCAATCAGGCACCGCTTCTGCTCACAGCGATCCGGATCTCTGGTTCTGCTCACAGCGGTCTGGGTCAGCTCTGCTCTGCCGGTCTAGCCTCTCTGGATACAGCGGCCTCTGGTTCTGGATACTGCTCTGCTTTCCGTTCCGGATCAAGTGGATTCTGGATGTAACACTGCTTTCTGGGTACTGGCAAAAGTTCTTGGCAAAAGAATTCAGACAGCTCGCCCGGCTGTGGAATAGTTTGCAAATGATTTTAAGGATGCTGAGGCCTGCTGAGAAGAGTTCTCAGTTTGTGGGTTTAGGCCCTTGCTTTAAGTTCTGAAGTAAATTTCTGGTCTCTGAAGATTGATGGATGTGAAGTCTGGAGTCTCCCGGCAGAGCGTCCCGCAGAAAATGGAATTGAATCACTCTACCTGTCCCAGCAGTCTCTTTTTATGTGTTTTAAAAAGTGGGTGGAGAGGCTAGCATCACTAAGCCTGCCCCTCTCTTGATTTGATAGGTCAATAGATTCTTTGGTCCCTGATTTGAGAAGGGATAGTGTGTCAGAGTGATGTCATTTTTATGACCTGCAGAAATGACACTCCCCTGGTCAATGTGCACACAAATCTATTCCTGATCCAAATACATATTTCCCAGGTACACAGTTGTTTGACATCACATACACACATCATATATTACTAAACATAGTCCCTGTCCCAACTCTGGCGTTTCTAGGAGCTTGCATTCAAAAATGGCAACTTATTTTCGATTTTAGTGGGTTTTGCAACATTGGTTTGTCATCAAAATTTATACAAAGGTACATTTCCCTTCCACATATATCCCAGTAACTTTCCATGTCTCTAGCTTAAATACAGTGTCTACAATAATCATAATTAGCGGGGTTTTGCCCCAGAAAATGGTACAAATTGGAGTTTGGACTCAAATCATGAGGGCATTTTCCATACTAAGACTCTCAAAGTTGTACATTCCTGTCATTTGGTTACAATAAGTTATCACTGTTTCTATAAAATATATATTTGTTGCAATTCAACTCCCCAAAGTGTTTGGGTCCGCCTCCAGAAGTCTGGGTGGGTCAGTGATCACATGTCTCTCCTTGCTGTCAGAGGGCTGTTGACAGGAAACACTCAAAATTAACATACCCCATTCAACTGAAAGAGCCTTTTGTGTGGGCTCCAGCAGGCTGCCTGGAAGTCTCTCCTCAACCAATCAACAGGGTCATGTGATATCCTGCCTCCTGGTGTGGGAATCTCTGAGGTGTTAAGGTTTCCCAGCCTCTTGGCCTCTGGGAACAGCAGGTGGCTAAGATTTTCAATTAACCAACAAGCTTTGAAGTCCCTGCCCCTCTTGCAACTCCTAAATACAGTTTCCCTGTCAGAGTTTAGACCGCTAGCGCCGCCTTGGGGAATTTGTCGTTACTGCATCCATTTTTGAGTTATCTTGAATTTGACAGGAGATTTTTGCTAATATTTTGATAGGCATCCTTACATTAGAGCGGTGATGTGGAACCCCCCACAAGAAGGTTGTATCTTTGGAGTGGTCTTGTGCCAACTGCGCAGTTCTCCTGGACTCTGGGATGGAATGATGGGCGGCGGCAGCTCATCCCCACATCTACCCAGTCTATTGATTCAGCATGGGTCAAAACCCTTCACAAAACCCCCCCGCCCGACTGCGCTTTGATTCGAGTCGAGGGGAAGTCGGGTGCAAAGGAGGTTTTGAGCCCTTGCGCTGGTATGTCCACATTATCTTCTTCCAATTCTGTAGGCGGCACAGTTCAGCATCTTTTCCTCCACCCAGTTGGATCGATCGGTCCTCCTCGCCGTTCCTGATGGGAATATTGGGCGGTACCCCGGGCCCCTCGGGTCTCTGCTCCCGGTCCCCAGTCGTCCTCCTTGGTCAGTCTCCATGGTTTCATCTCTCCTAGGATGATAAAGCAAAAGCGGCAATGCACATTCCTAGACATTATTCCACCACTATTAATGGTGTGGCGAACATATACATTTTATAAATCAGAAGATATGAACATATACATTTTCTTTTTTAAATTAGGAGACAAGAACATATATATATACAAGAATCACAGAATTTTATATGCTTTATGTGGAATATTTTAGGGTTGGAACTGAATTACTCTGGAGCGGCCCCCTCTGGGATTCCATTGGATTCCTCCAGTTGTTGCAGAGTGTGCCTGGGATGGCAACACTTTAGCTGATTTATATGTACCCACTTGTCTTCCCCTTCTGCCAGACTACCTTTGGGGATGCGGATCTTATACGCTACAGGGGAGATCTTGTCTATAATTTCAAACGGTCCCTTCCATGTAGGCAAACATTTTCGCTCTTTGGCCTGGTTCCTTTGGAAATTGTATAGATAGACCCGGTCCCCCACAGTATATTCCTTCCTGGTGGTCTTCAGGTCATAGTGGGTTTTCATGCTATCAGCTGATCTTTCTAGATTCCGCTGAGCATAGGCAAAAGCATGTTGGAGGTGTTTCCTTAAATTCTCCACATACTCATGAGTTGTGGAGGCATTTATCAGTGTCTGCTCTTGGGTCCTGTAGAGCAGATGCTGGGGAAGCACCATCTTGCGTCCGGTCATCAACTCAAATGGTGACATTTTAGTTGCAGATGAAGGGGTAGATCTGATGGCCATTACGACCAGAGGTAATCGGATATCCCAACTTGGCCCAGAATCCGCCACAAACTTTTTTAATATGCTCACAATGGTTCGGTTGTATCTCTCCACTGCTCCAGAAGAAGCTGGCCTGTAAGCAATATGTAGCTTCCTTTTGACCCCCAGTATCTCCCACATCTTTGTCATTACTTCACTGGTGAAGTGGCTACCCCTGTCTGACTCAATCCTTTGAGGTAGACCAAAACGGGAAAAGATGTGGTTAATCATCAGGGCAGCAGCTGTTTCTGTCTTGCAGTTTGGGGCCGTCAGACATTCCACCCACTTGGTAAACAAGCATGTAACGGTCAACATGTACTTGTTTCCTCTAGACGAGCGAATTACAGGGCCTACAAAGTCGATTTGCAAATCTGACCATGGCAGTGTCATCCCCCTCTTTTGGAGTGGTGCATGGTGCGTGAGGGATGATGGCTGAAATTGTGAACACACAAGACACCCCTTCAAGTATTGGTCGAGGTCCTGCCCCATGTGTGGCCAGTATGCAACCTCTCTTAAGATTTCCAGTGTTGTGTGAAACCCCCTATGACCGGCGATGGCCGCATCATGGGCGTGACTTAACATTAGGCTTCGGAATGAGGTAGGAACCACCCACTGATCATGGCCAGCTTGGGATTTCCTTACCAACAAACCGTCTTGGATTCGGAACATCTTTGGACATTTCATCAACACTCTTAGGTCCTCTTTCCCAATGTAATCGGTATCCGTCAGGGGGAAGTTCTCAGGGTCCTCAAGGTGTTGGTAAAACTTACCAATAATTGGATCCCCCTTCTGAGCTGTAATTAAATCAGCATCAGGGGTCTCCTTACTCCATTGTGCAGTTCAAAGATCATTGTGAGCATTTGTCTGGGACCTAGTGATAGCAGTGGATGGCCCCGGTTTTGCCCAGCTGATCAGCTAAGTCATTTCTAGTTTTGTCTGGTCCCTCTACTTTGGAATGACCCTTGATCTTTTTCCAGTAGATGGTCATCCCATTCGATGTGACCAGATCATCAATATTTTGGATTAGCTTCCCATGTTTCAGGGGTTTGTTATTAGCACATAACATGCCTCTGGTTTTTCCAGTTGACCAGGTGCGCCACGAACCCGTTCCGTACATAATCCGAATCTGTGATTATGACCAGTTCGTGGAGTTGATGCTGGACAGCAGTGAGGATGGCCTGATGCACAGCCATCAATTCTGCCACCTGACTACTTCGGGAACCAATTGTGGATCCAGCGGAGGGTTCTGGAAACTCCTTCACCCATGCATTCCCTACGCCGGCCACCAGTTCTTTCTCCCCGTTGTTGTCAACATGGTAAGAGCATCCATCCACATAGACAGTGGGCATTCCCTCACACTTGTCTTCTTCAAAGACTTTGTGTGGGGAATTAAGGTATGCCTCCATGTTGTCCTTGATTTTTAGACTTTCGTCCTCGAGACAGTTTTCTCTGGCACAATCATGCAAGTCAGCCAGACCTTGCGCGAGGGGACTCTTCTTGTTTTTGTCATATCTGACCTCTACAGGAAAGCCTTGCATTGACAGAATCCAGGAAGTAATTCGGGAATTACTCACATTTCCGGCCCGGATTCTGTCACTTTGGAGATATTGCAGAGGCTGGTGTGGAGTCTCCACTATGATGTGTTCCCCCTGGATAAACGGGCGGTAATTCTTCAATGCCCACACCGTTGCCAGGAGTGCCTTCTCACAATTGTTGAATTTTTCCTCCACAGAGGATAAAGTTTTGCTCGCATAGGAGATTACTTTATTGACCTTGTCATGCTTTTGGTATAATACTGCCGTCAAGCGCGTATTAGAGAACCCTGTCTCCAGGAAGAACACCTTGTTTCTGACAGGGTAAGCTAGGCAAGGCGCTTGTGAGAGGCTTCTTTTGAGTTGTCTTACTGCCTCAGATTGTTCTGACCCCATTCCCACTTGACCCCCCCCCTTCAGGAGATGAATCATGGGTCTAGTGATCTCTGCGTAGCCCTCAATGAACTTTCTGCTGTAATTAGTCAGTCCAAGGAGGCTCCTTAGTTCCCGAAGAGTTGTGGGATCCTTCAGTTTCTGGAGTGCTTCCACTTTCTTTTCTTGGGGACAGAGACCCTTAGGGGTAATCTCATGCCCCAAGAAATTAACACGGGTTATACACCACTGTGCTTTCTGAAAGGAAAGTTTTGCTCTGGCGGCCCTCAATTGCGTCAGAACATAACAGATCTCCGCTATGTGTTCTTCCACAGATTAACTTTTGATGAGGACATCGTCTACATAAGCCAGGTTACCCCTCGCACCCAGGTCGGGCATGGCCTTATGTAGGAAAATTTGAATTCATTGCCGGAGTTGAGGTATCCGAAGGGAGTCCGGGTCCATGTGTACTGCTGGCCCCCAAAGGTAAAAGCCAGTTTGTATTGGTCCTCCCTACTGACAGGCACGGTCCAGTATCCATTGGTCAGGTCTATTGCAGTGAATACTTGTGACCCTTGAATCTGGGCCAGCCCTTGGTCAATGTAGGGCAGAGGCCATCGGGAAGTATGGACCCGCTTGTTGAGCTCCCTAAGGTCGGCGCAGAGTCTCCACTGGCCATTTGGATTCAATATTCCCAGCACCGGATTATTGAAGGTGATGTGTACTGGACGGATTATTCCCTGGGACTCAAGGTTCTTAATGATTTCAGTAAGGGACTCCATGGATGCGAGAGGCAAACGATATTGCTTCACAAACACTGGAGTCATTCCAGGGTCCGTGGGAATTGTTGTGGTGTGGATGTGGGTGCGACCACAGTCATATGAGTCTACCGCAAAGAGATCTTGGAAATCCAAGAGAACTTGTTTCAACTTTTGCTTCTGGTCCAGAGTCACGCAGGCATCAGCTAGGTTGACCCTCTCTTCCACCATCTGCCTGAAGCCGGGAAAGACTTCTGGTTTGGCTATCTCAGCGGCCTCCTCTAGCTGGGTGGAGAAGTCCCTGGTCAGGGTGCTGATTTGGACTGGAGGCTTCAGGTGGGAAAGGCAGCCCTCATGGACCCGGAAAATCACCTCATACCTCCTGAAGTCACAAGTCACATCTTCCTTACCATAAGGGCAAGAAGTGTATACCAGGAAGTTCCACCCTTGCCGGGTGAAAATCCTGTCTGGTGTTGTATTGTCCTCACTGTCACTGTCAAAACAGTCCTTAGGGATTGGTCCTAACAGTTCATTTCCTAAATCAATGGAGAAATGTCGGTCATCAACCGCCATTCCAATGATGGTGCCTGCGGCTAGAGTAATACTCTGTAAGTCGCTGTTATCCAACTCTATTGGAATGGTGTCATGTTCTATGTTGACTAATGGTGTTGGGTTTACCCCCAACCCTTGCTTTTGGAGAGAAGCATTTAGATGTATATAAGCATCAGGGTTTTTCAATTGTTGTCCTCTTTTAACTTTCACTTCCAGGGAGAATTGTCGGGTCCTTTCGTGGATGGTGACTTCCTCTTTGATCTGAATTTCAACTGCATAAGGTAGCGATTGATCTGACCTAAATGCTTTTTCTGGATCATCAAAGCCCATGGGATTATCCGCTAATCGGGACCAAGCTTTGAAGTTTATTAGGTCCAAACTAATGGCAAAGCGATTGAGAATGTCACTGCCTAAGTAAAAGGTGGCAGTGACTTCTAGCACGACCCAACAATTATGGACTATGCTCTTGTTGCCACTGGAGATTTTGAGCATACACCTGCTTGGCAGGAGATGTTTGGAATTGCGTGCTTCCAGGTCCATTGGGTGCTTCCAGGTCCATTTCCCATTTATCTATCAGTTTGAATGTGGGAATGGCTGGATATTTTGGGAGTTGGCGGAACATGTCTTCGTTGATGAAGCTCTTATCGTTGTTCACACACACTCTGGCGAGAACAGAGTCCTTCCCATCATTTAACTGAACAGGGATGAACAACTGTTCTCCACATATAGGGCCAAATGGAGGGATCGCCATAGCGAGTAGTCTCGATAGTGGAGGGCAGAGCTCAAGTCGAGGGTACACACGGGTGGAGTGAGGTGGGTGGACTGAGTCCACCCACCTTTTTCAGAGGGTGGACTCAGCCCCCCAGCCCCCTGCTAAAATGAGAAACATTCAAAGTCCTCTGAATTTTTTAAATAAAGCAAACCTCAGGGATCGAACCACAGTGGTCAGGTTTGCAAGCCGGACACTTCACCATTGCACTATATAACTTCATAAAGAAAGACAAACAACTCAAGCTGAAATGTCTCACTTCGGTACTGCAAGTTCCAGGAACAAATTTGTATTGGTTCTTGGAGTTTAAAACATGCACACCTTTTAACGTTTTCAAAACCACTATTAGAAGAAAATATCCTCTCTTGGTTTTGTGTGTGTGTATTAATTTTATGAAAGGCAAATGCCATTCGCCCTGTGCAATTTGGGTGGTTATGCAAAGCCATTTTAATTAAATGTGCATATTTCACCTTTATATGCTAATTTCTGGCAAGGTCACATCCCATTGTGTTTGTTGAAGAGTACCCCCACTTTAACTTTTAGGACTTGATCCCTTGTGGAGGGTTCTCTCCTCAGAGAGAGAGAGAGAGAGAGAGAGAGAGAGAGTGTGAGTGCGCGCATGTGTGTGTGCGTGCGTGCGTGTGATTTTGTGTGCTGTGAGTGCTTGCCTTGACAGGCTGGCCCTAGGCTTACAGTCCAGAGAAAGGGGAGCCTCAATTTCAGAAGTAGAACAATGCAATGCTGCATCAAGAGGTGCAATGTAGACCAGGGTGAGAGATGTACACGCCAGTCTGCTTAGCAGACAGTCAATGCTTCAACTTCAAAGAATTGGTGTTGTGGGGCATACACTTCAGACCATATGAGGGGGGCATGCCCTCTATTCTTGTGCATGGGAGAGCTTGCTCAGTGTTTTGTTATGGACACTACAAACACCATAGAAGTTGTCAAACATGGAGAGACTATGGGCCTCATTAGGACCCAGGCGGTAAGGGGTTTACGGCGGCGTAAACAGCGCCGACCCTTACCGCCTGATTCCGAGGTCCCTTAGCGCCATGGAGGATTTAACACCTGCTTTTAGCAGGTGTTAAAATCCATGGCGCTAAGGGACCTTGTTGTTAATTACGCCACCGTAATTTACGGTGGCGTAATTAACGCCTTCCCCACTCCCATTATGCCCTATGGGGCAAAAATGGGAATGGGGAAGGGTAAATGGGTTAATGGGGACTTACCGCCCCGCCAACCTCGGAATGGGGCGGTAAGTCCGCCAACCACCATGGCGTAAACATAGTTTACGCCATGGTGGTAAAGGTACGACCCAGGCGGTAACTTACCGCCTGGGTCATAATGAGGCCCTATGTATTAATGTACTGCATTGTATAACATTACAAGTCTTACAGTCATCGCAATAAACAAAATAGCACAATTAACACAATAACACAAATTACTTCCTGATTCACTCAAAATAAAAGGGGTTTATAAGAGAGAGCCCTCAACTAACTGTAGCACTAAATTGCTGATAATCAGATAGAATATCTCTTTTATACACATTCACCTACAGCTGTAATGAAAGCCTCCCTTACAGTGGGGCAGATTTAATGATGTTATGGACAAAATGGTGTCTCCTCATGCTCCACTGTTGGTGACCTCTGAGGCCATTGCTTAAAATTGCCCTTTGTATTCCTGGCCTTCTCTCCCTCCCACATTACTTGATTTGACAGGAGGATATATATATTTTCACCAGCCTGTCAGTGTACCAGGCATTCTAGTTCAGTGGAGTGACGGCAGCAGAAACACTATTCACGTCCTCCACTGTTGCTGACAACCACAAGAGCTGTATGGGCAGGCCAGATCTCTGCCTAACACGAGAAACAGTGAACGTCTTTGCAATGCCCTGCTATGCTATCATATTGAGTCTTTGTGATGCTGGAAATGCATCGGAGGGACAGGGCATCCGTATCCTTGCCCTTTATTGCTTTTTATCATGTGTTCTGTCGTGTTTTCCGCACAGGAGTTCATGTGAGACTCCAGGCGGTGCAGCTCTCTCTCTTTTAGGTTTGGTGAACGGACCCGTGGGATACCCTTATGGCACCCATGGGTGGGGGTACAACCCTGTGCCCCTAGTGTATGTTTTTGGGCACCTGTGGGTGGCCCGCAGAGCAGGGTATGGGCTGGTGGCAGCTCCATGCTGAATTTGACAGGTGCGCGGAGTATCCTCCATTTTGGGATACCCCGGCCCTGCCATTGGAATCAGTTGATTCCAGAGGGAAAACAAAATGGCCCCTGTGGCCTCTTGCTTTCTATTACCTATTACCTTGTTTTCCCAAAGTCCTGGGAAGCCCTGACTCTGTCCCTTCCCCCTGACTGGCTGTTGGGTGGAAGTGCCATACATGGTGTTGGTGTGAAGGCCCAGCCAGACTAGCTGGAGCCTTTCCAGTGATGTGTGTTGTGGGTACCTCCTGTGGGTGCGACCCACGTGAATAGAGTGTGTGACGAATATGCATTCTGTGTTGTGGATGTCTAGTATCTGGTGGTTGACACAATGACTGGGACAGCCCTGCCCGAAAACGGTATGAATGCAGTTTGGAGTGTTGAATGGCTCGGTAATTGTCCCAATACACATAACTTGTTGTGAGTGTCTGGAGAGAAGTGAATGGCCTGACTACCTCGTGTGCCTGATTGGCTGCCTGCCTGCATGAATGCCCTTAGTCGTGATTGGATGCTTGAGTGTGACCCAGCGGAATGAATGGGAGATCAACAGTATATCTGGGGACCTCTCACTGCTAGGAATCATGTTCAGAAGCTGAAGTCCACTACGAAGAGTAACTGGATTAACTGAAGCTTGACCTTGAAACCCCGCTGGACGAGAAGAAGTGCTATTGCTCTCCTTCACAATCTGAAAGCTGCTGTGTCTCCAAGGACTGGCCCAGAGAGGACCTGGTAAGGCGCCCTCTTCCCGAGCTACGAGGGACCATCGTGCACCAGCTGATCTTTGCCAAAGCTCCCTGGTAGACAGACCTACGACAGGCTGCCGACCCGAGACGGGGACTGCCGGGGGATCCCAAAGAGAAGCACTCGGACTGTTGTCCGCCACTGTCGACAACCGCCGTCGCCGACCAGAGCCACCGTGCTCCCGTTTGCCTAAGAACTTCATTTGATCATTGGACGCTCTCATCTGCATCGTCGCCCTCTTTATCCCGCTGGAGAAGGCCCGACGGTCACCGCGCCGAGGAGCATCCGCCGGTGGGTTTCCCGCCACCTAAAACCACAGAGACGCTGATGACTCGACGCCCTTGCTGGGCCACAGTTCTTCATCATCTCTTTGCGGTCCAGAACTATCGTCAACGAGGTTCCCCGCACGCCTCTTCCTTGCAGGATGCCAACGCTCCGTCGTCGAGGAGCACCGCTAGGAACGAAGCTGCCACTTCACTGCCGTAGTTCAACCTGTTCGCCGTCTGACGTTCGTCGACCCATGACTCCTGCCTTAAAAGGAGGGCACTCAAGAAGGGCTGTCGATTCCCCAACACCGAACGCCGAGTTCCTCGACGCCTCTCAACGATCCGTGGCTCCTGCTTTAAAGGGAGTCACTCAAGAAGGATCGGTCGACGCATCTTCGGAGAACTCTACACCACCAGGAACATTGGGGGGGTAAAACCTTAATAGCAGGAAATAAGACTATTGAACAATATATGGACTGGGCTTGTGCTATATATGTTTATTTTACAGGTTGCCCATGTGGGGGGATCTCCACACAGAACTGTGCCTAGCGGTAGGGGTCAGCATTCTGCCTATTGTTTCAACCATCTTGCGTTCCTTCCTATCTCTATTGCTGGTTTCCTCGTTATTGATCTGTGTGACATTTTAACCGTACAGTTGATGCACTTTAATGAGATTTGATAACATTGGTGGTACCACTTTAGAATTGTATATATTCATCCTTGTTGATTTCCGAGTAAAAAGTGCGTTATTGTGATCGTGTACATACCTTTGAATATTAATTATATAAAGACTGTGTTTTCAGTAATACAGTGTGTGGACATTCCTTTGTGGGGGTTTGGGGACTACACTGTACTTAAGAACCAGCCCGCATCACCTCCCGAAAAGCTAAGCCTTGATTGCTCGTCCATTGCTACCAATAGAGAATCTTGGCTGGAATCCTCTGTGCCTCTCCTCTACCATATAGAGAGCGGAAGTACAGACACCACCTACCAGTCTTCACACTGGTGGCAGCGGTGGGATGCTTATGGTTTTAAGAATCAGTCTATAACTGTGCCACTTACAAAATATCTGCACTTTATTAAATTAAGGTTTGGTTGTGTACAAAATAACTGCATTACAAGCAATGGAATCTATTGCAAATGGTAAATTGACTCGGATGAGCTTAGAGGCTCTCCAGAGTGCTTGTGAAGCCAGGGAGTTAGACTTTGTGGATAAGTCTAGGGCTGAGCTGATAGCTGCCCTGGTGGACTACCAGACCAATGGTGAAACTCTTGATGAGGGGGGGGAATGCAACTAATGAGGACTCTGCCCCTGGTGTTTCTTCTGAATCTGTTTCTGGGAATGCCACCATTCCTGCTGCCTCTGTTCCGAACCCCAGCAATTCCTTGGAGCTTGAGCTATTAAGGATGAAATTGGCCTTTGAATATTGCAAGTTGGAAATAGATGCTGAGCTTAAGAAGGAGGAGTTGGCTCACAAGTTGAACTCAAGAATAGGGATCTTGAACTCAAAGACAAGGACACTGAATGTCAGAGAATCCAGCTAGAGAAAGCTAGAGTGGAGACTTCAGCGAAATCCAGTGAGAGTGTCAGGTCCCCAGCAACTAAATTTATGAAAGATTTGGTTGGTGTGTTTGTGGAGGGTTCTGATATCCTCCAATGGATTGAACCGTTTGAAATGGCTTGTGCAATTCATGATGTTGACAAAAGAGATTGGGCTAAGTGTTTGTTAAGCAGAGTGCCTCAGACTGGGTATGACTGTATTCGGAAGCTGAGTGTGAAAGAAAGGGGCCAGTATGAGTGTATGAAATCTGCTTTAATTGCCATGTTTTGCAAGACACCTACCCAATACCTTAAAAGGTTCAGGGATTTTAAGAAAAGAGAGAATGTGTCTTGGGTTTACTGGGTGAGTGCTGCGCACATGAATATGATGGGATGGATTGATGGTTACAAGGTGAAAACTTTTGTTGAATTGTCCCACCTGTTGTTTTTTGAGCATTTTTCTGAAGCTTGTTCACCGGAGCTGTGTCAGTATGTTGCTGACCAGAACATTTTGGATCTCTTTAAGCTGGCTAGGCTGGCTGACAAGTGGGTCTCCCACCGGGTGTCCCCTAAGGACTCCAGTGGGAAGGACAAGGAGAAAGAAAAGGGGGCCTCTCAGAAAGCCGAGGAGTCCCAAAAGCAGTCACAGTCAGGTAAACCTAAACCCTCCTCTCCGAAGACCCAAAAATCTAGTGGAGATAAGTCATCTGTGGGTGGGAAAAAGAGTAGTGGTCCACCTGCTGCAAAGCAGGCTCCCGGTGGTTATAGTACCGTACCCCGCACTCCCGGCACTTGTTGGGACTGTGGGGCTCTGGATCACAAGAGGGGTGACTCCAAGTGTAAAGGTAAATCACTTGGAGTACAGGCTGTCAGCCTGACCTACCCTTACCCCATGTCTGAGGTGGAGGCCACTGTCCTCCCCTCCTCTACAGGAATCACATTTGGTGCTCCTGTAGAGATTTCCTTAATGTCCCTTGGGGCCTGGGACCAGTACGCGGAAGTACTGGCGACTATCCCACAGAACACCCGTAGATTTTTGAGAAGTGTCCTCCAGAATGGCCAGTCTTCTACTGGTTTGAGAGACACTGGGGCAAGCATGACACTTGAGGACCCTGCTCAAGCCAGAGGACTATGTAGGTGCCCCTCTGAGAACCACCAGGTTAGCTGGTGGGCCTCCCAAATTATCTCCTGTAGCCCGAGTCACACTCGTAATTGGAGACAAGACAGCAAAGCTTCCTGTCCTGGTTCAGGACAATGTCCCTGCTAACATTCTGTTAGGTAACGATCTAGTAGAGTTGGGATTGATCGCGGATGGTCTTCCCATGACTGCGGCTGCGGTCACTAGGTCACAGGTGACCCCGGGTCTGGCTGTGAGTCAGGTACCCGAGCCAAAGGCGCGGCCTAAGGCAAGACAAAGGAAGAGCAAGAAGGCCACCTCTGTGGAGGGAGCTCCTTCTCTTCCTGCTGTTCCTACAGCACCCATTGGGTTCCATGCTCCGGACGGGCTGGGTCCAGTGGTAAACCCTGTCTCAATTCCTGTGGGAGAAGAGCCAGAAGACTCTCCTGTGGGAGAGGTTCGCAACCCAGAGGATCATCCCGATCTTCAATGCTTGTTTGCTGAAGGGGGACCCTCCCCGCCAGACTTCTGTAAAGGACAAAGAGAGTGTCACTCTCTCAATGGTCTGAGGAAACAGGGCCTGTCTCAGGCACAAAGAGAAGTGTCTAGGACATTCCGGATTTATTGGGAGGGTGAGCTCCTTGTTAGTGAGCCCACTAAGCCTGAACCTGATGCCCTCAAGAGGTTGGTGGTACCCCAGGTTTACAGGCCCTTCCTACTGCAGTTGGCGCATGAGTTGCCCTTGGCTGGTCATCTTGGTACCAAGAATACTAAGCAGAGGCTCTCTGCCCATTTCTACTGGCCTCGGATGGGAGTAGAAGTGGAGTCCCACTGCAGGACCTGCCCAACTTGTCAGTTGTCTGGCAAGACTGGAGGCAGTGTCATTGCCCCACTGCAGCCATTAACAGTGGTTGGCACACCATTTGAGAGGGTGGGCATCGACATTGTCGGTCCCCTTGACCCTCCCACTTCAGGTGGACATCGGTTCATCCTGGTTTTGGTAGATCATGCCACCAGGTACCCTGAGGCTATACCCCTTCGGACTGTAACTGCCAAGGTGGTTGCCAGGGCTCTCCTGGGCATTTTCACCCATGTTGGCTTCCCCAAGGAGGTTGTCTCTGACAGAGGATCCAACTTCATGTGGAAAGAGTGCGGAGTAACCTATAGGTTCTCCACCTCTTACCATCCCCAGACCAATGGTCTGGTTGAGACATTTTAAAAAACTCTCAAGGGCATGATAGGTGCTTTGGAAGAGCCCCTGAGGAGGAAATGGGATCTCCTCCTGCCATGCCTGCTGTTTGCTTACAGAGAGGTACCTCAAGAGGGTGTTGGTTTCAGCCCCTTTGAGTTACTCTTTGGACATCCCATGAGGGGGCCCCTTGCCTTGATCAGAGAAGGTTTGGAAGCCACCCCTTCAGGTCTCGCCAAGCAAGTGGGGGACTATGTGTTAGGCCTCAGACAGAGGATGACACAGATGATGGGTCAAGCAACAGCGAATCTCAAGGCCAGCCAGGAATTGAAAAAATACTGGCATGACCTTAAAGCATCGCAAGTGGATTGGACTCCGGGACAGGAGGTTCTCGGGATGGAGCCTACCAAGCCTCGATCATTGGCAGATAAATGGACTGGACCCTTCAGGATAATCTCCAAGATGAGCGAGGTCAATTATCTGGTTTACATGGGAATCCCAGGGGTAGCCCCTCAGGTATTCCATGTTAATAGGCTCAAGCCTTTCCACAGGCAAGCCAAAGTCTCATGTCTCTTGCTGGCTTCAGAGCAAGAAGAGGATGAGAGTGAGCCCCTTCCTGATTTGCTGCATAGCAACCCTCAGGATTGCTCAGTGGAGGGAGTGCAGCTCTCTCCAGATTTGACAACCGAGCAGCAGAGGGCCTGCAGGACTTTGCTCCAGCAGTATGCCTCTCTGTTTTCACTGATGCCAGGCCTTACACCATGGTGTAAGCACGAGATTGACACTGGTGACAACGTGCCTGTCAAGAGCAGGAGCTACCGAATGTCAGATACGGTTAAGAACCACATCCAGGCTGAGGTCGCCAAGATGTTGGATCTGGGTGTTATTGAACCCTCAACCAGTCCCTGGTCCAGTCCCGTGGTCCTTGTCCCCAAGGCAAGTTCCCAGGCAGGTACCAAGGATTGGAGGTTCTGTGTGGACTACCGAGGAGGCATTGCTGTCACCAAATGTATGCGCACCCTTTGCCCAGGGCTGATGACCTCGTAGACACCATAGGTGCTGCCAAATTTGTGAGCACCTTTGACCTCACCTCAGGCTATTGGCAAATAGCACTGACAGACCATGCCAAGGAAAAGACAGCGTTCTCAACACCAGAGGGACTCTACCAGTTTAGGGTCATGCCTTTTGGGTTGAAGAATGCCCCTGCCACCTTCCAGAGATTGGTCAATCATGCTCTCAGTGGGCTGGAAGCCTTTTGTGTGGCTTATTTAGACGACATTGCCGTCTACAGTTCCACTTGGGAAGAGCACTTGACACATCTGGGTAGGGTGTTGCAGGCCTTGAAAAGGGCTAACCTCACTATCAAGGCCACCAAGTGCCAGTTAGCTCAGGGGAAAGTCACGTATCTTGGTCATGAGCTAGGAGGGGGTCAAATCCAACCTCTCCCCAGTAAGGTAAGGATGTACAGGACTGGGAGGCTCCCACTACTCAAACCCAGGTGAGAGCCTTTTTGGGCCTCACTGGGTATTATCGCAATTTCATGGCGAACTATGGGACCATAGCTGCACCACTGACAGCTCTGACTTCACCCAAACAACCTAGGAAGGTTAAATGGACTCAAGACTGTCAGAGGGCCTTTGATGGCTTGAAAGAAAGTCTGTGTAGGGCACCTGTGTTGTGTGCGCCTGACTACAGCCGACCCTTTATCGTCCAGACGGATGCCTGCGACACAGGAATTGGAGCTGTCTTGTCCCAGTTAGATGACAAAGGGAGTGAACATCTTATCATATTCATCAGTAGACAACTCAAGGGTAGAGAATTTAGGTGGGCTACTGTTGAAAAGGAATGTTTTAGTATAGTTTGGAGCCTTAGGCATTTTAGGCCCTACCTTACGGGGTCTACCTTCAAGGTCCAAACAGATCATAAGCCCCTGAAGTGGCTTATGCAGATGAAGGGTGAGAACCCGAAACTGCTCAGGTGGTCCATTAGCCTGCAAGGGCTAGACTTCACCATAGAGCACAGACCAGGGAAGAGTCACAATAATGCAGATGGCCTTTCCAGAAGGTATGTTGCCCGTCTGGATGAGGGTGTCTATCCCGTGGGAGATTAGGCACCCTCCACCTCAGTCTGGGGGGGCGACTGTGATGCTGGAAATGCATCGGAGGGACAGGGCCTCTGTATCCTTGTCCTTTACTGCTTTTTATCGTGTGTTCTGTCGTGTTTTCTGCGCAGGTGTTCATGTGAGACTCCTGGTGGTGCAGTTCTCTCTCTTTTAGGTTTGGTGAACGGACCCGTGGGATACCCTTATGGCACCCATGGGTGGGGGTACAACCCTGTGCCCCTAGTGTATGTTTTTGGGCACCTGTGGGTGGCCCGCAGAGCAGGGTATGGGCTGGTGGCAGCTCCATGCTGAATTTGACAGGTGCACGGAGTATCCTCCATTTTGGGATACCCCGGCCCTGCCATTGGAATGAGTTGATTCCTGATGGAAAACAAGGTGGCCCTGCGGCCTCTTGCTTTCTATTACCTATTACCTTGTTTTCCCAAAGTCCTGGGAAGCCCTGACTCTCTCCCTTCCCCCTGACTGGCTGTTAGGTGGAAGTGCCATATATGGTGTTGTTGTGAAGACCCGGCCAGACTAGCTGGAGCCTTCCCAGTGATGTATGTTGTGGGTACCTCCTGTGGGTGCGACCCGGGTGAATAGAGTGTGTGACGAATATGCATTCTGTGTTGTGGATGTCTAGTATCTGGTGGTTGACACAATGACTGAGACAGCCCTGCCCGAAACCGGTATGAATGCAGTTTGGAGTGTTGAATGGCTCGGTACTTGTCCCAATACACATAACATGTTTTGAGTGTCTGGAGAGAAGTGAATGGCCTGAATACCTTGTGTGCCTGATTGGCTGCCTGCCTGCATGAATGCCCTTAGTCGTGATTGGATGCTTGAGTGTGACCCAGTGGAATTAATGGGAGATCAACAGTATATCTGGGGACCTCTCACTGCTAGGAATCGTGTTCAGAAGCTGAAGTCCACTACGACGAGTAACTGGAGTAACTGAAGCTTGACCTTGAAGCCCCGCTGGACGAGAAGAAGTGCTGTTGCTCTCCTTCACAATCTGAAAGCTGCTTTGTCTCCAAGGACTGACCCAGAAAGGACCTGGTAAGGCGCCCTCTTCCCGAGCTATGAGGGACCATCGTGCACCAGCTGATATTTGCCAAAGCTCCCTGGTAGACAGACCTACGACACGCTGCCGACCCGAGACGGGGACTGCCGCAGAATCCCAAAGAGAAGCACTCGGACTGTTGTCCGGCACTGTCGACGACCGCCATCGCTGACCGGAGCCACCGTGCTCCAGTTTGTCTAAGAATTTCATTTGATCATCGGACGCTCTCGTCTGCATCGTCGCCCACTTTATCCCGCTGGAGAAGGCCCAACCGGCGACGCGCCGAGGAGCATCCACCGGTGGGTTTCCTGCCACCTAAAGACCACAGAGACGCCGACGACTCGATGCCCTTGCTGGGCGACAGTTCTTCATCATCTCTTTGCGGTCCAGATCTATCGTCACCAAGGTGACCCACACGCCTCTTCCTTGCAGGACGCCAACGCTCCGTCGTCGAGGAGCACCGCTAGGAACGAAGCTGCCACTTCACTGCCGTAGTTCAACCTGTTCGCCGTCGGACATTCGACGACCCGTGACTCCTGCCTTAAAGGGAGGGCAATCAAGAAGGGCCGTCGATTCCTCGACACCGAACGCCAAGTTCCTCGACGCCTCTCGACGATCCGTGGCTCCTGCTTTAAAGGGAGTCACTCAAGAAGGATCGGTCGACGCATCTTCGGAGAACTCTACTCCACCAGGTACATTGGGGGGTAAAACCTTAATAGGAGGAAATAAGACTATTGAACAATATATGGACTGGGCTTTTGCTATATATCTTTATTTTACAGGTTGCCCAGGTGGGGGGATCTCCACACAGAACTGTGCCTAGCGGTAGGGGTCAGCATTCTGCCTATTGTTTCAACCATCTTGCGTTCATTCCTATCTCTATTGCTGGTTTCCTCGTTATTGATCTGTGTGACATTTTAACCGTACAGTTGATGCACTTTAATGAGATTCGATAACACTGGTGGTACCACTTTAGAATTGTATATATTTATCATTGTTGATTTCCGAGTACAAAGCGCGTTATTGTGATCGTGTACATACCTTTGAATATTAATTATATAAAGACTGTGTTTTCAGTAATACAGTATGTGGACATTCCTTTGTGGGGGTTCGGGGACTACACTGTACTCAAGAACCAGCCCGCATCACCTCCCGAAAAGCTAGGCCTTGATTGCTCATCCATTGCTACCAATAGAGAATCTTGGCTGGGGTCCTCTGTGCCTCTCCTCTACCATATAGAGAGCGGAAGTACAGACACCCCCTACCAGTCTTTACAGTCTTGTATAGTACAACCTCAGACATTTTCAAGGTTTCTTGGTGCTTTTGGATCTTAAAGATGCGTGGTATTGGACTAACAAAGGAGTAGTGGGAGCAGGGCGGTGTTGTTTTATTGTGTTTTTTTATTGCAATGGTGTGTCCACTCTTAAATGTTAGGGCTCTCTGTGGTGTGTACGTTTCAGATATGTTATGAGTGGCCAATGTTCACTGCAGGTTGATAATCTAACTTATTTGTGTGATTGTGTGATTTCTGTTCTGTCTGGCAGGGTAGCAATTAATGAGAGTGTGGAGATTTGTGTTGACATATCTGTTGCAGGTTGGTGTTGTGTTAAGGGACATTTTATGTACACACATGGCTCTTCGAGTGGTGTAGGTTTTGTAGTGCTCACCTGTATTTCGATGCTGGAGTTATGTGTCGATATGTGCTGTTGGTTGGATGAGGGAGGTAGAATGATTTTGAGATGTTTTGTGTTACTGTACTCTCCACAGCAGACCTCTCAATATCAACTGAGAACAGCCAATTTTTTCATATGGAAATATCACAGTTGCTCACGTGTATTTGTTTACATCCATCCATTCCCCAGTCGTTATGCCATATTATGCAATGTTAGACTAAGTCATGCTATGTCGCGCTGCTCAATGCCATTGTATAATATCAGGTCCCATAAATTGTAGTCAGTTTCTCGGGGCTTCCCTTCTGACATCCGAAAGACATTGCAACTTAAGCGATACTTCGGTTTACATCAGATAATAGTACAATGCAACTAGACATACGCAATTATCTAGAAGCTGACAGAGCCAACCCCACACCAAGTCACAACCACATCATTACCATGCTGGTAAGTGGCAAACGAAATATGCATTTTCTCCTTCAATCCTATCAAGTTTACAAGCTGTGTCATTGTCCCAATGTGCTTTAAATTGCTATGTTTGGTCCAAGCTTGATACTAGCTCCCACAAACATTGCTTGGCTGAGAATTCTCGCTAACCAAAACTTTATTTCCCCCATTCCCAGACAGTACTGTAAATTACTCCCACTCCCAGACAGTACTGTAAATTACCCACTGCCCCCACATTTGAAGCGCTAGCCCCACACCCTGAAGTTTCGGTCTAGTTGCCCCTATCCTCAACCTTCAAATCTGCTATGTGCCGTGCTGATTCAATCCAAAAGACTTTAGATATTGATCCTAAAATGCTGTTCAAGTGTCAGTACGTTGGGATCTATAGAATCCTAATAGTTTCAAAATGTGCTAGATCTCCTCAAAAGTACATTTTCTGCTGTTCCAAAGTATTCTTCCCTACTCTAGCAGACGTAGGCTGTCAAAACACTTCAGGGCTGCAAAGCTTCGTCGCTATTTTTTCATACTTTTCAATGAGATGTAACAACACTGGATTCTAACTATTCCACTTCTATCAGGAATATTTCACCACCCCCTTCTTATATTACAGGGTCTGCAGTAGTGACCCTGTAGTTATGCTTACGTTTCTCAACCCATAGGAAGAGCAGTTTTTGGGCACCTTTTAACTTTGGCGCTGTTCATCAAATCCTTGTGAAACTTTGCAAAAAAGTATACAGCCACCTCTGAATTATTCTATGTTTTTTTATGGGATTTCGTCAAAGAGGTAGTATAAGGGGCTCCCATAACCTCTGAAATCTGGATAGACATGAAAGGCAAAGAAGTATGGTCGCGGCTAAAGCCCAGACTGCTGGACGGAATTTCACTAAACTTGCGCAAGGAGCTGGGGCCTGGTTCCGAAAGCATGCTTTTTCAAAGCTGGTGTTAATAAGTCCATGAAATTATTTTAAAATTCCCAAAATGTAGGTAAAGAAAATGTGTGATATCTCCATCTGGGCTGCAAACTCACTTGCTGGTTCAGTGTCAATGGACTCCTCTGAGTCAAACAGGGAGCCGCATAACTTTTACAGACATTGTATGCACCCACTGATTGGTCAATTGAAAAGATGAGGTGCATCAGAAATGTGGAAAAGGACGCCATGTTGGATTCGTGAACCGTGCCCGTAGTCCGCGAACATCCCAGTAAAAACCTATTAACAACACATTATTACACTTGTCAAACAAATGAAACTATATCTGGGGAGTTGGGGAGTGACGAGGCTGTGATAGGATATGTCCAGAAAACACCAAAAATCAGATGTTTGTTCTTCTGATGTTCGGGGACATTGCCGTGATGTTTGCAAACTTCAGAAATATTTGAGGACATCAATGCATATGTGTGCAATACAGGGTTGGTGAACAGCAGTTATTAGACGGCTTATAACTTTAACGCTGTTCAAAGAAACTGCATGAAATTTGTCATGAAACTATAGACCCAACTTTGAATGTTGTTGCAAGGTTTGGTGCCATTTTGTCAAGAAGGGGCAAAATTAGAGGGAGGTCTCCACATTTTTGGATGGCTCATAACTTTGGTGCCATTTGACATACAAAAGTTTGCAAACATATTACAGACCAAACTTTGAATGTGTGTGCAAAGTTTAAAACCTCTCATGTGCCAGGCTATTATGCAAGTCTATGCAAAAAGGACGAGCATACTCGTCCTTGGCACTTAAGGGGTTTTAAAGGGATTTTGTCAAGAGGGGCAAAATTGTATGGGGGGTCCAAAACCCTTGAAATCGGCATATGCTTGAATGAGAAAAAAATACTTCTGATTGCGGCTACAGGGATGGATGAGTTTGCAACAAACTTGTGCAAGGAGCATTGGCAAGGACCCAAAAGCATGCCATGGCCACCAGTGACCAGCTATGGGGTAAAAGTGGGCATGGTCACCAGTAACTAGCTATGTGGTTAAAGTAAGCAGTGGGCCATGTTCCTGGCAAGGGCGTATGTAAATGAAAGTGATACAACTTTGGTACCTGAGGCACAGCCTGTGGCCATGGTCAGTGGCCAGATTGTTCGACCATGCCCCAGACAATCTGGTCACTGGCCATGGCCACCCGGAACCAGCAATGGTTTAGTTTAGTTTAGTTTCCTTATTTATACCGTGCGCCGAATCCTGGCGTAACTGGGCACCGGAGTCTTAGAGGAGGTCACAGCATAGTACAGACATACAGTATAATAACAGTAAGTGCAGTTGACCGGGTTACATGGTGGTCAAGAGGCAGACATGAATAGGAGTACAACAATTAGTGTGTTAGACAGTGGTGGAGTTCTTGTTGCCAAGCCAGGACTTCGCTTTTGCTTTGAAGGTCCAAAAGGAGGTTTCTGCTCTAAGGTTCAGGGGTATAGCGTTCCATTGTTTAGCGGCTAGGACCAGGAAGCTGGAGCCGCCTGCTTTTTTTGGGAGAATTTGGGGATGGATAGGCGGTGAGAGTACAACGTTCTGGTGGGTCTGGTTGAAGTGTGTTAATTGAACTTGTCTGCCAAGTATTTGGGGGCATCATTAGGGATCTCAGGGTTATTCTGTCTCGTACAGGGAGCCAGTGGGCATCTTGTCTGAAGCTGGTGATATGCGAGTGACGTGGGATACTCAGAGCCGCTCTGATGGCAGTATTCTGCAGTACCTGCAGTTTGTTCAAATTGCGCTCTGAAGTGCCTAGAAAGAGAGTGTTGCAGTAGTCAATTTTTGAGAGCACCATTGCTCTGGCTAGTGTAATGCAGCTGGAAGGTGAGAGGAAGGGTTTGCAGGCATTGATGAGCTTATTTGTATAAGATGTGGAGGAGGCTGTAGCGTTCACCTGTTTTTTGAGCGAAAGTGTGAAATCTAGATAGACCCCTAGAGTTTTAATTTCTTTGACCACAGTGATTAGGTTACCATCTGTGTTGATAGAAGCGTAACAGGGGTCCAATTTGTTTAGCCGTAGTTGAGAGCCGATGAGAAGGAGCTCTGTTTTCTCGTCGTTGAGGCATAGGCCATGTTCTGCCACCCAGGCTTGGATCTCCAGGTAAAGGTTCTTTATCCGTGTGGAGTCCTCTTCATAGCAACCTGATAGGTTGATGAGAACCTGGGTATCGTCAGCATAATTTGTGTATGTGACACCCAGGTTATCAAGGCGGTCAAACAATCGCTTTGTGAAGATATTGTATGAGGTCGGCGTGACGCACGAGCCTTGTGGGACACCACAGAGGATGGGGATGGGATTGGCTGAGGCCCCCGGTGACAAGACCCGGGTAGTCCGGTTGGCTAGGAAGGACTGGACCCAGGCAGTCGCCTGGCTAGAGAAGGCAGCTTAGCAGGGATAAAGTCGAGGGTACACGCGGGGGGTAGAGTCCACCCACTTTATTCAGAGGGTGGACTCCCACCTAAAATGAGAAACACTGAATGACCGCTTTGAAGTTATGAATTAAAGATGACCTTGGGTATCAAACCGTAGTTGTCAGGTTTGTAGGCTGGACACTTCCCGACTGCAGTATATAACCTGATGAAAAATGGCAACCAACTAAAGGTGCAATGTTGCATTTCAGTACTGCAAGTCCCAAGGAAAACATTTGTATTGGTTCTTGGAGTTTAAAACATTCACACCTTTTAATGGTTTCAAAAACACTTTTAGAGGAAAATATCCTATCTTGGTTTTGTGTGTGTGTTGATTTTATGGAAGGCAAATGCCATTTGTCCCGTGCAATTCGGGTGGTTATGCAAAGCCAATTTAATGAAATGTGTATATTTCACCTTGATATGCTAATTTCTGGTGACGTTACATCCAATTGCATTTGGTGAGGAGTCCCCCACTTTAATTTTTAGGACTTGACCCCTGCAGCTGAGGCCGTCAGATGTTCTGTGAGGATCTGATGGTCGACGAGGTCAAATGCTGCCTAGAGGTCAAGCAACATGAGAATGGCTAGATTGCCCTTATCTTTTGCCTCGTCCATCTGGATTTTTAAGTCCAGGAGGGCTGTTTCTATTCCGTGCCTTGGTCTGAAGCCTGATTGTCTAAGGCCCAGGAGGTTGTTCTCTTCCAGACGCTTCTGGATTTGGAGGTAGGCCACTCTGTCTAAAATCTTTAGGATATATGGGACGGTGGTAATTGGCCTGTAGTTTGTTGGGTTGTTGGGGTCTAGGTTAGTTTTTTTTAGAAGGGGCATGACCCATGCCTCCTTGAGGCAGCTAGGGACTGAACTCGTATTGAAGGAGGCATTGATCAGGGCAGTGGCGTAACACAAAATGTGGGGCCCCCCTGCAAGCCATTCTGAGGGGCCCCCCAACTCATCAACAAATCACGGTTCGTGCTACACACTGGGCAGGCCTAGATTATCACGCTTGCACAATACGCATGAACGTGCTGCTGAAGGGGTATGCCGCACACTGTACTAGGAGAAAAATACATATAAATATGTGTTTTAATGCAATATACAGCACACTTTGAGAATAATTGGCTAAAAAGCCAGAGTGTTTGCAATTGTTTTTTAGGGTAACCCCAATCCAATACATGCTAGTCACCAACAGTGCACAGGAACATGAATGCGTTGCTATTAAAAATGTCATGGCACAGTGAAAACAGGTTCCACTGGCTGCACAATGTAGACCAGTGTAGACACGTCCTAACACTACAGTAAAGCATGCCAGGCCACATTTAGACATACCTAGACTGGTTGCACAAAAATGCCAGTCGAAACAATAACACTCATCAAGAAGAGAGCACACACTGAAGCCCGGATCGCTGCTGCCTGCAACAACACGGCCAAACTCTTTAAAATCTGCATGGAACTGGTCAATCCTGTTGCGGTCTCCATCTCTCCTGCTCCTTCCCTGGCCCTATGTATGGCTCTGGCTTCAGACTTCTGTGCTAAGACTCAGGACATCCTGTCAAATATCTCCTCTTCCTCTCCCTCTTCCTCTCTCGGCCTCCATTTGGCCATCTCTACCTCTCCTCCTCCTTTCTCCTCTTTCTCTCTGACAACACCTGACAAGGTTTCTAGACAAGTCTGATCCATGAAAGTGTCGTCCAAACAGCTGATCACCTGCTCCTCCAGAACCATCAAAGACCATATTGACACGCTTGCTGCACCTTGGCCGATTTCTGTAATCAGTCTTTCATCACTGGAACGTTCCCCTCTCCCATTAAGCACTCCCTTGTGCACCCACTCCTCAAAAAGCCGTCTGCCGATCCTACCTCTCCGGCAAACTATCGCCCAATCTTCATCACCCCTTTCCTGGGCAAAGTCTTGGAAAAGAGCTGGCCATCTCCAAGTTTACTCTCCACAATGAATCTGTTGGTTGTCTCCATGACCATCAGTCTGGCTTCAGAGCTGCCAGAGGCACAGAAACTACTCTCCTGAACACCCGTGAAGATCTGCTCTCTAACCTTGATTCCAGCCTTCCTTCTGTCCTAATCCTCCTTGATCTTCCCCCTACTTTTGACACAGTCAACCACGCCATCCTGATCAATCACTATGTGAGAACCTGGACATCAAGGTTCAGGCCCTGTAGTGGCTGACCTCCTTCCTCTTGGACAGCCCCTACCAGGTCCACCTTTCTCTCCGCCACCTCTCTCTCTACCTGTGGCATTCCCCACGGCTCTATCCTCTCACCCTAGTTTTTCAACCTCTACTTGGCCCCTTTGGCCCACCTGATCTCTACCTTCTCCTCTAACTTTCAGTGTTAGGCGGATGGCACTCGGCTTTCCTTCAGGCTCCTTTCATCTCTTGCTCATTCCTGACTGTCTATCCGTGATTCAGGATTGGTGCACCTCCAACAATTTATACCTTAGTGCCATTAAGATGGCGATCCTTCTCATTGGGACCCCTGCCCCTGCGTTCCCTCTCTCACACTGGCTTCCTTCGCCATCCTGCAAGGCAAAAAAGGCATCATCGACTCCACTCTCTCTTTCTCTCCTCGCATCTTGAACGTCGCCAAGAAGTCTCACTACCTACCAGCTGCTCCTCCTCAAAGGGACTCTTCCCTTTCTCACTTTCCCCCAGAAGCTCTCTGTCTCCAGAGCCCTGTTTCTCTCTAGGCTGGACTACTGAAACAGCCTCTTTCTCAAGCTGCCTTCCTCTATTCTCCACCCTCTGCAACTAATCCAGAACAGGACAGCAAGACTTATCCTTGGCCACAAGCCCAGGGATCATATCTCTACAGGCCTGAAATTTCTCCACTGGCTCCTGGTGGTTGCAAGAATCAAGCTCAAGACCCTTTGCATTGTCCACAAGGTTTTCTGGGGTCAGGCCCCCACTACATCCAACACTCTCTTCCAAAATACCATTTTTTTCTAGCCCTTCCCCCGGCTACCGCCAACTCCCTAAGGGCTAGATGCTTCTTTAGGCAGAGAGTGGGGGTAGATCTCTCTCCTGTGCAAATGCCTCCCTCTGGAATGGCCTCCCTGCCCCTCTCAAACATTAGCGGACCACCTGATGTTCCGGAAGCAGCTCAAAACTTTCCTCTTCTCCTCTGCTTTCGCTCGCTCCCTCCCCTGCTGACTTACCTGTCTGCTATACTGACTGGTTGCTTAGTGAGTCTCACTGAACCCGGGTCTTTCTTGATCAGTCACCCTTGCACTGCCTCCAGCCTACCACACACTTAGGGACTGTAACTGTAACCCTACAGTCCCTTGTTATCCTTGCACTATCCAGAGCCGCACTATCCTGGCTGCACTTACTAGGAGCCTTGCAGCCCTGTTTTCCCCTCTGCATTAAGACATGGCTAGATTGGCAGCACCCAAATGCCAATCTAGCCAGGTAATTACACTTAGAAGGACTGCGCAGTAAAAAGAAAAGTCATACCAAACTGAGGAATAACTAGACTGGCTGCACGAAAATGCCTCTCTAGCCACTAATACCACATATCATGCCTGCTTAGCCTGGACATGGACAACCATTATGATTTATCGCACAATCCCACCACCCACAAATCCCCTCTCCCTCTTATGCCCTACCCCAACCTCCAAAATCAGCTGCTTGTCCCTATTCCTTGTCCCAGAATTTACGTGTGAGGCTCCTTGCCTCATGGGTAAGTACTGGGATGAGGAAGCGTGGCATTAGGAGTAATGAAGATACAGGTAGCTAAGTCAGGGATTACCTCCATGTACCTCTACCTCATCCCATACTGCCTCATACACAAGTACTGCCTCATACACAAGTACAGGGACAAGGAAGAATAGGGCTAGGAGTAATGATGATTACCAATAAGTAATTAAGGCATTAAACACAAGTAGCGGCTTAACAATATTCAGTTGATTGGGCTGCAGCACTCACCCCCAGAAATGTTGGGCTATGTTGACTCAACCTGGCTGACTTTCAGAGAAGTTGCCGGACACAACAGGAGACAGATGTTAAACGGTACCTGGGTTTTGCTGTTAACAAGGGCCCATCAATTACTAACGTAAAGCATTTCACTGTTAGTACCTGCATTCAAATGCCACATTTTTAGGCAATTGAAATTGTGACATGGGCTTAGTACTTTCATGCCAGGGAAGTGTAGAAAGGGAACAGGGGATCGTTCATTCTCACAACAGTTCATAAGTGGGTGCTTTCACATTTAAAGCAGAGAGTTAACTGCTTGTAACATTGAAGCTGTACTAGAATAGTGTTATTAAAATGCGTAAAGAAGTTAGATTCCCCTACACAAATAAGTTTGCCTCCCCCACCACCCGTGAAGTTAGCGCCTCTCCCAACATTTGAAGGATCAGTCCGCCGAATTGTAGGTTTTGTTGCGCCCCTGAACACAAGCACAAACACCATTCACCATATACACGCATGCACACCCAGCCATCCTTACATTTAAGTGTGCACTCTTTCACCATACAGGCACACCCAGGTAGCCATTCATACATTTAAGTGTGCACCCTTTCACCCTGCAGGCACACCCAGACATCCACCCATACATTTAAGTGTGCACCCACACACGCACACCCAGTTACCCATACATTTGTGTGCACCCTTTCACCATACACTCACACAGGTATCCACCTCCACATTTAAGTGTACACCCTTTCCCAATACACTCACACATGCACACGTCATGGGGTTGAGGGGAGCCCTATTACTTCAAAAAGAAATTGGGCCTCAGTATAAGTTTGGCGGTTCGGTAACAACAGTACCGGTAAGCTTGCCAGTACCGTTGTTACCAGACCGGCAAACTACGAATTCTGCTCGCGGGTGCCTTCCCACCAGCACGGTCTGACTTGGCGGGTGTACCGGCAGCCGCGAGCCGAGCATGTTGGATGCACCAGCAGCATTCTGAATGGTGCCGGTGCATCCAAGCTCCCCATTCCCATTGAAATATGGGGATCAAATGGGAATGGGGAGAATTTTTTCCTGGCGCCTGTGAATGGGCAATTACTGGGTCCGGTGGAGCCATAATGACCCGGTAATTGCCCATTCACTTGCTGTTAACAAGGGCCCATCAATTACTAACGTAAAGCATTTCACTGTTAGTACCTGCATTCAAATGCCACATTTTTAGGCAATTGAAATTGTGACATGGGCTTAGTACTTTCATGCCAGGGAAGTGTAGAAAGGGAACAGGGGATCGTTCATTCTCACAACAGTTCATAAGTGGGTGCTTTCACATTTAAAGTAGAGAGTTAACTGCTTGTAACATTGAAGCTGTACTAGAATAGTGTTATTAAAATGCGTAAAGAAGTTAGATTCCCCTACACAAATAAGTTTGCCTCCCCCACCACCCGTGAAGTTAGCGCCTCTCCCAACATTTGAAGGATCAGTCCGCCGAATTGTAGGTTTTGTTGCGCCCCTGAACACAAGCACAAACACCATTCACCATATACACGCATGCACACCCAGCCATCCTTACATTTAAGTGTGCACTCTTTCACCATACAGGCACACCCAGGTAGCCATTCATACATTTAAGTGTGCACCCTTTCACCCTGCAGGCACACCCAGACATCCACCCATACATTTAAGTGTGCACCCACACACGCACACCCAGTTACCCATACATTTGTGTGCACCCTTTCACCATACACTCACACAGGTATCCACCTCCACATTTAAGTGTACACCCTTTCCCAATACACTCACACATGCACACGTCATGGGGTTGAGGGGAGCCCTATTACTTCAAAAAGAAATTGGGCCTCAGTATAAGTTTGGCGGTTCGGTAACAACAGTACCGGTAAGCTTGCCAGTACCGTTGTTACCAGACCGGCAAACTACGAATTCTGCTCGCGGGTGCCTTCCCACCGGCACGGTCTGACTTGGCGGGTGTACCGGCAGCCGCGAGCCGAGCATGTTGGATGCACCAGCAGCATTCTGAATGGTGCCGGTGCATCCAAGCTCCCCATTCCCATTGAAATATGGGGATCAAATGGGAATGGGGAGAATTTTTTCCTGGCGCCTGTGAATGGGCAATTACTGGGTCCGGTGGAGCCATAATGACCCGGTAATTGCCCATTCACTGGTGCTGGAAAAAAGCGCAAGTTGTGCAGCAGCCTGCCGGTTTTACCGGCAAGGCTACGGCCAAACTTTTAATGAGGTGGATTGTTTCTTTTGAAATCACTCTGACTTCATAAAGAAATGATTTCTGTTAAGGACCGAACCATAACTGAAATCATTTCTTTGTGAAGGCAGAGTGACTTCAAAAATAAACTATTTCTTTTTGTAGTCATAGGGCTGCCCCACGATTGTTGGCGCCTTCCTGGATGATGGGAGCTGGCCAGGAGTGACCTTGGCATCTGGAGGGTTTGAGGCCTTTAATGATGTTTTCCTCTTCTTTTGTTGACACCGGGGTGAAAGAGAAGGGGAGGCATGTTGGGGTTTTAGAGGTGGGTGGCGGGTTTGCTTTTTTGGCTAGGCTGAGTTTTTTCTGTTCAATTCTGGATTGTAGCATGGCAATTTTGTCTGCCAAGGCTTTTTGGATCCTTTCACACCAGTCTGCATCTTTCACACAGGTTTCTGAGGGTGTGGTGGGGGACTCAAGTTCCCTAAGGATGGTGAAGATCTCTTTAGTTTTAGATTTTGCGTTCTCAATTCTGTTGTCATAAGTCTCTTTTTTGGCCCTGACGATAGAGGTTTTGTAGGTGGTGGCCGCTACCGTGAAAAGTGTTTTGTTGGCCTGGTTGGGTGTTTTTCTCCAAGTGGATTCTGCCGCCCGTTTGGCGTTAGAAAGGAATTTAAGCTCCGGGGTGAACCATTTATTCAAGTGGGCTGCTGGTTTAGCTTTGGTGAGTTTGATAGGAGCGATAATATCTACTGCTGATTCCAATGTTTTATTATAGAGGTCAGCAAGTTTATCCACATCTAGGTTGCAATCATTTGCAGGAGCAAGGATGTTGTGGATTAGAGGGCGAAGGCTTTGCAAGGTGATTTTGAGGTTATTCGTGGTGAGGGTTTGTAGGATAGTAGCCGGGGTGTTTGGTTGCATCTTCCCTTGGAAGGAAAAGGAGATGGCATGGTGGTCAGACCAGGCGATAGGTTAATTTTTGAGGCTGGGGGTGGAGCAGTTGTGCTCTGCCAACCAGTCCAAAGTTCTACCTTTGTTGTGTGTTGGGGCTGTGATACTGTGCTTGAACCCTAGTTGGAAGATGGCGTTTTCCAGAGATAGCGCATTGGAGTCATTAGGATCGCCGAGGCCCAGGTTGAAGTCCCCTAGAAGGATGACTTGAGATCCTGTTTTGGTATTAGTGGTCAGGAGGCCTGATATCTCTTCATCAAATGAGGAGATGGGGCCTGGAGGTCTGTAAATGAGGTGCATAAGGATGGTTTGAGTAGCGGACAGTTGGAGTCTAACAGACAGGAGTTCAGCGGACTGGAAGCTGGACGAAGGGGTCATCCGTATGGTGTTAAAGTTGGCATGGCCACCAGGGACCGGTAACCTTTGCCTTTTCAAAATCGGGATAGGCTGTAATGGGATACAAAGATCTGCTTCCAAGTACAGCCACAATTAATGGACAGGTTTGCAGCAAACCTGGGTGAGGAACATCAACAAGGACCTGAGAGCAGGGTTTAGCAAATCTGACCTGTATTTAATTTTATCCAAAGTGTCAGAATTTACGTACAGAAAAAAGTCATATAACGTTGGTGCCTGGGGAGTGGGCCTGACCCTCAGCAAGGAAAAATGTCTACTTGCTTATTGGAGCCTGTCGCATGGGCGAAGCCGAGGCCCCATGGATTGTGGACACTGACCAAGATGCAGGTTAGGTTCAGTGTATAAAAAGGTTATTTTTTGGGGGGCTGGGGTCATGGTCGAGCCTCATACCTTAGACAATTCAACCATGACTTACATCGCCAGCATGTGCTGCTGACAATGACACACATCACTAGGCACTCCAAAAATGTGTCTTTTAAAGGAGGTTTATAGTCCTTTCATATCTGTTAAAAGAACTCGGATGCAGTGCTGTAACATCATGAAAAATTTTCACTTATAAAAAACATTGAATTTCAGAGAAAAAACATTGGTAAAGGGTCATTATGGTTAAGTTGTACTAATAAAAACCTATGAAATTCATGTTAAATATTTGTTAAAGGGACGTTGTGGTTAAGTTGCACTAATAAAACCTATGACATTTTTTGAAAAAAAACCTTTTTTAAAAGGAACATTATGGTCGCAGGGTAAAATCAAAAAACAAAGAAATGTGCCAGTTATGGTAAGCCATGCAACTATAACGTGCGCCACCACCATGCACTGCTAAGATTAACACCCAGGAAATCAAAGATCACAAGTAACATCACATATGATGCCACTCCTGTTTAAGAATCCTGATGCAAAGTCCCTACAAGGGGTTCTGTCTAGAGTGTTGCTAGAGACATATGACGGGTGATCGGGAGGCATCTTAAGAACTGCTCCATGTGTCACAAAATGTAGTTATTGAAACGAAATGTTGCACTGAAGTTTTGTTGTTAATAGAGCAAACTAATAATACACACACATAGGCAATGGCTGCTGCATGGACCATAGAAGTAGAGTAGTTTTGATCTGCTGTGCTTAGCCAGTAGAATCATAAACCCAAGCCTATCAGAATCTTGATTTATGTTAAACTTGGAATCAACAGCTAACATGATAAGAATGTCATTTATTGATCTCAGAAGGATGAAAGTCTGAGTTGCTGTGGTCGGAATTCGATCTGGCAATCTGCACATCACACACAGATCGAAGGAGCAAGCGCTCAAAATGCTGAGCTATCTTAGCGGCAATATAAACAATTGCTAGCCTGACTTGACCAAATGTTATCATTTTCACAAGGGTATCCGTATGATTCAAGTCCCTACGCAGATATGTGTAGGCAGATATCAGAATAAACAAATAGAAACCCTCCGATTCTTTTTTATTATTTATATTTATTTGAAGTTGTATTGGAGCTAAAATGGCTACTGTGCAGTGTTTATTAAATGGTGGCTGCCATTCATGCCTCTGTTGGCACTGCGTGGAGGCACTTATTCCGTAGTCTATCAAAAGAATGCTGCGTCGGAAGAGGGCAGACGCACGCGACTGTAAAAATAACACGATATTTTCTATCTATAATCAAATGACTCCATTAACTCTGCTTAAAGTTGCAGTTCAAACACAATGAATGACTCTTCATGGCATTTTAAAGCTCTTAATTAAAGGTTAAGACTGAGGACGTCAGCGATCCATTCTTTATTGCCTCGTGTTATCTGCTCTGGGTGGGCCTGTGCCAAGGGCTCTTTAGCCGCCGGCACAGCCTCTTGTTGGCACGCCCTCTTGTGTGCCCAAAGGCCAGCCCCCATTCACTGCACCTTTGAAAGACTAGGGAGAACAGTGTTGTCTGTCTCCAGGGCCATGCTTTAACCAGATAGTGTCCAAGTGATGGCGGGAAACAATATGGGCCTCATTCTGACTTTGCCAATATCCTGGCGGTAGAGCTGCCAGGATACGGTCAAATGCAGATACCGTTTCCGGCACTGGGTCCGGAGCCATTGCCGCTGGATTCCAAATGCCAGAGTGACGGTGTAAATCTACATGCATGCAGTCCTATACGACACCATGAGGGATTTCCTGTTATTAGCGGCACCGGATTGCCGGTGCCGGAAATGAGGGCTTTTTTTGCCGGTAGGGTGCCTAATGCAGGCATCCCACCATCAAACCGATAGTCGTCCGATCTGGTAAAGTGCCGGTATCTACGAATACCACACTTTTTTTTACCGGAACGGCCAACTTAGATAGAGGCCGAATGCCTGCCATCGGCCCATCGCAAGTCTCTCTGAAAGCCGGGCTGCTACTATCCCTCCCTGCGCCGCACGCCGTCGAACGGCAGTGATCCTCCAGCCTGTCGGTGCTTTTGTTCGCAGTCTTTTTTGTGTGTCACTGGTTGCCATGGCAATTGCCAATTATCACATGAAAGCCCCGAGCAAGACCACCAACAAAAAGGCCTGTTGCTTTAGCACTGAAGGGTTCGCTTGTGCCACTTCTGCACTGGTCGCCGCACAGAATTAAAGTGAAACCTTTGATCTCGCTCGGTTTACCTCCTCACCATCGACAGTCACACAAAGTAAATCATATTTTCAGTAAATACAAAACATTAAGTGCCCTGCTCCGGATGAAGCGTCTTTTCTGAACATCACTGTCCCGCTCTTTTCGTGAGCCACCCATTCACTCCGGGTTTTTAATTGCTTCGTGAGTCACGCGAAAGACATCCTCCCTCGTTGCATTATGCACCTCGAGCACAGCTCTATTTTTGTGTACGTTTGATTTCCTTGAAGAGTTTCAACTGTCAATTCCCACACTCTGCTTCAAACCAAAAGATCAGGAAAGGGAATGGGAGGTGGGGGCGGGGGAGAAGGAGGGAGAAGCTAGAGGACAATAGGGGAAGGCTAAGGCATGAGAAAAGAGACACAGCAGTGGGGGCAAATAAGGTAGGTTAAACATTAAACAATGGTGTTATCTGCCCCTCCTGATTTCATGTGACACCAACAGGCCCGCCTTGTAGAAATTATCACCACTTTACCACTTGTGCTGCGATTCCAGCCCCAGCTGCGGTTGCAAAGCAGTACTGTCCGTGCTCTTTGTTTGTCGTGCCTCTCTCTTTGCAGAAACATGCCTCTTGGTCAGTTGTTAACCATAGACAAATAAACCTGTGAGTTGTCGATTTTTAACTGTGATAATGCACCGTGTTATTGTTTTGAACCTGTGTCCGAAAACACTGAAGATAGAATATATAATACAGCCCCACATGAAAAGAGTCAAATTTAGTTAAGTGCAGTCTGAACGGTTTTGGATCCATGCACAGAGAAATTACGCGCTACGTATTCATGTCGGTACACATGCTATTGCCTAGAACCATCATACCGCATCTATTTAAATGATGTTACTGGTGTATTACTGTGACATCAACTTCTGGAGCACCAGTGGTCCAGGGATGAATATCAGTTTCTAAACCATCAATCAGCCCCAAACCTCTAGTACACCAGAAGGGATTCGAACAGATTTGAAACCCAAGCAAATTATAAACCTCCTTGTCCAGTTTTGGTAACGTGAATGCAACAGCAGGCTTTTCTCCGAAAGGTCATGGATCGTGGGTTAGTTTCAACACAGCGAAAATACAATTATTACCAATGATAAAAGTGGCTATCCAGTCATGGTTGTATAACAATATCTACTTTATTATTATAGCAGCAGACAGTTCTAGCACATTATGAAATACAACACACCCTGTAAAGGAATGCAGAGGACAAACAGTTTCAAAGAAGGAAAAGGGGTGCACTCTGGATTATCTCAGTAGGGTAGTTTGTATAGTTAATAATTGCAACAGTTTAAGGATTCTTTTTTTTCAGCACAAAAGGAGCAATGGGTCGTAAAATGTCTCTAGGGGCCTTTGGAGAAAGACCAGGGGGACAGAATAATAATGTACCTTGTGCTTGTAGGTGTCCTTGGTGCTTGACAGGGTTCGGTCGGTTTCAGGGTGCTTTGTAGCTTCTGTGACAGAGTTCACGATTGGAGACAGCTGCGGGTATCAGGTGGCAACCAGTTCAGTGAGTGAAACTGGATGGAAAACTGCAGGCTGGTCTACACAGCAGCTAGGGGTCAGGAATCATTGTCTCAGTGCTGGTCGGCGGTTCTGAAGCACTGGTCAAGGCATCTCAGAAGTCTTTAAGCGACTGTGGAGTAACAACTGTCAGCGTTGCAGTCAGTTGCAGCTGGATGGACTCAACTGGCTTGAAAATGGCATTTAAGGTGGACGTCGGTAGATGCTTGTCGAAGCGCTTCTCCAAGCTTCTTCAGAAGGCTTGTGCCGTCCTTTAAGGTGGATGGCCCAAAGCTAAGGAGAGTATTGCAGGCGGCTGCCTTGTCCTTGGTTTGGTTTAGAGACTATCTGGCACTTCCAACCTAGGAAGCTTGCTGCAGAGCCTAGCAGGACATGCTGTGTGCTGGCTGGGTACAAGTTCTGGAGCTGCTACAGGGTCCTCTGGATTCGGTATCTCCCTGTTCCCTGGGAGATGTTTAGGAGAGGGACCTTGCTTCCCTCTTGGAGGTCCTGACCTTCCTTTACTGCCAGAAGATGCAAGGCAGACTAGCTTCAGCTAGGTCCCATTGATGAGTTCTTCTTTCTGCTTCTGGTTAAGCCTTCAGATGATCTGCCAAAGGAGGGACTCAGCCCTCTTTTAAAGCCAAATGAACCACAGGGATTGGTGTAGGCTAAACATACCTTAATGAATCAATCCTGGTTCCCCACAAACAATCTCCTGTACGCATGGGGTCATAACCAGAGTGCATTGCAACTGAAAAGGGCAAGGTGAAAACATGTAATACTAAGTCCCACCCATATTCCTGTCTGTTATGGATAAAAGGACCCCTCTGGTCAATGGATCTCTCGGTGGTTCCTGATTAAAGTGGCAGGTCTCCCATGAAGCTGGGGCTGCAGCAAGACCAGACTTTCTGGCTACATCAAACCACATACTCGTACCTCGTGACTACTGTAAACATGCAGTCCTACAAATGACATTTCGCTGTCAATCGATATACTGAGGTTGGGAGCAACATTCAGGCTGACACAGTGCATATGCAAGGTTGTTGGGTTTTCTTGTCTCCTTTGTTAGCCTCTGCAGCCAGGCCCCATGTGGGCCTGTATGAATTACGATGTGAATAGTATGTAACATTTCTGCCATCAGTTATGGGCTCAACAAAAGGAAATGGCAGATTCACTGAGCCTTTGTCAGTTAATCAGGCTTGCCAAGGCATTGGGAAAGTTTGGCACCCCTCCTTCTGGAAATGCATTGTGTACTCCACCTGTTAGATCCCAACCAAATATGACAGGGTGGACAACACCTGTAGGCTGTGTCCATCCATAGTACACAGGTATATGTGTATGTTGTGCAGTGAGCATAGGAAAATATGTGCAGCGGAGCCCAACACATTCTCCAGAGGTTGATCTACCATCATTCAATTTCATTTAACATTTCAAAAAGCCCAGGCAAGCTCACCCCAGCGGATGGTCTAATTCCTTATAATTATGTTCCCCTTTGATATCCCTACTTTGTTGCATCAATATCTAATATCAAAGATGCCCTGTAGGTCTCCTCCCTATATCTACTCCTCTTCAACGTATGTGTCAAACCACTTGGGCAGACCCTTATCAAGCACATATATTTCCACCAATACGCAGATGGCACTCAAATATACTTCCAAAATGTCATACTCCTCCCAACTCCACCCCCTCAAAAACTGTCTCTCCACCATCCCCAACTGGATGGCCACCCACCTTCTCAAGCTTAACTCTTCCAAAACATAATCCCTTCTCATTTTCTCCCCTACACAGAAACCCAACCTCACCCCCTGGATCAAAGAACATGCCACAGACAACCAACTCATATCCTTCTCTACACTAGTTAAACTCCTTGGTTTCACCCTCAACCTCCACCTTTTGTTTACCAACCACATGCCTGCTGTCACCAAAGCATGCAACCTACAACTACACCTCCTTTGAAAGAAAGATCATACACAGCCTTTCTCCAGAAGACTTCTGCACTGCGGTCCACGCACTGATTCTCTCCAAACTGGACTAAGGCAATGCTCTGGACTGGACTCCCAACATCTCCCTTGCCCTCTGAAAGCCATGTAAGATGCAGCAGCCAGACTCATCCTCTACTTATCCAAACATTCACACATCACCTCAGATCTTACCCAGCGCCTCTGGCTCTCCATACCCCAGAGAATTGCCCTCAAACAACTTTTCATTGTTTTAAAAGTCATCCACCACAAAACCCCATCTAACCTTCAAAACAAACTCAAACCCATCACACAGACAAACACCAGGCAAGCAAGCTGGCATCTCCAAGACATTCTACTCTGCAAACTGACATGCACACAAATATATGCATTTACCGAGTGGGCACCCAGAGCCTGGAACACCCTACGCCTTCACATCTGCACCACACCCACTTTTAGCACTTTCTGAAAGAGCCTCGAAGCATAACTGTTTCCCCACTCATAACCCTGATCCTCCACTCCCTGCTACCACTTCTCTATTCTGATCTTCCTATTATACCCTGAAGATATTTTGTATTTTCAGTTTCACTTCCCGCCTTTTCAACCTTCGGACCTTGTAAGGTGCTCCAAGACCCTCTGGGTCAGGCTAGCGCTGAACAAAAATTATAATAAATGAAAAGGTGATCACGTATTTTTCACCAATAATTGTGAATGCAGAAATAACAGACAACACAGACTTACATGAATTTGACGTGAACTTTGTGTTAATATACGTTAATGTTATTAGGTTTTATTCAGTTCTGCAACAACTAGTAGGTTCTCAGCGATAGCACTGAGGTTTAGGTATAAAACACTGATGGCTGGGATTTCATCAGGCTGCAAATAGCTATGTCTTCAGACATTTCCAGAATTTAAAATGATACGTCATTGATTTTTAGGTAGAAGCTGATAGGGGTTTCAAACCAAAGATGCCTCTGCATCAAACCCTCTTTCCCCTACTCTGTTCTTTTTCAGTTGTACGGACAGTAGCAGAAAAGTGGATTGTGATCCAAATGATCTAATGAGGCTGAGGTGTGCAACCTTTAGCTCTTCAGGTGTTTTAGACTACAGCTCATAGTAGCCCGAGCCAGCATGATCATTGGCCAAGCATCATGGGATTCTTAGTCAAAAACCTTCGGAGAACCACCGGTTGCAGGCATCCATACTAGATGAAGGGCATCTACATGTATTGTGGATACATGAGTGTCCTGTGTAATAATAGATGGTCCATGTAATACACATGGCCTTAAAGTCATTTTCTTGTGATGTGCAAACCAGTGCAAACATGCAAGAGACGTGTCAATAGAATCTCTCCATCTGATTGATCTGATCAAATGTGGCGCTACATTCTCAAGCCTCTGAAGGCGTTTTGTCAGGAAAGGTGGTAGGCTCAACTAAAGTACATCGGCATGGCCCAAGCGCGAAATCACTAGTGCCAGTACCACCCACTTTCTGTGATTTGGTTCAAGGAATAGGAACATTTCACTTAAACAGTCTCATTAAACACCTGAACTCAGTATTGGAGATATTTGGGGTTTCAAGGACAGCTTGCCATCCATCAGTACTACTACGTTGCGCACCGTTGGCATTGGGGAGGGACCAGTTCCAAAGTCAAGCTTCAACTGGCTGTGCTTTCCTCAATGTGCCTGCTATCAAGATTGCTGTCTTTGTGACACCAGGGCTGCCCTGTAAGGCAGTGTGAGTGAAGTGCAATGGGCAGATAAGTCACAGTTTGCCCCATTGTAGCAGCCCGGGTGAAGATAAGTTCTAGGCTGCCACAGCAGAGCAGCCCTCTAAAGTAGGGACCTCTGACATGTTGGCAAGAGCTCCTGGAAGGACTGTAGCAAGAGGTGGTGCCACGGGTGAGGAGGTGAACATGGCGGTGTGCCCATGGCAATGGGGTCCGTGCCTGTGGAGACAATGGCACTGCTGGAGGGATGGCAATCATGGGTGAGTACCAAGGGCATGGGGCAGCCCAGAAGATGAGAAAGTGGCTGCAGGTTGTGGCGGTGATGGCAGGCAACCCACCCAGGCCACGGGTGCTACCACGAAGACCTGTTGTGCTACAGGGCCATGGCGGTGAGGACGGGCAGACCCAACTAGCCAGGGGGCTACCTAGAGGCATTCTAAAAGAGTGGATCACAGGTAGTGAATTTGGGAGGCCCCAAGTGGTGGACAGTGCCCATCACAAGAAATAATAGTGAGGCCACGTCAAAACATCATCAAAGGCAGGCCCTTCCCCTAGCGACACACAAACTGCCCATGTAGGTACTGTGAAAGAGGTGACTCACTGCAGCAAAACATGTACAAAACATGTATTGTATGTCATGTATGTCTAGTGGGTTATTTGTATATTTATGTTTATAGTAGAAGCATGTTTATATTTATAATAATGTTTAGTGTATAGAATAGGAATATTAAATAGGAGGATTGTAGTGTTGCAGAAAGGCAATTGGGGAAATTTTAATTAGGAAATGTTATGTAGGTTACAAATATAGTATATAGAAGGGAGTAGATTCGGACTGTGGCGCGAGGTAGTGGAAGAAGGTGGTGAGCTATCTGAGGCCACCAAGGGCCTGAGACCACCCATGGAGGCCATGTTCGGGCCTCACACATCAGTGGACGGTACCAGGATGAACAGGAGTTTGTTCTGTTAGTCTCTCCCATTGGGTCTCCCTGTGACCCCTCTAAGAAGCGTGGGCTGAAAGGTCTTAACCTTTTCAGAAGGAACTCACACCAGGGTGTTTTAGAAGGCAATATTACCTTATATTATTATTAACTAAGATTATTTCATAAAAAGATTTCATTATTTCATAAATAAAGAGGGATCCCTGTTGGGATCCCTAAAAAAAAAGTCCACCTTGGTGTCTGTGTCTAATTGAAGTAATGGAAGAACTCAGGGTGTAGCCCATCTCCTGTGAACAGCAATTGTATTTTTCAGGTGCAGAGCCCCTCCCTATTGAGCTGGCCGGGGAGGGGCAGGGGAAGTGAATGCCATGGGGACTGCTCCTGGCCTGTGAAAGTGATGGGCACCCCTTTACCCGGGTCAGGGCTGGAAAACGGGGGCTACAAGTAGCATTTGTAAATCTGTAATAAGGTCAAATAGAATTGGAGGATCAGCTGCTATACATTTTGTTGTGTTACTCTGCAACTCGAATCTAGCCATTTTGTTATGATACTCTGCCATTCAAATCTAACCATTGTTGGCCACATCCCAGCATCCAGGCCAATATAGTGTATTGTGCATTCTGCCCTCCAGGCCAATATTGTGTAATCTTTATCTCGCACAACAGTAATACATGCCCCGAGCATAGGAGCAAAACAAACTCACACACAATATGTACTCTCTGCCCGTCATCACCTGCATAGTTAGCACGCTACTCACCTTTATAACTACACCTCACCCCTCTACATTAAAGCACCTCCACCACTATCAAATCACCTCGAGTCATCGAGGACACACAATGGACCTCCTGCCCAAGCCCTCACACACTCCAAATAACACAGCACTGATACCTAACCTCAGCCTCAGATTAGACAGACTCAGGGCCCGCACCCTCCCTATCCACCACCATGCCACCCCTACACACATACCACACAGAAATTGCAGACTTAGCTCGCGCACCTCTAAAGTGCACACACCCCACCACCGTGATAATACCTCTATATGCCACAAATTCAAACCCACGCTTACTACACCTAGCGGTAACTCCTGCTCTCAATGTACCGCTGTACCTAATGCAGACACCCACACCATACCCACAAAAATCTCTTGCCCACCGCTATACAAATGCGCCTTAATCAATGTATGATCACTCAATGCCCACGCATTAGAAGTAAATGACCTAATAACTACCCAAAATCTAGACTTACTCGCGATCACAGAGACCTGGCTCAACGAAGCTTCCGGCCTAGCCATCTCACTAGCCCTACCACAGGGGTATGCCATCCTTAGACAAGATAGGATAGCCAGAACAGGAGGGGGGGTAGCCATTATTCACAAAGTAACACTCTCTATCTGTAACGCTCACCTGATTCCCGTAGAGGCGCCGGTCTTGACTGGGCGTATACCGTATCTTCAAAGGTGATGTGTAACACACGGCTGGCTCTTTGGGCTGGACCTCTGTGCACTGTATGTCTGACTCGAAGGGTAAGATGTCTGCAGATAGAAAATATGGGATTAAGGAACTGGGTTATTGAATGTCTCTCTCTTCTTCCCTTTCTCTTCTCCTGTAGAACCCCAAAGGTTAACGCTCTCACCTTAGGTAAGTGAACGCCGTGCTCTCCATCTGCCTCGGGGCAGGGTGCTGTAACCAGTTTCTTCACTGGATAAGGGGAGCAGGCCTCTTGACTTCAGAGGACTGCTTTCCGTCGTTTACTGCACGAACGGTAAGTTTCGAGTAATTCTAATGTCTTTAAAGTCTTTAGTAATGATGTTTCTTGTTTTGCAGGGTTCCGGCGATGGCGGATGACGGGCTGAAGTGAGTTGAAGATGGAGCCCGTGTGATGAATAGAAGCGCCTGGAAGCACGTAAGTAAGCGCTTGTTGCCTGCTTCACGATGCGCTCTGACTGTCTTTTTATTTTGCAGGTACAAGTTCGGAGTGGCTGCAGGGTGCCGGAATACCCACTGGGTTAGATGTGGAAAGGAGTAATGGCACGTGAGTATTAAAGTTCCCCAATGTCTTTAAACGCACCTTGTTTTGTCTTTCAGATGCGGGATGCAGCGCCGAAGGCCTCCGGAGCGTGCAAAGAGTTGGTAAGCTTTTGTCTTTCAGATGCCGGAATGCAGTGTGAAGACCTCCGGAGCGCACGAAGAGTAGGTAAGCCTTTGTCTTTCAGATGCCGGAATGCAGCGCGAGGCGTTGGTGACAGCCGATGGACCAGGTAAGTGAAGAGCTGTCACTGAAGACCGTAATGCTAACCTGTTCTTTCTTGTCTTTATAGGTGTTGCTGAAGACTGGATTCAGGATGGTAAGCCTTTTTCCTTAGGCCCAGGATCAGATGCAGAAGACACGATGAGCGTTCTGCTGCAGAGGATGCAGAATAACGCAAAGCAAGATTCATCCATCGGGTGTGGTTTAAATAGCCTCCTGTAGTGCTTAGGTGTCTCCTTCCACAGCCACGCCTAGGTAAGAAAAGAGTTCCTGCTTTCCAGAAGAGTTCCAGTGTTCTGAATCTAGGGAGTGGCTCCTGCCCCACCCAACAGGAAAAGTAGTTCCAAACAGAAGAGGATCAGAGGCTCAACTGGCAGGCAAGTAAGCAGCATGGTCTGCTGCAGGTAAGTCCACCCAAGCATTATGAGCCCGGCGCTTCCAGCGCTGGGACTGGGCATATTTATGAGCCTGGTGCCACTGGCGCCAGGACTGGGTCCAAAAGGTCCCAATTGGGACTGGTTGGCACTCGGAACCTGGGTTATGGATCTGCTTCCAAAGGAGTTGGGAAAACCCTGACCTTTTGGAAGCAGAGATCATGACAGTACCCCCCCTCAAGGCCCCTCCCAAACCAGGCTTCTCCGGGGGTTTTGGCTTGTCAGGAAATGTTCGGTGAAATCTTTTGATTAGGCGAGGAGCGTGGACATATTCAGCAGGTTCCCAGGATCACTCTTGGGGGCCGTAGCCTTTCCAGTCAATTAGGTAAAATAGTTTAGATTTGGAGATCTTGGAGTCCAGAATGCTTTTGACTTCAAACTCGAGTTCTCCATCAACTAGGATAGGTTTTGGAGATTTAGTTAGTCGGGTTTGAGGTTGCACGGGTTTTAATAGAGAGACGTGGAAGACCGGATGTATCTTCATGTGCGGGGGCAAGTCCAACTTGACCGCTACTGGGTTTACTATGGTAGTGATGGAATAGGGACCAAGGTATTTTGGGTTGAATGTGCGTGGCCCTTTTAGAGGTAGATATTTGGTGGATAACCAGACTTGATCCCCTACTTGATATTGAGGGGCTTCCTTCCGATGTTGATCTGCTCCTTTCTTGTATTGTTCTTTAGCCCTTTGAAGGTGAGAAACAGCTTCCTTAAAGGCTTGGGTGATTGTAGAATGCAGGTAGTCTACTGCTGGTGTTTCAAGATCTTGGAGGGGATCCAACTCCGAGGTTCGAGGGTGACTGCCGTACAAAAGAAAAAACGGGGTTTTCCCAGTTCCCGAATGGACAGAGTTATTGTAGGCATATTCGGCTATCCAAAGGATGTCTTTCCAAGTTTTTTCAGTTTGTTGCAGCATGCAGCGTAAATACTGTTCCAGAGTTTGATTGGTCCTCTCGGTTTGTCCGTCGGTCTGAGGGTGGTGACTGGTCGATAGTCTCACATCAATTTGAGCCGACCGACAGCAACTTCGCCAAAAATGAGAAATAAATTGACTACCTCGATCCGAAATTAGAACCGAAGGAAAACCGTACAGTCGGACGATGTTTTTGAGAAATTCTCGGCCAGAGTTGCTGCTGTTGGCAAGCCTTTGAGCGGAATGAAATGCGCCATCTTGGAGAATAAGTCCACGATTACTAGAATCGTATTGTATCCGGAGCATGGAGGTAGATCGGTGATGAAGTCCATAGAAAGCGTATGCCAAGGGCGAGGTGGGATGTCAATAGGGCGTAAGAGGCCTGCTGGTCTTTCCTTTTGACTCTTGTTTTGGGCGCATACTCCACAGGACATTATAAAGTCTCTGATATCTTTTTTCCAAGACGGCCACCAGAAGTAGCGCTTGATCTTTTCTGAGGTCTTGGCCATACCGGGATGTCCTTCCATTAAAGAATCGTGATAACAAGAGATTACTTTTTTCTGTAAATCTGTGCTGGGTAGGTATAATCGTTCTTGGAAATACAATAAGTTGTCCTTTACTGCAAAGTCCTTTCCCTGCAGATGCCAATTCTGTATGTCTGCTGGAGTTACAAGTTGCCTGGCTTTATCCTTAACTTCCTCTATGGATTCTGTGGCGATTACACCCAGAATTCTTTGTTCGGGAATGATTGGTACAGGTTTAGGGTTGATCAAGTGTTCTTCCACTCCCATCCGAGAAAGGGCATCAGCTTTACCGTTCTTTGTACCAGGTCGATAGGTAATTATGAAGTCAAACTCGGCAAAGAATAATGCCCAACGGAGTTTTCTAGAGGATTGGGCTTTTGCGGTTTTCAAATATTGCAGGTTTCGGTGATCCGTAATCACAGTAACGGTGTGTCGGGCCCCCAGCAGATAATGCCGCCAAGCCTTAAAGGCAGACTTGATAGCCAGAAGTTCCTTGTCAGTAATCGTGTAATTGATTTCAGGAGGCGAGAATTTGCGGGACCAAAATGCCACGGGATGCAACTGATTGGTTACCGGGTCCTTTTGTGATAGAACTGCCCCCATGGCAAGGCTTGAAGCATCAGTTTCCACGATGTAGGGGAGTTCGGGGCGAGGGTGTTTTAAGATTGGTGCAGAGATAAATTTAGTCTTCAAATCCTGGAAAGCTTGTTCCGCCTCGGTAGACCATTCAAAACGTTTGTTTTTCTTTAACAAGGCAGTGATGGGCTGGACTATTCGAGAGAATTCGGGGATAAACCTGCGGTAAAAGTTAGCGAAGCCTAACATGCTTTGCACACCTTTTACGGAGGATGGTGATGGCCATTTGAGAACTGCATCGACCTTCTTTGAATCCATACGCACTCCGCCAGGTGATAATATGAATCCCAAGAATTCAACTTCAGTCACGTTGAAAACACATTTTTCCAACTTAGCGAAAAGTTTGTGTTAACGCAATCTTTCGAGGACCATTTTCACGTGTTTCCGATGTTCAGATTCCGATGAAGAATAAACGAGGATGTCGTCAATGTAAACAACAACACACACATCTATGAGCTCTCTGAGGACATCGTTCATAAAATATTGAAAGGCGGCCGGGGCATTGCAAAGTCCGAAGGGCATGACCTGATATTCAAATAGCCCATACTTGGTGCGGAAGGCCGTCTTCCATTCATCGCCCTCTTTTACTCGTACCAAGTGGTAAGCTCCTCTAAGATCCAGCTTTGTATATATGCATGCTTTTCTGACTTGGTCAAGGAGTTCAGGGATCAAAGGTAACGGATATCTATTCTTAACGGTGATCTGGTTCAGGGAGCGATAATCTATACAAGTTCTAAGGTCTCCTTCCTTTTTTGGAACGAAGAACAAAGCTGAAGAAGCAGGGGACTTGGAAGGACGAATAAACCCATTTGCCAGGTATTGATCCAGGTATTGTCGAAGGTGAAGGTTCTCAGGCTCGGTGAGGGCATAAATTCTACTACAAGGAGGAGTAGATCCAGGTATCAGGTCTATCTGGCAGTCATAAGACCTATGAGGAGGTAGAGAGTTAGCCTGATCCTTCCGGAAAACATCTTGGTATTCTAGATATTCGGGAGGTAACTGGGGAGTCTCTGAAGAAATTGCTGCCAGTGCAACACCAGGTGGAGGGTGACAAGTAGAGACACATTCTGGAAACTGGACCGTTCTTGCTCGCATATCGATCAGAGGATTGTGTTTCTCTAACCAAGGTATTCCTAGAATAATCTGAAACTGAGGGGCCTTGATCACATCGAACACGATCTTCTCATGGTGTCCATCTTGACTTACTAGCGTCACCTCTTGAGTGGTATGCGTTACTGGCCCGGAGGCTATCTCCGTACCATCCACCGTAGTAATGACGTCCTTTACAGCCTTGGGACAAAGAGTTAGATTCATCCTCAAAACCATTTCATGATCCACATAATTGCCGATGGCACCGCTGTCGACGTAAGCTTCAATTGCATGTAATCGATCCGGATTATCAGGGCTAATGAGGACCATAGGTATCACGAAATGCGAGGTCACGGAACTGGTTTTCACGCTCGGCAAGAGGACCTCTATTCTTGTCGGGTGAGGTCGTTTCCCTGCTCAGAGTTTGTAACTTTGGTAACTGCAGCTCCTACTGCCTTCTTGGCAGGTTTCACCGGACAGTCTCGAAGAAAGTGCCCTGAGTTTCCGCAATAGAGGCATAATTGCAACTGTTTTCTCCTTTCCCGCTCCTTTTGTGTTAAAGGACCTTTCAGACCCCCTATTTGCATGGGTTCCCCGGAGTCTACTCCTTTGGAAGGAGTTGGCGGTTTGGAAAATACTCGAGCATCAAACTTGGAACGATCGGCCTTCCTGTTCTGCAGTCTGTGATCTATTTGAACGACTAAGTCTATATAGTCCGAACAATCTTGTGGGGGATTCACTACTTGGGCTAACACATCTTTGAGCTCTCCACGTAGACCTCTATAAAACAGCGTAATCCTTTTGTCCTCAGGCCATTGAGTTTCCACTATCAGTCTGTTGAAAGACGCAATATAAGCCAAAAAGGTCTTGATTACCTTGTCGCAACGAAAGAAGCTCATTGTCCAAGGCCTGCCCCTGTGAATGTCTTGCGAACAGTTTTTCCATACTGAGCTGAAAAGCTTGAAAATCATGGAGGACCGGATCATCTTGATTTACTAGAGGGATCGACCAGTCTGCCGCATTGCCACTAAGGTACGAAAGCACGAAAGCTACTTTAGCTTGATCAGTTGGAAAGGCTGCTGGCCGGCATAAGAAATGCAACCGGCACTGATTGATAAATACTGCAAACCTCTTTGGGTCACCAGAAAATCGTTCGGGCGGAGCCAGAGGTACATTCCCAGGTAGGTTGATCTGCACTGGATTCATAGAGGATGTAGAAGGAAGATTTCCCCCAGATGCGGGTAACGGGGTCTGTCCGGCTTGTGACTGTAGCAATTGTCTAGCGAGATCATCTGTTCGCTCCTTGGAAATAATCAGTTCCCTTCTTAGAGCGTTCGTTTCCTGATGGGCTGCATGCACTTCTGCCTTTAGTTCCCCAAGTAACTGGGCTAGCTGGTCGGTATCCGAGGTTTCCATAGCGCCTGGACGGGAGTTTTGTGGTAGGCTTTGCGTTCTGTAACGCTCACCTGATTCCCGTAGAGGCGCCGGTCTTGACTGGGCGTATACCGTATCTTCAAAGGTGATGTGTAACACACGGCTGGCTCTTTGGGCTGGACCTCTGTGCACTGTATGTCTGACTCGAAGGGTAAGATGTCTGCAGATAGAAAATATGGGATTAAGGAACTGGGTTATTGAATGTCTCTCTCTTCTTCCCTTTCTCTTCTCCTGTAGAACCCCAAAGGTTAACGCTATCACCTTAGGTAAGTGAACGCCGTGCTCTCCATCTGCCTCGGGGCAGGGTGCTGTAACCAGTTTCTTCACTGGATAAGGGGAGCAGGCCTCTTGACTTCAGAGGACTGCTGTCCGTCGTTTACTGCACGAACGGTAAGTTTTGAGTAATTCTAATGTCTTTAAAGTCTTTAGTAATGATGTTTCTTGTTTTGCAGGGTTCCGGCGATGGCGGATGATGGGCTGAAGTGAGTTGAAGATGGAGCCCGTGTGATGAATAGAAGCGCCTGGAAGCACGTAAGTAAGCGCTTGTTGCCTGCTTCACGATGCGCTCTGACTGTCTTTTTATTTTGCAGGTACAAGTTCGGAGCGGCTGCAGGGTGCCGGAATACCCACTGGGTTAGATGTTGAAAGGAGTAATGGCACGAGAGTATTAAAGTTCCCCAATGTCTTTAAACGCACCTTATTTTGTCTTTCAGATGCGGGATGCAGCGCCGAAGGCCTCCGGAGCGTGCGAAGAGTTGGTAAGCTTTCGTCTTTCAGATGCCGGAATGCAGTGTGAAGACCTCCGGAGCGCACGAAGAGTAGGTAAGCCTTTGTCTTTCAGATGCCGGAATGCAGCGCGAGGCGTTGGTGACAGCCGATGGACCAGGTAAGTGAAGAGCTGTCACTGAAGACCGTAATGCTAACCTGTTCTTTCTTGTCTTTATAGGTGTTGCTGAAGACTGGATTCAGGATGGTAAGCCTTTTTCCTTAGGCCCAGGATCAGATGCAGAAGACACGATGAGCGTTCTGCTGCAGAGGATGCAGAATAACGCAAAGCAAGATTCATCCATCGGGTGTGGTTTGAATAGCCTCCTGTAGTGCTTAGGTGTCTCCTTCCACAGCCACGCCTAGGTAAGAAAAGAGTTCCTGCTTTCCAGAAGAGTTCCAGTGTTCTGAATCTGGGGAGTGGCTCCTGCCCCACCCAACAGGAAAAGTAGTTCCAAACAGAAGAGGATCAGAGGCTCAACTGGCAGGCAAGTAAGCAGCATGGTCTGCTGCAGGTAAGTCCACCCAAGCATTATGAGCCCGGCGCTTCCAGCGCTGGGACTGGGCATATTTATGAGCCTGGTGCCACTGGCGCCAGGACTGGGTCCAAAAGGTCCCAATTGGGACTGATTGGCACTCGGAACCTGGGTTATGGATCTGCTTCCAAGGGAGTTGGGAAAACCCTGACCTTTTGGAAGCAGAGATCATGACACTATCAGAACCTTACCCCACCAAGAGGAAGAAAATATTGACATCCTATCAGTCAAATTAGCACTCTCTCCAAATAGCACAATAAATATTCATACCGTATACGGTCTACCCGGCCCAACCACCAATTTCATAGGTCAAGTCAATCACCTCCTAGGAAACAACCTTAAAAAATCCACAAAATCACTAATTATAGGTGACCTTAACCTAGGATTCAACGACTCTAAGGACAAAACTGCTATCTCTCTAGCCAAAGACCTCCAAGACCTAGGCTTCTCTCAAAAGATCACTTTGCCTACTCATGCTAAAGGACGCATCCTAGATTGGATTATAGACCACAACTGTAACACAGCCATCACCTCCAATACTAGCCTCCCATGGATAGACCAGAACCTTCTCCTATTTGATATCCCTGTCTCACTAAGCGCTAAAGTGCCTACCAAAGCACCGGCGACCTTAGCCAGAAGTGCCAAAAAACTCACCGCTGACAATATCAGTGCAATCCTCAATCTGCCATGCCTAGCACCCTGTTCTCCGCTGACCCCAACATCCTCGCAGAAATATTCAAAGACACCATCACAATGGCTGTCAACACCGTTGCCCCATTGGAAAACAAAAAAGAAAAAAAATCCTTCCACTCCAATTCCTGGTTCACAGAGGAACTCCAGACTTTGCGCAAAGACAAACGCTTAGCGCTCAAAAATTGGCAGTTTAATCCCTGCGATACCACAAAAGCTAACTTCAAATCCATAGCAAAAAAATACAAAGACGCAATCTTCCTTGCTAAATCTGAAGCCTACAACCACCGCATCTCCAATGCCAACTCCCACTCTAAAGAACTTTTCAATATATTCAAAGAACTAACCGTACCACCTACATGCCCTGATGAGATCGTCAAAGACGAGGCATGGTGTACAGGCATTCAATCAGCCATGCTTACAAAAATAAACCTCCTCCAAAACAAAATATCCCACCACTTCAATACCTTACCAAAACAAAGTGCACATGCACAGATAAAACCTAATGTAAAAGTAAGAAACATGCCCAAATTTGCATTTACCGAAATCTTCGAAGCCGAGGTCACTGACATCCATAGACCCCTCAAACCCTCACAATGCAAGGGTGAGGTATGCCCCCCTAAAATCATCAAAGATTGCGCAGAACCACTTGCTCCTCTTCTCACAGCCTTCATCAATGGATCCTTCAAAACAGTCCCAGGCAGCCTTAAAGAGGCCTGGGTACGCCCTCTCTTAAAAAAAACAACGCTTGACCCTGCTAACCCTAACAACTACCGACCCATAACCACAGTCCCATTCCTCCTGAAAATACTTGACAAGGCCGCCCACAAACAGATTCAACTATACCTTGAATCGAACGCAATCCTAGGATAAAGACAATCTGGGTTCCGCAAGGGACACGGAACTGAAACCGCCCTTCTAGACTTAAAAAACAAAATTACCAACATCCTAGACAAAGGCAAGCCCGCTCTCCTCCTTCTCCTTGACCTTTCAGCTGCGTTTGATCTGGTATACCACACTACACTTACCAGTCACCTGACACACGCTGCACACTTCTCAAATGACACAGTATCCTGGGTAACATCATTCTTAGAGGGTAGAGCTATGAAAGTGTTCTCTAACACAGCACATGCAGCACCCTCCATCATCCACTGTGGTGTGCCACAAGGTTCCTGTACTGCCCCCACGCTGTATAATCTTTTTACCAAGCCACTATTTGATAAACTAGACGCGCTGGGGATCACCTACACAAATTACGCCGACACGCAGGTTCTCCTCCCCCTGACAGGGAATTATCACCAAGACGCCTCTACAGTACAGCAAATCTATTCTACCATACAAGCAAGGATGGCTACTAACGGCCTCTGCTTGAACAGGGACAAGACCAAAATCCTCATTCTAGGACAGAAATCCAACCTCAACCCACTGTACATCAATTTCAACAAAGACAATTGTATCATCCCAGTCCCATCCTCAGTCAAAATACTGGGGGTTCACATATACGCCATGCTATCTATGGACAAACAAGTCAGCGCCATAGTCTTGGCCTCAGCACGGAGTAGTAAACTCATTAACGCAATAAAACCATTCCTAACCAAGGATAACTGCCTCTCCATCACCCAAGCAACTATAGGAGCCAAATTATACTATTGTAATGCGCTCCTACCCGGCACCTCCAAAAAAAACTTATCTAGGCTCCAAAAAACCCAAAACAACGCTCTCAGAGCAGCCCTCAGCATACCAAAAAGAGAACACATCACACAAGTCAGAAAGGCATCTCACTGGCTCCCAGTCAAAGACCGTATCTCCTTCAAAATTCTCACAACCACCCATAAATGCATCAACCTCACAGCTCCCTCTTACTTACTTGACACGATAGGTAGATATCAATCCACGAGACCGAGAAAAGCACAATACACGAATCAACTAGCAATACCTCGCTTCAACAGAACTAAAGCAGGAGGCATAGGCTTCCCCTTCCTCGCACCTAAACTCTGGAATTCCCTACCTACTGACCTCAGAGCTGATGCATCTCTCTTCTCCTTCCGAAAAAAACTCTAAACTGCCCTATTTAACTAACCCCGTTCCCATGTGCTCCTGCTGCTCTTCGCATATCTGTAAAAAAAAGTATATTTCGTCCAATGTAACCGTACGGACATGAACTGTATGTAACTAAGTATAAGCAACACTGTAACTAGTGCCACAATGTTTTCGGTCTGCTGTGCGCTCAACAAATGCGAATAAATAAATAAAGTAAAATAAATAAAATATAGTAAGATGTACAATATAGTAATCATATCAGAACCATGTGTCTGTGTTCAAGGTCAAATATAAATCTAATTTGCACCCAGGGAAGAGTCATTGACCAATCAGGTGGCAGTAACAGCGGGCGAGAATATACATTCTCTACCTGCTATTCCAGCCACCCGAGGCCCTTTCACAGTTGGGGCCATATAAAAAAAAATGTATGTGGGGACGCAACAGGCAGCCTTTCTCTTCTCCAACCCTATACACCACCTCAACTAAACAACCTCTCCCTCTCCACTTACCTTCGAGACTTCATCCCTTTTGCCTATGGTGGTGCCCATCTAGGTTTCTTTTTTCTTTTTCCTTCAGAGATTGGTGTTGCTTGTGGTGGCAATCTCTGGAGGAAAATAAAGGAAGCCATTTGCATCCCGGATGAACCCTGGTGTGAAAATGTCTTTCATGCACCGGCGGGAGTGCAGACATGGCGGTTAAAGGCCCAAAGCCCGAGCCGAGGTACAAGCTTTGTTCAGGCCTTCCATGGCTCGGGCTTGCCATGACAATTATCACTACACACATGCTGCCGATTTGTCAGTTGGTGCATTTTCCCCACTCTTATTGCAACACTTAAGTAACTTGTCTGTGTAAGTGAGATGTGATGATCATTGTGCAAATTGTATTTACATATTTCTAAAAGTTCACATAAGTTATGACTTGGTGGGAGGGTCAACAAGTATCAATTGTCATCCTTGTGTCCCTCCCTGACATCCCCATTGTGACATTTGCCCACACACCCTTTTGCAAGTCTGACAGTAAGCTACACATATCTAAGCTGGACAACAGAGTTTAATTTGCAAGAAAGTTGTCCCAAGTAATACAATATATCCAATATATCACAAATCAGCATAACTTGTTTTGTGAATTAGTCCTTTTCTTCAAGTAGAATGTTAGATCAACTCCTCGAATTAGTGTTCTGAACATGACCCAAATTGTGAAATCGTCTCATTTAAGTTTCCAGAGCAAATGATAAAATATATATTATATTTATATAGGGGCCAATTCGGAGAATTCAGTGCAGAAGTAGTGCACGTGCTTAGCGCATAGAGGGAGTGTGCGCCACGCATGCGCCAAGCGCAGCGCAATACAGAATTTAGGTGCACCACATATTCATGGATTTTCCCTAGCCATTTGCAGCCGTGGCGCAGCAAACATCCAGCAGTGCCAGTTACATCCCCAAGGACGCCCCTTGCAACAGAAAAAGCCATAAAAATCCCCAATATGGCGCAAAGGTCTGCCCAACACCCGTGACCATGCGCCGCAGACGGCCCACACCACAAGGGACCCCCCATCACCCGTGACCATGCCCCGCCGGCAACCCACACCACAGGGGACCCCCCATCACCCGTGACCATTCGCCGCAGGCAGCCCACATGGCACTGGACACAGGCAAGCAGGACCCGACTCATGACCCCCACCAGTGACGGGCATCTGCAAGCAGGCCCCGACTCAGGTCCTCACAACCAACACATTGTAACAACATAAAATCATGTAGCAAATGTCCACCCAAATGCCACCCCACGCTGCTCCCCACCAAAGTGCAACTCCACACCCATCCATTGACCCCAATTCCCCGTACAGGCCCTATGGCATGTCATTCACAGAAGCACACATGCATGCACCCAAAGACGTGCCCAACATGGCCACACAGCAGTGACACATGACTGAGGCAATGATGACTGACACATGCACCAAACAAATGAGAGCAGACAACACAAATATATGGTTTGATGAAAATGTATTTAAAAAAAGGAAATTTACCAAAGGAAAAGCAACCATGACAATGAATAATAAATGAATGTGAACTGAAATGAAATGCAAAATCGGCCAACATAATATACCATTTATGCTTTGGTTCACTGGAACCTGCTGAGAGAGACGTCCTTTCTAAAGTCCTCCAGTTCTTATTAAAGCCAGGTGTTCGAAGTCAGAGGCAAGCTCTGTCCCCTAACCATCTCCAGGGACCATTGGGGATGTACTCTCCTGCTGGAACATAAGCCTGCCTCTCTACCAGCCACGCTGTTGCCTAGGACCCCTCTGCGTTGCAAGTTCCCTGAAAGTGTGTGCTAGCCTCCCCTGTGTTTGGGAGCCTGAGAAAAGGACTGACATGGAGTGGGACTTACTGCACCTGGAAGACAGAACAGACAAGACCCCTGTTGTAAACGACAACCTGCTTTGAGACGCCATTCGAGTGTGTTCAATGCTGAGTGGTCTAGCAGGATGCTTCGACACTGCCCCTTTAGTGTCCATTGTTCTCTGAACCGCCGAACGCCACTTGTCTCGGTTTACCATTGCACAACGTGAGTTGAAGCGCATTATTGTCTGGGCTCAAACCACGAAGTACCACTGCCTTGCATTGCATGTGCTGCCTTCCGAAACACCAGGTTCTTCATTTCCACTCCTGTAAATCAATCGACCTGATTTCAAATTAACTCACCTGTGCATTGTGGTACTAGTTCCACCGCCATCAATCCTCGACCACCGAACCGAACCAGGTAACTGCCCGATCCGCACAGCTCAAGTAGACGATTAGAGACTGCAGCCACCTTCTGCTCGACACCGACTCAATGCCAGATTGCTGCTGGGCCTTCGTGACTTCTGCATCCTCGACCCAAGCTGGCACTGTGAATGACGATGCAAAGCCTGGTTCGATGCCGTTCAAAAACCAAGACATTTGCAAAGGTAATCTTGACTGATATCTGTCCCCCTGGTGCATCTTTGGGCACTAGAGACTGAATAGGTAATTTGTAATCCCTTTTCCAACTTGAAGACATTTTGTCAACTTTGTAGTCTTTTGATTGTCCTCCCCTTATCTCATCACCCAGAGTGCTAAATCTTTTCTATCTGTGAATAGTGTGTGTTTCATCTACAGGGATGTTTTTTGCAGTGCTATCTAGTAAGTTAGTGTTGTACGGATTAAGGTATATTTTCTTTTATAGAAACTTGTTTGGGCATTCCTTCATTTATGACTGTTATACTTCACTGCTTGGTTTGCAACTGAACCACATACACGCCGCTCTTATGAGTATATCCCTGCTTCGGCTCATGTTACCACAAAAGGCAAAGGAGGAATATTTCTTGCCTGTGCCTGTTTTACCTTTATGATTGTGTTGGCTCTTGGTTTGTAGAAGTGTGGGCGCAGAGTGGGTGTTTTGGCCTCCACTCCTCATACTCCTTCAAAGCAGAAGTCAATTAGTCACAGGCTTGACAAATGTTGTTTGCTGCTCAACTCGAGTTGCCCTGATAGACAAAGGCCTCCTATGGCCACTGAGCACAGCAGCGGGGCATTTTAAAGTGATGTCTGGGGCAACTTTCTGCTTTCCAACTCACATTCAAAAGGAAGGTGAAATGGTTGCCAGAGGTCCTCAAATCTTAAACAGCAATTGCTCTAAACCAAAAGTCCTTATCAAGCATACAACTTTGCAGGCAGCACATGCTAATGAGTTGACTCTCCAGGCGGCCACTTTCTTTAATTTGCAAATTTTCGGATGCGTGTTGCATTTGGGGTGCAATGTATCCATTTACTGTTTACCTATGCTGCACATGCCGCGTAGACCAATGAACCATCAAAGATGAAATTCAAACAAATGATTGTTTATATTTATTTCTTACCTTAGTATGGGACTCTTAAACTTACCAAACATCATTCCTAATATTGCCCAGTATTAAAGGAATTGCCCAAAATGCCTTCTAACCCCTTGACTTTTTCTATGTCTGTTATCAATGTTAGTGTGCCACCTTCTTGATCTGTGTGAGGTCAGTCATATTGTGCTACCAGTTGATTCTTTTGTACGTACAACAAATAGCTCACAAATACCAACCATTTCTATTTTTACACATGTTGCACACACCATGATGACTAATCCCTAAAGTAATACCCAGGGTGCACTCCTAACTTCTGGCCTTTCTTTGTCCGTTATTACCTATAGGGCAGTACTTCTAATTCTATCGGAGACCTGTCTAACAGCACTCAGACATCTTTATCTATTTGACCCTGTATACACATGCATTCAGACTCTCTTACCATTTCAGTTGGCCCAGATTCTTTATGTAGCCCATAAATCATTAACTGGGTAACTCTTTGGTGTCTATCATGCCACTATTAAACCCACAATGCCCTTCAGGGACAACGTGTTGGTGACAGAAAACTGAGCCAAAGGAGCCACCCACACTGGCCAAACATCTACTTCTACATCATCCTATGTATCTCTATTTCAACATTATGTTTACGTTTGCACACTTTGCTACCACTTCTTGTATCTTTGCATGGTGAGAATCACCCTTATATTTATAATATTTATAATGGTACCATTTGAAAACACAGTGACACTGTTTTTCAGTCTAGGGGCCTCATCACGAGTTGGGCGGTAAGGCGGCGGTTTTCCTGTCGAGCATAATTAGCGCTAACGCCAAGCCCCCCGGCGGATAGTCCGCCAAGTCACGAGTTTGCATGCACGCACACAGGGACATGGCAGTAGAGCAAATAGCGCTCAATGGGAAAAAGGCCCAAGAACCCGTAATTCCAGCGCACCGTGCGGTACTGCCATACTGTGCTTATAGCGCACGCCATAAGCGTGCGCTATTAGCGTGCGGGAAACGCATCACCGCCTGAACGGGAAATAAAGCGGTGGCCATCTTGGAAATCACAATCCATCGGATATCAGAGCCCCTGCAAGACATCCACCCCTGGGAAGAGTGAATTATGTCACAGGAGCGCACTAGGGGCAAGTCAGCCCTGGACAGGGTCAGGAAGCAAAATTCAGTGACTAGCAGCTGGCCGTACTGGTGGAGGAGGCAGGGATCCACCATGATGAACTGCTGCAGCGCAAGACAAGTGGGCAGCGCCGTGCACAGATCTGGTGGAACATCAGCCAAAGGGTGTCTGCATTGGGGCGCGTGCCCCGGGATGACAAGGACTGTCGCAAGCGCCAGAATGACTTGCGTGTAAGAGTCTGCGGCATACTCTCACAGCACAGCAGTGCAAGCAGGGGCACTGGAGGAGGACCACCACCACCATCACCCGAACTCACACCCTGGCAGGAGAAGATGACTGCCCTAATCGACATGGGCACCATAGAGGGAATTGGTGGAGCGGAGGCAGTCACTGGTATTGAACCGACTGCAGGTGAGTCCCACCCCGAATGCATGCATCTGAAAGTATCACACATGCAGACCCTGAGTGAATGAATGTGATGAAATGTGTGTGAGGCACTGCAGACACCCATAACTGAGCCCTTGAACCATTGAACCGTAGTGCCGCCTAGACTCCCCAGTACGTGTAGTGATCAATGCAAGGTCCAGGGGACAGACATCCATAGCCATGGGACAGGTACATAGAGTGTGAGTGTGCATGAATAAACCCCCAGGACCTTGAGCATGGTGCATCCCAATCCCGCATGTGATGATGGCACACAAACATTTCCATGCAGTGTTCCTCCACACTCACACATTCCACCAATCACTACATGGAGATTGAACAAAATGCAAGTGCCATGCATAATTGATACTGCCTACAATCCCACTTGATGGCATGAACTGCTTGATAATCAAGTAGGTTGCCTTGAACTCAATCCACACCCTATGTACCCCACAGGCACACATCGAACTTCACGGGATGACGATGAGGAGGCCACTCCATCACAGCGTCCGAGGCAGCATATCTCGACCAGCACCACCACCCCACAAAGGGGCCGTGCGGAAGGGAACCGATGCCGGACCCATCCCACATCACCACAATGCAGCCCAACAAGACCGCTGCAGCACCCACATGGCCGCAAGGTGTCAGCACCTAGCTCACCCCAAGCCACCATGCAGACTTCCGATGCAGAGGGCTCTGACCTGTGACACCTCCAGCTGCGCATCAGGCAGGACATTTGCATTCCCCCAGAAGCAGCGATGCCGAAGGGATGGGCAGACCACAGGGGACCCCAGGGGCAGTCACACAGGGAGCACAAACCCCACATGTGCATGTGCGTCATGTCCGCAAACCAGAGCTAGACACACCATCATATGGCAGCCCTGAAGACCGGCACTCAGAGCCGGCAGCCCCATCCAAGCTGCCAACACGTCCCCATGCAGCGCCCCCGCCCACTAGCGCACAAGTGGCAGGCCAGTACCTGCCACACCAGGGGTACCTTTCATCATGGGAGGAGCTGTGATGGGATGTCTGGACATAATTGAGGCCAAACAGGCAAAAGTGGAATCCACGGCCAAAGTGCACAGCCGGCACATCAAGGCCATCAGCGCATCCATACGGGATGGTTGCAAGTACATTGCCCGAGACAACGCTTGCACACTCAGAGTGGTGGAGCAATGCACCTCAGCCATGACAGGTTTTGGCCAAAGGGTACGGGAGTTGTGCGAGGCAGTATCTGCACTCGCTGAGCAGACAAGGGAAGCGAACAACCTTCTCCGTCAGCATCTGCAGGCAACCGGGTCAGTCCCATCAACCTCCAGTAAACCCATAGAGGGATCTCTTGAGCCTTCTCCTAGGCACCGTTCATTGCGCCACCTGAGATCCCTCACACTAGAGGGGCCAGGACATGGAAAGCGCCTGCGACCATAATAGTTGCACATGGCATTGTTGTGGGTGCCCTGAGAACATGCACCTACCTGCACTGTTGTGGGGAGTTGGCTGGGGGGAGGGGATATTGTGTGCTGGGTGTTGACTGGGGGGGTAGACAATCTTTGAATAAATCACGTTCAAAATTAATACAAAGCATGGACAGTTGTGATTGTGATTAAGTGCTCTTTAATGTTCAATTGACATGTGCAAAATGTAGCCATCACCCGTATCAAAATAAATTATCCATCAAGCCCTGTCTGGCCAACCTCCACTCCCTCAGCCCATTCCTGTGTGCACGTGCAACACCTTCTGGCACATCATCACCTTCACTCCAATCCTCAGGTGGCTCCACATGGGCATCGGGGGGCAGTGGAACATTCCTGCGACAGCAAATGTTGTGCAGCATGGCACATGTCAGTACAATTTTTCCAACATTTTCAGGTGCATACAACAATGCCCCTCCCGTACGGTCTAGGCACCGGAAGTGTGCCTGCAGCAGTCCAAATGCCCTCTCCACGCAGATGCGTGTACGTCCATGGGCAATGTTGTATGCCTGCTCAGCTGCAGTGTGTCGATGACGCACAGGGGTCATGAGCCATGTGTACTGGGGATATCCAGAATCACCTGCAGGGGAGAGAAAGCAGGTATGGGGACAAGGTAGGTTCAGTGGGTGCACAAGGCTCAGTCATCAGTGACATTTTCAGCAGGATCAAGTTTGTGTCGAGAAGGTCATGCTATCTCATTGCAATGTTGGCATCCAACCTTTGACTTCCAGGACATGCTGTCACGATCCACTTCCTAAACCCCCCCCGGCAGGTCCATGGGCCAGGAGGGGTCTCAGCTCGGGCCCCCAACAAGCTTAGGCATCCTTTGCCTAGGCCCTCTTGGGACCAGTCCTGGCGCCTTTGGCGCCAGGCTCATACTTAATGAAGACTTGTGCTTGGGGACTACTTTCTTTCAGTGCTAGTCAACATGGAGGCATCCACATAGCTTGGCTCCTTGGAACCAAGCTACGCGGTATAGTGTTTTGGGTGTGGTAGCCTAGGGACTATTTTATCTGGACTACTTTCTTGATGCTATTTAAACCACACCCGACTTGGATAACACGCTTCGCGTTACTTTGCAGTCCTGCAACTTGACGCTCATCGTGTTCAGCTGCATCTACGAACCTAGGAAGAACAGGATCTGAAAAACAAAAGGACATCGTTAATAGCAGCAGCTTACCTGTGATTACATCGCAAGCTGCCCTCCGCTCCTGCAACCAGCATCCAAGGAACACCGAGCCTCCTGGACCGTCGGATCTGCAAAAAGGAGAGAAAAAGGACATTAGACATTTTACAATTATGCCGGCAGCTTACCTCACGAGTCGCCCATCGACCAGCGTCGGCTTGGGACTTCTTGCTCTGAGTGAGCACCGCAACCTACGGGAACAAAAGACAACAGTTTAGCAAAGGCAAGGCATCATAGCGCTGTGCATAGTGCCTACTTACCGCATCAAGGCGCTCTCGAAGCTCCATTACCTGCCGGCAAGTCCCAATTCAGCCAACGTTCCACAGCGAACTTCCGCGCACCTAAGGAGAGAGAAAAGACATTATTTAAATCCAACAAAGGCATACAGTATAACAGTAATAAGACCTACCTGAAAGACTCTAAAGGGCCTGCATCACTGAAGTAACTTATATCGCACTCGCCCACAAAGAACAACGCGCCCCTGTCAAGAAGGCAGGGTGGAGAGCACGCCAAAACGCATAACAAGGTGAGGAAAGGTCTGGGAGGGGCTGCGGGCATACGGGGTGTTGGGAGGCTCTTACCCCAGTTGCCCAGTCTTGAACATTGTCCACCTGTTTTCCAGGCAGAACCTCTCCACTGATTATACCTGGGAGTGGCTGAGAAGGGCACCAGAGTCCCCACAGCTGGGTGGCCTCCCCGTGGATACCAGGTGAGCGTAACACATGCATGGTGTGAGGTTGCCATACAGCTGTGTATCTATGTATTTGTGAGTTGTTATGTGCATCACACTCATGTATTACATGTGGCTTACTTATCATTTGGTCACTTACGTTGTGGAGTGTGCTGTGCTAGGAACAGTATTGAATCAATGGAGTACTCACGACTTGCTACGCCCCTGCTTCTAAATGTAACAGTACTGTGTCCCTTGTCACTGGAAGAGGGGACCCTTCCATCTGCTTGTGCATGCAACAAGTGGTTAGCCCATGTGTCATTGACATTCCCTTTGGCTGCTGTTGCATTTGCTGGTTGCCACTATTATGTACTGTTCTCCAGGCATGTGATTGGCCAATCAGGGGTCAGTGTTTCAGTGATGTACATTGTCGTTAATCAGACTACTTATGTGTAGTGCTTTTGCGGATGTGCCGACTTTTGTCTAACATTAGCATCACTGTCGGGTGGCCAGGGTGGGATGTCTGTACTGTGTCAGGGTGGGAAGCTATAGTGCAACACACACAGGAGGTTTTGTGGTAGTAGGCCTTCCATATGTGACTTTGCTGCCACATGTCTTTTACATCCTGACTGGGTGTGTTCTGCTGTATTGGACATGTCCAAGAGTTTTCCTGCAAGGTACATGCATGGAAATGCTGCAGTGATGGTGCTGCCTTTTGCCATGCAGGGATTTGACTGTGTGTGACCAGCCCCATCAGATGTGATTCAACATGCATTACGGACTACATTTGTACTCACCCAGCATCCATGTGTTTTGGCCTCAGTGCCTTTCCATGTACGCTGGCAGGGTAATGTTGCGCAGGACCATGGAGTCGTGGGTGGATCCTGGGTAGCGGGCACAGCAGAAGCTGAAGGTGAGGTCAGGGCTACATGTCATCTGCACATTCATGGAATGGTAATTTTTCTGGTTTCTGTAGTCGGCCTCATGTGCCTGGGGTGGTACGAGTGCTACATGTGTGCAGTCCAGGACTGCTATTACATCCGGAAGTTGGGCAATGGCATAGAATTGACCCTTCAGCTGGTTCACCTGTGCCTGTGTGGCTGGCAATGCAATGTGCTCATTCACATGGATCAACAGTGCATCCAGCACCTGTCCCAGCCTGGCACTGAAGGTGGACTGGGCCATGCCGTGCATCATGGCAACGGTGTGTTGGCAGCTGCCAGTCCCGAGGAATTGTAGCACGGACACAAGCTTCACAAGCAGGGGTACTGCTGTGGTGATGGCTATACGGCTGCCGATGTCAGCCTGGATTGCGTCCAGCAACTGGGTGATGGTTGCCCTGTCCACCCTATATTCGGTCACCAACTGGCCATCAGTCTGGGCCCAGGGTGTTGGTCTGTGCCTGCGGATGGCTGGCCGCCTTGCTGGTGCTGCTCTCCTCCTCCTTCTCCTCATCCCCACCACCCCCTGCGCTCCCAGGGCCCTGGCCTGGTTGGCTGGCCTCTGTAGGTCCAGGCGCAGCAGGTAAATGTCCACATCAAGGCTCCCGGTTCCAAATGGCAGCATGGTGTTTGGAAGTGTGTGTTGTGCATGGGTGGGTCCTTTGTAGGCCTCTGATTTGCATTGGTTTCATCTGGGCCCTTATTGCTATCTCCTCCCTGCTCTTGCTGGTGTAATGGTGTTGGGGAGGGTGTGTTGTGCATGGGTGGGTCCTTTGTAGGCCTCTCATTGCATTGGTTTCACCTGGACCCCAATTGCTGTCTCCTCCCTGCTCCTGCTGGTGTAATGGTGTTGGGGAGGGTGTGTTGTGCATGGGTGGGTTCTTTGTAGGCCTCTCATTTGCATTGGTTTCACCTGGGCCCTTATTGCTGTCTCCCCCCTGCTCCTGCTGGTGTAATGGTGTTGGGGAGGGTGTGTTGTGCATGGGTGGGTCCTTTGTAGGCCTCTCATTGCATTGGTTTCACCTGGACCCCTATTGCTGTCTCCTCCCTGCTCCTGCTGGTGTAATGGTGTTGGGGAGGGTGTGTTGTGCATGGATGGGTCCTTTGTAGGCCTCTCATTGCATTGGTTTCACCTGGACCCCAATTGCTGTCTCCTCCCTGCTCCTGCTGGTGTAATGGTGTTGGGGAGGGTGTGTTGTGCATGGGTGGGTTCTTTGTAGGCCTCTCATTTGCATTGGTTTCACCTGGGCCCTTATTGCTGTCTCCCCCCTGCTCCTGCTGGTGTAATGGTGTTGGGGAGGGTGTGTTGTGCATGGGTGGGTCCTTTGTAGGCCTCTCATTGCATTGGTTTCACCTGGACCCCTATTGCTGTCTCCTCCCTGCTCCTGCTGGTGTAATGGTGTTGGGGAGGGTGTGTTGTGCATGGGTGGGTCCTTTGTAGGCCTCTCATTGCATTGGTTTCACCTGGACCCCTATTGCTGTCTCCTCCCTGCTCCTGCTGGTGTAATGGTGTTGGGGAGGGTGTGTTGTGCATGGGTGGGTCCTTTGTAGGCCTCTCATTTGCATTGGTTTCACCTGGACCCCTATTGCTGTCTCCTCCCTGCTCCTGCTGGTGTAATGGTGTTGGGGAGGGTGTGTTGTGCATGGGTGGGTCCTTTGTAGGCCTCTCATTTGCATTAGTTTCACCCCCTATTGCTGTGCCCTGTGTTCTTTTACCTCCAGCATTTTGCTGGGGGTATTTTCGGCGGATTATCCACCACTTTTCTGGCGCTAACAGCGCCTACGCCAGACTCGTGATTGCTAAGTTTTAGCGCAAATGGATACTGGCGCTTTTACAGCCGGCGCCATTACAGCCAGATGTACTTGGCTGGCTGTAATGACGCCGGCGGTATTTGTACTTGTGATCCGACGGACCCTTAAATTTGGCACTGATAGCGTTACTGCCGATTTTAAGGGTTATCGCCAAACTCGTGATGAGGCCCTAAATCTTGAGAAAGAGGTACACTAGCTCCTAGTTTTCTTTTATTTTTAAGCACCATTTTATAGACCAAATGTGAGTAACACATTTGGGTGAAAATAACTTTTAAAATACTATTATACTGCTGAGAACTACACTTTTGATTCTTATAAATCTGTCTTCTCCATACTTGATGTAAAGTTGTTTCCAAAAACCCACAAGTACACAATGCCTAAACGAATAGTCTTGTTACATGCTGCTCATTGTGTTGCAATAGCTTTATTCAGCAATGCAATCTACGTTTGTGTCAGGAATCAGTGCAGTTCTCCTCGCAAATCACTGACACCGTGGGTCTTGCTGCTCTATAAGAGTAGTGCAGGGGTTAACTGTCTACAATACCATGCAGAAGTCAGCTATCAACGAGAAGAGGCAGACCATATGTGTATATTGAACCATACAAAATGCTGGCTCTCTACCCACACCCTTCCCTTTGCAACATCATTCATAATCAGTGTCTCATGTGCCTGCCATTATTCCAGTAAAAACATTGCCTGGCAGTTATTTGTCTCTCTGTGTCATGCATGGTGCTACCTTCGCCAATTTGATCTCGTTGGTATTGCATGTCCGTTTCTGCCTTCCAGCTTCATTGCTTCATTGACCAGTGTGGTAATTTGCCAGTCTGACCACCTTGGTGAGTGTGGGGCTTATGTGGCCTTGTACAATTGGGTGGGGGAGTACTATAGGCAAGCCCCAGCTATTGATTGTTCCTTATCTCTCCCCATTCCCGGTGCTCCTCCACTGCCCAGCAACTGTCTCAACCCTTATTACCTCCTATACCCCTCACTCAAGGGAAGATGTCCACTCCTGTCACGACCAGCCCAGGTGTTAGCTGCTTGTTTATCGTTCTAATGTACCTATTTTATTTTGGGGGTCTTTTGAAGCTGAAGGGGCTGGTTCAAGCTCACATCAGTTCCTGCGTGGTATCATTGAGTCAAAACCTGACATTTCTACAGAAATAGTTCTTCTTACAATTCTGTCAATAGTTCAAAATGATACATGTGCTACGTCCTGTGTACTGTATTGCCATAGCTTGAAGAAATGCAAAGATATTTTTGGAAGCCCATTTTTTCTTGCTACAGGACGCTAAGGACACAAAACATTAGTGTAGACTATTTTTCTTTTACTGTAGAGTATTTTTGGAATGAAATATAGCATGTGTTCTTAAGTATAAAATCAAGTGTATTATCCCTTCTGTTATAGATGCAATATCACTAGGAGTGTACCGAATTTTGGATTTGAGTAGGTATTTGGCTGATTTTCAGCTGAAAAATGGCATTTGGTCTCCCGACGAATAATTTCTTGCTCTTCGACTCAAGCTGAATACTTTGTCTTCTAATTTTAATGCAGTGTAACAATTCAGAGAGGCAACTATGAAGTACGGATTGTAAAACGTAAAACGTTGTCTGAAAGCATTCCTGATCAAAAATAGGACAGGACTAAAGTGCATATGTTTGTGTTTTGGAGAGGAGTGGTGACGATGAGAGGCGATCATGGTTTGTTACTTTTGGAAATGCCTATAGAGAAACTTGAATTCCAGACAGGAAGTGGAGATGAGGGAGGCTGAAACCCTCCATTATATGTCAGGTAGAGTGACATGCCGCTGCCCAAGAGACTTCTCAGTGGAAATTCATGTTAGACAATCTCTCTCCAGATCCCGTTTGGCCCAGTCTGCCAGGGAGACTATAGGGAGTTAGATGTGAGCTCTCTTTATGGCCCATAGTCAAAGGGCCATGCTCTATTGGTGACATTTGGAAAAGGGGAGAATTTTGGGAAATTAGATAACATCGAAACAGGTGGTCCCATAAGGGGTGGGATGTGTCTGTTACATGCCATGCCGTGCAAGATGTAGCCAACATTTCCAACCCCCTACTGCCATCTTGGGCGAACGTGCTTACTGGGAAATCTCTCCAATAGCATTATAGTCCAGTCTGTCCCAACAGGAAACATGTGAGAGAGGACAGAGACCGATTGAGAGAACTGTATGTTATGGTCGTGTGGACTGGAGAGATAATGAGTGAGAACCATAGAAAAAGTGGTATTGCCAATTTGACCAAATATTTTTTACCATATGGCTCATTTGACTGAATTTAGGATGTACGAAATGATCGTACAACCAGAAATTCGGTCAAATGGGCCATATGGTTCCATTATAGTAAATATAATATGGTTTTCGCTATAATGGTAACGGGAGTCTGCTTCTGGGACATTGGAAGCGGGGGACTTTTAAAAAAAAAGTAAGGGACCTTGAGGCGAAAGTTCTGACCCACGTTGCAGGGACGGAACTGACGATGCAGGGTCAGATGGAAAGCGGACGGTGAAAGGTAAGTGGGATGAGGGATGTGGGGATGTGTTGGGGAGGCAAGAGGGGATGGATTGGTATGATTTTGCCCACAGCAAAATTGGGTTCGCAGCAAAATTGACTATGGTCAATTCCGCCGCAAACAATTATGCCACGGTCAAATCATACCAATCCGAAAAAGCCACAAGACCTTACATCCTGTAGTGTGTGGGAAGAAAGTAGGGTAAGTGTACATGGGCTGAGATTTGGTAAAACGGAGTGACTGCTCAATAGGTAAGGGTTTCTTAGAGTTATTGATTTGCGCAGGTTCTGTCACATGTCGGACTTCCCAACACGTAATACAAGTGCGCTCACTTTATCTGCCTCTCTGAGTCCTCCTCAATGTTCAGCGAACCGGGAGGCAGTTCTCCCATTACACATAGCAGGGATATGGGGTCCCCTTTCCTAACATTTACCTTCGAATTGTGGACCGCATAAGCAGACAGAACCCATATACATTTCACTGTCAGCTGGAAGGAAGGTTTGACATTCACTTTTCCCATAAATGACCTTGCAACTGAAAAAAAATTGCAATGAGTGGGATTCACAATGGCAGCTGTACATTGCAGTATCCATTGTGTTCATTGCAGCCCAACACTTTGCATTTGTGAAGCGAGACACTGCGTAATATAGGTTTTGCATTTTTTAAATCCTTCCGTATATCTTGTCCTGTTCTTTGTTAACCTGTTCTTTTCCAGTTTGTGTGCATTAAATAAGGAGTTCTTGATTCAAATAAAGAGAAATACATGGGAGCGCATATTTAATATAGTATTTTTTGGTTTTACTTTTGAAAAGTGTATCTTTCAAATTTGAAACATGATGTATTGAATACATCAACTTTTCAGATTGATATTCGGCTTCATCCGAATACTTGTTCTGCTATTCCATACCCCCCTACATATCACTGTACATTCAGAATATGTGGTGTACACTGCACTTTCCCCTACTTACTATTTCACCCCAGAAAATAGGGCCTTTACTTCCAGTATTTGCAGCCACCATCAAAATGCTGTTTCTCTTGGGCAAAGGCGTTCTTTTCTCTCCTACTGCTCTCTCGTTTCTAAATGACACCTGAGTATAATTCATGCAGTTTAGTGGAAGAAGTGGTGCATCTTGTAAATTATCGACAACTGGTCTTTAATTCAGATGTCAGCGCTTGACCAGAAAACTGGGATTCGGAAGAAAGCACTTTAATTCCATGTTCTTTCATTTTAAATAGGTTTGATATAAATAAGCAAAACATCTTCAACCCTATCCTGGAGATGCTCAGGCATTACTGTTTCTTTTCGTTTCTTTGCATTCTGGTATTTGTAGTCTTGCATTTACAATGAAAAGGGAAAATGTGTGAATACCAGAATGCAAAGTAAAAAACCAACACTGGAGTAACATTTCCAGAGCAACCTTGGGAATTTTGGCATATATGTTATAGTGTGACTATTTAGTACTGTCCCAAACACATGCTCGTTATCCCATCAAATTCAGGTCCTGGATGATATCATTGGGTGACAAACAGATCACTTCAACTTTATATCCCCTTTTGCCCCTGAAGTGCAAATGATGACAATTTAACACAAGGGGCCTGCTTGCACACATGTTCAGGGTTTTAGAAACAGTCTCAGATTCACTCTGCTTCCGCTGAGATAAATGGCGAAGAATTGCCCCTAAAACGCGTTTACTTTCCAACCTTCACCCCAAATGAAAGAAACGCATATTATGGTATTGAAAAATGTAAAAAACCAGACTGGGGAAATCCACGATTGGAATCCTAGTACTGCAAAATTCAATAAAATGTAAGGTACAGAAAACTATGGCTAGCTGTAAATTTACACTAACCTGCATGACGAAAGTTTTGAATTGTGTGGACATTTCTCCGAATCTAAATATATTAAACCTGCCTGTAGGGAGGGGGCATGGCGGTTAATCCGTCTCCATTGCGCTTCTGATCTGGTGACCTTTGGTAAACTCGTCTCATTTGTAGCACTACAATTACATTTCTGCGCAGGTACCTGCATCTGGGCAAATTCTTTCATCCTGCTCCATGTGCTGAAAAGGTTGGAGAGAGTGACTCATTGCTGATTGCGTAGCATTCAACTATAATTGCCTTTTCTGACAGACCGCCGCCGCTTTTCAGGAGTCTCATTACCTGAAAGAAACCAACAGGCCCATTAGCTTTTCCCACTCCAGGCAATGAGCACAGATAATGTAAACATCACCTGCACAAACCTGACTGCTGTTTGATTCTACAGGTGCAATCTCAGTGACAGGGCGGCCATCTTTACACAAGTCACACATCCTTTCTGGTGTACATTTTAGCTATTGACACTGCCTTTGAAGCAAATCAATCTAAAGCTCTTAAAACAGCTTATGACAGCTGATTTCACTCGCGTCGACAGGTGTGCAACACGTTCATTATAGATTAAAGGCGTTTGCAATCAAGGGCATATCATTGTAAGGAACCTTAGAGGCGTGCATTTTCATCGGCCACCATAATTCTGCCAATGTGGATTTATTGGAGCTCATATTTGATCTCCTGTAAATAGTTCGACGGGGGAAGAAGGTCCATTACGTCAACACGTTCACATAGACGGATCCACACAGCCAAATCCTCCCCATTTGCATGGCCGAGTGGGGACAGACCTCACGTACATGTCTCCCCAATTGCATTTTGTCATGCAAATTGAGTAAACGCTGCGGGCATATACGCATGGCCCGAAGCATTTAGAATGCATTGGTATGGCGTCCGCCTGCTTTTTGCCTCTTCAAAAAGCAGGCATACAACCTAGGAATCCCCAATATTTGTGCTGGCATAAAAATCTGTACCAGCGGAAATACTGGGTTATTTGTATGACCGAGAGGAAGAGAGCGGTAGCTACGTTCGACCCTCCTCCCCGCCATAGAAATTAATAAAAATGGGGCGTGAAGTGAATGGACGACAGCCTTGCATAAGGCTTTTACCTCTTCCATTTCCGCTACTCCCCCCTAAAAAAGTAGCTCTTATGTGTTCTCAGACAGGTGCCTGAATGGTTTTGCCATTTTTAATTGCATTTAGTTACAGTGAATACTGAATGCTTTTTTGTCTCTATGTAGGGGGGAACACACCTACAATTTGTTTGGCTCTACCCATTGCTTTTGCTCTTTCCAGACCATAAATGGCAGTTCTCTGCTGACCACTCCTCTAATGCTTTTTTAGATTGAATTTTCAGCTTTTTGCTGTTGTTGGTAGTCATCCACCGTCACCACCCCCATGCCTCTCTCTTTGCCGCCATCCCCAGACTTAAAAATGCTTCTGTTGTGCTTGTTACCCGAGGGGCCACAAATGAGGTCATTGTGACAGGTTCTTTGCATGTGTAAACATAGACAGGGGACTCTGTGGACCAGAGTGTAATTCCTCAATCAATAGAAACAGAAAGGGAACTCTTTCAAAAAAGGTATTTTCTATTTGTTTAATAGTTTAGGCTTAACGTACCATTTTCGCATACCCAGAAGTGGTTTTGTTCCATTACACATCTATAGTCCACTGTCTGCAAACACATATGCTTCAACTGAAGCTGGTGGAAACCATTTGCAGCCGGTCAGGGGGAATTTCCAACCAGGTTACCATGCTCCTAAAATATGCCCAAAGCCCTTGAATCGCCTTTTCCTTGTACAGGGGTGTTGCTAGGTCTGGAAAAGATCAGGGGCTAAGCTAATGTCGGGACTGGCGGGACTCGGGGCTAGCTAGCATTTTGGTTGTAGCACCTGAGCTTCTATCCGGGGCTACAACCAAAACCTCTAGCCCCATCAGAACACCCCCGCATCCCCAACAACGCGTCTGTCCTTGTGTCAAACCTCTCCAGCTGCCAAAATATTAGTGATACCTTTTACGGAGGCTGATTTAGGGCAAGAGCTAAAGACAGGCAACACTGGACCCTTTCGCTGTGGCCCCTGTCAGATCCTCGATGCAGCCCCCTGCTGACATGAAGTAGTGAAGTGGCATTGACAGGTGCTCCATATGGAGCCCTTAACCCCCTTTTCACCAAAACCACCCCCACGGAACAATGACCTGTTTTGTTCTTCTGGTGAGTTTGCGTGTAAGAGCTCTCCAATTGAGAGAAGACTTTTGATGCACAGTCTGAAGACGAATATGTGTGTTCATTTTCTGTGATGCTTTGGCAAGGTTAGGAAGGGGCAGCTGATGTCAACACGATTTTCCAGGACAAGAGCTAAGGAGAGAGAAGAATAAATGAGGCAAACGAGGAAAATTAGATGAAAGGGTGAAGTACAGAAGCATGACATCCACCATGAATCAGGTTTCAAAGCATAAGTATTCCCTTAAACTGTTCTAGACAATTTGGACAGCAGTGAAATTCAACCAACACAGGGATGCATATAATGTATTTCCCATATCAGCTGTGCTTTCAAGGAGAAAAAGTACAGCATACATGTCTGACTCTTGTCCATGGATAGAAGGAGGTATATTTGGTTAATAAAAAAAAAAAACACAGAACCAATCAAAGTAAACATAAAACGTGATCATACATGTTTACATTGCAGTGCAGGCCATGAATGTAAATGAGAAAATCGAAACCAACTGCAATGTTGGATTTGAAGAATATTGTTGGTAACACATCCCCTTTCAGCAGGGTAAACCATGCATACCCTCAAACCCACAGTGCAAGGTCACAGATGTTGAAGAGTTAGACTCACTGAGTGGCAGGACAATAACACTCTGAGAACCTATTTGGCTACATTTCAGCCAGAACCAACGTGTGTGCAGGTTCGAACAGGGTGGTTCGGGTAAGTTCAGCCTTTCATGGTATGTAAGGCATGCACAGTTGGAGTTTGGGAGCAGTTTTGTTGGAAACGTCAAGGACGCTCAGGCAGCTGAGGGAAAAGTAGAACATTGAAATAGGATTTTGTTGAGGGAAGCGGTTGAAACTTGAAATAGGATAGTGTGTTTATTTTTTGTAACATTCCAGAATTTGCAGGATGTTAATAACCACTGTAAATTTGAGTGACATATGTTATGACTTCTAAGGTAGAGGGACTACCAGTGACCACTTTGCCTGACACACACACGCATTACATTTGTTGCCAGCGACCACCAGCGAGAGAACAAAAAAGTGTTGGTTGTAGGCAGGTGATCAGTTTCACTGATTGTCTGAGTGTGTGACACACAAATCATCTGTAAAATTGTTCTAATGTGTAAGGTAGTTTGGCCCTCTTCTGTCTTACCTTTTGTGCAATATATGCATGAAATTGTTTGGATTGCTTTAATACAGAATATTGCCTTATGGCAGTCAATACATGCTTGCTCTTGATTATATCACTCTGGTTTGACAGCTCTAGCATTCATACACCATGTTGCTGTATTTACAGTGCAAAGTCTTGGACCATACATTTAACAGTTTGTATTTTATTTCCGCTCCCCTTAATTCGCATGGGGAAACTCAGCCCATTGTGAAACCCAACCCAAATGTTGATTTTGGGACTTGCAAATTAGCATGCTGAAAACCAGACCACAAGTGTTTCAGGCATCCTGAGCTTTCTCATACTTGACTTATAGATGTAACGCCATCAATTTCCCAAGTATCCTAAACGAAAACACAAGAAAGCTAAACAAATAGAAGTGTGCATACATCTTGTGAGAAGATAACAGTTGCCATGTTCTTTAATGTATAACATTGTCAATACAGGGCCCAGTATTTGCACAGGCGTCTCATGAATATAGTTGCATACTTTTTCCTATTTGTTATTGGTCTTGCTATATTGTGTAGATTTTAGGCTGTGGTGGGAAATACGTCAAGATTAGTAAATACCTGGTCTAAATCTATAAACATATTTTAAAAGGAGATATTTTATTCAGAAGCTATATGCATAAGGGTGCCTACTAAGTGCCCGATTCATGTTTTTTTTGTTGTTGTTTTTTTGCATGGTGCAAAGGGACTTTGCACTGCTGAAAAGTGACTTTGCACTGCCGACACAGATCCTGATTCATGGTACTATGCAAAGATATGTTTGCGGTGCAAAGTCCGTGCAAAGTCAGTGCATAGTCATTTTTGCAGTACAAAATGAATTTGCATGGGCTTTGCCCTGCAAAAATACACTTTGCACGATCCATGAATGAGGGTTTGTGTCAGCCGTGCAAAGTCACTTTGAACCCTGCAAATAATTTCATGAATCGGTCCCTCTGTGCCATTCTGATATTGTGGTTGTATGTCATACCACCGGCTGAAACATACCAAGGATATTGTATGCCTGTGACAATGCACAAGTCTACTTTCACCCTCTGCCCACCGCCGACCACCCCATAACTCCAGCGATCTCAGATTTAATTCCAGTGTCACATCTCAAAGTACACCATGAAACTGGCAGCAGTATGCATGTACAGCTTTCGTTTTCACTGCAGCAAAGAGTGTAATCTGTTGCACAAACGCAACGTTTGGCTTGGATGTAGAGGGAAAGCCATGTATGAGTTTAACATGCATGTTTTCTCGTGCAACTGTGTTTAGTGTGCTTTAAGCCACAAAACCTTACTTGTTGTGTGGCAAGTATGATGTAAACCATAATAAATTGGAAAACACCAATCCAGCATACATGTGCAAAGTACATTGACCCTGTATAGGTCCTTTGCTGGTTGGTGTGTCCATGATACCAGAACTTGTGCTGCAGCCATTTTCAAAACAGCATGCTTGTTCATAAAGGTTAATTGTAGTTATACTAATGTTCAAGGTGGATGCCATGTTTAAGTTGTGTGTCACCCAATGGTTTCTTTATATGGACCGAGTGGACATTCAGCAAGAGTTTCTTACATTTTGACCCTTCCCAGGGTTGACATGTCATTTTAGTGCTTTAGAAAGTTATGGCTTATGTTTACAGTTGTATGGTTCTTTCAGTTTGTCTTTGATCGTTCAGTTTTAAGTAGTTTGTTAGCCTGCTAACTGCAGCATTCCATTCCTTTCCTGGCTGTTCACAGACAATTCTCCAGACATGTTGTACTCCCACTTTATCCACTGGCAGACTTCTTAACAGCATGAAGACCAGGCCAACTCAAAAACTCAACAAGCCCAACCACCTTAAAAAATGAATAACAAACTGAGGAGCACCTTAGAAGCATTTGAGTACTGAGATATGTGACTAACAAAAGAGCCAATAAGTGCCACTAACACAGATGCCAGAAAAACAGCATATGTTTCCAAAATATCTGACTTTGACACAGCACCTGATAAATACATATGCACGCGCAATGTGGTAATGAAAGAAGGCTTTAATACATTGGCCATAGCACAGATCACTGAATTACATGGATGTGCTCCACCAGAAGAACAAGATTTATGGAAGCACAGGGGGTGCTCATTACCCCCCACAAATGCGTGTGGTGGCAGGACAGTTATGCCCCTTGGATTACTTAATGTAGGATTAGACCAGCTGCATTACCCAGTACACACACCACAAGAGAGTCTTGCAGCTCTAATATTTGAAGAGATGTTTGTGCCTAACCTGGTGGAGCGCATTGCTGCTTTTGTCACAAATTGCCTTAGTTGGCAGAAATTCACAAGTGAGTGGAGCAATACCCCATCCTACTGGACCGTTCCAGCATTTGAATATCAACTATGTAGATATGATCCAGGTTTGCAATGGTTACAGATATATGCTAGTAGTCATGTGTCCCTTGTCTCAATGGATCAAGGCCGGTCCATTTACACATCCTGATGCCATATGTCCTGCAAAGTTCCTGGTACGTGGGATCTTCCCAAGGTGGGGAATGTGCAAAGTCCTTAGGTCTGATAATGGCCCGCATTCTGTAAATGGAGTCTTTGAACATATCACAATCCTATTGGGTATTAAGCAAATGTTTTCTTCCACGTATCACCCGCAGTCAAACAAGATTTGTGAGTGCCTCAACTGCCTTCTCGAAGTAAGAATTTTGAAGTTAAAAGTGACCCTGGAAAAAGGATGGCTTAATTGCCTACCCTGGCTCAGACCATCACCTCACTCCTCAAGTGTTTATGGAGGGTTGCTGTATGCATTTACCTCTTGCTCATCCCACTCAAGTGCAAACTGATGCCCATAATGCTTCTGATGTGCTTGGATCTGAAATGCTTGAATACTTGGCTGCTATGACGATGAGTATCACTTTTATGTCTCAAAAGCTTCGAGCCTGGCCATGGAGGTCAAAGAGGAATGAGGAAGACAGTGAGCAAATCAATCCACAGACTTTATTTTAAAAATACGTCCTCTATCCAGGTGACAATATTTTAATCAAAGATTTTGTACTAACTACACATCGAGGAGGTCTCCCTCACTGCAGCCGGAGCACAAGGAAGGCGAGCATGGCTAAACCTTGGTGACGTCAAACCATACAAAGGAGAGACCCCCCTGCTACCAATTCCTGAGTCTGAAGATGAAGAAGAGGTGATGCAGATGTAGACCCGATCGACCACAAGATGCAGACAGCAACCAAGAGCCTGAGACAGACCATAAAATAACCTTTTCTAATCAACGAACGAAAGGAACTGAGTGAACATTTTTCCCAAAGATTTTACCTGCACAGATAAAAAGGAAAGCACTCTCACAAAGAGAGAACTACAGACATTCAATGCTGCCCTTATGAATGTTATTTTTGGCAATGTTTCTTACATAGTAAAGTCCTATCCTGTTTTGCGAATCAGAAACGTTACCACTTGTCAATTTTTCAGGGTACTTTAAAACTTGTTTAATTCTTGAAAGAGTTTTTCTTAAGATAATTGTACAATTTCTCTTATAGAGGCCAACATTTTGAAAACAATGCAAAAGATCCAGTGAAAAGAAGATGGGACTTTTCCATATTGTTAGATATATACTTTTGGCAGGCAGACAACCTGATGCATGTGGTTACTTATGACATGCTGGTACATTATCAATAATGCTTGTGGCTACTTTCTTCACATTCTGCCATCTTTACTTTATTATCTTCCTAGGATTAGGCGAGCTGGTTCTCTACAATGTATCTAAACCAATGTACAATAATGTAACTCCTGTTTCTATAGGAAATGGATTAGAAAATCACATATTTTTTGCTGCCACTAAGCAGATGAAAAGATTGAAAAGAAGTGCGAGGGATGACTTCCAACAAATAAATGCATACATCACTGATTCTGTTCAGGTGACTAGTAATATGTGGTACAAGCCCATGAGCCAGGTAGGGAGAGGGATGTCTGATGAGAGCTGCTATGTGTGTTCCCTCATTGCCTACACTATGGGTGCTTCTAGGGTTTTTGTACCCACAGAAGTACCCACAAAAAGGCACATTGCCTAACACACCTTGGGCTCTGTCTAAACAGATGGCAATTGCCGGGCCTGACTGCTTCACTAGTGTGGGTAAATAAGGCAAAATCCCATTGAGAAGAAAATGATATACAAGACCTGAAGTCCATGGCAAAAACTGAAACAAATCATAAGGTAATAAGATATGAGCAACCTGGGAAAAACAGAGCAGGGATTATAATAGATGAAAATAAAATGTTGCAGTGATGGGAAAGTGAAGGAAATATCTAGATGTTGGGAACAAGGTCAATTACAGATAAAGGGAGCTGTACTCACACCTAAGGGGTGGGCCGATACCTGGAACAATTGGAAGAGGTTGTGGTAAGTGAAAATAAAGATTGCCTCGATCAATGGCCTAAAACCACAAAGTTACTCACATTTTACAACAATGAGGGGGGTCCAGTACAGATAATACCCCTGAGAATTGCCACCCTATGCTTCTGAAATAATGATACAATAAACATTGGGGAAAATACTTGTAAATGCATCTTTGATGTACCAGTCATGAAGACAGGAACAGCAGTATTGATGGACCACAATTGGGCTTGTGGATCCAAACCATATATGAAGTTTCCCCCAAATTGGGGAGAGTTATGTTCCATGGTGCTAATAAACATACTCACTCTGGCAGTACACCAAAGCGATCTAAACATTGCAGTCTTCCCTAAAATGGATGTAACAGGTCTTTTGGTTCTTGCGCTGGAGCAGCACAATCTCCTGTGGGGTCTTGGCACCTGCACTGTAACTGTGTACAGGCCACCTTAACCCATTGGGGAAAGATGGTTAGGGTCCAGTTGAAAGGAAGGGTACGGGGTAGTAGGAACTCCAGAAAGAGGGTTAAGGTGAGGTTACGGATAGGATAGGGATTGTAGGGAAAATGCTCCTTACCTCCTTGAATGATGCAGATCCTCCATTGTGCTCGCCACCACTACTGCGAGATTAATCGCGTGCCCAAATTGGAAAAATAACAATGACTAAGAAAAGTACATAGATTAGGTAAGCAGGGCCTTGTTTGGAAATTAGCATTTTCTGGATGCATTCTGCTGAAGAAATGCAGCATTTTAGATTCACCCTCTGTGGCCAGAAACTATAAACCAAAGACACAATCAGTATTGCACTCTGTGTGCCCAAGTATACATTCTCTATGGAGTTCACTAGTTCTATAGATTTTGATTAATGCTAGTTTGTCTCCACTAAACGTGAAAGCTAAAAGCGCACTTTGTGCACAAGTTATACAGCAATATTATTTATGTTTGTGGTCTCTAAACAAACAAATCATGAAGTGGCAGGACCACATTTCTTATCTGTAGTGCGATCTGGGCTTGGAGGTGCTCTGGAGTGGGCTTGGCTCCACAATAGCTTGCCTGGTGGGAACTCACTGGGATCGTGACTATTCAGGTTGACATCCGTAGTGAGAGGAAGGACTTCTCATTGCGCGCACGTGCACATTGGGCTGGGTGTGGCTTGGGCTTGCTCTGATTGGTTACTAGAGCATGTGCCCAGCCACCCAGCCTGCTGGGAATTATAGTTTTGCCATCCAAACCTACTGCCACACCTGCAATGGAAGCAAATATGATAGCTTCTAAAATGTGCCTTCGTTTGACATTTTACTGCAGATAAACATTTAACCCTGGCATGATGATGTACAGGGAACATTCATTCTCAGCAAAATCAGAGAATGCTTATTGTGACATACCACATGAGCATGAATTGTTTAACAAAACAGAAGGATATGATCTGCTGTTTTCCTCCCTGGAGTACAAAATTCTGCAAATGTGAAATGGCTCCAAATTACGATATTGGAGCTGTTGCAAAAACATAATACAAACATGAAGGGCTTTAATTCCATAAAGGAGGAGCTGAGGGCAATAAGACTCATGGCCCTCCAGAAAAGGTATGTCATTGATCTGATATTGTCCATTGAGGGTGACGTGTGCGCACAAGTTGGCACATCTTGCTGTACTCACCAACCTGCAAATGAGGAGGAAATTGGGATCCTCACAGAGGTCATAACCTTGTTAACAGGTCTACAAACTAAAATGCTAGACAAAATAAACAAGGCTCTCCTTCAGACTAATCAGTCTTCCTTTGAATCTTATTTGCATGCATATAATTTAGATTCTGTGAGAAGTAGCTTGTCAGCAAACATAAATACAAATACAAATCTATGACTATTAATTATACAGTAAGTGAAGATTTATACTAAACTATGTATTATTTTAAAAAGAGCTAGTTAGTACAATAACATGATTTCCTACTTTTAAGAGCTTCTATTGCCAATAATACACACCCTGTTATCTCTCAACATGTCTTTCTTTCACACACACACACGCACACGCGCACACACACACACATGAATAGAGAGGGGATGCGGGAGTGGCAAAGAGAGTGAAGCATGCACATAGGAAGGGTTATAGATGGAGGAACAGAAGGAGATGAAGAGACAGAGGAAGAGGGAGATGTGTATAGTGAGTTAGTGATAGAGAAACTGAGAGAGGGTCATAAACGGAGGGACAGAGGAAGAGATAGAGAGGAAGAGAGAGTGACAGATGGAGGGAGCGAGGAGGGAATGAAAGAAGGAGGGGAGGGATAGATATCTTTAAGATAGCTCAGCAGGTTGAGCGCTCACTGCTGCGATCAGTGTGTGATCTGCAGGTTCGTATCCCAATAAAGGGCAACTCTGCCATTGATCCTTCAGAGGTTGAAAAATGAGTATCAACTTTGGTTGGGTGATATTGTATGTAAATATGTTCTATGTAAAGTGTGTTGGTGAAAGCACTATATAAATAACACATCATTATCAGATACCGAGTGAGTGAGTGAGAGAGTGAGTGAGTGAGTGAGTGAGTGAGTGAGTGAGTGAGTGAGTGAGATGTCAGTAGATACATTAGGCCATACAGAGAGAGTATGCATGTAAAGTACTTTGCTGGCACACAGAGACAGACAGCACAGAAGTGTGGAGAGAGAATGAATGAAAGATAGAGATCTCCTGATACAGACCTGTGCTGTAAAATCTTTAATCTCTTTCGGCGGAAGTCCAGGTCAGCATGGCCTGTCAAAGTGGATACTTCAAACAAAAATTAACAGTAAGATTCTTCCATTCCTGCCGGTTCACTTGCGCGCTCCAGAGGTTTCATATTCCATCTTTGGGATTAGAGATTACTGTAATTCTATCTAACCCAACCTTGCTACTTTCTGAACTGTCTGCAGGTTTTGCAGAATTCTGCAGCTAGATATGCTACTAGTATTTCCTTTCGCACCTCGATTTCACCAGTTCTCAACTCCCTACAGTGGCTACCTATTGCTCACTGGATTGATGACATGCACCGGGGTAGCTGGCAGCTTTGGAATGGTTGGCGGTTTGGCCACCATTGGCTGTTCCACTATGTTTTTTCTGAAGGCGCTGGTGCCGGTCTAGTATTTTTACCAGTGGCCGCCGCCGTGAACCATAACAACCTTCGAGTTCCGGTGATCGGCGCGTTGCAACCCAACTTCTCTTTGTGCGGTCTTTGGGTTAGTAGCAATAGTTTTCCATTGTTTCACCTGGCTTATTCCTCTCTGCCTCCCCTGTGTCTGCTTGTGTCCTTTTCTTTGTTTGCGCTACCGCTGATCACGTGCCTCGCTTCTTTCGCCTTATCCCTCCTTGTGCTTTTCTCATGCTTTCTTTCTGATACTTCCTCCCTCGGAAGTTCTGTGCTTCTCCTTACTGCCCTCTCTGGTCTCCTTTCTTACCCGTATCCACGCTCCCTTTCTCCGGGGCTCTCTCCGCTTCTTTCCTTATTCAGTCTGTAGTTCCAGCCTTCCTTTCAGTTTACTCAGGCGTTTCTCTGTATCTCCTCTCTGTTTATCTGTGAACTTCTGTGTCACAATACTCACCAGCCTTGAGTCTTCCGTTCTTGCCTTTTCTGGACCCTGATTTACAAAAATTCTGCTACTTACTGGAACCACTTTTCCCTGGAACTCAATTGCTCACAGCAGTTTTCGGAGCCTTCAGTTTATCAGAGTCAGTGGGAGCAGAGGAAACACCGGACTTGATTTAATGTTTTTTTTGTGCCTCAGGCTTTTTCCCCTGACTGGGCTTGTCTCGGGAGGGGGTCTGGACGCAGCTACTTCTAAGCTTCCACTCTGGCTTCCTCTCGAGGCAGGCCATATCTGCATAAAAAGAAAAGAAGGAGCTTGGAGTAGATGAAAAAAAACGTCAGCAGTAACCAGCAGTTCAGGTGAGGAGGAGGGGGATTCACAAAGAACCAAGCATAAGAGGCACACATGTGACAGATTGCAACGCCAACATAAAGCCATCGCTACTCCTGAACAAGTTCAAGAATTGGTGGCTGCAGTACAAGGACTGAGCCTAGAAGTCCAAAATTTGAAGACAGAAAATGTAGTCCTTCAACAGCTATTAGCTGGACGCAAGAATCCTTCTGTAGATCTACCCCCCATGGCTCTCTCTGCAGGCAAGTTTGATGGTGCTCCTAAACGTCTGAAAGAATTCATCGAGCCCGGCACGATTCACTTCACCTTCAGACCTCAGGCCTATGTGTCGGAATGTTCTCGAGTAGACTTTATGGTCTCAAATATGACTGGCAGTGCCCTGGCCTGGGCCACACCCTTGGTAACAGCAAATGATCTCATTCTTAAGGATTTAAATGGCTTCCTTACACAGTTTAAACAAGCTTTTGAATGCCCCGAGACCACATTCGGGGCATGTGAAGAACTACTGTATGTCCATCAAGGTACAGGGGATTTACTTGCCTATATCACAAACTTTAAATGCTTGGCGGCCGAGGCTGGTTGGCCAGAACAGGCACAATATGTGATTTTCCACCGAGGTCTAAAGGAGGAGCTGAAAGACGAATTGGCCCAAACTCCTCGTCCTGCTACCTTTGCGGATCTTCTCACAGCGGTCCTCCTGATCGGATATTGTTTAAGAGAATGAAAAACCGAGAAAAGATGGTACAAGACGTGTGGGTTCTCATCTCAGACCTAATTTTCCCCTCCTCTGAACCCTGTTCGTCAGACCAAAGAAGAACCTATGCAAGTGGGTACTGCTCAAGCTCCTTTCACACCTGAAGAACGCATACATCGTTGAGAGACCGGCCTCTGTATGTACTGTGGCTCAGACAAACATCTCCCCCGAAACTGTCCTGAAGTGTCTCCTAGAAGGTCAGGAAATGACAGACCTCAGACCTCTTAGGAACAGGAAACCGAGGAAATACTGGCAGTCCCTATGTGTCTCTCTCTGTCCCTTCAAACTCCAGCTTAGCAGATTCCCTGCTTATGGTGGTCGCTCTACAAATCCGCTCAGAAGAACAGCCCATTGAAAACCTTGCTCTAATCGACTGTGGAGCAGCGGGTCATTTCATGGACACTGTATGGGCGGATAAGGTCGGTATCCGATGTCGACGGCTGGACAAAGACCAAAAAGTAGAGGGTATAGACAGTACCCCTTGTACCTTTGGACCCATTACTCATACCACAGAAGCCCTTCTGATTAAGATGATGCAACACACAGAGAGATTAACCTTCGATATTATAAGGGCAGCTAATTTTCCTGTGATTTTGGGAATCACCTGGCTCAGACTACATAATCCTGCTATAGACTAGGAAAAAAACTTTATGGGATTCTATTCCATCTATTGTCGTCAGAACTGTCCTCAAGATACAGTAAAAGAAATTATCCAGGTTATGCCAACCATCGCCAGTGAAACTAAAGGAGTCTTTTGTATTCCTTCGGAACTGAAAGAATACCAAGAGGTTTTTGTTAACAAGACCATCCTCGATCTGCCGCCGCATCAACCCGAGGATTGCGCCATAGACCTCATACCTTATGCCCTGGTACCTTTTCGTTGTATGATTGCATTATCTCTACTTGAGAAGAAGGCTTTAAGAAATTATCTGGATGCTCATCTTGAAAATGGCCTGATACAACCATCAAGATCTCCGCCAGGGGCATCACTTTTTTTAATCCCTAAGCGGGATTCTACTGTATTACGACCTTGTATTGACTATAGAGGTTTGAAAAAGGTGACCATTAGGGACAGGTATCCCTTGCCATTGATCTCCGACATCCTAGAGGCAGTGCAAGGGGCCTCTATTTTTTCCAAACTGGATCTTAGAAGCGCGTACCATCTGCTTCGCATACGACACGGAGATGAATGAAAAACAGTATTCAGAACACATTTTGGCTTATTCGAATATCGGGTAATGCCATTCGGCATGGCCAATGCCCCAGCAATCTTCCAGCAGTTTATAGACCGCGTTTTTTCTGTCTTGCTGTTTATGAGAGTTATAGTCTGCCTGGACGATATTCTTGTGTTTTCCCACTCTCTCACGGACCATATAGAACATATTAAGGAAGTTCTACAGAGGCTACAATTTCATCGTTTGCTAGTTAAACCAGAGAAATCCCTCTTCTGTGTTGATACAGTACCCTATTTGGGATTCATTTTGTCGCCTCAAGGTATCAAGAGGGACCCCAAGAAGGTTTCTGCAGTTTGAACTGGCCTCCACCGGACTCAGTGAAGAATGTTCAAACATTCCTGGGGCTAGCTAACTTCTATTGCAAGTTCATAGTCAATTTCTCAAAAGTGGTGTTGCCCATAACCGACCTTCTCAAGGAAGAGAACGCTTCTTTCCGATTGTCATCTGAAGCAGAACAGGCTTTCAAGGAACTCAAGACTCTTTTTTGCTCAGCCCCAATACTCTGCCAACCAGAACAATCTAAGCCTTTCCTGGTGGAAGCTGATGCCTCCGCCAGAGCGGTGGGTGCGGCCTTCTCCAAGAAAAGGAAGGTATAGAACATCCAATAGCCTACCTCTCCAAGACTCTCTCTCCAAGTCAGTGCAATTACTCTGTTATTGAAAAGGAACTATTGGCCATTAAGATGGCATGTGAGGAGTGGAGACACCTCCTCCAAGGGAGTCGTCTTCCATTTACCATCCGCACCGATCATAAGAACCTCAAAGTGTTACAAAATATGGAATGTGTCAATTCTAGACAAGTTAGATGGGCGCATTTCTTTAGCCAATACGATTTCACTATCTCTTACATTCCTGGCAGCCAAAAAATATTAGCCGATGCCCTTTCCCGTGAGGATGCTTTGGATAACATGCCAATGCAACAATCTGTGTCCATGTTTCCTCGTAACAGGATAGTGGCTGCAATTTCTTCTTTTATGCAGGACGTGAAAACAGCCACGATGCGAGATACACGTTCAATGCCCAGAGTTCTACCATATCCAGTGGAAGAAAGGGACGGGCTGTGGTTTGTCAACCAAAAGTTATATGTACCTACTAGTCTGCTTCAACAAGTCATCAAGTGGTGTCATGATCACCAAATGGCTGGTCACCATGGAATAAAGGGTACCACAAAGTTGGTAAAATGTTAATTCTATTGGCCTTCCTTAGCCACGGAAGTCAAAGACTATTGCAAGGCTTGCCCGGTATGTGCACAATCTAAATATAACCATCAACGAGCCATTGGACTCTTGGAACAGACTCCGTTACCATCTAGACCATGGTCTCTAATCACCACTGATTGCATTGTCGACCTTTCTAGTTCTCAAGGTCTCACTTGTATAATGGTGACCATATACTAATTTACTAAACTGGCTCATTTCTCCCCTCTACCAGGAGTACCTTCTGTCTCCCAGATGGCGGATACATTCCTTCAGGATATTTTCCATTTGCACGGCATGCCAGACAAGATTATATCAGATAGATGAACCCAGTATACTTCCCGGTTTTGGGGAGCACTCTGCAAGCGCATGGGCATTGAGAGAACTATGTCATCTGGGTTTCACCCCAAAACAAATGGACAGACAGAATGTTTAAATGCATCACTAGAGCAGTATTTGAGATGCTACATCAACCGCCATCGAGGCAACTGGGTTTCCCACTCCAGAGTTTGCGTACAATAATTCTATTCATACCGCCATAGGCATGAGTCCTTTCTTTTGTACATACGGGCAACATCTACGAAGTATCACACCCGTACATCCTCAACCTGCACATTTACCCACCATAGATGCTACTCTGACGGACATCAAAGTCGCTCAAGACACCGCCCAGAGGTCTTTGCAAGAAGCACGAAACAGATACAAGATCCAAGCGGACCGCCATCGTGAACCAAATCCTGAATGGAATGTGGGTTCCAGGGTATGGTTGTCTACCCGTTACTTGCCTCGCTGGGTTTGGCCTTCTAAAGTTTCCCCTCGTTATCTCAGTCCCTATGAGATTCTCTCCAAGATCAACCCGGTTTCTTACCGTCTCAAATTACCCAAGAGTTTAAGTCGCATTCACCCAGTTTTCCACTTGTCGCTTCTTAAACTGGTGAATGGCAAAAAATCTCTAACACCGTTGAGGAATCCACAGCCCCCGGGCGATGGGTTCCCAGAGGAATATGAAGTCTCTTCTATTCTGGATTCACGATATAGTAAAGGGTGTTTGGAATACCTGGTTCATTGAAAAGGTTACCCCTCCTCGGAGGAGGTCTATAGGTTCCATCAAGAGTATCCCTGGAAGCGGGGGGGGGTCTGGGCTGAGAGGGTGGCCTACTGTCATGCACCGTGGTAGCTGGCGTCTTTGGAATTGTTGGCGTTTTGGCCACCATTAGCTGTTCCACTACTTTTTTTCCGAAGGCGCTGGTGCCGGTGTAGTGTTTTTAGCAAAGGCTGCCGTCATGAACCCTAACAACCTTTGAGTTCCGGCGGTCGGCGCGTTGCAACCCAACTTCTCTTTGTGCAGTCTTTGGGTTAGTTGCACTAGTTTTCCGTTGTTTCGCCTTGCTTATTCTTCTCTGCCCCCCCCCCTTGTCTGCTTGTGTCCTTTTCTTTGTTTACTCTACCTCTGATCACGCGCCTCACTTCTTTCACCTTATCCCTAATTGTTCTTTTCTCCTGCTTTCTTTCCGATACTTCTTCCCTCGGAAGTTCTGTGCTTCTCCTTTCTGCCCTCTCTGGTCTCCTTTCTTACCCGTATCCACGCTCCCTTTCACTGGGGTTCTCTCTCTGCTTCTTTCCTTATTCAGTCTGTAGTTCCAGCCTTCCTTTCAGCTTACTCTGGCGTTTCTCTCTATTTCCTCTCTGTTTTTTGTCAACCTTCATGTCACATGCCGGTCAAGTGGCACAGCGAGTAGTGCGCTCGCTTGACATCTGTGCAGAGCCTGCTAACGCAGGTTTGAATCCTGGCGGGGCCAAACTCAGCCTTTCATCCTTCCGAGGTCGATAAATGAGCACCACACACTGTGGATAATGACAAGCAGCGCTCAGATACCTGAGGGTTCGTAGCGCTATATAAATGCCAAATTATTATTATTACAATACTCACCAGCCTTGAGTCTTCCGTTCTTGCCTTTTCTGGACCCCGATTTACAAGAATTATGCTACTTATTGGAACCTCTTTTCCACATGAACTCAATTGCTCCAGCAGTCTTCGGAGCCTTCAGTTTATCGGAGTCAGTGGGAGCAGAGGAAACACCGGACTGATTTAAGGTTGTTTTTGTGCCTCAGGCTTTTTCCCCTGACCGGGCTTGTCTCAGGAGCGGATCCGGAAGCAGCTACTTCTAAGCTTCCACTGTGGCTTCCTCTCAAGGCAGGCCATATCTGCAGAAAATAAAAAGAAGGAGCTTGGAGCAGACAAAAAAAAACGTCAGCAGTAACCAGCAGCTCAGGTGAGGAGGAGGGGGATTCACGAAGAACCAAGCATAGGAGGCACACACGTGATAATTGAGTTGAAGGCACTCTGCCCTGTTCCCTCCCGAGCTTTAAGATCTGAGCATGCACTGCTTATGCAGGCATGTAGGTACAAGCTCTCTTGGTTGGAGGTGCAGGCCTTCTCATTGGCTGCAGCAGTTCTTTGGAACAAAGTTCCTCGTTCCCTACATGTGACTGAAAGTCATCATCTATTTCAATGTCATCTTAAAACTCTTCTTTTTAAATCCTGTTTTCTCATTTTTCAGCTGCCCTCCTTCTCAGTTCTTTACAGCGCCATGTTGCTTTAATTGGTAAAAAGTATGCTTAATACATCTTTTTAACATAACTTATAACATTGTACGGAATCACATGTACATGTAGCATTTATTGCAACCCTGATGAGTTTAATTTAGTTTAGTTTGTTTATTTGGATAGCGCTCCAAGCCTGTGGGCATCTGGCCGCAATGCCTACATAGGAGGTTACATGGTTACAGTGAGAAGATGACAGGTTACAGTTGTTACAGGGTAGTATACACAGCGAGACAGAGATATGTACAGCAAGTTACACAATTACAAGGTGAGCAAGTGCAAACAGTCATACAAAAACATAAATATGCAGCTCTAAAGCGGATAACAAGATTACATACATTTTTACAAATATCCAAGTATACCGGAAGTTACATGGTTGCAGACCAGAAGCATAAGGAATTAAGTTTCTTGTGCCAGAAGCCATGTTTTAGCATTCTTTCTGAAGGGGTGGAAGGCTGGTTCAGATCTAAGTGACAGTGGTAATGAGTTCCATAATGTGGCTGCAAGTACCTGGAAGCTAATCCCATCTACATTTTGAAGCTTGAAGCCAGGGAGTTTGAGGCAGTGTGCCTGTGCCAATCTCATTGGGCATCCAGAGGTGTTGCGTATAATGTTTTTAGTCAGGTAACTGGGGGCTTGATTGGGGAGACATTTGTGGGTCAGAGAAAGTGTTTTGTAGGCGATCCTTTGTTTGATCGAGAGCCACTGTAGGTTGCGTCTCACCTCAGAAATACGATGGGATCTGGGAATGTTTAGAGCAGCCCAGATAGTGTGGTTTTGAAGAACTTGCATTTTGCTTGAGTTTAGTTGGCTAGTTCCCAGATAGAGAGCGTTACAACAATCTAGTTTAGAGAGTACTCGCGCTCTGGTTACCGTGATGCAGTTGGGTGTAGATAGGAAGGGTCTGCATGCCGTGATTAACTTACCGGTATTAGCTGTGGATAAGGCTAATGCATATACCTGTCTTGAAAGATTTAGAGATGAATCGATGTATATGGCAAGAGTTTTCGCATCTTTGGAGACCTTGATACAATTCAATCGATGTTGAATGCGTCGAATGGCTATCTAGTTTGTTAAATTTGAGCTTGGAACCTAGAAGGAGGAGCTCTGTCTTCTTGTCATTAAGACAGAGTGCATGTTTAGCCATCCAGGTTTGGATGATGCTGTAAATATTGTTCAATAGCTTGTTGTCTGTGTCGTAGTCACCAGTGACAGGTATGAGAATCTGGGTGTCATTTGCATAGTTTGTTTAGGTGACACCCAAATTGTCCAGGTCGACAAACAATGGCTTAGTGAATATGTCATAGAGTGTAGGGGATTCGCAGGAGCCTTGTGGAACACTGCATGTGACTGGAACGGGGTTGGCTGAAGCTGTTGGAGAAGACTCTCATGGATCTATTGTCTAGGAATGATTGTATCCAGGTTGTTACTTTGTGAGAAAAGAATGCTGCTGATGTGAGATGTGAGCAGAGGACTTTAGGGTCTACCAAGTCGAACGCTGCCGATAGATCAAGGAGTAGGATGGGCTAATTTACCTTTGTCTTTAAGCTCTTCAATTTGCGACTTTAGGTCAATAAGGGCCGTTTCCGTTCCATGTCTCTGCCTGAAGCCAGATTGCCTAAGACCTAAGAGGTTGTAAATTTCCAAATGCTCCTGAATCTGAAGATACCCTGCTCTATCAATGATTTTTAAAAGAAATGGGACAGTGGTGATGGGTCTGTAGTTCGTGGGGATGGCAGGATCTAGAGTTGTTTTTTTGAGTAGTGGGCGGACCCATGCGTCTTTGAGATTATTAAGTAGTATGCCTGTTTCGAAAGACGTGTTGTTGATAAGGGAAGTAACAAAGGGAGCAAGTTTTTTTGCAGCATCCTTGATGATGGGCGCCGGACAGATATCGCCCTGGCATCTTGAGGGTTTTAATTTGGAGATTATGACCACTACCTTTTTTGTGGTGAGAGGGGAGAGGTTGAATGGTTTGCAAGAATTAGCGTTAGCTGTGAAGGTCATGGGTTTGGGGGCAGGATCTAAGATGAGGAGTTTTTTGGATTCCATTTTATTTTGCAGCATTGTTATTTTGTTTAGTAATGCTGCCTGAATGTTAGAGCACCAAGCAGTGTCTTTGGTGCAAGTGATTGATGGGGGTGCTGGTGATTCCAGTTCCCTGAATATGTTGAAGCGTTCCTTCGTATTCGATTTGGCTTGCATGATGCGGGTGTTGTATGTCTCTTTTTTTAGATCGTAAGATAGCTTCCTTGTAGGTTAGAGATGCTGCTAGGAAGTTCTCTTTGTTAGAGGCTGTGGAACGACTCTTCCAGAGCCCTTCTGCATTTCGTTTGGCTTTGCGCAGAGCTCTAAGGTGTGGGGTGAACCAGGAGTTTAGATGGGCAAGTGGTTTAGCTTTGTGCAGTTTGAGTGGGCAATAGCGTTAAGGGCATTAAGTAGTGTTTGGTTGAATAGGTCTACTAAAACCGTGGGGTTTGAGTGTTTTGTGTTAGTGGCATTGAGAATCGGTTGAAGTGAAGGGAGCAGCTTTTCCATTGTTATGTTGCAGGAGTTCCTGGATTGAATAGGGGGCAAGATTGATGATGTTATTCTGGTTACCTACGTCCTTTATAATGAAGGAAATCAGTTGATGGTCTGTCCAAGCGGAGGATGTGTTGGCCAGGATGTCTATGCTAGAGATGGCGTGAGTCTTGAGCCAAGTCTTTCATTTCTCATTTTGAGTGGACAAAGTTGGTTAGATGTAGTTTTTTTAGAAAAGTGTTGAATCCATAAGTCTGGTACATTGAGGTAAGTGTTGTTGGGGAACTCTGGTATATTAGAAGGGGGCTTTGATATTGTTAGTAAGCAATGAGGCAGGAAAGGGTACGAGGAATGCTGGCTTGAGCAGGTAACCTAGTCTGAGTAGCTAGCATCCTGATAGTTTTGTTTGGGAGGTTCTCTTGTTGATAGAAAACAGCGAATGTGGGCACCCCGTATCTCTAATAGCCATGGGTGAGGAGGCAGGTGAGCTCAATGCAATATGGAGGAGAGCGGTAAGCATCTGGAGAATGATCATGGTTTAGTGATGGACGGTAGGGCGGCCGCTCTGAGCGAACACAATGAACAGCACTAATGCAGTGTAGAGCTTAGATGCAGAATGTCAATGAGCAAGGCGCTGTGGGGCATTTGATAATGGAGCTAGGCAAAGATGGCAGTCGGAAAATGTACTAAGGTGCTCTTAACCTGCAAAAAGCAAGATGGCAGGGGGAAATAGTACTGTGGTGCATTTAAATCATAGTAGGCATACTGGCGAACAGCAATTATGCAATGGGGCATTTAGGACACAGTAGACAAACGATTAGCAGCAAAATGATTCTTGTGGCAGATTGGCATTCAGTGGGCAGAATGACAGTCAGTAGTCACATAGCTTGAATCGCAGTAAGTTGGACGGTGCACAGTTGACCAATGCTCTCTGCCTATTGTGCACAAGAATACTTGACATTTGAGCCATGTCTTGCAATTAACCCATCTGTGCTAATGAGCCATATCTTGCATTTAGCCCATCTGCGGTGGTGAGCCATATCTTGTATTTAGCCCACTTGTGTTAGTGAGCCATATCTTGCATTTAAACAATCTGCTAGAGAGCTGTATTTCACATTTAGCCCATGTGTGTTGGTGAGCCATGTCTTGCAGGTAACCCATCTGTGTTAGTGAGCCATATCTTGCATTACCCCATCTTTGTGAGTGTGCCATATCTCGCATTTAGCCCATGTGCATTAGTGAGCCTTATCTTGCATTTAGCCCATTTGTGTTAGTGATCCATATCTTGCATTTAACCCATCTGTTAGTGAGCCGTATCTTGCATTTAGCCCATTTGTGTTAGTGCGCCATGTCTTGTAGTTAACCCATCTGTGTTATTGAACCATATCTTGCATTAGCCCATCTGTGTAAGTGCGCCATATCTCGCATTCAGCCCATTTTTGTTAGTGAGCCATACCTTGTATTTAGCCCATCTGTGTTAGTGAGCACTATCTTGCATTTAGCCCATCTGTGTTAGTGAGCCATGTTTTGCAGTTAATCCATCTGTGTTAGTGAGCCATTTCTCGCATTTTGGCCATCTGTGTTAGTAAGCCATATCTCACATTTCACACATCTGTGTTAGTGAGCCATATCTTGCTTTTAGCCAATCTGTTTTAGTCAGCCATATATTGCATTTCGCCCATTTGTGTCAGTGAGCCATGTCTTGCATTTAGCCCATTTGCATTAGTGAGACATATCTTGCATTTAGCTGATCTGAGTTAGTGAGCCGTATGTCACTTTTAGCCCATTTGTCTTGGTGAGCCACATCTTGCAATTAGCCCATCTGTTAGTGAGCCATATTTCTCAGTTAGCCCATCTGTGTTGGTGAGCTGCAGCTCGCATTTAGCCCATCTGTGTTAGTGAGCCGTATCTCACATTTAGTTAATCGGTGTTAGTGAGCTGTATCTCACATTTAGCCCATTTATCTTAAAGAGCCATGTCTTGCATTTAGCCATTTGTGTTAGTGAGCCAAACTTTCACTTAGTCCATTTGTGTTAGTGAACAATAGCCCGCATTTAGCTCATTTGTGCTAGTGAGCCATATCTCACACAGGTGAACCCTGGGGAACTTTGAAAACATCGCCCCTGGAGGAACCCGTGGGGGTGGTAACTGCTGCACACCAGAATGCATGACAGGGGAAGTGATATGGGCAGCATTTATTCAGAACAGCAGGGGTAGAAAAGGTACTGCCACTAACTAACCCTACTAAAACCCCCCCCTTCCTCATACACCTCAAACTCTGAACTAAACACAGCCATACCTCTACAGCACAACAGATCATATGCACTTCATAACACAACAACAACCAAACAAACCACACATAGTCTCGCCATGGTGGCTACAAACCGAAAAACACACCTATCCTCAGTGAACACTGTCACTGAACTGAAGCTGCCAACAGCGCAACACAAGACTCTTGCTCTTTCTTCCTGCTCAGTTCTACTAACTTACCCACCTCCTCCTTGGTTTAGAGATCCGCCAGAGTGGCAAAAGACTATGCACGTGGCAACAGTGTGCGGTATAAAAACCTTTCACATAACATAACATATCCCAAAGTGTTTTCCATATTGCTTCAATGATTTGCTGTGTTATGGATATGTGTTGCGCCTTATCAGGTCGCTGATAGATACGTTTGCACGCAGCTGCATTGCTCGGAATCAAGCTGTCAGTACTGGCCCTGGCTACAAGGCATAAGCGATGCACTAAGACTACAAGAGAATCACAGGTGGTACAATCACTTCCCGCAAATAGCTATTCTATTGACCTGGTAAGTCACAAAGGGTCACTCAAATAAAACTAGGGCAGTCCCGGCGGTAGGACATCATGTGGTGCCTGCCGTGCAGAGGCACCTTTCTGGAACAGGAACATTCTCTGAGCCTTCCAATACTTCAATATTTTTCCAGTGAACCTTTTCAGAAGGTGCAGAAAGGCACAAATAAATGTTTTGCACATGAAAGGTTAGGTTTGGAAAACAGAGATGGGTACGTTCTGAATGTTCAGTCTAACCATTCTTGCTAGACAGAAGCGGCTTAAGGTACATTTGCTAGTTGCTAAATAATAATTTTTCTGTATTCTGTAAACAAAAAAAAAACACAGGAAAGAAGCAGTCATCTACATTACCATTTCCATTTTCAAGCTATTTCTAGTTAAACAATAGTAACATTTTTCTTGTTGAGGGATGGTTTAACAAAAGTCTCAGTAAGAATGACTCATTGATTGAAAAGTCTGCAGGAATATCATTTTCAATCTGCAAAAACTATTAGCACAGATATGGGAATTAAGAACAGGAACCCAAGTCTGTAGGAACGTTTAGGGTCGATTTACAAACAAGTTTTCAATGGGACTTTCCCATGTTAAAACGATTTTTTTTAAATCAGGCCTTCAAAGTGTTAAATGTGGAGCAATTTTCCAGTAAGTTCCACATGGAAACACATTCTCGGCTGTTGTTCTGATTACTTACCGGTAATCTTCATTACTCCTAGTCCTACTCTTCCTCGTCACAGTACTTACCTCATGAGGCACCCGCCTCCGACACAGGACCTTCTTCTATTTCTTCTTATTTCTATAACTCCTCCCCCACACCCACGTTACTTAGTTTCATATTACCAAGCCGTAGCATGGGACCTTCCCCGCAGGGAGGGTGAGGAGGGTCGTCAGTACTGTGACGAGGAAGAGTAGGACTAGGAGTAATGAAGATTACCGGTAAGTAATCAGAACATTACCTCCACGTCCACTCTTCCTCGTCCCAGTACTTACCTCATGAGGTATACCAAAGCAACAAACGGGGAAAAAGGTCCCAATGAGACACAGAGTCAAAACAGTGCAGAAACACACACCTTTAATAACTCCAATTTTACATCCCCACAGACAAAACTCCAACCCCAAAGGAACCAACCCCCCGAGTGGGAGACATTCAACCTATAGTGGTTGATGAAGGTGCTCTGATCAGCCCAAGTGGCAGCTCTACATATCTCCTGTAGAGAAACCCCCCTTGCATCGGCCCATGAGGCCGCCAAACCTCTGGTGGACCGCCCCTGAACGTGCGCAGGCACAGGCAGGCCCGAAGCCACATAGGCCATGGAGACCACAAGACGGATCCATCGGCTAATGGACACTACAGATGCCTTACGCCCAGCCCCAGCCGGGCCAAAAGTAATCAGAAGACTGTCAGAGCGGCGGAAAGGGGCAGTTCTAGCCAAGTACTCCAACACCGCCCGCCGCACATCAATGTTATGCCAAGCCACTTCCTCTGGCGTTTGCGGATTTTGAAAAAAGGCAGGGAGAACCAGATCCTGAGAGGTGTGAAAACGAGAAACAACTTTAGGGAGAAACTTCGGATCACACCTCAGCACCACTGAGTCCGGCAGAACCCTCAGGAAAGGGGGGTGACATAACAGAGCCCCAATCTCCCCAAGCCTACGGGCAGAAGTTATGGCAATCAGAAAAGCAGTCTTCAGCGTCAGATGTTTCATATCAATTTCGGAAATGGGCTCAAAGGGAGGCCCTTGAAGAAACTTTAAGACAAGAGGGAGATCCCAAGGAGGAAGCCCATTATAAGTACAAGGACGGGAAGAAGAAAAACCCCTGAGCAACTTCCCCACCAACACCTCCCCATCCAAGTGCCCATCAGAGTCCCCCAAAAGGAATTTTATGGAGGCCCACTGAGAGCGAAGCGTGGAAACCGCCAGGCCCTTGTCAAATCCATCCCGGAGGAATTGAAGGATAGCGGGGAGGCCAGAACGCAGGGGGGGAATCCCAGACCGCCCACACCAGTCCCGGAAATGGCTCCAATGTCTGCCGTAAGCTTTCAGAGTGGAGGGTCTAAGAGCATTCATTATGGAATCCACCACAGGACCAGAAAACCCCTGGGATATCAGCCTAGCCCGTGCAATATCCACACTGCCCATTGTATCTGGCGGACCCCCAACCGTAGCTCCCCCAGAAGGGGACAAGGCCACTTCGGAACCAGCCAAGGCTCCTGGCACCGAAGCTCCAACAGAGAGGGGAACCAACTCCGGCGGGGCCAGTACGGAGCGAACAACAATACAGTCACCCTGGATATTCTGATGCGCTGAACCACCCGAGGCAGAAGAGGAATAGGTGGAAAAGCATAAAGGAGACCCTGAGGCCACTGCACAGAGAGGGCGTCCACCCCACACGCACCCTCTGTCTGAAAACGAGAGCAGAAGAGGGGAACTTTTGCTGAGGCTGGAGACGCAAACAGGTCCAGAATAGGGGTCCCGAACCTGACACAGATCTCTGCAAAAACCTGGGTCGAGAGGACCAGTTCCACCGAGGAGGGAAACCGGCGGCTGAGTAGATCCGCCCGAACATTGTCCACCCCCCTGATATGTGAAGCCACCAGGGACACCAGATGTGATTCCCCCCAAACACCTATCTGAGCTGCCAGGGCATTCAAGGAGCGGCCGGAACCCCCTTGGCGGTTGACGTAAGCCAAAGCTGTCGTATTGTCCGTCTGCACCAAAACTGCCTGGCCCACCAGCAACCTCCTGAAGTACACCAGAGCCCGGAGAATGGCACACAACTCTCGCCAATTGGATGTCCGATGGCTCTCTTCCGGATCCCACAACCCCTGAGCAGAGAGGACTCCCAACGTAGCTCCCCAGCCCCTTCCACTGGCGTCGGTAGTAAGTGTGGTCACAGGAGGAATGATCAGGGACACCCCAGCCCGTAGTTTCGGAACCCTCAACCACCACTGCATGGAGACCCGCAGCGCCAGAGACACCGGAATCAAAGCCTCGAAAGCTTGAGATGAAGGGAGCCAGTGGGAGAGAAGGTAGGACACCAGGGGGCGTAGATGAAGACGGGCCCAGGGAACTAGAAACACGCAAGAAGCCATGTGCCCCTGCAATTTCAGCAATAGGCGGGCCAGGACATACTGCCTCCCGAGAACCCTGCCCAGAACAGTCAGCAAGCGACGGACCCTCTCCAGGGACAGGAACACCTTCCCCATCCTGGTTCAAACCTGTGCACCAATGAAAACTAGATCCTGAGAAGCCTCCAGTTGGGACTTCTGCCAGTTCACCAGGAAACCCCAGTCCTGCAATGCCTGGCAGACCAATCGGAGATGAGAAATGACAGTCTGCCGGCAGGACGCTTTGATCAACCAATCGTCCAGGTAGGGAAATATCTGAATGCCCCGCAGATGTAAGTGCGCCACCAGGGGAGCCACCAGCTTGGTGAAAACTCTGGGGGCAGATCGCAGTACGAACGGGAGCACCCTGAACTGAAAATGTCGGGATCCCACTGCAAAGCGGAACAACTGCATGTGGCAAGGACGGAGAGCCACATGGTAATAAGCGTCCTGGAGATCCAGAGATGTCATCAAATCCCCCTTTAATAACATCGGAAGAATGTTCTGTAAAGTCTCCATCTTGAAGTGTTCCCTTTGGACGAAGCAGTTCAGGGCTTTGAGGTCCAGAATTAGATGGTGCTTCCCCGAAGGTTTGGGGTCCAGGAACACCCGTGAGTAGAACCCCTGACCCTGCACAGGGAGAGGAACGGGCATGATGGCCGCCTTCAACACTAATTCGGAGAGCGCAGCGTCCATGGCCAACCTCTTGAGCCGAGACCTGGGAACCACAGTCCGAACCATGCAATGCTGGACAGGAGGAGACAGGAAATGCACTCGATACCCCCATTGTACTGTGTCCAGAACCCATGAGTCGGAACATCACCTTTCCCATACTGGAAAAAACTGCCAGAGCCGCCCGCCCACCGGCAATTCCAAACCCTCAGGACTTAGGTGCCGGCCCAGGACGTGAAGAGCGTGGAGGACCCTGACCCCCCCTAAATCTCCGAAAAGAATGTGATGAGGAGCCAGGAAAAGACCTGCTGGTCACTGGACCAGCCCCAGAGGAAAATTTCTTGGCCGTTGAAGGAGGCTTGCGTCGAAGTTTGTCAGCATGTTTGTCCGCCCTAAAAACTTTGTGCACCTTATCCTCAAGGCAATCACCAAAAAGCCTGGACCCAGTGAAAGGAAGTTTCAGGGCAGCCGCCTTCTGAGACCCATCAGTCTTCCAGTCCCTTAGGTGCAAATGCCTCCTGGCCGATATACCAGCCCCCATGGCCATGGCTGAACCACGTACCCCATCAAAAGCCAGATCGGCCAAAAACTCAACCTGTCTCTGCATGTCTGTAAGCAAAGGGGCACAATCAGAGCCTTCATTGACAGCCTTTTTCAACTCCCTGAAACCATGCAACACTGTTTCAGCTGTGTAGGAACCATAGATATTTGCTCGAAGGGCCAGATGCGCCCCTGCATGAATCTTCTTAAGGCCGGAATTAACTCGGCGGTCCACTGGATCCCGGACGGCCGCCTCCTCGGCCGACATAGAGGAGCGACCCACCAGGCTGGCGAGGATATCGTCGACCTCAACTGGATCAGACAGCAAAGTCTCGCCCTTCAAAGGGTAAAGTTTGGACATGAAGCGGGGCATTGCAATCTTCTCCGGGTTATGCCATTCCCGGAGGATTTTTTCCCGGATATCGGAAACCAATGGCAACCCCTTCCTAGGTGTATGCCTATACTGGCGAATAGAAGGGTCGGCCCCCTCCACCGGCACCAGGGGCTCTGAAAATCCCATGCAATCCCCAACTTAAGCCAGCACCTCATCCACTCCTTCTCTGTCCAGATACTTCCCTTCAGCATCAGCCGAAGAGGAACAAGAAGAGGCCGATGACTCCGCGCCAGAAGAAGAGGAGGATGAGGAAGACAGACGCCTGCGCTTGTGTCCATGAGCACGTGTGCGACTCCCTCTACGATGCTTAAGCAGCTTCTTCAACTCCTTTCTGGTCAGGGAAAAACGCTCAGCCTTCTTCTTTCTCTTTCGGTGTAAATCAGGAGAAGAGGAAGACGAAGAAGAAGAAGACAGGACCAGGTGCCTGCTCTTTGCAGAATGTTTTCCCATGTTGAGTAAGCTCAAAAACAGTGACCAAGGAAGCCTGCTTCACCAAACACCCCTGTACACCAAATCAAGGCTCCACATACAAACAATTGCTAACGTGCCTCTCCCACATTCAAATAGAGGCCAGAAAGAACAACAACCAATAGGAACAACATCAATCAATTCCTATGGCAACATGCCTGCAGCACCAGAGGAGGAGCCCACCCTCCTCCAGAGCACGTGGCTCAAACAAGAAAAAGGAGCCGCCAATCCATGCACAGCTGCCCATGCAGCATGGCCATGCAACAGGAAAAACATGCCCCCCCTTCTCCTTACCTTAACCCGGGTCTGCTCTCCCAGAACCCGGGCCACGATGCCCTGCGCTGGCCAAAGCCCAGCAGAAACCAGGCAAGGCAGCCTGACTCAACCGGGTCCCAAGCCCCGCAGGGAACCCAGGAGTCTTGCCACGCCTGAAGGAGCCGAAGGCCCCGCCACACAACCCCACCAGGGGGCCAGCATTCGGAGCTCCCCAGCGCCCCGCACCGGGAAGAAAAAAAGAAGCCCAACCTGCCGGAGGCAGGAAAAATTAAAACTAAGTAACGTGGTTGTAGGGGAGGAGTTATAGAAATAAGAAGAAATAGAAGAAGGTCCTGTGTCGGAGGCGGGTGCCTCATGAGGTAAGTACTGGGACGAGGAAGAGTGGACGTGGAGGTAATGCTTTTCCCCAAAGCTTCTCGGCCCGTTACCTCCGCCAGTGTCAATCTCACAAACCTTGCAGTCAATGGAACCTTTAGCTAAGGCAATGGAGGCATTTCAGAAGCTACGTTGTTTGGTGTCCCAAGCACCACTCTCCTGGCTCTCTTCCTGGAGCCCAGAGATGCAATTGGTCGAGAGGGGGGATGCAGCGCCCCGTCCAGCTCTAAATGATGGTACTGAATGAGGCTGATGGAAGTCAAAACTACCAATGAGAGAACACGAGAGGAATCCAGCTCCCTGTGTGCACCAGCCAATTAATTCGCTCTTTACTCATTTTGTTTGTTTGTATTGTCAAGCCTAACCACCGTTTTAACTCTTCCCCGGTGATTAAACAGGACGATTTCTAAACCCCACCCAAAAAAAAAGCAATCATATTGCAATAAACCCATTACGTTCCACCAATTATTTGCCAAAATCTCTTTTGTTTTGCTCCAAAAATGGAATACATATTACATTGTTGATGTATTCCAAGCCTCAAATATCCACAGCTAGAAAAAATGTTGGTAACATGTTTGTACAGAATCAATTGTGCAACACAATACACCAAAGTCGTGCCTTCAGCACAATACAAATTGCATGCCATACACAATATTATTGCCTTCCACGGAATACAAAATTTATGCCGACACGTGTTTCGCTTAAAGGTCACAACTGAATCTATGAGGCCTTTAGTGAGCTTTTCCAGGCTGGTTCATTTGTTTCATTCAACTATCATTTCACGTTTTTTGTTTTTTCAGTTATCCACTTCTTCTTAGAGTATCCTCCGTGCCACGATAAACACATGGAAGCAGCATTCATATTCAACAACAAAACATGTTGGTCCCCTTACTGACTGGACCAGACTATGATGTTAAGTTTTGTGTAGTTTGTGTGCTTTTCTTTTGCAGTGCAAGAAAAAAGAACAAACAGGGTTGAAGCAATATTCCCATTATCAGGATAGATGTTGTGTGGCTATTATATAACAAGTTCAGGCATAGCTGAAAATCCATTGTGCAAATGAAAGGTTTGAACAGCTCTCAGGAGGATAGCTCAGGGGCAACGTGCTCGCCTTGGAAGCAAGACGACACGGAGCAACACAGGTTCGATCCCCGGGTCCATGCTTAGAAACCACTGGGTATTAAGCACGTTATAAACAACTTATCATGTCATGTCTCTGGGTTCCCTTTCTAAGGTAAACCCCTGCACAACCATAGTCCACCTTACTGTCCTTAGCTCTTCTGCAACTTCAGGCTTCAGGGTTTCCTCCACCCTACTTGTCAGTTCGCTCGAGCCCATCATGCAACCAGTTTACTGCCTTCTTGGGTTCGACACACATTCTCAGGCCTGTCATGCATTTGCCCCTTCTTTATCAGCTGAATGCTTTAAGCACCCTTCACTGGTGCTGCAGGCATGCATACTATCACACCCCATCACTATGTCCCATCCCTCTCTTACTTTTATACATCTTTGAAGTCTGTTTAACTCTACTCCCACTTCACCCTTCCCCTCCTTTGATGTGCTTTCCCATTCGCCCACAGCCTATGGTATATATACCCAGGGTTAGAGCGCAATAAACCACTTTGCAGACACACCTTGGCATTGTTAGGCCACCATGTTGGTGACTTTCACAGTATACAGACCTCTTAACATAACAGTACAGAGCATCTCTTCTGGAAGACTCTGATGGCATACTGGCCAACCAGCATCACAGTCAATGACTTGAGAAAGACTGTTATGTTTAAACCCCTGAAACAGGCAGCTTGCAAACACTCTGAAAATAACAATCCACCACACGCACAGCACTTGTTAATTATTGCCCCATTTCTGGCCTTCCATGAGGTTTGCTGACCAATGAAAAGGTATTGATATTCTTGCTGCAACACTTGCTTTCACCCCAATACGACCTAAACTAAAATCAATCTGCATTTCACACTTGACATGGTACCCAGGCTGCCCTTGGAAAACTCATTTTTAGCAATGTCTGGTGTCAACCCTGCACACATGGTCTTCTTTTTTGAATTATGAGATGTGTTAAACTTCATTGCACCTCAGCTCAGAGACCAAATAGTCATCGAAAGACTAAAAACCACAATTGGCATGCAGGGCCACCTGGTAAACAAATGTGTCATGGTAAAATATGGTAATAGGATTTCCAAAGCACATTTTATCCTCATAGAAGTATCTTGGAGCTCGGAAGATGCACATCAATTCATAAAAGAGGTACCAGCCGAAGGGAAACATCCATTGGGGAAAGTGTATATATAGGATTTAATGGAGGAAAGTTTGTGTTTGGCATTTTTGCCTGAACTTTGGGTGATCTCACAGTAGTCTTATGTCTCCTGTGACCACAAAAGTGATGGGTGGAAGGTTTTGAATGAATCTGTACCACTAGCATTGCTCTGGGCAACCTTCCACACCACAGTTTTTTAGCCCGTCTGCGCCATTGCAAAAGGGGTCCAGCCATAAGCAAATCAGTCTGTACTGCCACCAATGGTAGCAGCCCAGCCCGTACTGCTAGGCCAGGTCCCCTCTGCACGGAAACACAAGCAACCCCAGACATGTTTCGGCCTTGTTGGGCCTCCTCAGTGAGGTGCAGCTTGGTTCCCTATGGCGCAGCGAGCAAGGGACCCACGTCTGGGCATACCCTCTCTCACATAGTGAGACAAACTGTGACCAGAAAAGTGATGGGTGAAATGTTTTGAAGGAATCTGTACCACTGGCATTGCTCAGGGCAACCTCCACACCACCGTTTTTTAGCCCCAACAAGGGCGAAACATGTTTGGGAATGCTTGTGGTCTCGTGCAGAAGGGATGTGGCCTAGCAGTTTGGGCTCGACTGCCTCTTTTGGGGTGGGGCCAAGCCTGATTTGCATATGGTCTTTCCTCTTCTGTAATGACTTGGCAGACGAAGAACAGTGGTCTGGAGGGTTGCCCAGAGCAATGCCAGTGGTTAAGATTCATTCTAACCCTTCCAGCCATCACCTCTTTGTTTTTGCTTTGTCACCCCGAGTGGGACGGGCATGCCCAGACGTGGGTCCCGTGCCTGCTGGGCCAGGAGACCCAAGCTACTCCTCACTGATAAGCCCCAACAAGGGCGAACCATGTTTGGGGATGCTTGTGGTCTCGTGCAGAAGGGATGTGGCATAGCAGTTTGGGCTGGACTGCCCCTTTTGGGGTGGGGCCAAGCCTGACTTGCATATGGTCTTTCGCCTTCGGTAAGGGCTTGGCAGGCGAAGAACGGTGGTCTGGAGGGTTGCCCAGAGCAATGCCAGTGGTTAAGATTCATTCTAAACCTTCCAGACATCACCTCTTTGTTTTTGCTTTGTCACCCCAAGTAGGACGGGTATGCCCAGACGTCGGTCCCGTGCCTGCTGGGCCTAGAGACCCAAGCTACTCCTCACTGATGAGCCCAAACAAGGATGAAACATGTTTGGGGATGCTTGTGGTCTCGTGCAGAAGGGATGTGGCCTAGCAGTTCGGGCTGGACTGCCCCTTTTGGGGTGGGGCCAAGCCTGATTTGCATATGGTCTTTCCGCTTCTGTAATGGGTTGGCAGGCGAAGAACAGTGGTCTGGAGGGTTTCCCAGAGCAATGCCAGTGGTTAAGATTCATTCTAAACCTTCCAGCCATCATGTCTTTGTTTTTGCTTTGTCACCCCGATTGGACGGGTATGCCCAGACGTGGGTCCCGTGCCTGCTGGGCCTAGAAACCCAAGCTACTGCTCGCTGATGAGCCCCAACAAGGGCGAAACATGTTTGGGGATGCTTGTGGTCTCGTGCAGAAGGGATGTGGCCTAGAAGTTTGGGCTGGACTGCCCCTTTTGGGGTGGGGCCAAACCTGATTTGCATATGGTCTTTCCCCTTCTGTAATGGCTTGGCAGGCGAAGAACGGTGATCTGGAGGGTTGCCCAGAACAATGCCAGTGGTTAAGATTCATTCTAAACCTTCCAGCCATCACCTCTTTGTTTTTGCTTTGTCTTATGTCTCCTGAAAGAGAATTCGGAGTAAGGTGGCTTGAACCAAACATGAGCTGCCTCACTATTAGAGAGCTTGAAACTGGGGGTGGCAGCTGTAAACTGCAGGGGGGGTGGGAGGGCTAAATTGTCTGGTAGGGACATATACTGTGAACTTGTCCGGAAAATATTTTGTACCCTGGCTGTGCAGAGCTTGATGCATGAGGCACATGGACTTACATTGAATTCTAGCTTATACATGCAACTAGTGTAGGGACACGAACCACAGATGAGATCTGGTTCCTCCAGACAAGTCTTATCAGAATCCTCAGTGCAGCTTTTTGACAAATCTGAAGTCAATGCAAGGTATATTTTGGGAGCACTAGATAGACCACATTGCAGTACTCCAGCCAGTTCTATATGAATGCATTTCTGAGTTAGTGTTGTGATGGAATGCAAAGCAATCCAACAAACTAACCTCTATCACCAGGGGCGTAATGTTGTCCATTACGATTCCTAGGTTGCAGACCATTGATACCTCTGAGGGGCATACACCAAGGGCTGGTGGCCAAATTCTTGATGACCATCCATTAGAGATAAATCTGTCTGAGCTGGGGGATCGGCAAAGCATGATCTCAATATATTAAGGCTAAATCATTATGCAATTCTGGTTAATCTACATCCTAAATGATGCCTTCTGGTGCTAACAGCTAATCCTGCAAATGGAGGATAACCTGTGTGTCATCATCATACAAGTACAATGAAAGATCATAACAGTGAGCAAGATATGCAAGCAGACACATATTCATGGTGAACGGAAGAGAACTGAGAGATGAGCTTTGCAAATCTTCACAGTTGCTAGCTCTCGGGGCTGGTTTAAGTGGGAAAGGATTTGGATTGTGTATGCCCTACAAGAAACTCTCTTATCCAGGCTAAGGCCTATCTTATGGTGAATAAACGATGGAGCGAATCCAGGAGAGTTGACAACAACAAATACAGAAAGATATACAATGAACACGCGGGTTTCAGATCGACACTATCCAAAGCACTCTCCTGATATCCTCATAACTGTGAGTCCTACAGAACCTGTGTTACAGCCAGGCTTAAACCAGACTGTCAATCATCCAAAGAGATTATCCTTCAATATAATGTGGCTCTGAGCCCTGGCTCCATAGGTTTCTCCGGGTAAGAGGGTTATGCTGGAGGGTGAAATACGTTAGATGATTATTATCATTATTATTATTTTTATTATTATTATTATTATTATTAATATTATTAGTAGTAGTAGTAGTAGTAATAGCAGTGTATTTATTGAGCACAAACCTAGCTTCAGGTAGTAACAAATCCCTTGACAACCATAGGGTTAAGAACACTGGGAAGGAGGTAGAGCAACAGTGAGCGGGGAGCTAACAACAGGGGAGAGGGAGGATTGGAAATTGATTGCAAGAGATCTTAAAACAAGCAGGGAAGGAAAAAGTTAGGAGCAGATTTACCAGATCCAAGGTTGCCTAGTTGAGTAACAAGTGCGCTGTTCAGGTAATTAAGGCCCTGATTCATGGAGATATTTGGGTATAAAACTGGGATCCGTGTGCCATTCTGCCTGCAAATCTCCATTCGTCAAACAAGGATTAGCGGGCAGAATGGCAGACAAATCCCTGTTTTACACGCAAATAATTCCATGAATCAGGGCCTAAGTGCTTTGTCTCTCTTTCTCTGGAGGCGTTACAGATAGACACGAATGAAAACAATGAATCATAACATTTCTTTCAAGAGCTGGGAATGACATGCAAAACCATGTGAGTACACGCTCAAGTGCACATTCAGTGTTTTCCTATATTTAAAAGGTTGATAAGGTTTTGGTGGTGAGACAAGTTTGAACGGAATCTCTGCGTGGTTAAGCGAGCTAAATTTGAAAACGTACCGGGTGGCATGCGTCCTTTCAGCTCTCTGATCTGCTGGTGTAATCCTGAATCACATTTGGGAGGACATGTTCATTCTGTCTGTGCTGAGATCCTGTGGCATGTCAAGTCTGCTTGATAGAGTACCATACCCACTTTGGGGGAAATCTTAAAGCCAATAACTTTGCTTGCAGGTGTTTGGGGGCAACCTAGTTGGAGTAGCACAGTTTGTTTCAGTGTATAGGCTTTATAATACAGACAGAAAATATAGCAATTCATCATCACATATCAAATAACTTGTAAATAAATATATAGCATGCCGCAAGTAAAAACACTCCAGATGAAAGGGACTTAACTTCATAAAATTCATATACAAAGGAAGTGTGTTTCAATTAAATACATACATACAAACTCTCAATTAATGCGTGACTCATTGATTATGCCTAACGGAGGAGGCGACAACAAAGCAAGTAGCAGCAATCTAGGTTAATAGTTGTTAACGAATTAACTACCATTATACCATGTTGTAAAAAAACTATAGATAACATCTAAAGTGCAATTAACATGTATTAAAAATCTAAAAATATATAATTATTCATTAGCCAGTGTATTCTAAACTCTCTTTTTCCATGCACTAGTTATGTATGATACCAAATGGCTTTCTTTCGGTTAGACACGTAATTGACTACATAGGACAGCTGTGCTATTTACAGTCCTTACACTCTCTTGTATTAATAAAGGCTTCAAACAATAGATCCTCAAATGTGTGTATAGTGAGGGGCAAAGAAAAAGAAAATGTGGTATAGTTTCAACATCAGTTTCACAATAATGAAGTTTCTCTTTCCTCCCTCCTCCATTTGGAGGCGAAATTCCCAATCGGAAGGATTCCCAATCAAAATGTTAGTAAGAGCTGGCATTGACCGGTGTCCCCCCACCCCTCACCCCATGATCAAGATAGGGCTCAAACACAGGTATTCCCTGACCAACATGCTCCCAGCTGTTATACGGCTTAACTCACTCAAGACCCAAAGGTCAAACTTCTCCAGAGCATTTTGAATGTGGGCCCACATTTTGCAGAGAGAGACAAAAATCCAGGATGTCCAATACAACATTTTTTAAAATACCCTTTACATGGATAAACTAGGGTAATCTAGATGCACCTGGGGAATCTAAAAGAGCAGATAGGGTCCTCTGATAATCAATGAGTAGGTCATTTGTCCACACCTTTACGCTATAGAGTAGTGCAGTTTAAATTAGTGTCATGATCCCCCAACACTGCTATAGGTCCTGGAAACAATATCAATAATAACATTGGTCATATGTCTATACTCCGGTAATGCCCTCCTTCTTGTGAGGAGGGGTGAAGGTGGGGCAGGGGACGTGGTCAAGGGGCAGGCCACAGGCACGTCACGAAACACCCATCTCTTCATGGAACCCAAGACTGGCGATTTGCATAAATGCAAAGAGCATTTTGGGAACAAAAGAAAGGACACCTTTATTTTATTTCAAAGAGGTCTGTGCTAGTGATTCAACAAGAAACCCTTCGACTGAATATTAGAAGTTGTGCTTTGCGGTCCTTTTTGGTCACAATACTCACCCTAACAAAAATAAGTCTGTACTTTGAAAGACATATATAGACATTCAGACAACTGCTAAACGGTATGTGAGATTTCTTCCAGGCTGTTGCTGCATTCAGTTTCATGTTCATCATCATCAATTATCATCTAGAGCCAAGGTTGTATCTAGTGAGGGTGTTGCTTGTGAAAAACCCACGGAATCTCCTGGGCTGGCCGCGGAGAGAGGCAGCGCTTGGGCACAACAAACCTCGTTCCTGCCTGTTTACTGTGCTGTCTACTTTGAATAAAGTTCCTGCAATCTAAATTGTAAAAACCAATCTAATTGGTTAAGGCTTTCGACAACATCGGATGATATGGGAAATGCCACCTAAACACTGAAATATACTAAGGTCTGATATTGATTGACAATATCCGTTTTGTATATGAAATTGGATACCACGGCCACTATTGTGAGCCCAGCTATGTAATAAACAACCCAAGTATCAAATCAAGTACAGGAAGCCTGAAATGTGTCTGCCCACACATGCGTTGTATGTTCTACATTGCAGCTGTGGGTTCTACAAAGCAGGGCCAACAATCTGTGTCCTTAGGTTTGAAATTCAGGAACATGCAGTGGGTATCTACAAGGTGGATATTACATACACTGCAGCCATGCATTTGCAACAGTTTCATGACTCTGACGCAGAAAATCTGTGGCCATCGCCAAAATCTCCATCTGACTTTGAGGGAGGATGCCCGCCACCTACAGTGTCAACATGAATCCAAATGTCCAACGAGTGGGGTCTCTAGCGTTGTATCTTTGCATACAGCCACCTGCAATCTCTCAGTATTTCACTTTCGATCCTGCCTATGCTTATGTGGAGCAGATAGTCTTGTGCACTCATAGGTCTGTGGCACTACTGCCCTGCATCTTATTCATCAATGTTATAGTAACATGAATATGGTGTCAGCTGGTTCTTGAAGTGTTGAAGCAAGGCGACAAGGTAACAGTAAAAATTAAGAGTGGCTACTAGTTGCTAGGCATGCTCTGTGATTGGCTGTGGTGAGATTATATTTCAATCGTTGGGTTCAATATCATGAACTTTTAGAATCGTTCTATGTCTTCTCTGCAATTGTGCACAAAGCACGCAGTTGTGTGCAGTGCAGGCCAATCGATTAAGTAACAGATCATTCTCGCGCCTTGAAACACATGTTTATAGGTGCGTTATAAATGCCTTACCATATCATTGTAGAGCAAGGGGTTACACATTAATAATAATATGGAGGCAATTAGAAGTATGGAGTATTAAGGCTGCCGTTAAAAGAATGTGGATGAAGGGATCACAGAGAGATTCAAGCAGAGGACACAGGTCAAATAGGGAAATGAGACCCACCTGTCTAGGAGAGTAACAATTGGGCTTACATTGAAGCTATGTTTCTGTGAGTTTCCAGAGATGTGAGGGAGTTTGCCTTTTAACATCTCGTGAACAGGGTCATTTATAATGTACACTTCCTCCTACCACCGGCCCTCCCAGCAATGTGTTCACTTCTTCACTGCACTATGCCCTTAAAAGAGTTCTGAACACCTATCCAAGATGAAAAAGCTGCAGTTCATTGGTGAAGTTGCTTTCCCGGTTACATGTGGTAACATGTGACCCCTATAACACAGCTTCTTGCACTTGTGTGTGTTCATCTGCTGTGCCATCTTCTAACAAGCATTGACAATGCCAAATGCTTCCGGTTAGGCATTGGAAAGGAACTTGCCAGGCACCAGGGTAGTGGTATTATCTGGCCGTTGATGGCAGCAGGTGTAAATGGTGCAAGTACCAGGTCATCTAATAGCAGTGCCTGTTAAATGACTAAAACGTATACACAAGCAAAAACGTTTGGCTTTGCCAATGCTTGTTTTCACTAAAAGTCACGCATAGTGCCTAATAATTGAGTGGCTGGGGCCAGACCTGGTTACTGCATTTTGTATTACACCAGTAGCGTAAATACAACTCCAGTTAAATCATTAGCTTTCAGATGACTGCATTGAAAGAACACTGGCAGGCACTTTGTGTGCAAAGTTTGATGATATGGCTTGAATAGAGGAACCTCAAAGTGTTCCCATGAGGAGCTGTTTTGGGAAGGGAGGGGCAGGAACAGGGTGGGAATGGTGCTAAGGATTAGTACGGCCATGGGCAGTCAATGGGTGGGCAAATAACCAAAAAACACCTGTTGGGTGTTCTGACCCACGTTTGGACTATTATGCTACAACATTTGGTGCTGTGGGCTTAGGAAATCCAAGATGGCCGAAAAAGCCCACATGTGCGCCAGAATCTATGAAAACCACGCAGTTTGTGCGCACACCAAAATGGTCGCCTGACTTGCCACCCCCCGGTGGGGGTGTGCTGGGTCAGAAGAGCCATGAGTGAAATGGGGTGCCAAAGAGAAAAACAGCAGTGCCTGTTCGCTAGAAAGCACTTTAAAAATCACCCTTTGTTTCTCTGAAGGCAAGCTCAGAATGCCCATTTCAAACATTGCAGAATATCCAACAATCTCACTGAACACCAGCAGACATTTGGCAGAATAAAGTCTTGTGGGCATACAAAATCTGGAAAGAGGATGAGCCTAAAATAATGTTCATAGCAAAACTGGCTGAGCTGTGGATTTCAGCAGTTTAAATAAATTTGGACTGAAAGACACTAAAAATCTAAATGTTTAAAAGAAATGAGTGACCTACTTTTGAGTGTCACATAGGTTGCAATTGTTTAAATGTCATAGTTTTAAACTTAGAATCAGCATTCTAGCTGCATGCGTAAAAATTGGAAGTTTGATTTGGACAGGAAAACTGGCAGCCAAAGAGACATTTAGCTGAGGCCTGGCTTAAAAAGAGAGGGAATTTTGCCCACCAGCTACCCCCGACAGGAGTTGAGACTTGCACAACAGCTGTGTTCCCAGGCCTAGCTGCCTTTTGCTGTTCCCACCAAAAGGGATATGACACTTCTCTGATTGAATTACCTGGGCTCTGCAGGAAATTGAACAAAGCCCTGTCCTGACTCAGGCAAATGTTTTATTGGATGGGTCGTACAAGTGGCTTCCTCCTGGAAGGAAAGGGGAGGAGCACTGCCTGTGAGAGCAAACTGGCTTGGCAGAACTGGAAAAACCAGAAATTCAACCTTGTGCTGGGGGGAAACCACACCCCTTTGGGGCCAGAACATGAATCTAAAAAGATGGATCATTCATAGAGCGGACTTGTGAAAGTTTTATAAGTGATATCATTATTCTTGTGATTTTTCTGTGCACATTTGAAGACGTGTTAGGACCCGGTGGTATGTTCAGGGGGGTTTTTAGCGGAAAAGAGGATATTACTCTAAATGTATGTATGTTAAAAATCTGACACTCCACCACCTAATGCCCACATGCTTTGCGAACATTTGTGTAAATGCGGGGACAAATCCAATATTGGTAACCCGACCAAAAAGTGAAATATGTTGCCATTTTTTAACCCAAGCTCCTAGAAACGACAGAATTGGAACAGGGGCTACCATCAGTAAATGCATGATGTGTGTATGCAATGCCAAACAACTGTCTATCGGGGAAGTATGTATTTGGATCAGATATAGATTGTGTGTAAAGGTGACAGGGGTGGGTTCTCTGTATCATAAACAGACCTCATCATGATGACACTTCATTTCATTCCCCAATCAAGGGGAAGAGGAGGAAGTGGCCAATGACAAGTGGAGAGGGGTAGGGCCTAGAAAGCTAGCCTCTCCACCCACTTTCAAAACACATAAAAGCAGACAGTCAGGACAGATAGAGACATTCTATTCCATCTGCTGCGGGACGCTCTGCCGGGAAATCCATACTTTACCTCCATCAACCTCCAGAGAGCCAACACAGAGACTTCAATCTATCCACCTTCAGAGACCAAGACTTTACTTCAGAATTTGTAGCAGAGAGGTCAACTACAAGCTAAATCCCTCTTTAGCAGGCCTCAAATCATTGCAACTATTCACAGCCAGGCGAGCTGTTTGAATTCTTTGCAAGAACTCTTGCCATTTGCCAGAAAGCAGTGTTGTATCCAGAGAGAGACCAGCTGAACCGGAGACCGCTGTATCCGGACCCACAGACCTGATCAGAACCAAAGACCCAGACCAGCAGAGTAGAGCTGACCCAGACGCTGAGTGCAGAGACCGTCCGTGGCGAGTGAAGAAAACCCGCTGACCAGATCGTGACGAGGCCCAGTCCTTCTAAAAATTAGGAGTGAGTATCCGCCAAAACTGTGCAGAACCCAATCTCTTAGTTAAAATTATCTAATGCAAGCTATTTTAACTTGAGTAGAACTTGCTCCTAGAGATCCTGTCACCTGTCATACTTAAACTGCGAGCAGTCATATGTAATTCCAAAGTTGCACGCTGTCACTTGTCATTTTGAGTTGTTTTAAATCCGAAAATCTACCTTTACTAAATCGTTCATAACTCCGGAACCGTTTGGGTTAGGAACGAAATTTAACTTTCATCTGGAAGCTAAGATGAGCCTAGGCTGTCCTAGGACCCCAAAACGATAGTGCTACTCCTTGTAGTTCCTCTGTAATCGCGCCCGGCGCACTTGGAAAAATCTGCCGCGATTTGACATTTTGCCGCGAATTGAAAGGTTAGCTCACGTGTAAAAATCTGCAGCTGCTTGCCTTCCGTTGCAAAAATTCGTTTGCAACCTGACAACCATTCATAGAGCATTGCTAAAGTGATCCTGAACTCATTCAAAGTATCTATCACTCACCCTGAACCTCTAGAGGGAATTAAAAGCATTTTAGCATATTTTTCACTTCCTTGCAAACCACATTCAAAGCATTTTGGGCCTGTGTTTAAAACTCCGACCTGTTTTCCTCTAAGCTTGCTGGGGGGGAACTGAATTTCGTATTGTATTGATTGCATTCCTGAGAACTGTGTGCTCTCCTTTCCATCTCCTTATATTGCATAAAGGGGGGAGTGAATTTTCAAAGAAAAGTGATTACATTGTCTTTTAGTGAAGTCCTATCAAGTCGATTTCTGTGCTGCATTCTTTTTCAACTGTGCAATTCATTGAAACCATAAAGCATTCTCTGATACTTTATTCCCCTGTTCCTAGTCATAAGTCACCAGAACTGTGCTATTGTAGGATTGCTGATTACTGCTCATATGCCTAAGTGTGCTATCAATTATTAATGTATTATCAAAGTGTGATATATCTATAAATTGTTAATTTCTCAAATAAATCTTTTAAATTTGCAAAACAAACCTACTTCTTGACTCAGTGGGGTCAGGGGGATTCTAAGAGAGGGGTGTTATACAGGGGTAGTCATCCAGAACTCATGAACTGGGCATAAAGATATATCAATAAGGGTTTTCATTCAGTATTCTAGACTAGGCGTTGACTTAGCTGTAGTGTTGAATTGAATCCTCTTACAAAGTGGGGGCTCGAGCCGGGATATTCTGGGTTAGATTTACCATTTGTGCAGATTAATACAGTGTGCCAGCTGACCAGATACACATATCCGGTCGGATCACCATGCTGTGTTACGCTGTAAAGCACTCCTCAAAGGAACGCTCTAAGAAAAAGGTCTGTTTTGCAAAAATAAAATACTAATTTCTGTAAGTCAGGACAGAGACCAATCTCTAGAATGACGACCTTAGTAGACATGAAAATAGCCAGAGAGCACTTCTTACATAAGTTATTTGTGAGAGGTGAGTGGAGTCACCAGGACCGCATGGTCTGGTTGCAGGCCATCACGCAACAGGTCACTGAAACAGGGTCAGATTTATGGAGAGATCAGGGTCCCTTACATGTGGCCCTGAGTGAACTATACATGGCTCCTAAAGCTAAGGATGAACAAGACAAGATGGTTAGGATAGCGGCATATTTGTATCTATATATGGGAGCCATGCAAGACAGATGTGCTGAAGGCCACGATCTGGCAAATAGGCAACAGATGGCGTTAGAAAAGGTCCAATCTGACCTGGTCTCTTCTGAGCAGATGCTGCAGAGGAGCCAGGAGGCAGAAAATGATAGTAGGCAGTATATCATTAAAATAAAAGAGGACATGGTTATACTGCAACAGGAAAAGGCTGACCAGGATACCAAATTTCTGGCCTTGCAGAAGGAGTACCAAGAAGGTTTCGACTCCCTACTGCAGAGCCAGAAAAAGCTGGAGCAACAGTTAGACTTCAATAGGGTATGTGCTGAGCAGGTAGTCACCCTGCAAAGCCACCTAGATAGGGAGAAGGCAGAGAGCAATAAACTGATTCTGAAAGACCTGGATACCCAGGCAGAGTTTGATCAGGAGCGCCAGAAAGCTGGTGCCTTCCAAAGGCAAAGGGACGACCTGACGGTACAGATGCAGACTCTTAGTCAGGAAAGGGACACCTTAGGCCAGGAAGTCTGCCACTTAAAAAGAAAAATGGAAGAAAATCACCTGGCCCACCAGGGACTGGGTGACCTCCAAAAAGAACACCAGGACTTGCTAGAGCACACCAGGAGGGTGGAGGAGGCTCTGGAAAGACAGGAGCAGGCCAGTAGGGATGGGACTCAGGAGGTAATGCTCCTGCAGCAAAGACTGGCCCAGTGCTCCAGGACCAATCAGGAAACACAGAGAGAGAATGAGGCCCTCTGCCAGCACAATGATAGGCTCCAACAACAGGTAGCAATGCAGGAGAGACTGATAGAGTCTAGTAAGGCCTTAACTGAGGAACTGAAGGCGCAGGCTCTTGCATTGCAACAGGGAGCAGGGGCGGATAGAGACCAGGTTCGCTGGGAAAGGGAAACTCCTGAGCATAACCTCAGGAGCCCTAGTACCAGAGGCCTTTATCTCTCTCAGTCCCTGGACTCTGCCACCCCCATGTCCCCTGGCGCACATGAGCACCGGGCCACAGGGATGGCAGATTACTATCCAGCCAGAAGCATGGGGCTCATAGGCCAGTACCTCCCAGGAATGGATGGGCGGGCATCCGGGTATGGGCACCCAAGCACAGTGCAATTTAGTGGGGAACCCCAGGAGAATAGGCCCATTAAGGGCATCCTGAAAACTTCTGCCCAGTTAGGTCAGTGGGGGGGTACCCATCAAATCCTGGCAGCAAGGAGGAATCTGAAGACTCCTCTGAACGGCGCAGGACACAGGAGACCAGGTCCCCACATTCTGCTAGCCAATCCCAGGCTCGCAGAATCCGGGAAAACCTGGAAGATCAGACAGGAACCTCTGGGAGCAGTGCCTCTGAGTCAGAGGATGAATGGACCAGGGTTACCCGAACCAAAAAGGCCAATAAGGCAAAAAGGGCCTTGCTTAAGGACCCATTGAAGCAAATAAAGGCAATAAGGAGTGTCATCACGCCTTATCACAAGAACGCCAAGTATTCTGTTTGGGAACACTTGGAGCTTTACGAGCAAATGATGGAGACTTTCCATTTGAAGGACAGCCAAAGCAGTATTCAATATGTAAAGTGGACCTTCTCACCAGAATACTCCAGTTTCTTTGCGGGGCTGGAGGACCAAAATCATTTAAGATGGTCCACCTATAAGGCGGCCATCTTGAAACATTTTTCTGTTCACAAAAATCCTCAAGAGGCTCGCAAGGCAGCCTACAATTTGCAATGTGGGGAGAATCAGGCCCCACAAGAATTCGTGCAAGAACTGAAACGTGCCTTTGCGCAGACCACCAGAAGGGTGCGCACAGACAGCAGAGAATTTATCAATACATTTTTCCATGCCTTGCCCAAATATATAATGACCCAGCTCGTGAGAGATTTTCATGAGAAAAGATCTTTAGACTGGGTCATTGAACAGGCTACCCGGATCTATGAGGTGCAGAAGCCCATAGAAAATAAAAGCAATACCCAGAAAAATCCCAAAACCAACAGCACCCCTGCTGCTGCCAAGGTGGCAGAGGTAAAGGTTGCCCCCGTTTTAGACTTGGAGATGGGGGGGCCTAAAAACCTACCTGCACCTAATAATCCTAAACCCAGAAATCCCTCGGGCCAGTCACAGACAGGGAGTCGAGGAGGTAGTCCCACAAATAGGGTCCCCCGCTCCCCTGACTATGTAAATCCCCGCTACAAGGGAAACCGACCAATCCTGGGTTATGTGTGGACTCCTCCAGCCCAAGGGGGGGGATCCAGCCAAGCACCTGACCCGGGGAACTTCCCTCCTAACTTCCCCCAGGAGGGCAGAAATTCTCCAAATCCTGGGCAGAACTTTTTCCCCAGGTATCCACCTAATCTCCAGCCCCAAAATCCTCCACCCTTCTTTCCCCACTTCCCTGAGCCCAGACAACCTAATCCAGGAGAGGGGAGGCCAAGGGTGGAGGGGTACCAAAATCTTCCCAACCAGGGGTACTACCAGAGAAGGGATAGCTACCCTTCCCGGGATCAGCCCAGGGGAGAAAATAGAGCCCCGTATCAGCCTGAGCGGGTTTCCCAGTTAGAGCGCCAGGTCCAAAATATGGCACGGGATCTGGGTCACATACTGAGGGCTCAACAGAACCCTCAGATGAGCATGCCACCGCAGAATGTCCCAAACTCTGGACCTGGTGCTCCAGAACAATGACGGGGGCAGCACCCCGACAACCCACCGGTTCCCAGGGAGGTGGCACAGGGGGAAGGGGGGTGTAAGGCCTTGGAGGAAGCTTCCTTCCCCACTCGTAAACAGCCCCTGGAAACCCAGGAACCGGAAACAAAATCTACACCTGAAAGCCTGCCTCCAAAGGAGCAGAGGGGGGGTAGGAGAAACAAAGTACCCAAAGAGACTCACTTTGAAGAGGAGGTACAGGTCTTCCAATTTGAGGGAGAAGGATCCGCAGAGGATCCTGGGAAAAGGATCTTCTCCTTCAGAGATGGGGGAACTCCTCCCAAAGAAAAATGGGTCCCAAAGTATTCCAATCCAGACTGGGGAGATATGGAGACTGAGCTACCGCCGCCCATCATCTCATCCCAGAACCAACAGCAAGAAAATCCCCTGGTTCAAACCCATCCTGGTGACGGCCTCCAAAAAGGAGGGGGGGCCCAGAACTGGAACCAGGGGAACCCACAATGGCTCTGATCTCCAGTTGCCAAATTTTTCTTTCAGATTCCCAAGGCTCGCCACAGAATTCTGCCCAAATTTCTTCTCTTGCAATGTCCAAAACCAGAAAGTTAGCCCACCAGTTGTCCAAAAATGTGCATTATCTGTGCCCCCTTGAGGAGAAGGAGGGAAGATATTATGCCCCGGTACAAGTACAGGGGCAGGGTACGATTTCAGCGCTGGTGGACACGGGATCTCAAGCTACCCTTCTGTCCAGAAGGGCCTTTGATGAACTGAATGCAGGAAGGGGAGGGAATTACCAAATTCCTCTCACCTCACTTCCTGGACAACTCCAGAACTTTGACAGGAAGGAAATTCCCGTCGAGGGGACGGCAGATTTGGACATTAAAATTGGGCGACACAAGTTGAAACACCCGGTCATAGTTGTGACTCCAGAGGGCACCCCTTGTTTACTAGGGAATGACCTCCTGAGAAGGTTGTCACCCCTAATAGATTGCGTTAACAAGGTCCTCTGGACCCAGACTAGCCGACCCATAAAATTAAAACAGAGTGTCAACCATGTTAGTTTAAACGGCACATGCCACATGGTTGAACAAAAATCTGACCAAGTAGAATTTCACTTCCAGAACAACCAAATTCCAGACGTGACAGTAATAGCAGTAGGACAACATACTGGTGATGGAGGGTCCTCTCTATTTCTGAAAATCAACCTTCCTTCCAGTTTAAAGTGGTATTCCGTGCTGGAAGGAAACACTCTGAAATTCTATACTAATCGACAATCAGAAACTCCCACTCCTATAATCCAGAAAGATGTGAAATCAGCTCAGAGCCTGGCTGATATTCAGCAAATTGGAGAGCAGTTGTCCATCCCTGTTCAGTTAAATGATGGGAAGGACTCTGTTCTCGCCCGAGTGTGTGTGAGCAACGGTAAGAGCTTCATCAGCGAAGCCATGTTCCGCCAACTCCTAAAAGATCCAGCCATTCCCACATTCAAACTGATAGACAAATGGGAAATGGACCTGGAAGCGCCTAATTCCAAACATCTCCTGCCAAGCAGGTGTATGCTCAAAATCTCCATTGGCAACAAGAGCATAGTCCACAATTGTTGGGTCGTGCGAGACGTCACTGCCGCTTTTTACTTAGGCAGTGACATTCTCAATCGCTTTGCCATTAGTTTGGACCTAATAAACTTCAAAGCTTGGTCCCGATTAGCGGATAATCCCATGGGCTTTGATGATCCAGAAAAAGCATTTAGGTCAGCTCAATTGCTACCTTATGCAGCTGAAATTCAGATCAAAGAGGAAGTCACCATCCCAGAAAGGACCCAACAATTCTCCCTGGAAGTGAAAGTTAAAAGAGGACAACATTTGAAAAACCCTGATGCTTATATACATCTAAATGTTTCTCTCCAACAGCAAGGGTTGGGGGTAAACCCAACTCCATTAGTCAACATAGAACATGACACCATTCCAATAGAGGTGGATAACAGCGACTTAAAGAGTATTACTCTAGCCGCAGGCACCATTATTGGAATGGCGGTTGATGACCGACATTTTTCCATTGATCTAGGAAATGAACTGTTAGGACCAATCCTCAAGGACTGTTTTGACAGTGACAGTGAGGACAATACAACACCAGACAGGATTTTTACCTGGCATGGGGGGAACTTCCTGGTGTACACTTCCTGCCCCTATGGTAAGGAAGATGTGACTTGTGACTTCTGGAGGGATGAGGTGATTTTCCAGGTCCATGAGGGTTGCCTTTCCCACCTGAGGCCTCCAGTCCAAATCAGTACCCTGACCAGGGACTTCTCCACCCAGCTGGAGGAGGCCGCTGAGATCGCCAAACCAGAAGTCTTTCCAGGCTTCAGGCAGATGGTGGAAGAGAGAGTCAACCTAGCTGATGCCTGTGTGACTCTGGATTTCCAAGATCTCTTTGCGGTAGACTCATATGACTGTGGCCGCACCGACATCCACACAACAACAATCCCCACGGACCCTGGAATGACTCCAGTGTTTGTGAAGCAATATCGCTTGCCTCTCGCATCCATGGAGTCCCTTACTGAAATAATTAAGAACCTCGAGTCCCGGGGAATAATCCGTCCAGTCCACAGTACTTTCAATAATCCGGTGCTGGGAATATTGAAGCCAAACGGCCAGTGGAGACTCTGCACCGACCTCAGGGAGCTCAACAATCGGGTCCATACTTCCCGATGGCCTCTCCCCTACATTGACCAAGGGCTGGCCCAGATCCAGGGGTCACAGGTATTCACTGCAATAGACCTGACCAATGGATACTGGACTGTGCCTGTCAGTAGGGAGGACCAATACAAGCTGGCTTTTACCTTTGGGGGCCAGCAATACACATGGACCCGGACTCCCTTCGGATACCTCAACTCCGGCAATGAATTCAACTTTTTCCTACATAAGGCCATGCCCGACCTGGGTGCAAGGGGTAACCTGGCTTATGTAGATGATGTCCTCATCAAAAGTTCATCTGTGGAGGAACATGTAGCGGAGATCCGTTATGTTCTGACCCAGTTGAGGGCCGCCGGAGCAAAACTTTCCTTTCAGAAAGCACAGTGGTGTGGAACCCGTGTTAATTTCTTGGGGCATGAGATTACTCCTCAGGGTCTCTGTCCCCAGGAAAAGAAAGTGGAAGCCCTCCAAAAACTGAAAGACCCCACAACTCTGCGGGAACTAAGGAGCCTCCTTGGACTGACTAATTACAGCAGAAAGTTCATTGAGGGCTACGCAGAGATCACCAGACCCCTGATTCATCTCTTGAAGGGGGGGGGTCAAGTGGGAATGGGGTCCAGAACAATCTGAGGCAGTAAGACAGCTCAAAAGAAGCCTCTCACAAGCGCCTTGCCTAGCTTACCCTGTCAAAAACAAGGAGTTCTTCCTGGAGACAGGGTTCTCTAATACGTGCTTGACGGCAGTATTATACCAAAAGCATGACAAGGTCAATAAAGTAATCTCCTATGCGAGCAAAACTTTATCCTCTGTGGAGGAAAAATTCAACGATTGTGAGAAGGCACTCCTGGCAACGGTGTGGGCATTGAAGAATTACTGCCCGTTTATCCAGGGGGAACACATCATAGTGGAGACTCCACACCAGCCTCTGCAATATCTCCAAAGTGATAGAATCCGGGCCAGAAATGTGAGTAATTCCCGAATTACTTCCTGGATTCTGTCAATGCAAGGCTTTCCTGTGGAGGTCAGATATGGCCAAAACAAGAAGAGTCCCCTCGCGCAAGGTCTGGCTGACTTGCATGATTGTGCCAGAGAAAACTGTCTCGAGGACGAAAGTCTAAAAATCAAGGACAACACAGAGGCATACCTTAATTCCCCACACAAAGTCTTTGAAGAGGACAAGTGTGAGGGAATGCCCACTGTCTATGTGGATGGATGCTCTTACCATGTTGACAACAATGGGGAGAAAGAACTGGTGGCCGGCGTAGGGAATGCATGGGTGAATGAGTCCCCAGAACCCTCCGCTGGATACAAAATTGGTCCCCGAAGTAGTCAGGTGGCAGAATTGATGGCTGTGCATCAGGCCATCCTCACTGCTGTCCAGCATCAACTCCACAAACTGGTCATCATCACAGATTCGGATTATGTACGGAACGGGTTTGTGGAGCACCTGGTTAATTGGAAAACCAGAGGCATGTTATGTGCTAATAACAAACCCCTGAAACATGGGAAGTTGATCCAAAACATTGATGATCTGGTCACATCAAATGGGATGACCATCTACTGGAAAAAGATCAAGGGTCATTCCAAAGTAGAGGGACCAGACAAAACTGGAAATGACTTAGCTGATCAGCTGGCCAAAACCGGGGCCATCCAAGGGGATCTAATAGAAATAGAGTCCCTGTTGGGGGAAATCCAGGTCACTGCTATCACTAGGTCCCAGACAAATGCTCACAGTGATATTTCAACTGCCCAATGGAGCAAGGAGACCCCTGATGCTGATTTGATTACAGCTCAGAAGGGGGATCCAATTATTGGTAAATTTTACCAACACCTTGAGGACCCTGAGAACTTTCCCCTGACGGATACCGATTACATTGGGAAAGAGGACCTAAGAGTGTTGATGAAATGTCGAAAAATGTTCCGGATCCAAGACGGTTTGCTGGTAAGGAAATCCAAAGCTGGCCACGATCAGTGGGTGGTTCCTACCTCATTCCGAAGCCTGATGTTAAGTCACGCCCATGATGCGGCCACCGCCGGTCATAGGGGGTTTCACACAACACTGGAGATCTTAAGAGAGGTTGCCTACTGGCCACACATGGGCCAGGACCTCAAACAATATTTGAAGGGTTGTCTTGTGTGTGCACAATTTCAGCCAACTTCCCTCACACACCGGGCGCCTCTCCAAAAGAGGGGAATGACACTCCCATGGTCAGATTTACAAATCGACTTTGTAGGCCCCGTGATTCGCTCCGCTAGAGGAAACAAGTACATGTTGACCGTTGCATGCTTGTTTACCAAGTGGGTGGAATGTCTCCCAGCCCCAAACTGCAAGGCAGAAACAGCAGCTGCCCTGATGATTAACCACATCTTTTCCCGTTTTGGTCTACCTCAAAGGATTGAGTCAGACAGAGGTAGCCACTTCACCAGTGAAGTAATGACAAAGATGTGGGAGATACTGGGGGTCAAAAGGAAGTTGCATATTGCTTACCGGCCAGCTTCTTCTGGGGCAGTAGAGAGATATAACCGAACCATTGTGAGCATCTTAAAAAAGTTTGTGGCAGATTCTGGGCCAAGTTGGGATATCCGATTACCTCTGGTCCTAATGGCCATCAGATCTACCCCTTCATCTGCAACCAAAATGTCACCATTCGAGTTGATGACTGGACGCAAGATGGTGCTTCCGCAGCATTTGCTCTACAGGACCCAAGAGCAGACACTAATAAATGCCTCCACAACTCATGAGTATGTGGAGAATTTAAGGAAACACCTTCAACATGCTTTTGCCTATGCTCAGCGGAATCTAGAAAGATCAGCTGATAGCATGAAGACCCACTATGACCTGAAAACTTCCAGGAAGGAATATCAGGTGGGAGACCGGGTCTATCTATACAATTTCCAAAGGAACCATGCCAAACAGTGAAAATGTTTGCCTACGTGTAAGGGACCGTTTGAAATTATAGAGATGATCTCCCCTGTAGCTTATAAAATCCGCATCCCCAAAGGCAGTTTGGCAGAGGGGGAAGACAAGTGGGTCCATATAAATCAGTTAAAGTGTTGCCATCCCAGGCACACTCTACAGCAACTAGAGGAATCCTCTGGAATCCCTGAGGGGGCCACTCCAGAGTAAGTCAGTTCTAACCTAAAATATCCCACATATAGTCTCTAAAATATTATGTTTCTTTTGAGCGACTGTCTCTGAATTATATCTTGTTTTTCAAACTAAAAATGCTATGTCTCCGTATGTATAAAATATATATGTTTGCCACACCATTAATAGTGGTGGAAAAATGTCTATGAGTAGGTATTGCCGCTTTTGCTTTCTCGTCCTAGGAGAGATGAAACCAAGGAGAACGACCCAGTGACCGAGAGCATAGATCCGAGGGGCCCAGTGTACCGCCCAATACTCCCATCAGGACCGGCAAGGAGAACCGACTGATCCACCCCTGATGGAGGAAAGGATGCTGAACTTTGTCATCTGCGGAATTGGAAGAAGATGATGCGGACCTCCCAGCACGTGGGTCAACATCCTTAGCACCCGACATCCCCTCGACTCAATCCAAGTGCAGTCGGGCAGGGGGTTTGTTGGGTGTTCTGACCCATGTTTGGACTATTATGCTACAACATTTGGTGCTGTGGGCTTAGGAAATCAAAGATGGCCGAAAAAGCCCACATGTGCGCCAGAATCTATGAAAACCGCGCAGTTTGTGCGCACACCAAAATGGTCGCCTGACTTGCCACCGCCCGATGCGGGTGTGCTGGGTCAGAAGAGCCATGAGTGAAATGGGGTGCCAAAGAGAAAAACAGCAGTGCCTGTTCGCTAGAAAGCACTTTAAAAATCACCCTTTGTTTCTCTGACGGCAAGCTCAGAATGCCCATTTCAAACATTGCAGAATATCCAACAATCTCACTGAACACCAGCAGACATTTGACAGAATAAAGTCTTGTGGGCATACAAAATCTGGAAAGAGGATGAGCCTAAAATAATGTTCATAGCAAAACTGGCTGAGCTGTGGATTTCAGCAGTTTAAATAAATTTGGACTGAAAGACACTAAAAATCTAAATGTTTAAAAGAAATGAGTGACCTACTTTTGAGTGTCACATAGGTTGCAATTGTTTAAATGTCATAGTTTTAAACTTAGAATCAGCATTCTAGCTGCATGCGTAAAAATTGGAAGTTTGATTTGGACAGGAAAACTGGCAGCAAAGAGACATTTAGTTGAGACCTGGCTTAAAAAGAGAGGGAATTTTGCCCACCAGCTACCCCCGACAGGAGTTGAGACTTGCACAACAGCTGTGTTCCCAGGCCTAGCTGCCTTTTGCTGTTCCCACCAAAAGGGATATGACACTTCTCTGATTGAATTACCTGGGCTCTGCAGGAAATTGAACAAAGCCCTGTCCTGACTCAGGCAAATGTTTTATTGGGGGGGTCGTAAAAGTGGCTTCCTCCTGGAAGGAAAGGGGAGGAGCACTGCCTGTGAGAGCAAGCTCGCTTGGCAGAACTGGAGAAACCAGAAATTCAACCTTGTGCTGGGGGGAAACCACACCCCTTTGGGGCCAGAACATATGGATCATTCATAGAGCGGACTTGTGAAAATGTTATAAGTGATATCATTATTCTTGTGATTTTTCTGTGCACATTTGAAGACGTGTTAGGACCCGGTGGTATGTTCAGGGGGGTTTTTAGCGGAAAAGAGGATATTACTCTAAATGTATGTATGTTAAAAATCTGACACTCCACCACCTAATGCCCACATGCTTCGCGAACATTTGTGTAAATGCGGGGACAAATCCAATATTGGTAACCCGACCAAAAAGTGAAATATGTTGCCATTTTTGAACCCAAGCTCCTAGAAACGACAGAATTGGAACAGGGGCTACCATCAGTAAATGCATGATGTGTGTACGCAATGCCAAACAACTGTCTATCGGGGAAGTATGTATTTGGATCAGATATAGATTGTGTGTAAAGTTGACAGGGGTGGGTTCTCTGTATCATAAACAGACCTCATCATGATGACACTTCATTTCATTCCCCAATCAAGGGGAAGAGGAGGAAGTGGCCAATGACAAGTGGAGAGGGGTAGGGCCTAGAAAGCTAGCCTCTCCACCCACTTTCAAAACACATAAAAGCAGACAGTCAGAACAGATAGAGACATTCTATTCCATCTGCTGCGGGACGCTCTGCCGGGAAATCCATACTTTACCTCCATCAACCTCCAGAGAGCCAACACAGAGACTTCAATCTATCCACCTTCAGAGACCAAGACTTTACTTCAGAATTTGTAGCAGAGAGGTCAACTACAAGCTAAATCCCTCTTTAGCAGGCCTCAAATCATTGCAACTATTCACAGCCAGGCGAGCTGTTTGAATTCTTTGCAAGAACTCTTGCCATTTGCCAGAAAGCAGTGTTGTATCCAGAGAGAGACCAGCTGAACCGGAGACCGCTGTATCCGGACCCACAGACCTGATCAGAACCAGAGACCCAGACCAGACCAGCAGAGTAGAGCTGACCCAGACGCTGCGTGCAGAGACCGTCCGTGGGGAGTGAAGAAAACCCGCTGACCAGATCGTGACGAGGCCCAGTCCTTCTAAAAATTAGGAGTGAGTATCCGCCAAAACTGTGCAGAACCCAATCTCTTAGTTAAAATAATCTAATGCAAGCTATTTTAACTTGAGTAGAACTGTCTCCTAGAGATCCTGTCACCTGTCATTCTTAAGCTGCGAGCTGTCATATGTAATTCCAAAGTTGCACGCTGTCACTTGTCATTTTGAGTTGTTTTAAATCCGAAAATCTACCTTTACCTTTACTAAATCGTTCATAACTCCGGAACCGTTTGGGTTAGGAACGAAATTTAACTTTCATCTGGAAGCTGAGATCCTAGGCTGTCCGATAGTGCTCCTTGTAGTTCCTCTGAAATTGCGCCCGGTGCACTCGGAAAAATCTGCCGCAATTTGACATTTTGCCGCGAATTGAAAGGTTAGCTCACATGTAAAAATCTGCAGCTGCTTGCCTTCCGTTGCAAAAATTTGTTTGCAACCTGACAACCATTCATAGAGCATTGCTAAAGTGATCCTGAACTCATTCAAAGTATCTATCACTCCCCCTGAACCTCTAGAGGGAATTAAAAGCATTTTAGCATATTTTTCACTTCCTTGCAAACCACATTCAAAGCATTTTGGGCCTGTGTTTAAAACTCCGCCCTGTTTTCCTCTAAGCTTGCTGGGGGGGGACTGAATTTCGTATTGTATTGATTGCATTCCTGAGAACTGTGTGCTCTCCTTTCCATCTCCTTATATTGCATAAAGGGGGGAGTGAATTTTCAAAGAAAAGTGATTACATTGTCTTTTAGTGAAGTCCTATCAAGTCGATTTCTGTGCTGCATTCTTTTTCATCTGTGCAATTCATTGAAACCATAAAGCATTCTCTGATACTTTATTCCCCTGTTCCTAGTCATAAGTCACCAGAACTGTGCTATTGTAGGATTGCTTATTGCTGATTACTGCTCATATGCCTAAGTGTGCTATCAATTATTAATGTATTATCAAAGTGTGATATATCTATAAATTGTTAATTTCTCAAATAAATCTTTTAAATTTGCAAAACAAACCTACTTCTTGACTCAGTGGGGTCAGGGGGATTCTAAGAGAGGGGTGTTATACAGGGGTAGTCATCCAGAACTCATGAACTGGGCATAAAGATATATCAATAAGGGTTTTCATTCAGTATTCTAGACTAGGCGTTGACTTAGCTGTAGTGTTGAATTGAATCCTCTTACACACCTACAAGCTTTGTGTCTCTCCTTATGTTCCATTTGACCCTTTCTGTACTCAAATCAGGCTTATTGCCCCAACTAATAGCCCAAACAAAAAATGTGCTGCTTCCTGACAAAGAGTGTTGAACCCTATACGCATGAAGGCAATGAACTTGCAAACCTGGGAAACACAATTAGAATGAAATGATTTACACTAATTCTATTGGAAATCTTTGTTAAGTGATAAGAAACATTTCTCTGTGCAAAAAAGAAAATACACCAAGTACTTGATATATTTAACAGTGCACTGTTTACGTACCCTGCCCCAATGCTTTGTTTTTAAGCTTATATGCTGCCATCTCTACAGAGACATGTTGAGGAGGACCTTTACAAGATCTTTCATTTACATGGTGCTTTGGGAACTTCCCAAATCCTCAATATAATCTTTCTGGACAACAATGTGCCCCAATAATACAAACACATCCCCAGGCATGGCTACACATGACCAGCATTGTGTAAGATAAACACTGAGGATGAGACCTGAATATTAAAGTTTACGATAAATTTTGTTCTGTTCTTAACCTGTTCAAAAGATATATGAAGTTTGCTATGGTCCAGTTTCATAACATGTGGGACCGCGACATGTGTTCACAGCTCCAACACAATGACGAGACTACTACTACTGTTCTCCTGCACATCTGATCGAATTAAGGTTTTTGTAATATTCCGGAAGAAACTAGACCACTTCTCCACTACCTCTTAACAAAGATCGTGGGAACAAGCAGTTCTAAAAACTGCATCTATTTATTTATTTATGTATTTATTTATTCATTGTTTGCTTGTTAGGCACTTATACAATAAGAAAATACTGTTTCAAATAAATGATACAACTAAAATGCTATAATTGATATATCAAAGACCTTGCCTAATCTTGTGATTGATAGTTACTTTTAACAGTCTATACTCTGCAAATATGCAACCCTCCATGTCATTGGATAGTCAAAGCTCCTCAAAGAAGATGATTGTGCTGTGCCATACAATGTTTGGGAATGCACTTAACATCACTTACGCTCGATTTTGGGCAGAGTAATTCCTTGCCCCCTGCTTGATAGACGAGCCTTACCAGACTGCGACTTTGGGGATTAGAAAAGGCTCTGTATCATTCCTTGGATATCCTTTGCAAGCAGTCTACTAATCTCTGTATGTATGAATGTATGGGATGTGTGAAGATCAAGCCTTGCTAAGAAGCAGTGGACCGCTGTGTATAGGGGTGCACCCAGGGGTTTACAAGTATGGTTGAACACTAGCAGAGGTTGCGGGAAACAGAGGGTGAGCAGGAAAGAGGCAAAGCTCCAAAGGAAGAAAACGAGTGTTGAGTGGAAAGATCAGCAATTGGCAAGATGTTACTTGAAGAGTATGGTCTCTGGGTCCTTTCTGAGGTGTGGGATGGAGAGGATCAGTGCCATCTGCACTGGTACATTTTGCCACAGTTAGGGTTTATAGCAGGATCTTGCAATTCTTTGTCTTTAGCTTGGTGATGCTGTGGCTTCTAGTTGTGCGCTGATCTTCAGTGATTGTGTGTTTCTTGGCCAGGTGGAGTTTTTAATCCTGTGGGGAAGTGTCCTGCAGCATGCTAGAGAGGTTTCAGAGGGGCCAGCGTGGTATCTGTACGGTTAAAGTTGGAGCTGAACAAGGGACGGGAACTGATCTGAAACCGTGGACATGGATGAAATGCTTTACTTTGGGGAAGAGCACACACTGGTAGCATGATGCTTGTGTCTTATTGATCAAGTGTGTTTTGAATGAGAGGTTACATCCAGATGTAAAGCTGAAAAATGTTGCACTGAAGGAGAATACATGGCGCTATTGAGCTTTATGTCAGTTATCCAATTCTGAGCTTGGTCATGTTTAATGGGGTTTCCTGAAAGAATGTATCTGGTTTTTGTCCGGTTGTACTTCAGGTTGGTCTTTGAATGTGGTTGATACAATTGATCTTTAGGCAAAGCTGTGTGTTACCTGTTTATTGGTGTGTCTTGGTGGAAAGAAATAAAATTGGCTAGACTGTTTCTTCCATGCGCACAAAGTTGCATATAATGCCTTGGGTCCCATATGGGTTCTATGGGGATGCTCTCAGAGGTTCCTGCTTAGAACCTTTTTTCTTATTTGTCAATAATCCATCTGTATGGGTGTCTTGCATGGAAAGCCAAATGATATGTGTTCCTATTGGGGACATTCAGACCTCCCAAACTCAGGAGACTTCTCTCATGGTGTTGAACCAACCTTTCAGGTCAGGCAATGTTAACATATCTATCACATAGTTAATTTGTGGCGCAAATTTCAGTTTTATGAAATTAGCATTCCCTTTTAGGTAGAGTTTCAAATGAGGCCCTAAAGAGACATCATTTAGCATCTGAGGAAATCATCTTCAGGTATTTGGTTTTTTTCAGGCATCTCAAGTCTGGGCCTTTAGGAGATGGCTTTGGCAACAAAGGTTAATTAGCACCACCTCTGATTTACTTCGTATGTACAAATTAATTCTTTGGGTCAGAACTTCCTTGGATTTAGGCATCAGCACTATCCTACCAAAGGTAATCCCCATGTATTTCAGCATCATCTCTCAATTGCCTTGCCCGTGGCTCAATAGCCAATGTAAACAGCAAAGGTGAGTGGGCCGGCATTGTCCCATGACTTTCCCGAAATTTCAAAAGATACAAGTGACAAATGTTGAACATGACATTCACAGGTCAGAGACAGTGGAATGGGTGACGAGATCCTAGGGAAGGCTGGAACCAGCCATGCTGACCCCAGGGAATTATAGCAGAATCAGGCAGCAACAAAGACAGAAACTCGTGATCTCAAGATGGAGCGGCAGGCTTTCTAAGACTTGGTCTGCTGAAAAGGGCAGCGGCAAACAACAGATCAAGCACTATTCAATACATTGGGGCAGAGGAGGGCCTATTCACCAGCACCAATCACATGTGTACACCATCAAATATCCCCCTGTTTTCCAAACTAACCCTCATAAAAACGGTTTTGTTTTGAGTGCAAGAGACAGATTATCTAACACTTGCACAGTGCTGTTGCTACAAAACTGATGCAAGGGGGTTGCTGCTGTTGTACGACAGAATAGGGCAAACATATTTTCCCTCAATCCATATGATATAAAAAGGGCAATTCCATGGTTCTATGTTTGCTGCATAACATAAACAAGGGTTACTACATTGCATTTTGGATTACACAAAAAAACACAGGAAACAGCCTGATTTGTTTTTGCTATGGTGAAAATCTTTTTAGATAATAATGATTGGAGCAAAGCCTGTTTGCTCGATTTCCTAATACACAAGCAGAACATTGGTGATTAATTAATTTGCTCCATTTTCTTCACTAGGTCACATTTGATATAATCTGGTCACAAGTATACAAAAAGGCGGCAGAAGATGCATGGGTAAGGGAGTTTGAAGACTAGACAGTCGTGAGTTGGTGCGTGAAGGAAGCAAGAAGAGAAGGAAGCATCAGTGAGAAGACAGAGTTGGAGGAGGCCAAGAGAAGCAAGGAGAAGAGGGAGAAGGCAACATTAGGGATAGGAAGGAGTTTGATTTGGGCGTGCACAGAAAGGTGGAGGAAGGAGGCAATTTCAAGGGAGAGGAAGGAAGTAATTTTAAGGGAGAACTGTGTTGGTGAAGGGACAGTCAAGGAGGCAGATAAAAAGGGTAGAGCAGAGTTTCAAGAAGAGGTGAGGCAAGAAGTGTGAGAAGATCACCAGAGTTATAGAAAGTTTGGAGACGGATGAGGAACTGCAAGAATAAGACATTGGAAAGAGAGATCCAGGGATGAACAGTGCCATTGGCTAAGCCAACAGAGTTAATTATAATTATTATTATAATGTATTATAATGTATAATTATGCTTTTATAACATGCTTAATACCAACAAGTACGGGATCGGGATTCAAACCTGTGTTGAGCTGTGTTATCTTGCTTCCAAGGCAAACGCACTGCCCCTGAGATATCCTTCCCACTCAACGTATCCTTCCTCCCCGAACTTGAAGGGTTGTTGAGAGGCAGAAGGTAAGGCCAGTTAAGCCTAAGCTGGGTTGTGGTCAATGTGTAGGGGGCTAAAGAAGTGGATGACCTTTTTAATATGGGGCCAGAGTCTGGTAGTGATGTCTCACGACATTTTGAGAGGTAAGTGAGGGAAGAGGAGCCTAGATTAGCTGGGAGCTCTAATTCTGTGCGAATGGAAAACCCACAAAGATAACTGAACTAGAATTGCCAGGCAAGAATTGGGGAAAATAAAGAGATGGGAGGGAAGAGGAGATCCGGGCGCCAGACTCTGGTGTCACCAGCAAATCCAGTAAAGAAATAAAGAAGCCATGCTCACCTGCAAAATCTGTGCAAAGAGACTACTGAGAAATGTGAGCCCAGAGGGCTCTGAAATTATTGAGCCAGGAGGGCCTGTTGAGGGTTTGTAGCAAGAGAAATCTTGGGTGCTCCAAACCAGGAAGGTTCATTGAGAGATGTAATCAGAGAAGTTCCTTGAAAAACTAGGGCCAGAAAGGCTCATAGAGAATATGGGCTGGGTAGCTCCCTTAAGATTAATTCATTAATTTATTTATTTGAATTTTCATACAGCGTCAACATGCCCGTCGTCCTCAGAGCGCACTTTAAACATGACAAGACAAACAACGGGAAGTGAGGGGAAATTCGGGGTTCAGAAATGGTGCAGACAGTCAACAGGAGAATCCTAGATTAGTCCGAGTAAAGGTTAAAACTATGGGTTTTGGTACCAAGGAAAGGTCTTCGTATTCCAGAACGTGTAAGTGTCCTTGACTTGGGCAATGTGAAAAAACACTTACTGAAGCCCAAAAATCTACAGAGAACAGATGAAGAAGGATTCCGCTGTTATTGTGATAACAAGTTACCACAGCAGAGGCGTTGCTAGGGGGGGCTAAGGGGGCTATAGCCCCTGGTCTTTTGGTTGTAGCCCCGGATAGAATCTCAGGAGCTACAACCAAAAGGCTAGCTAGCCTCCAGTCCTGACAGTTCCGACATCAGCGTAGCCTCGGGTCCTTTACAGACCTAGCAACACCCCTGTACCACAGCCTGGGAAGTTCAATGTTTACTAGCAAACTGTATGGTAGTGTTCCAGAACCTGATGCACCCAAGACAACTGAGAGTGACATTTTGTGTCATGCCTTTAGGGTGGTCATTAACGACCATGAATTGGAATTACACAAGACACTTGGACTGCGTATCTTTTGTTTTCCCACGGACCTTCCACCGTTATTGAGGCGATGCATCTTTCTTTTTTTTTGCAGCTTGCATCTATAATCCAACCCCTGTGATTTAGACGGGATAACATATTTTCGTTTTTTTTAAACTCATTTTGACTCAAGTCATCCAGGGACTGTCACCGTGCACAATACCTACACTTGATGCGTACTTGCTATTGACAACACCAGCCCTATTGTGTGTGGCAACTTTAATCAGATCGTGAGATTCACATTAATTCATAAATTCGAAGTGAATTTCTAAAGTATTCACACCCAGGCAACTTTTCGGCAGCCATTCAGCATCCGGGGAATACAAGCTTTATCTGCAAAACCCATGCTGCCAGCCAGCATCTCAGGTCCCAGACTTCTCCATGTGTCGAACTTACCCTCGGACTTCCGCACTACTCCTCCGCTCCATCCTAGCTCTCTCAAAATCCCACTCTCTATGCCCACCCCTCCTTGTAGTGTTGGGATGCCACACTGCGCTCAACCCTTCCTCATAGTCTGGCCAGCATCATACGCCCCGGCACCACCCCTCCGAGGCTATGAAAATGGAAGAAGGGAGCTCTCGAGTTCTGTGTTCCTTTTACATGGCAGCCATGTTTTTAGCTTTAAAAATGACAACTACAAAGTACACTTGTGTGGCCCTTGTAATCATTCTTTTAACAAGCTTGTACCACCCAGGTTTGGCCTCAAGGTGCTGCTGGTAATACATACTGGATTCTCAGGGCTGTAACAGGTGGTAGTGACTTGTGGCCCTAGATAAAGTCCTTCTCGACACTCCTGCCTATTAACTCAGGCCATGTTACCACCCGGCCAGCCCTTAGAACCCTGTATCTTTGCTTAACTTCAGACAATGAATATGGGAATATGCTGCCAGACACCGGATTGTATGATTCATTGTGCCCATGTTACACTACTGATCATCTTAAATTGTAGAGTGGTCAAGTTTCCAGTGGTCATGAATGAGGAGTCCATCCGGTCCAGTTTTCTTCTCATTTCGATTCTGTGACTTGTAGTTTTTCCTTCCAATTTGAAATTTAGGAAAACTACACGTCCCAGAATTCCAACTAAAAAAACAGGACTAGATGGCCTTCTCACGCACCCCTCTGAAATTGTCATCTGTGTATCGTTCCATGAATTGCCTTCCATTTTTACACAAAAAATCATTCAGGCATATTGTAGTAAAATCATAAAATATCCACAAGATATTGCCCGATCATTTTCCAATCATTGTTTATGTTGATTTCTCGTACTGAAAAACGCTGAATAACAAACAGAGATTTAATTTGTGTATGCTGTTTTCAGGTGAAAAAAAAAGACATATTGAATGTTGTGCACATAACCTGCCTGAAAACACCAACATGAACGATACATGCGATGCACTTTAGTGCAGGTCTAATGTGTCACATTGCTGTTTTTTTTAAAGACTGGCTGAAAAATATGAAGAATAATGTGCTCAGAGAGAGAGAGCATGTCAAACTTTGCTTCTGGTCCAAGCATTTTGTAGAGGGACTGTCATAAGGTTGAAGGGTCTCTAAAAACAACACAGAAACAAGATGGAGTTAAAGAAACAAAGGTATATTTGGCTGCATTATAAAGAATACGTAGAGATAATGCTTTTAAGATATTCCTCAGAATAGCAGTCTCCTGGCTTCACCAAATTCTCTAGATACAAGTTTAGCATCTCTCAGAAAGTCTCCCTGGGTCCCAACACTCACTTTCTCTTGACTAAATGAAGGGTCCCCATCGGCAGGTGGACGGACCATTGCCACCTGGGTCCTCCCCAACTCTATATCTGGTTTTTGGATGCATGGTTTCCAGCCCTCCCTGTTTGTGGACCAGGATATCCACAGTGCCCACAATCTCTGGCAAAGGTGACTGAGGCCAATCTGCCGCCTTACATTCAGTGTGAGTCTAGCAAATGCACACGGGAACAGGAGCTTGGCATCAAACAAGCATAGCCGGCATTGATTTAAAGATGGCAGCTTTGTGGATCGTTCTCCCCACTCTTAACATAAATTGGCTTTGTGCCCATTCTCTCTGGGATGCAATTTCCCCAAGCAGAATTTGAAAGTAACCATGAGGTTCCTTACTTCTGTAACCCAGTCTGCAATGTGTATTATGTTTTCTGTAGGGCAGGCTGTTGTTGGGGCACTGACGATGTAATGAACTGCTGATCCTAAGCTGGATCCTGCATCAAGGATCTAGTGATGGCACCCAACCTTCAAGGTCACTTCCCCACACACCCCAAGGATCAGGAAAGGAACATGGATAAAGGACACAAAGCTTCCACCCGTGTACTAAAATTGGAAGGAAGATTACAGCCATGTTTATCTTGGTAGCTAGGCTTGTTTGTAGTATAGGCACCTGCAGCGGATTTGTCAGACAATCATATTGCTCCAGACCTGGGCTGAATGTAACGATTCAAGCGCAGGCTCTGAGCGCCCAGCCTCAGGCCCCCAGATTCCTCATGTAGCCATGGCACTGGGAGAGGGGCTACGAGCAGAGCCCCACCTTCTATTTCCATGAGATCCACACACTTCCTCATCTTTTCCCTGACCCCGACGAATGGAGCAGCGCAGCCAGAATGTATTAAATTGCAAATAGTACCCCCCGTTTCTGCCTCATGCTGCTATTTGCAATAATCACCCATAATGGTATGAGGTCCTTTCATCGCTGGATTAACCCTTGCTGGGTTTTCTCAGTGGAAATTTTCATGAAAATAAAACTCATCGAATTTTTTGGAGGGGCTACTAATATATATATATATATATATATATATATATATATATATATATATATATATATATGCGGTGTGGGTGATCGGAAATACAAGAGCAATAAAGGGACAGGGTTTGGAGGGTTCGGGGGACCCCCCCATAAATAAAAAAGAAAACAATTTGATGAGTTTTCTCGATAAAATTTCCGTGGAGAAAAACCCAGCGAGGGTTAATCCTGCGATGAAATGATATGGAGCCCCCAGAACAGAACTTGAACCCTGGGCCATTACTGGCCAATGAAGTCTACCAAATGTGTGATTGTTATACTCGTATGATTTATACGGTTTTTACTTACCCTTATGGCGAATTGTAGACCCCAGATTGCCAAACCTGCTTGGTGATCGTTATAGAGTATCTAGCTAAAATGGCTGCATCCGTTAGGAGTTTGGTAGGGTTAGATTGCCTGTAGCCACCTCAAATCCTTCATGAAATCCATAATGCATTTAAAGGGGCTTGAACATGGAATTGAAGGCAACTGGTCAACAAGATTGTTTTTGTATGTTTCTCCATAAAATTGTCACCTAACCAATTCCAAATACATAATCACATTATTTCCAAGGAACATTTGAGTTACTATTTTTCTGAAGAAATGATCACCCTGCAATGCAAAACTCTGAATCCAGTACATCCCAATAATGTTCTGTGTCTCTTGCTTATCAAGTTGTTTGGTGAAACTGAAGTGTGTTGCCCTTCTACTTTCTCTGCTTAGAGAGAATCAGCCAGCCGTTGTTAAAGATGTCTTTTGTCATCTGACACCAGTCTGTTCTGTATCTTCTAGGGCCTGCTGGAATGCTTGCTTGGCCCAAGACAGCTGTCACCTTGCAGGCTGAGCGTGCATTCAGCAGGCTGCTGCTGCCCATTCTGATGCCAGCCAGCATTGTATTGGCCCAGCTGGTCTCGTCTTCTCATCCTTGGTAGGTTTATTTTACATATTGTCTAATGTGGCCACAGCCGTTTTGCTGGATCCGTTAGCATTACCCCCATACTGCATAAAAATGGCCTTACCCTTGCTACTTAATGGAGTTCAAAACTTCTTACACTGGTTAATAGGGCCATAAGCTTGTTGCCAGACATGGGTCACCGCACTGTGTATTCTGAGTCATTGTTACTAATGCTGCCAAACGGGGCTGTACCCAAACGGTCTAATCAGGGGTCATGATTACCTATTTGCCTAATTACCTATAGCCTGAAGGTTCCCAACGTTTACATGTTCTGATTGGGAAGTCACTTCATTTCTTTTCCTGGTTTACCATCTGGATTTAGCTCAATAACTATATTAGGTTCTTTGCTAGCTGGGAAGCACATGAACTTGTGACAGCCATTTAGGTGTGCCTATATCCTTGGATTGCAGTTACCATTCTAAGCACTAAGAAGCCCAATGGACAAACTATCTGACGCTTATTGAATCTATTTCTAGACTGCTGTGTGGGGGAACTCTATTAGTTATACTGCTAACTACTGAGCTCAGAACCAAACTAATGGACAGAGTCCATTAACAACTAATCTGTATAGGGTTACCTTTCTGCTGCGGGATTTAGCTAACTACGCTAAACCTTCAGCCATACTCATTAATTGTGTTTTTATCCCTTATACTGTCTATATGGGCAAATCGATAATTCCTGTTGGGTATAGTGGTTGGTGACTTATCTGTGTTGGTTTGGTACCCATCGCTGTCTATATACACCTTGCCAAAGGTGAATGCTTACCTGTGTCTTACCTGTGTGCCTGTAAATGCATGGATGACTGTGTGGGTTTGTTTGTGTCTGTCTTAGTGTGTGCATGTGTATGAGTGTGTGTACACTGATGCCTGTGTGCTCGCAAGGATGCACGCTCTATTGATAAGCCCACACTATGGGTTTTGTCCATCTCTCTTTTAGTTGTCGCTACATTGGCAGCTCCTTGTAACATCCACCTTTCCCTCGTCTGCTGTGTATTCTGCCCCTTTGCACTAGGGATCAAGACTGCAGGATATCGGCAATTGTGTGTGGTGTGTGGTGGACACACAGTTTTTTTTTCTGACTTGTAAATTGAATTTCCGTACTGTTGTGTGGTATTTCTGACGCAACTAATGTCCGTTGTTAAGGCCTCGTAATGCTCTGGCTTATTTCAGACTTCGGAAGACCAAAGTCTGAAGATTACATACTAATCCAAGTATCCACACATAAAGCTCTAAATGTGCTGAATTGTCCTGCATGTAACACTGCTTCCTATCCCAGTAACTTTGTCATGCATATAATATGCCAGCCATGTAACTTGCTCCAAACTTGCTACGCCTCATGTAACCAGTAGCAATGTTGTTACCTGTAACTAAGTTACTCTCTTGTAACAGTGCCTCGAAGCCCTTGGGCTGCCAGTGTGCTTTCTAAAAGCAACTAAATAAATAAATAATCTGTACATTACATCATTGAAACAAAGTCTTGAAGAAAAGTATTTGCTTTTCTTAACCCCAGCCTATATCTGCTAATATATCGGCCACCATATTGTCATTGACTGAACATTGCGATTTTGTCTGACACATTCATGGGACGAAGACCTCTGGATCCCTTTGAAATCCATCCAGCAGTCCACAATCCAACTTTGACAAAGTCGCTTTTAAAGGACAGACACTTGGCAACCCGAACAATACCCGTTTTTCTTTAACGGCGTGACTGTGCGGCTTGCATTCAGAGCTGTGAAGTGGCACAATGAAGTGATGTTTAAGCCCAATGTTTCGGGACACCTGTTGGGTCCTTTTGCCTTTCCCACTGTACGAAGACAAGAAGTTCGTTGTCTAGAAATAAGTGTTTGAAGGAATTAAAAAGACCTCTGTGCTGCAATAATCCAGCACCGTGTTTGTAATTCTGGCTCTCTTGGTTCTCTGCAATAGTCATGAATGAAGCCAAGTGAAAATGGCAGCTCGCAGTGTGAAGCCAATCATATATGTCACTTTTCATGCAATGCTATGGGAGAATGTTTTGGCAGAGTTTATGGCATATGATATAAATTACTAGTCATTCATATTGGGGCAGATACTAGCGTAGATGACTCCCGGCTACCAGGATAATATTCTATGGCTTTGCAGGGGTGAAAGTAAAAATTGGGAGAAGAAGGGAGATGATAGAAGGAGCAGATAGAGGGGGGTTGAGGTATATTAGGCAGATGCAGAGATGTTTGATTCTCCATGGATGTATAGGTTTTCTCTGCTGGTGGATCGGGTAAAGGGCGTTGGTGAGGAATAGGGTGATAATGGTGAGCACGTTTGTCTGTGTTTTTGCAAGGTCTATGCTCTTCATTAAGCTACAGGTGTATTCTGAGTGTTTGTGTAGTGGGTGTGAGAAGGGCTCAGGAGAACCTTTGAAAAATGCCTTGTAAGAGATGATGTTATGCAATTATGAGTTGCACCGTCCACTGCTGACATTTGCATGTTCTCAAGACACTATGGGGGATCAGAACGGGCGTCAGTGTGTTTGGTTAGACAGGCGGAAAGGGAAGGGAAGGATTGCAATGTCTTGTGTTGAGTTTGTAGATCGGAAGTACCCTGAGCTCTGCATGCGTGTAAGCCTTCTAGGTAAGACGTGTAGGAGGCATAGACGGCTTTGTGAGGGCCAGGTACTGCGTTTGGTGGTTATGGTTAGATGTGTTAGTTTGTGATGTCCAAAGTTTGGGCAGTGGTTTTATTGATTTTATAAAAAGCTGTCTGTGGGTGGCTATTTAGCGTTGATGTGTGCTGAGTAAGGTGGCAATTAAACTAATGGTTAGTCCAAAGGTAGGGTGTGTTCTTGAGGTTTCCCTAATGCTTATTGGTCTTGCTATTGGTTGCGTTATGGTAAGAGGTGTTTTGATATAGTGGTTGATGTATGTCCTGTGTGGAGGTTTAATAATTCTGAGAGAAAGGGAAGGTGTTCTTTCATGGTTTTGTTGGTGCATTGATGTGAGGTCTTCCAGTCTCTATATGTTCCATAGTGCCAGTGTTCTGTTCTATGCAGAAAGTCGCAAGCCGGTATGGTGTTCCTTTATGTTGTGGCTGCACATGAAAGTAGAACACTTGAGGACTGTTGTTTCTACCGTTTGATGGGTGTAGGTTAGCCTTCCAGTCTGTTAAGCATTGATGCATCAGATTTGTATTCTTCCCAGAATTTAAGATGGTCCAACAGGTGGCAGATTCCCCGCTACAACATTCCAGAGATTGACCACCATAATGGAAAAGGTGGAACATCTGTGTCTTTCTCTTCAAAATCGTCAGGTTTCCAATAGTCTGTTGTTCTTTGATATTGGATCTCAGGTTGGTTTGTAGAGTGAGATTTATTTCTGGTGGTGCTAGCCAGTCAAGTCTTCTAAGAGTTGGCATGATTTTTCCCTCCTGTCGAGACTGAGTAGGAGTCTGGCTGCTGCCTTTTGGATCTGTTGAAGGTTTTTTGTGAGGGTGCCTACCATACCTATGTAAATGTTGTGTGCATGGTTGAGTATTGAAAGAATCAGGGAGATGACAGCTGGCACTGTGTGCGAATGAGAGCTAGGGCTTAATCCATTAGATAGAGTGGAGATGGTGGTAGCACTTTTGGTCTATTGCATCAACAGGGTTTCCAGCATCAGTCGTTGTACATTAATATGCCTAGGTTTTTGATCACTTTAGTTAGTTAGAGAAATTCCCCATTTTCAAATGTTAGGGTGGATGTTTCAGGTGCAGTATTAAGTGACACTATCATTACTTCTATTTAGTCTGGGCTGAATTTCAGATAGTTAACCGACATCCATTTGTTAATTTGCAAGAGGCATTTGCTGTCATGATGCCTACCCCCGGGAACCCAGACCAAGTCCAGCAACCCCGGAAGCATGCATCAAGTTATACTAAGCAAACCCAACAACCCCTGCTAGGGGCTATGTGTGTGCATTCCTGGCGCCTATGGCACCAGGCTCATATGGAGAGTCAGTCCTGGCGCCATAGGCGCCAGGCTCATAGATTAAAATTTACCTGATGCAGACCATATTGCAAACTCACCTGATGCAGATCATGCTGCAAGAGCTCCAAGCTAAAGGAAGCTTTGAAGGGACTACTTTACCTAAGGGACTATTTTTTACTCGGGTGGGGCTGGGAAGAATACTTACCTGGGACTACTTTGGAGGCTATTTAAACCACGCCCGAAGAGCAGCACACGCTTCGCGTTATTCTGCATCCAGCAGCGTAACGCTCATCGTGCCTGCAAGTCTGCATCCAGTCTTCTGCCACGGCCGCCTCAATTCCGGAGCTCCTAGAAAAAGGGGAGAGAAGGAGAAAAGGTTAGAACAAGAGCAATACCTTTGATCTTTACCTGAATTCCCGATCCATCATGCCTTCGAACTGGAAGAACGAAGTTATTTTATGCGTGTCGCCTCACCTGCAGCAGCACCGAGCTGAACTCACCGGCCTTCGCAGCATCTTCACATTCCACCGCATCCTTCTGCATGCTCCCGCCGCACTCCGGCACCTAAGGGGAAGACAAGAACAGCAAGGTGAGCCAAGGGAATACAGAGAGGCAATATTAGTTACCCCCCATAGACTTACCTGATTTTACCACTAAGGGTACTATTCCTCTTCACGGGTCGGCGCAGCTTCCACTGCATCCTCGCTGAACCCCGGCCCCTAAGGGGAAACAAAGGAACAGCAAGGTGAAACAAAGGGACAAACAAGGGGAAACCTCTTCACCACAATAGACTTACCTGATTTTACCGCCGGAGGCATTATTCCCCGAGACTTCCTATTTTCTCTCAGCGCCTGAATAAGGGAGAAAGCAACAGGTTACATATTGAGATTATTTTATCGAACTGATTCGGATAATACAAATCCTTACCTGAATATTACCAGTTGTCACGAGGAACTCTTCGCTAGGGTCAAGCTGTAACCTGCAAGGAATCGGACAAGAGTGAAAGTCAGACATTTGAACTCTTACGAACTACATACTTACGGCATCTTGCCGTGAATCTCAGAGTCAATATTGTTCTGGAACTCACCAATTCCTTCGAGCCAGTGAAGCAACTGGTTATCAACGCGCACCTGCGCTCAATGCAGGATGGAGAGCTCATCTTTCCAAACCATAAGGTGAGACTATAAGAGGGGACATCAAAGGTGATCAGTGGTGAGAACAACGGGTGGTTAATTCCCTTTCTCCATTTGCAGAAGAATATTCCTATGGGCCAAGCAAACGAAGCTAGGTGGGCCAGTCCAGTCCGTCATCTCGGCACTACGCGTCACATTGGTGGAGGCCGCAGCTGTCCAGTTCATATTGATGCCCCTGTGGGAGCCAGGTGAGCGTAACAGAACGCGAAGCCTACCCACAAATTCCCACCCGGGCGTTATGGATACCTCAGAAACTGACCAATTGGCCCAATTACTAGGGGAACTGAGGGCTGAAGTGCATTCCGCCCGTCAAGAAACCAATGCTCTTAGGAGAGAACTGATTTTGTCAAAGGAGCGAACTGATGCCCTTGCTAGGCAACTACTGCAAAGCCAGGCTGGACAAGCACCCCTACCAGGTCCCAGGGGGAATCCAGCTCCTGTGTCATCGAGTAACCCTCTGCAAATAAACCTACCAGGAAGTATTCCATTAGCTCCACCCGAACGCTTTGCCGGAGATCCCAAAAGGTTTGCCGTGTTTATGAACCAATGCCGCATGCACTTTTTATGCAGACCCGGAGTCTTCCCTAACGATCAAGCCAAGGTAACCTTCGTATTGTCAAATCTCAGCGGCAGTGCAGCTGATTGGTCAATTCCACTAGTTACTCACGATGACCCAATTCTTCGGGATTTTCAGGGCTTTCAAATGAGCATGGAAAGACTATTTGCCCAGCACTCCCAAGGAAAGGCCCTGGATAACAAACTTTTGTCCCTACGACAAGGTAACCAGGACCTTCTATCCTACATCGCGACCTTTAATAGGTTGATAGTGGAAACTGGATGGCCTGAAGTAAAACAAATCACGTTATTTCATCGAGGGCTTCGAGGAGAACTCAAGGATGTCTTGGCTCAAGTCGTGAACCCACCTCAAGACTGCGCTGAATATATAGACTTAGTGGTCCAGTTAGATCACAGACTTCAGAACAGAAAGGCTGATCGAGCCAAGTTTGAGAATCAGGTGTTGGTCAAGACCCGCGCTAACCTCAAAGGAGCAGATGCTTCAGAACCCATGCAAATCTGAGGGGTTAAAGGACCCTTAACCCAGAAGGAAAGAGAAAGTAGACGGCAAATGCAATTGTGTCTATATTGTGGAACTTCTGGGCATTGTCTACGGGATTGCCCTGTAAAACCACCCAAGAAGGTGGTAGGAGCTGCTGATAAAAGCCATGTGGAGTCAGACTCAGGAAACGACCACACCCGACAAGCGTAGAGGTCCGCTTGCCGAGCTTGAAGAAGGATACTCAGACCTCGCATTTCATCATACCAATGGTCCTCGTAGATCCAAGGCAGCCATCGCATATGCACGCAGTAAGGGCATACATTGATAGCGGGGCCATAGGAAACTATGTGGACTACGAATTGGCTTCCAGGATGAATCTACCTCTCTGCCGAAAAACCACCTCAGATGTCATCACCACAGTCGATGGAAGTGAAATTGGCTCTGGGCCTGTCTCTCATTCCACCGCAGAGATGACACTACTGGATCAGGATGGGCATCGAGAGACTATTGTGTTTGATCTAATCAAAGTTCCACAGTTCCAAATAATACTGGGGATACCTTGGTTGGAAACACATAATCCTTGTATTGATTGGCGAGAGAAGAGAATAACCTTCCCGGATTGTGCACAAACCTGTTACCCAAAGAAAAATCTGAACACAGGCCTGGCCCCAGTAACCACAGCAGTCGTGCAACTACCTCCAGAATACCAAGAATTCCAGGATGTCTTCCAAAAAGAACAGGCAAACACCTTACCACCTCACAGATCGTACGATTGTCAAATCGATCTCATACCCGGTGCACAACCCCCTTGTAGCAGGATCTACGCACTTACGGAACCTGAGAACCTTCACCTATGACAATACTTAGACCAGAACCTTGCTAATGGCTTCATTCGCCCATCCAAGTCACCTGCATCTTCAGCTTTGTTCTTCGTGCCCAAAAAGGAAGGTGACCTCAGAACGTGCATAGACTACCGCGCATTGAACCAGATAACTGTTAAGAACCGATACCCATTGCCTCTGATCCCTGAACTACTAGACCAAGTGAAGGACGCTTGCATATACACTAAGCTAGATCTCCGGAGGGCATAGCATCTGGTACGTGTAAAGGAGGGCGATGAATGGAAGACTGCTTTTCGCACTAATCATGGGTTATTCGAAAACCAGGTGATGCCTTTCGGGTTGTGCAATGCACCAGCAGCCTTCCAATAATTCATGAACGATGTCCTTCGTGAACTCATTGATGTTTGTGTTGTCGTATATATCGATGATATTCTAGTATACTCCTCTTCAGAATCTGACCATGTGAAGCATGTCCGAGCAGTCCTTGAGAAATTGCGCCAGCACAAACTACATGCAAAACTGGAAAAATGAGTTTTTCATTCCACAGAAGTTGAATTCCTTGGGTTTATCCTGACCCCAAGAGGAGTCTGAATGGACTCATGAAAGGTGGACGCAATTCTTAAGTGGCCATCACCAAGTTCAGTTAAAGGAGTACAAAGCATGCTTGGCTTTACAATTTCTACCGCAGATTTATCCCGGATTTTTCACATGTTGTACACCCCATCACAGCACTCTTGCGAACAAATAAACGCTTATGTGGACTGAAGAAGCAGAAAATGCCTTCCAAGAGTTGAAAGTGAAATTCACGTCTGCACCTGTATTAAAGCACCCGCGCCCTGAACTTCCATACATAGTGGAAACTGATGCATCCAGTCTAGCCATGGGAGCTGTCCTGTCTCAAAAGGACCCTGAAACTGGCCAGCTTCACGCAGTAGCACTTTGGTCCAGCAAGTTCTCGGCACCCGAGTTAAACTATGAAGTTACCGACAAGGAGTTATTAGCCATTAAATCCGCCTTCAAGGCTTGGCGGCACTATCTTCTCGGTGCCAGGCATACCATTACTGTGATCACCGATCACCAGAACTTACAGTATTTAAAGACAGCCAAGGCCCAATTGTCACACCAACTCCGATGGGCATTGTTCTTTGCCGAGTTCGATTTCGTGATAACCTATCGACCAGGTTGTAAGAATGGTAAAGCAGACGCCTTATCCCGAATAGGGATGGGAGAGGCAGAAGTGAACCCAGCACCAGTACCTATAATTTCCGACAAAGGATTCTTGGCATGACAACTCTACAGACACTAGAGGACATTCAGGTAAACATCCAACAACTCTTTCATCCTACAGCCCTGCAGGACTGGGTAAAGAAAGGCCTGGAATACTCTTTCACCAATGACCTACCTTATTACCAAGGGCGGCTATTTCTGCCACATAAGGAACTACAAGAGCTAGTCATTTCCCGTTATCATGCTACCCTAATGGAGGGACACCCAGGTATTGCAAAAACTGAAGCTAAGATTAAGAGACAATTCTGGTGACCCACCTGGTGAAAGGATATTGTGATGTCTTGTAGCATTTGCGCCCAAAACAAAAGTCAAAAGAAAAAAACAGCTGGACTCTTACAACCTTTAGACATTTCACCTACACTATGGCACACCTTATCGTTAGACTTTATTACTGATCTACCCCCATGCAATGGATTTAACACCATTCTAGTTATTGTGGCTCTTTTTTCCAAGATGGCCCACTTTATTCCTTTAAAGGGATTACCTTCAGCTTCAATCCTGGCCAAAGAGTTCCTCAAAAGCATTGTTCGCATACACGGATTTCCATCCATATTGGTCTCTGATCAGGTAGTCAATTCATTTCACATTTTTGGAAAAAATGTTGTCAATTGGCGCAAATCGTTTGAGGTTATCGACCAGTTACGACCCCCAAACCGATGGTCAAACGGAGAGGACCAACCAGACTCTCGAACAATATCTGCATTGTATGTTACATCAGACTGAGAGTAATTGGAAAGACATTCTTTGGATCGCCGAATATGCATACAATAATTCAATACATTCTGGAACTGGACAAAGCCCCTTTTATATCTTATATGGGCACCATCCTCGAACCTCGGACCTTGACTCACCCCAAAACTTAGAAATGCCCGCAGTGGACCATCTGCACGCTACGATTGCACAAGCCTTTAAGGAAGCAACTGAACATTTAAAAAATGCGAAAGAAAAATACAAGAAAGATGCTGATCGGCATAGAAGTGATACTCCACAATACCAGATAGGGGACCAAGTATGGTTAGCCACAAAACATATAACTCTAAAGGGAACACAGACCTGTAACCCCAGATATTTGGGACCTTACTCTATTAAGGCCATTATCAACCCAGTGGCTGTCAAGTTGGACTTACCTGCTAATATGCAAATTCACACAGTCTTTCATGTGTCACTTTTGAAGCCAGTGCAACCAGGGACAAGACTAACCAAGCCACCAGACCCCATCCTTGTAGACGGGGAACCCGAATTTGAAGTTAAGAACATCCTGGACTCCAAGTTGATAAAGTCAAAACTTTTTTATTTAATCGACTGGAAAGGTTACGGACCACAGGAAAGATCATGGGAACCTAGTGACCACGTTCATGCACCCCGATTGGTGAAATAATTCCACCGAAATTTCCCAGACAAACAGAAACCACAGGGAAGAACGACTTTAGGAGGGGCCTTGGGGGGGAGTGCTGTCATGATACCTACCCCCGGGAATCCAGACCAAGTCCAGCAACCCCGGAAGCAGGCATCAAGTTATACTAAGCAAACCCAACAACCCCTGCTAGGGGCTATTTGGGTGCAGTCCTGGCGCCTATGGCGCCAGGCTCATATGGAGAGTCAGTCCTGGCGCCATAGGCGCCAGGCTCATAGATTAAAACGTACCTGATGCTGACCATGCTGCAAACTCACCTGATGCAGACCATGCTGCAATAGCTCCAAGCCAAAGGAAGCTTGGAAAGGAAGCTTGGAATGGACTACTTTACCTAAAGGACTATTTTTTACTCGGGTGGGGCTGGGGAGGAATACTTGGAGGCTATTTAAACCACGCCCGAAGAGCAGCACATGCTTTGCGTTATTCTGCATCCAGCAGCGTAACGCTCACCGTGCCTGCAAGTTTGCATCCAGTCATCTGCCACGCCCGCCTCGAGTCCGGAGCTCCTAGAAAAAAGGGAGAGAAGGGGAAAAGGTTGGAACAAGAGCAATACCTTTGATCCTTGTTTGAATTCCTGATTCATCGTGCCTTCGAGCTGGAAGAAAGAAGTTATTTTATGCGCGTCGCCTCGCCTGCAGCAGCGCCGCGCTGAACTCACCGGCCTTTGCAGCATCTTCACATTCCACCGCATGCTTCTGCATGCTCCCGCCGCACTCCGGCACCTAAGGGGAAGACAAGAACAGCAAGGTGAGCCAAGGGAATACACAGAGGCAATATTAGTTACCCCCCATAGACTTACCTGATTTTACCACCAGGGGTACTATTCCTCTGCACGGGTCGGCGCAGCTTCCACTGCATCCTCGCGAACTCCGGCCCCTAAGGGGAAACAAAGGAACAGCAAGATGAAACAAAGGGGAAACCTCCTCACCTCAATAGACTTACCTGATTTTACCGCCGGAGGCATTATTCCCTGAGACTTCATATTTTCTCTCAGCGCCTGAATAAGGGAGAAAGCAACATGTTACATATTGACATTATTTTATCGAACTGTTTTCTATAATGCAAATCCTTACCTGAATATTACCAGTTGCCACGAGGAACTCTTCGCTAGGGTCAAGCTGTAACCTGCAAGGTATCGGACAAGAGTGAAAATCAGACATTTGAACTCTTACAAACTACATACTTATGGCGTTTTACCGGGAATCTCAGAGTAAATATTGTTCTGGAACTCACCAATTCCTTCGAGCCAGTGAAGCCACTGGTTATCAACGCGCCCCTGCGCTCAATGCAGGATGGAGAGCTCATCTTTCCAAACCATCAGGTGAGACTATAAGAGGGGACATCAAAGGTGATCAGTGGGGAGAACAGCGGGAGTGGGGGAGGGTTAACGCTCAACTCCACGGGTGGTTAATTCCCTTTCTCCATTTGCAGAAGAATATTTCTACGGGCCAAGCAAACGAAGCTAGGTGGGCCAGTCCAGTCCGTCATCTCGGCACTGCGCGTCACATTGGTGGAGGCCGCAGCTGTCCAGTTCAGATCGACGCCCCTGTGGTAGCCAGGTGAGCGTAACATTTGCTGATAGTGGTGCTGGAGTTCAATTTTTGGGTCATTTAGAAGTCTAGCATGCCTAAGTAAGTATTGTTTGCCTTGTCGTTTCTTGAAGGAATTAGGGAGATGTCTGCCAGCACTTTATGCTCGAAGGAGAGGTAAGGCATAATCTTTTGTATAGAGCACAGATGGCAGAAGCACTTTGTAGAGGAGGAGCCACGTACCTCTACTGGAAGTCCCGCCTCCATTTTGCCTATATGTTGGAAGGCAGAAATTGTGACATGCACAACGCCAATAATGGTCCCTATACCGTGAAGAATCCTCAAAACAAGGTATCCATTGAGAAAGCCTTATATGATTTACCCACGGAGAAATTACAGTCTCTTAAAGGAGATTCCGGAAAAGTGTGAAGATGAATGAAAGAGAAGACTGGTGATGTCAGATGAAGCAGAAATGATGCACCCAGAAGAGATGCCAATGAAGAAGGTGAATTGACCTTATAGAATCTGATGGCGAAGTGAAGAATTGAGCAATATTTCATGTACGGAATGAAGATAGCATGTGCGGAGAGCAATGAAGAAAATGCAAGCCATTTTATAATATTACAGATGCTCAAACGCAAGTAGACTAAGTAATCATGAAGGCTGGCTATATGTAGTAAATAGACTGCAGGCAGTGCCGCCAATACATATACATGTATAGAATCTGGACGTTTCACGTCCTGTTTTAGGCAAAATTGGACCCCATGAACAGAAGGGCTTAAAGTGTGGTGCAGCAAAATAAAACAGCTGACCATGAGGGAATATTCGAGAAAGCTTGTCTGGCCCAGTGTCAAGGGTTGGGACAGCCAAGAAACTGGTTATCTATTCAAGAAGATACAATGAACGTGAGAAGGAAGGAAAGTTCCTGTTGAGGTGTAATGGAAAAACACTAGAAGGACCAGGTGTTTTTCATTGAATACTCTTAAATACGAAATAAAGTCACATGGTCAAGATGAAAATAGACTTTGGGCAAGCTACAGCGAGACTTCAAGATAAGACCATGTTCACACTCCCTTCTATTCTCAGGTGCAGTGATACCTTGCAAGGCCGAGTTGAAAGACAATTTGAATGGCAGACAGCAGGAGTGATGATGGATGTTAGGCTAATTGGTTGGGGAGGTAGGACCAGGCTAAAACCTCCAGCACTTGGGGTACCAGCTTGCGTGCTGCTAGCAAGTGGAATATGTCCACCTGACCTTAGAGACCCAATCACAATCCTATACCCCATAGAAAATATACCTAGATGTTCCCCGTAGACCAAACACAATCCAACTTAGGTTTTCTTATTTTACCACGTACTATGATGTCAATGATGACAAGTATTTACTATATAACTGTGTTTTTTCATGTAAATTGTTGAGAGACTTGAGCAAATGTTCATCGATGTCCATTGTACTCCCTGTTTTAGATAATTGTTAATTTAACAGCTTCCTGAGTCAATATAGTGCTACCTCACTTAAAGGTCCTATGGGTTCACGTGGTAGCAGAGGGAGGATGGTCAGAGTACCCATCGACCAGTAGGTTTCCAGTGCTTCAGAAGATCAGACACCCTCCGCCATCTAGCCGGAAAATCGCGTAGTTTCCCACGGAGACCGGCCGATATAGAAAACTTGCAAGAAGATTGATACAGGTGGGACGGGTCCCTCTTTGACAAAATCCCTCCTGATTTCCACAGGTGCTGAGAGGACTGAAGGCGATGGTGGTTGTTTGGAGGAGGGGAGACGATAACAAAGGCAATGATCTGAAGAGTGAATGGTGAGTAGATTGAGGGGACTGGCAAAATAAGGGGATGGGATTGTGGTAAAAAAGAAAAGTAATGGGGGGTTGTCTATTATAAATGAGAAGTGTTTTATAGAGCTCTTTTTCCTACATCAAGGCAGCTCTAGAAGGTTTATGATAGCGAATGACTCAAACTGCAATTGGGGTATTTTAGGGGCTAGGAGAAAATAAGTACCATGGTGTATATGTGAAAAGTCGACTAGTCTGTCTGTTTGTGTATTTTAAAATTGAAAAGAGCTGTTGAATACTGGAAAAGGCAAGAAAGGGGGGACGATCACTCTTGGAAGAGCACAGATATCTATTTTCCAGGACTTATCCTCATTGACGCTATCCCTGGGGAGGATGTGCGGTCGTCTCACGAAATGGCTGAAGGAACAAGACATTCGATACAGGTGGGGCTACACTTTCTCTTTATCCTTTGAACAGGACGGAACGAAGATACGGTTGAGATCCGAGAAAGAAATTAGAGAATGCACCGCCGAGTTCACCGGACCACAGTGAGAGAGAGGGGATCGAGATGAATCCTGATAAGACGGAAGAGAATGGCACATTTAAGGACCCAGGAGGAAACGGGTGAATGGATCGCGAAAGTTCCGTAGAGGCAATGTTTCTCCAGAAGTCGATAATTAACTTTGGTCAGACTCAATAGAATCAAGATCTTTAGTTCACTGCATGTGATGGCTGAACATCCTATTACGACAAATGCTTTGTTTCATTACGAAAAGGGTGAATGAGTTGGGAAGGGGAGGTAGTGGGGGCACAATTGACATTGTGATTTTCCTATGAATTGGACCGTGAGGTAACGGTCGCCACTGGTGGTCCGATGATGGGTCGGTGTTTTCAACTGGTCTCGATCAGACGCCATCAACCGTGAAAATGGAAGGAGGGTTGGGTGGGGGGGAGAAGAGAAGGGTGGGGAGAGACAAAAGGATGGAAGCAGTATCCTCAGTAGGACAAGAGGCTCGAAATTGTATACTGTATTATAAGCCGTTGTCATTCTGGCCATGGTCAAAGGCCCTTTTTACTCCAATGGTAGATAATGGCAACGCTTGATGATCCAAGGGCGGGGGTCTCCCTTAAGGTGGGTACACTCAATGTTAAAGGTCTCAACTCACCAAATAAGAGGTCACTGGTATTCAGAGAATTTCGCAGAACTAAGCTTGATATCCGCCGCTTGCAGGAGACCAAATACGTTAAAGGGGAAGAGCGCCAAATCCTTGGGAAACGTATAGGGATGGAATTTTGGGGTTCCGTACCACTGAGGAGAGGAGGAGTTGGGATACTAATCAGAAAGGGAATAGAATTTGTCGAGTCCAAAATATGGTCAGATGTAGACGGTAGGGCCCTGCTGGTTACAGGATCAATTGGGAAGATGAATGTAATGATTGCCACAATATACGCCCCCAACTCGGGTCAGGCCCGTTTCCTTGCCAAAACGGTCCCTAAAATCATGTTGGAGGCCACGGGTCATGTGATTTTGGGGGGAGATTTCAATTTATGGGCCGATCCTACCATAGATCGGAAGTCCGCAATCCTTAACACGAGAGAGAGGGCTGAGGGTCGGCACACTGAATTTGTAGATATGATGGATGTGTATGGCATGAGTTATGTGTGGAGGCAGATGCATCCTGAAGAATGAGGTTACATTTTCTACTTAGCCCCGCACAACACCTTTACACAAATTGATTATGTATATTTCCCCAAGGAGCTCTATGACATTACAACAAGGTCAGAGATTGTCCCGTTAATGTGGTCTGATCACGATATGGTTCTTGTCAACATGCAGTGGGAAAACCTACCTGTGAAAGGTTGTAGGTGGAGGTGTAATGAAGCTCTATGGAGAGACCCCGTGTTCAAGGCAGAGATGGAGAACGAGATTGGCGAATACTTCGCACTGAATAACACTGTGGAGACCACCAAACAGATAGTGTGGGAAGCTGGGAAGGCAACTTGGAGGGGAGTCCTAATGAGAGAGGGATCCTGCAAAAAGAGAGAGAGGAAGCTGATTGAAAATAAAAATCAGAAAGGAGATATGTTGCCTAGATGAGGAAGTGAGGAGGGACAATAGGGTAAACCCAGATAAAATCAATGAGGCAAAGAGGAAGCGAGAGGAACTTCGCCTATTAGAACATGACCAGAGAGTGGGTAAGCTTCGCCTCCTGAAGCAAACATTTTATGAAAAGGGGGACAAGGCTGACGCACTTTTGGCTGCAAGACTTAGATGGCAGAGGGCTGAAGGCAATGTGGTAGAAATAGTGGAGGAGGGCCAACCCCCGGTTCAGGCTTCACCTACCATTCCGGAGGCCTTTGCCATCTTCTACGAGACGCTGTACAGCTCGGAGGTGAATCCTGACTTGTCGGTCACTGGGAGCTATCTGTCCTCGGTTAACATGCTAATAATATCAGGATTGGACTCGCAGATTTTCGAGAGTCCCATAACGGTACAAGAAATCCTGAATTCAATCAAAACATAAACACTGGGTAAATCCCCGGGTGAGGATGGCTATACAGATGGATTTTATAAATCCTTTAGCAACTGCTAAAAGCTCAACCCTTCATGTTTGAGCTTTTTAATTAAATCTTTTTAATGAAATCATGGACTTAGGAAAGGCACCAGACTCTTTTGCCAGAGTTCTTGTCTCAGTAATCCCCAAGGAGGGTAGAGATCCGAAAATGTGCAGTTCATACCGCCCCATCTCCCTGCTCAATATTGATGCCAAAATGTACACTCGGTGTGAAAACAGAAAAATAATATGAGGCCGGGAAGCCCAAAAAGAAACACACCACACAGTTTACAAAGAAACATACAAGTGCTTCATTTCAAGCTACAACAGTTACCAAGTCAATTGACAAACGGATAGCTATTCGGCTCTCAGTATACATAACGAACTTCAACGAGGGTTCGATGTGTTCAGTGAGAGAGAGCGCACATTGGAATACACGGGCTATTTATACAATTTGTCCAGCCCTTGGCCAACCCTCTTGTGGGTTAACCATTCTGCGAAATACAATACTGGTCTTAGGGTTCCTTGCCAGGTCAACCTTTAATATATGCATTTTGATTAGTTTCGCTGATATAAGTAGTACATTTACATATAGGTCAACAATAGGACAAGGTCTCTGTTCGCGACCCCGACAAGTGGCCTGCAGGCATATTAATTATTCAGCTGTACGGAGGTCACAACGACCAGAATCTTATTTGGCATGTCATTTTGCCTCCATTTTGATGTTCAGGGTGACTTCTGCATAACAAGAGAACCTAAAATGGCAGGCTTAATCCAAGATTGCGGCTTACATTGATTTCTCTGAGGTCAAGACCTTGCAGTGGAGTTTGTTCGCGCAAGATGTTTAGAAAACTTGGATAGGCCAATACATATACGACTATTACAATAGGAGGCATAATGTTATTTCTATTCCGACAAACCCTCCTTTTGGCCTATGCCAAGTGCTAATACTATTTCTAATGTCTTTGTAAATAACTCCATGCATTGTCGTCCATACATCCTGAATCGTTATCTGTAATATCTATAGCCATTAGGTCGTTCAACAGAACCTCTTGCAACACGAAATCTTTAGATGCTGTATCTGGGGCATATACTTTATGTCCTATCGAGCTCACCGCCTGAGTGCAACATCCCCCTAGCATTGCACATATACTAGGTAGACATTGGATACAGCAACAAAGGAATAGCAGAATTCCCAAAATAACCAGTATGACAGAAAGCACCTTCCAACCCCAGGATCGTAAGCAGTCCCAGAACCAAGTACCAAGACTCCAATCTCCCACAGGAACATGCACTTCTGAACTAAGGACGTGCAAGTTCTGTATTGCCTTGTAAATTGTCGGGGAGGAATCTGGTACGAAAACACAACAAGCGGACCCCACTAATTTACATACTCCACCACGCTCTGCCAGAATGACATCTAATGCCATCTGGTTTTGGAGCGCTACCAATCTTATTGCTCTCTGTTCCAGTGTCATATTATAGAGTATATCCGTGGTCCGGTTGATGGTTCTCTCCAGTACTCTTGCTAGCCCCCTAATATTTTCAGAATTTGCTATCTGTCCCCAAAATGGCACAACTGATTTTGTTATATCTCCCAATATTTGCCATGGGGTATCTCCATTCTCGTCCCGCCGTGGGCGAGCTTTAGAAACTTCCAATGTGCTAGCTATGAATACCCCAGGTAACAGGATTCCTAAATAACAGGTTCCCTGCCAATCCTTGGGCAACCAGGGAAATGCTGTACTACCCTAAACGAAATAGACAGGCCCCCCTACATACAGAGGCCTGTTCTCCCCGGTCAAATTTACAATGTTCACACAACCTTCAAAATCTCCCATTGACCGGGTGCCATTCCTTTGTACACAGAAGGGAACTGAATCGGGGCTATGGTTAATGGAGTAGGAAGGAGGCACGGCGTCCTTCTTGCCTATCGGAGCCATTTTAAAGGAAATTAGAGTTTGGAAAGGAAGAGACAGTTTATCAGATGGCCTAATAGAAGCAACATTAGGCTTACTTCTATTTTCAAAAAGCGAGCATCCCAGGGGAGTCAATTCACATTTCTCAAAATCATTTAAATTAGTTCCATCAAAGTTCCTTGAAATGCTGTCATTCCAACGGCCAAAGAATAGTGCTCTAAGAGAGGCATAGCAAGCAGTCGTTAAAGGTAAAGGGTGAATATACCATCCTAGCCCCTTGTTCCTATTTTGCGGTAAATGGGTGCAGATCCAGCAATTACTCGTATTAAAAATGGCATGCGTTGAATTCATTATTATCATTAAAGTGTTATTATGATACTTTAGTCTATGCTGGGAGTCCCTAGGTTACGAAGTATGAAGGTGTACAGAGGGAGTCAGAGCAGTAGGTACAATTTCAATTGGCAAAAGAGGCTCTAAAGGATACATTTCTTCAAAGTACCCACGGCAGTAAATATACAAATTCCAATTACTATTATCACAACACAGCAATACGTTTTCGGGGCCCAGGCACATTGTTCATTGTCCGAATTGGTCACCCCCTTATTTACAAGTCCAATACGAGCAGCAGCTGTGTAGGTGGCAGACATCGTAGTTTCTCAATTGACAACCCCAATGTTCGTTGCTGGCGACACTACGGTCGCGCGACTTCTTAGTCCTTCCCCAACCCTAGCCAGCAGAATCCCTTTTTTTCCCAAAACTTTCCTTTGCAAGAACAAAACTCTCAATGACTCTTTTCTTTTCCAGATGCACAGGCAAAACCCGTGCCGTAGTTCTATTTTCTTCGTCGAAGGTCGTACCTGGTGGTTCCCGGTACTGTTTGATCCGGAAATAAGGTAACGTCACTTCCTGAGGGAAGCAACGTATCAGAGACGACGGAAGTCGCAGAAGTCGCAGAACTTGAAACAATATTTTTCGGAAGTGACCTTTCCAAAGAGTGTGGAGACAAAATGGACTGTTCCCCAAGCTCCACGGGCTCAGAGAGATTCTCCGACACACTCACAGCGCTATTTGCTACTCCAGGATCTGAGATCTGAGATTGTAGCATCAGCAAGGGGTTCTGCTTCTTCTGTAACGTGTGGCGTCGGGTGAGGAAGTTTCTTGACATGCGTCGCGTGGATCCAATGCTTCTTTCCAGCCACCCGCACTGCTGTCTGGGTGACCAACAGCACCAGGTAGGGCCCCCGCCAGCAAGGCGCGAGGCAGGAAGACCTTTCGTAGGCCTTCACCAGAACCCAACTTCCAGGCTGAATATTGTGTCCTGGGCCCGTAAACCGTACAGGTAAAGCTGATCGAACCTGATGATAAATGAGATACAGATTTTTAGTCAACTGGTTACAGTAGTCTACAAGCAATATATTTTCAACCTCTCTCAACGCTTTAGGCTTCGGAAGACCCCAAATATTAGCAGGTCTCCCCATCACTACCTCAAATGGAGAGAGCCCAGTCTTAGGTAAGGCGTCCGGCCATTTCAGTTTGGTGCCGGCACATGTTTTAGCAAGCTTATTCTTTAGGATACCGTTATGTCTCTCTACCAACCCAGCACTTTGAGGATGTCTAGCCGAATGGAATCGCTTTTCAATGTGTAATGCTGTGCATATCTGCAAAATTACTGCTGCAACAAAATGTGGACCGTTGTCCGACCAAATTACTCTTGGCAGCCCAAATCGTGGGAAGAATTCCTTTACCATAGTCTTCGCAGTGGTCATGGCAGTAGCATCCTTAACGGGGAAAGCCTCAACCCATTTACTAAAAGCACAAATGATCACAAGGACATACTTTAGATTGTTACACCGTTCCATCTCAATAAAATCAAAGTGGATGACCTCGAAGGGGACAGAAGGTGGCCCAAAACTACCCCTTGGAGTTGCTGTCCCCTTCCCCACATTGTGCTCCAAGCAAATCATGCAATCTTGGACATAGCGCTGCGCGATTTTCAAAATTTGATCATTTGGGGGGCGTGGCTTGGAGCGCCATCGATGTGGTCGCTCCCTTGAGGCCGCCCGTGGGATGTCCGCCGCCGACGCCAAATCCAAGCGGTTCTGACTGAGTATTCAAGTCGCCAAGGCCATCTACGGCGATCGGAACCGATGAGGCACAACCTGGCTTACAATGACCTCCGAACGCTGGAGCGTTCTCCTAGAACTTAGCGACCGAACCGCTCCCCCGTCGCCATTCGAAGAAACCAAGATGGCGTCTGCGCCGGAACTCAACAACATATTGTGAACCTGATGGTGACGGGCTTCAGGGGGACCGAGGAGGAGTAGCGGACGGACCCGCCAACACGGATCCAGCCAGATCGTGCCGGGGTTGCCGGGGGAACATGTGAGAACTTCATCGGGGGCTGCACTCGGCCCAGGTCGACAGGGGAAACACAGAGGCCACGAGATAAGCCCCGAGAGCCACCCAAAGAAGCTCGATCTCGCGGGCCCTCCCCTCATGCAACACTCGAGGCTTCCTGGGACGCCCCAGCCCACCCACCCAGCTAGCGACCCCGTCTGCTGCGGAATCACTCGCACTCCCAAGCTTGAACTCTCCTAGGCGGCTGGCGCACAGCTTTGGCCCCGCCGCAACTCTTCCAGCCAAGACCACCAAACACGATCATCATGTCTAGGCAAACGAAGGTTGGCAAGGGCGCAGATATCTCCACCATGCTCACTACGCTAGATAAAAGCAAGAAGCAAGAGCCGCCTAAACTCACTCCACAGAAACAACAAGAGGACGGGGGAGCCCTCTCTACCAAAGGGGACCTGATAGCCTTCATGGCGGACATCAAGTCGGAGTTCCGCTCATGCCTATCAGAACTCACCACCAAAATCGAACACACAGACCAAAGGGTTACGGAGGCCGAACAGAGGCTCGGAGAAATCGAAGACCACTCGCGGGACCACGCCACCACTCTAGGGGAAATGCGAAGAGCCATTGACTCCCTGCATCAGAAATGCGAGATCCTGGAGCTTAAACATGAGGACCATGAAAATAGGCCGTGTCGCAATAATCTCCACATTCGGGGGGTCCCAACCTCCGTCCCCGACAACAAGCTAGCGGATTACGTGGGACGCTTCTTTGAGGCCCTCCTCCCAGACCTGGATAAATCTCAGCTTTTGCTAGATCGCACCCACAGACTTCGCCCGCGTCGTGGGGCAGTCTCTGACCCCCCTCCAGATGTCATTACGAGGGTCCACTTCTTTACAACCAAAGAAGCGATTTCGGCGATCAGCCGCCAAGGGGAGGAAATTACATTTCAGAGCACACCACTCCAAATATATCAGGACCTCTCACCCTCCAGAAAAGAAGAGCACTCCGACCTCTGGCACTGTTCCTTCAGGAGCAGCAAGTCTGCTACAGATGGCTGTTTCCAGCGGCTCTACAATTCACATATAAAGGCACCCTACGCCGGATCAGTCACTTGGAGGATGCGGAGAGGATCATGCATCCAAACTCACCCCAGGAACTCTCCACACCAACCCCGGAGGAGGCTGAGGACTCCGGGCCGCTTTCCTCCCCAAAACCTAAACGTACGCCATGGTCATCAACCCAGCGGATCAACAAAAAGAGATGAGCAATGGCGCCCCCCGCACCTCCAGGTTCTGACTGCGTCTCTCCCTGGTCTCCTCTGACCCGACCTGAATTCGGATCCGCCACATAACGCCTAGTCTGACGAGCCTCAAAGGCGGAGACGGCGGACCATACCCATGGTTCATACCCACTCCAAGCACACTTTCCAACTTTCGTTCCTTGGAAACCCACAGTACTTGATACACGATGGGACAACCGGCCCCGTTGGCCAAGGGTAGGCCCGTACCTACAATATCGGTCTACCCACCAGTTAAAGTTGCGGCCCCCCGTTGGGGCCCCGTGTTAAAACCTCAAGTGCAGGATGGTACTACAAGATCTCATGACAAACATGGCAGCTGAACCATCGACCGAAACTCCCCCCACCAACTCAAGAGATAGAGAATAGGACTCCTCTGGACCACCAAGTTCTGCGAATCCTCTCCCTAAATGTTAACGGACTGAACTCCCCTAACAAACGAAAGGCAATTTTATTAAAGCTCCAGGACGAAAACGCTGTGATAGCTATGGTCCAAGAGACCCACTTGCTGCCGGCGGACATGACCCGGCTTCGTTCTCGATCATTCCCGCTTCAATTTTTTGCCTCCGGCCCAAGCAAAAAGGGGGGCACGGCGATTCTCTTTAGAAAAGACTTGAACCCGCAAATCCTGGAAACAAAAGCATGCCCGGAAGGCCGATACACAGCAGTCAAATGCCTCCTGTTGGGAGACCTATACACCCTCATCTCGGTATATGCCCCTAACACGGGACAATCACTCTTCTACGACTCCTTGGGCACGACTCTCGCTAGTTTTGTGGAGGGCCAAACAATTGTCGGAGGGGACTTCAATGGGGTTCCCGACCCCACTAAAGACCGGTCACACCCCCCGACTCCGAGCGATTTCGCCCAAGCACTCAGCCTCCTCCGGCTGTTCAGGTCTCTGGAGATAATTGACTCGTGGCGGGTATTTCACCCCGACGAAAGAGACTACTCCTTCTACTCGTTCATACACCGCACTTTCTCAAGGATCGACTTATTCCTGATCTCCCCGCACACCTTCCCCTCAGTCAAAGAGGTCTCCATCAGCACAAGAGCCATGTCCGACCATGCTCCAGTGTTCCTGGAACTCCGGGTTCAGGACCCTAATCACAATAACCCATGCAAATGGTCCCTATATGACCCGATTCTCAATGACATGGCTACAAGAGACAAGATCGCGACAGGAATTAAAAACTTCTTTGACGAAAACCCAGCCTCGGACACCTCACTGGCAAATAACTGGGACGCCATGAAGGCAGTAATCAGGGGCTCCCTCATCGCTCAGGGAGCGGCCTACCACCGGAACAGACGCCAGACTCGAATAGCTTTAGAAAACGAGCTAAGAGAAGCTGAGGCAATCCACAAAGAAAAAGGCTGGTCCCCTAAGACGCAGCGGATGATGCGAACAGCGAGGAAAAAGCTTGAAGCACACTACGCTGAACAAACCGCCCTAATGATGGCAAAAGCCAAACAATCATATTACGCGAAGGGCAACAAGGCGAACAGGTTCCTGGTGGCCAAACTAGCCAAACGGGGACGCGCCAACACGATCGCAGGCCTGCGTGATCCCGAGGGGATCACCCGATACTCAGAGCCCGAAAAACAACAGCTCGCGACAGACTACCTGAACCAAATCATGAAGGCAACCCCCCGGAACCGACTGCAACAGGTGGAATGTCTACAGAGGGGAGCGGTTCCCCGTCTCGCCAACACAATGAGAGACGAATTGGAGGAGCCCATCAAGGGGGAGGAGGTCGAGGAGGCCATCAAGTTGCTTAAAACACGAGCCCCCGGCCCGGACGGCTTTTCGACCAGATTCTATAAACTATTCAGGCCACAACTGACCCCCCATCTGGTGACCCTGTTCAACTCCTTCAGAGACACAGGCGCGGTCACCCCATCGATGCAGGAATCAACCACCATCCTCCTGCCCAAACCAGGAATGGACCCAAGGAGTCTAGCCTCCTACAGACCGATAGCACTCTTGAACATTGATGCAAATATATATTCAAAAATCCTGGCAAACCACCTGAATCGCATTCTCCCGAAGATCATTCATCCCGACCAAGCAGGCTTCATCCTCCATCGATCAGCAGGAGACAACATACGGAGAACCCTGAACCTGGTGGACCTCGCTTCCCGGAACTCCCAAAAATTGGTCTTAGTGGCTCTGGACGCAGCCAAGGCATTTGATCGTGTAGATTGGCTCTTTATGAAACTTACCCTAGAGGCCTTCGGCTTTGGGTCAACTTTTCAGACAATGGTGCTGGCCAATTATAAGAGCCCAAGTACGTGTCTAAGAATGAATGGACACAGCTCAGCTCCGATTCCCCTATCATGCGGAACCCGGCAGGGATGCCTGCTGTCGCCCTTACTCTTCGCTCACACCATGGAGCCTTTGGCCCAAAGGATTAGGGGGAACGGACAAATTAAAGGGCTGCAGGACGGCCCCAACCAACATAAAATCGCCCTATATGCGGACGATGTCCTGCTCACGATCTTAGAAGCCCGATCATCATTGAAACAGGCAATACAAGAACTTACCACCTATGGTGAGGTCTCAGGCTTCACTATAAACTTTGACAAATCCTCAGCCATGGGCATCTGGCTCACCCCAGCAGAACGGGAGCCACTGACGACGATGTGCCTGATGACATGGGTGAAGAAGGCCATCCCCTACCTACGGGTCCACATCCCGGCTAACCCAAGAGACACATACAAAGCCAACTTCCCCCAGCTACTGAAAGAACTGGAAGGCGATTTGAAACGATGGGAGACCCAAGAGATCTCACTGCTGGGGCGCATCACAGCATGCAAGATGAACCTACTGCTGAGGTTCCTATATGCCTGCGCCTCCCTCCCAGTAGCGATCCCCACACCAACCCTCAAGGACATTCAAAGGAAAATGCTGAAATTCATCTGGAAAGGTAAGAGAGCGAGAATCCCTCTCAAAACGATGCTGGGGGGCTCCAAGCTAGGAGGTCTGGGGGTCCCGGACTTAAGGGCCTATAGTGTGGCAGCACAACTAGCACAGTTTCAGGCATGGCAAACCATAACAAACCGCCCCAGATGGGTAGAGCTGGAACAATCACAAACACCTTTACCCTTGCGATTTCTGCCACACATTCCGCCCCCCCTTAGAACACACTGGGGAGACCTCCTCCTATCAACTAAACACACCCTTAGCTCCTGGGACTGGGCCCTAAAGCAGAAGGGAGTGCCCAGAGGACTGAGCCCACGCTCCCCGATCTTCCATAACCCATCCTTCTCACCCGGAGCAGACCCCCGCAATTTCCGGAACTGGATAAAGGGCGGGCTGGAGACCATAGACCAGCTATATATGGGAGGGACTCCCCTCACCTTTGCCCAATGCAAGGAGAAGTTCCAACTCCAGGAAAGGGACAGATTCACCTATATCCAGCTACGCCACTGGTGCTCGCACCCCCAGACTCTGCAGGCAGCAACTCGCCCACCCACCGCCCTGGAGCTGACACTGGGGGACCTTCCAACCCGGGGCACAATATCCACCCTATATAGGCGCTTCTTAAGGGACTTCCTGTCCTCAAGGACCCGCTGCATGGCTCAATGGGAGGCGGACCTGGGCCATCCGGTCGAGGACCAAACCTGGGTGGACATCTGGACCAGAAGACATACCTCCTCCACCTGCGTTACTAATAGGGAATGTGCGTACAAGGTGCTCCTCCGGTGGTATTACCCACCCCTTCGACTTCACCACATGAACCCACATGTGGATCATGCCTGCTGGAGAGGATGTGGTCACCCAGGCTCCTTCTTCCATATGTGGTGGGCCTGCCCAAAGATACGACAGTTCTGGAGGACATGCCTAGAGACCATCACACAAATTACAGGAACGATGATTCCTCTGGAACCTGAACCAGTCTTGCTGGGAGCCCCGATCCCCGCGATCTACCCGCGCTCCGGGACCAAGTCTAAACTATTGACACACTGCCTCCTGGCGGGGAAAACGGTGTTGGCCGGGGCCTGGAAATCCCCAGAAGGACCTCACATAGCCCAATGGTGGTCTAAACTCTGGGACATCCTGATCGCGGAGAAGGTCACGGCAGCACAGGCGGGAACGCTCCACCGCTTTCAGAATGTTTGGAACCCGGTGCTGGAACACGACCAGTGCTTCCCCACCCAGACTAACAAACCGACCAGGGCCCGATGGATCTTGAAACACCAAGAGGACCCTGGAGAAGACACATAGACACTAAAGGGCGAACTGGACAACCCGGAAGGGCAAATTCCGCCCCCAAACCTGAGGGGGGGGAGGCCAAAGGGAGGTGGGAAGGAGGAAACCTAATGGGGGAAATGAGGACTGGGGATCGAAGAACTTGAATAAGCATTGCTTGTGATATGTCATGATTTGTATATTTGCCATCCTGCCTTGATTTAAATTAAACAATGTTAAAAAAAAAAATTTGATCATTTACCCAGACTTGTTCTAACATTTTCGTGATCTGCTGAGCACACACATGCGTTTGACCGTGTGCCATCGTAACCATCGCCAGCACATATGAATTAGGGAGCAACCATTTCCCTTCAGATGTGTCCACCCAACACCCATCTTCATCTAGTTTCCCCATCCCTTCGGCCCACTTCTTAGACTCTTCTATTGTGGCATCAGCTTGGATATCTCGTACAGACCCAATACCCTCATCCATTACATAGGCATCTCTTGTTTCTCTTAGAGCATACATGTCTGTGCTAAGGTCTGTGGCCGTTTGCGTGGCTATCTGGTCAGCAAAAGCGTTCCCTTTCCCCACATCATCTATGACCTTACGATGCGCTGCACATTTCATGATTGCTAACTGACTAGGGAGCGCGAGTGCCGAGAGCAATTGCACTATCAGGGGGCCATACTGATTCTTGGTCCCATGTGAGGTTAGGAACCCTCTTTCCGACCAGAGCCTCCCAAAGTTGTGAGCCACCCCAAAGGCATACTGACTATCAGTATATATATTTACTGTACGCCCTTCGGAGAGTTCACAAGCTCGGATCAACGCTATAATCTCTGCGGCCTGCGCAGAGTTATGCGGAATTCTCTTAGTTTCAACAACCATGCTCAATGTAGTGACTGCATAAGCAGCTGTAGATGTACCATCCGGAAGTTCGAAGCAGGAGCCATCACAAAACAGCTCCCCTTCCGCATTATCCAAAGGAGTATCTATAAGGTCTATCCTGCCCTTTGTTTCCTGTTCAGTAGTATACAGGCAGTCATGTGATTCTTCGTCACCGCAAACAGTATTTTGCGAGAAAGGTAGGAGTTCAGCCGGATTAAGACCATAACACCTCTTAATTTGAATGTGAGGGGCAAACAAAGTCAATTCATACCTCGTCATCCGTGCAGAGGTGAGGTGCTGTGTTTGGGTTTTATTCAATAGAACATCTACAGAGTGAGGTACCATCAGGGTTAAATCATGGCCTAGGACCATTCCCTCACTCTGTTTTACAGACGTGGCAGCAACAGCGACGGCTCTCAAACATCTTGACAAAGCGCATGCAACAGGATCAAGGGTGGAAGAGTAGTAGCCGCACGGTCTATTCTTCCCTCCGTGTTCCTGTGTTAACACAGCCAAAGCACATCCATCACATTCATGCACAAACAACACAAAGGCCTTATTGTCATTTGGAGTACCGAGAACCGGTGCAGAGCATAACGCGGTTTTGAGAAGCTCAAATGATCGTTGATGTTCCGACTTCCATGGCAGCGGCGAAGAAATGCCCTTCTTCGTCAAGGCCAACATCCGTTTTATCACTAGTGAGAAGTTCGGGATCCACAACCTACAGTAAGAAGCCATAGCTATTAAGGCTCTGACTTCCTTCTGTGTATTTGGGACAGACATGCCAGAAATGTGTTTTATTCTTTCAGGTGTCAATCTTCTCCCCTCCTTTGACAGGAGATAGCCTAAATAGGCGACCTCCTGACAACAATATTGAAATTTCTTAAGTGAAGCTTTATGACCATGTTCAGCCAAATGAATAAGCAACAATACAGTGCCTTCTTTACAAGCACTTTCAGAATCTGCAGCTAAAAGCAAGTCATCGACATACTGAAGCAGTGTACAAGTAGATGGCAATTCAAGGGTGTCAAGCTGCTCTTTCAAAGCCCTACTATAAATGCTTGGACTTTCAGTATAACCTTGAGGTGCACGAGTAAATGTGAACGAACGTCCCCCCAAGGTGAACGCGAACAAATATCTACTATCCTTGTGTATAGGAATACTGAAGAAAGCATTCTTCAGATCCACAACACTAAAGTGAGTAGCTGTAGCAGGGATCATCGTTAGTATCGTTGTCACATCAGGCACAATTGGAAATTGTGGGGCGACAACTTTATTAATAGCGCGTAGATCAATTATGAAACGGAATGGGATTGCATTGTCGCCTTTCTTGTACACGGGTAAAATTGGACTGTTACATAAACTACCTGCAATCTCTTCAATCACTCCTCTATGCACAAAATCGGAAACAATGCACTTCAAAGCACCCTCGCCCTCAACTGATATTTTATATTGCGGAATGCGTGGTAGTTTAACTCCATGTTTCAAAACTATTTTAACGGGTTCAACCTGTAATACCCCATCATCATTGTCGTCAACCGCCCACAAACATTCCGGGACAACACTAAACTCAGGAGGCAATGGTCGAGTCAAAAACTGAGAACTGGGAAGTTGCTGTGGAGAAATCGTCAGTCGCACTCCGTCAGAGGAACAATGAATTACTGCATTTAGTTTCTTCAACAGATTTAACCCCAGCAAATTCTCTCCACAGTTTGAAGTCAAGAGGAATGGACAGTGGTCCGTAAAGGGACCCAAAGAAACAGGCACCGGCGAAGAAACCGGACAAGCAACTGGTATGCCAGAAAACCCTACAGAAACATTAGTTTGCCCTGACAGTGGAATGTTTGGAACCCGAGAATGATCAATGGAGCACTTCTGTGCTCCAGTGTCTATCAAGAACTGATGTTTCCTATTCCCCACAGTTCAACGTAGGGACCTTTTTGACTAAAGGGAATAGGTGAAGGTTCCAAACCCTGCTTCGGGCAATCCTAACGAAACAAGATGTCATCGAAAGGAAGTTCTTCAGAAAGGTAGGCAGCAGAAGTGTGATCAAATATGTTTCTTGTGTCCACACTCGAAGTCTGATTATCCCGTGAAAAAGGTTGCTGAGGATCTTGTGAGAACTGGCCTCTATCAGCACCCCACTCCGGGGCGACCTCTAGGTCATCTACCCATACTCCCAAATGTGTTGTTTGACATCTGTCGAAAGACGGGGCACTGTGCACGCCAATGACCTTCCTGGCGGCAATAGGCACATTGATTAATATTCACAGGACCCAAGGGGACGTTCCCTTTCGGAACATACTGACCTCTGGTCTGTGATTTACCTCCTCTGGGATTTCTAACAATTTGCTGTAACAATACTTTAGTCTTCAAATCTCCTTTCCTCTTCTCGACTCTATCTTTTTCATTATTGACACGGTTCTCGTAATACTGAGCCATGTGCAAAACTTCAGATTGGGATTTCGCCTGCCAAGCGCTCTCAGAGGACATAATCTGTGACTGGATGTCAGGCAGCAATCCACGCACAAATTTGTCCACAAACAACCTTTTCCCAGACTCTGTGCCCAAGTCCTGTCCACTGAAGTCAGAGAATAACTGTTCGAATCGATTAAAGAATTCGGTGGCACCTTCAGATTTTCCTTAAACACAGGCCGTAAGCTTGTCCCAAATAATTATTTTCTCAGGAATTATGGTTTTCAATTTTGCAACAATTCTATCAGGCAAAGTGAGTATTACCTGAGGTGGTTTCTCACCAGCTGGTCTTTCCCCATCAAGCCTAGTTATGTTAGCCCACGTATCTCCCAACCCAGGCACATCGTCTATTGTTCGAACCTGCTTCCATAAATCTACGGGCAGGAGTACAGGGAATAGCAAGTCAATATCACTTAGGGTGAACACAGAGGACTGTAAAACGGACTCTATCTCTTTGTAGAATCCTGTCGGATTTTTCCTAATATCAGGAATTGATTGTCTAATAGTGTTCACTTCCTGTTGCGAAAACAGGACATAAACAAATTGTGATACATAATGTGTAGGAATGTCCACAGCAGGTGCACCTGCCCCAACGTTAGCAGGAATCTCAACCTTTGGGACAAATGTCGGAGGAACCTCTGTCATCGGCAACTGAGATATAGGTAATTCCGATCACTTACTAGGCAACAGAGCCAGGTCGAGCGCTAAGGCAGTCGAAGAAGTGTCGGGCAAAAAAGCCCTCTTACAAATACCCAATAACTCTGTAGGACAACTAACCTTCTTCCTTACACATTCATCCTGCAGGTACTGTACCATTACCTGAATCACCTTCCTCTGCATTTCTACTGTATACTGACTATACGTGTCATACACTTCATCTGGTGGTATCGATGAATCCGAGATCCATCGAATCGCATCTTTGGTACAGATTCGTACTTCCTCAGATGCCGATTTACGACACCGAAGGAACCGTTTCTGTACATACATACTGTCGTCTTCATCATCCTCATCCCGCAATTTTTCTAAGTCCCTCCTATACTCAAATAACCTCTCAACATGACCATGTACTTTCTCCTCTGTGTCCCTCGAAAGCGCTAAAGTATTCAGATCCCTCAACCCTTGTGGGAGATCTGCATTATGTAATCTACCCCACATTACACATAAATAAGTCCCCAAACCTTCAATAAAAACATTTTTCTCGGGAAAATTGCCCATATTTGATAATGTGGAGAAAACATCAGCTTGATCACCTCTCTCCATACAATGCTTAGCCCATGAAAATAATTCCTGTTTCTTTTCTGCAGAGACAGTATTTCGAGTGACAATCTTCGATCCCGCACCCTGATCAACTCCAGGCGGTACAGAACCACTCGGGAGCGGAGGTGCAGGTAAATTCAATGGAGGTGTGACTATCGGCGCAAGGGGAAGAGGTGGTAGAGTAGGTGGAGGAACAACAACTGGAGGAAAAGGAACAATAGGTTGTACAGGGGGAACAGGAATAACAGCAGGAATAGGCATAGCACCAGGGAGAGGATCATACGGAGGTGGCGCAGAGGCACCAGGCCTTCGTTCGTTTAACAATTTGTCAATAAATTCTTCGGAAACATGAAAATCTTTAGAGGGATAGATTTTCTGGATACCGAGTGAGAAAACCCTATCCATATTCTTGACTGACTCTGAATGTTTTTCCTTATCATACAACAACGCCTTTTCAGCATTCGTTTTATGACGGCGTGCATGTTTATCCCTACTTTTAAGCTGCTGCAACGCTTCTTTTTTCCAATTCTGCAAAACATCAAATGCTGCAGGTCTGGCCTTCTTCTTTAACAAGACCAATTCTAGGTACTCAATACGGGGGATCTCGAAATTACCATTGATTGGCCACTGAAACTCGGAGGCATGTCTGGTTTGTCTGTGCCAAATATCATTAAATACTATACTTCCAATGCCATGCTTACAGTACATACCTAACAAAGTTTACCTTGTGTTTGGTGGTTTCGACAAATCTGCCCGCCTCAAAAATGGACCCTCGTCAAGATGCCGTGTCAGACCACACGACTATCCTCCAAGGATCGGATCGTGCAGCGCTGCTGAGGTATTGCGTCTCGTTCGGTCGGGCCCGCAGTATCACACTGTCCGATTCCGGTTCGATAGCCCCCGTCAACCTTCAATGATCCGGCATCAATCTTGAGGGTCCCTGTTCGGGCGCCAACTGTGAAAACAGAAAAATAATATGAGGCCGGGAAGCCAAAAAGAAAAACACCAACACAGGTTACAAAGAAACATACAAGTGCTTTATTTCAAGCTACAACAGTTACCAAGTCAATTGACAATCGGATAGCTATTCGGCTCTTAGTATAACATAACGAACTTCAACGAGGGTTCGATGTGTTCAGTGAGAGAGGGCGCACATTGGAATACCCGGGCTATTTATACAATTTGTCCAGCCCTTGGCCAAACCTCTTGTGGGTTAACCATTCTGCGAAATACAATACTGGTGTTAGGGTTCCTTGCCAGGTCAACCTTTAATATATGCATTTTGATTAGTTTCACTGATATAAGTAGTACATTTACATATAGGTCAACAATAGGACAAGGTCTCTGTTCGCGACCCCGACAAGTGGCCTGCAGGCATATTAATTATTGAGCTGTACGGAGGTCACAACAACCAGAATCTTATTTGGCATGTCATTTGGCCTGCATTTTGATGTTCGGGGTGACTTCTGCATACCAAGAGAACCTAAAATGGCGGCTTAATCCAAGATGGCGGCTTACATTGATTTCTCTGAGGTCAAGACCTTGCCGTGGAGTTTGTTCGCGCAAGATGTTTAGACAACTTGGCGTAGGCCAATACACATACCACTATTACAATAGGAGACATAATGTTATTTCTATTCCGACATCGTGCCTTGGCCTCCAGATTAGAGACACTCATGCCACAACGTATACATGTTGACCAAGTAGGCTTTATCCTGGGCAGACAAGTTGCCGATACAATGCGTAAAACCCTACATCTCATTAACGAGTCCCAGAACATGACTAACAATCATGTACTGTTCTCAGTCGATGCAGAGAAGGCGTTTGACAGGGTTGAATGGGGCTTTCTGATGGCAGTCCTACGAAAAGTGGGGATAGGCTCAAAGTTTAGGAGGGAAATACAGGCAATATACACATCTCCCAAAGCATCAGTATTGTAAACAGTGAGTATTCTCAATGATTTGATCTGGGACGAGGAACTAGACAAGGCTGTCCTCTTTCTGCTATCTTCTTTGCGCTTTGAGTTGAACCCTTGGCACAACAATTGAGAGAAGATCCTCTGATAGAGGGATTATCCCTGGGTGGGGTTGAGTATAAGGTAGCATTATATGCCGACGACATACTCCTTCACTTGGCCAACCTGCAGACGTTGATTCCCAGAGTCCTTCACCTAATTGAGATATATGGTGAACACTCTGACTTCAAGGTAAATAAAGCCAAGTCCATCTTCGCCTTGCAAAACACTGCTCAGATGAATGAAGTGAAATTTGCTCCTCTGGGTCTTACGATTGAACATTGTATGTTGAAATATTTGGGCATACACATCACAAGGGACTTGGAGGATATGTATGAAGCCAATTTCCCCCCTCTTATCAGGAGGTTCCACGCAGACCTGACCAAGTGGAACAAATTGACAATATCATGGTTAGGGAGTGTCAGAATTCCTCTTCAATGGTTGACCCCGTAGTGTAGAAGATGAATTCTTCCCACCAATGTACCCCTCTGAATGGTACCAACACACATACAGAGGGATCAATTAATTGAAAGATGTATGGAATTCCCGTCGAGACCCACGTAGCTGTAGAAGGAAAGAAGCACAATTAGTATCTAAGTATACTTTTAGGCTTCAAGCAGTTACTAACACTCCTTCCCCACTAACCTGATCGAGGAAAGAACTGATCTCAAGAGGGTTATTCACGATCTGAGCATGGGTCGTATTTCGTAGTAAATACTGCAAAACAAACCACCCTTCTGGTTACAACCCCTTAAGTACAAGGCTGCCAACAATACTTTAATTGTACAATAACTTCTTACCAGAGGGATTCCAATATCGTTGCACACGTAGTCACTGACAAAGACTAGATGAACAAGAAAACCAAACTCCGTATGGTTTACAAGAAATGCATCAACAGAAAGTTACCACTCCCGCGGTGCAGCCGATGCTGTCCCATGGAGCAGCGGAGGCTGTGTCGCTGGATGGCAAATGCTCCCACGTTGCATCGGAGGCTGTCCCACGGCGCAGCAGAGGATGTGTCGCTGGATGGCTAACGCTTCCCACGTTGCAGCAGAGGCTGTCCCACGGCGCAGCGGAGGCTGTGTCGCTGGATGGCTAACGCTTCCCACGTTGCAGCGGAGGCTGTTCCGCAGCGCAGCGGAGGCTGCGTTAACCAGTACAAGGAAGTACAAAGAATGAAAAGACAATAGTTACGTGAAGTCAACTAGTAACGCAATCCTTTTAAACAAGCCGGGTCGGAACCGCACAGGCAGAGTAGACCAAGGAGTAGGCAATTACAGATCCAGGGGCAGAAGGCGAAGGTCGAAAACCAGGATATCACCAAAGTACCGAAACAGACGAGGAAGATCCAAAAATCAAGGTCGGGTTCAAAAGCAGGGACTCAAGAAACCAGGGAATCAGGAAACAAGGTCAAGAAACGAAAAGCTCCACAAAATGCTTGATCAGAAGCACCGAACAAGCAGGGAGGCGGGGTTAAATAACCAGGAACACATGATCAGCGCCGTGACCAGCACGTACGTTGTGTCTCCTTAGCACGTATTGCCTAACTTCCATGGCAACCTCCAGCCGCCTCGGAAAGCCGGGTTTTGAAGTACTCGTTTCCTGGTTGCACGAAGCGTGTGTAGCCTGTTAGGAAAATCTGCATGCATAACAGGGAGGCTCAACGCTGTTAAAATGGTTTGTTTTCCTCGATTCCTATATCCCTTTCAAATGCTTCCCATCAAGATATCAGGGAATCTTTTTAATGATGTCAAGAGGGCTATCGTCAGATTCTTATGGCAGGGGAAAAAAACTAGAGTTGCATACGACACTCTGACGTTACCTAAGGATAAGGGAGGAGTAGGTCTCCCGGAAATTAGAAAATATTATGCTTCTGCACAGCTACGAGTGCTAATTCCCCATTTGCGTAACCGCAAGGGACCTCAATGGATCGCTTTGGACATAAATTACCTATCCCCAGCTACGATCTCAGAGTGGTTGTGGGTCCCGAGGAATAAACTCATAAAGAGATTGAGGGAATACCCGATATTGGAAACCCTTTGGGAGATTTGGAAGGAGGGAATAGAGATGCAGAGAGTCTCCTCATGGCCATCTCCATTGAGCCACTTATGGTCCCCGGATATTAGGTATTACATCGCCAATGTGGAGAGATTTCAATCATGATATGAGGCTGGATTGGAAAGGGTGAGGCAACTATGGAGGAAGGGTTCTTTTATCACGATTCAGGAGTTGGAAGTGGCATTGGACATAGGCACCTTATATACTTTTCAGTTTCTACAGATTAAGGGAACTCTGATGAGGGCAGTTTGGAGGGACAAGTTAAAGAGAGACCTTACCCCCTTCAAAATGATACTGAACTCCAGAACAGAGATGAAAGGTCTGATATCCGTCATGTATCAAGAAGTAGTTGAAGCTGGGAATGGAACCACTGTTCCACTAAAAGAGAGGTGGGAGAGAGATCTAGGAGAACAATTAGAACCGGGAATGGGGAGGAGAATATGCATAGCTGCCTCTAAAACTTCGATATCAAGCCAATACAAAATGCATGTGATTAAACTGTTACATCGGTGGCAGTATGACTCGCACAGGCTCTCTAAAATGTTTCAATCAACTAGCTCACAATGTTGACGTGAATGTGGCGGGATTGTGGATTATTGGCATATGTGGTGAGGATCTTCTCGGTTTAAGTTTTACTGGATGAGGTCCTAGGATGGATAAAGGACCTCGATGGGATCCACAGATATGCAGACCCCTACCTCGTTTTGTTTGGGTTTGAAAGATGTGTGGATGAATGGAGAAGGAATAGAGGCTTGTTTCCACAGCTACTGTTGGCAGCACGTGGCCTCTTGGTGATGAAGAGGAAATCCTGTTAATGCCGAGTAAGGGGGAATGGATTAATGTATCCTCAAATATATATATCATGGAAAAAATAACCTCGTCCCTACATGGGCTATCAACGCAATGTGATGTATTATGGATGGACTTTGTGAACAAACATATGCCAGGAGCACTACACGAATGAGTGGAGGTAGTAACAGGGAGGTGCCCCGCCTCTTGGGTGGAATTGGATCAATTTGCACGTTTCTTGATGTTGTATAAATTTGAGACGGAAAGGCCAACAAGGACAGTCAAAAGAGACCTCTCTATTAAGAGAGTCTAATAATGTTTAAACCGTATCCATCTTGATAATGCAGTATATATATTTTTCTTTCATACAGGGAGTGCTCTCTTCTATGGGGGTGAGGGGCGCAGGGAAAGTCATTTTCAGAGGCTCCTAGTTTAAAGTTGCTAAAATATAAAGGATTGGCAATGATGCAATAATGGGAAACATTTTCAACTTTCTTCCATGTTTGTTTCTGTTTTTATATGACTTGTACTCATTAAAAAACAATAAAATTGAATTTAAAAAAAAAGAAAAGAGCTGTTGAAGAGCGACGAGAATAAGCTGTGAGCTTAAAGAAGAGATAAAAAGTTATTGTCTACTTAAGGTCATTGTTGACGGCAACCGAAAAGCTAGATTGAGATAATTGAGAAGTAGAGGCTTTGAGCAGCAAAGGTTGGAGCACGCTCATATTTGTTGTTTTTCTGAAATATATCTGTGTAACTAACAGTAAGTATTGACAGTCAATTGAGACTTGACACAATGGGGATGTTGCGCCACTGATGCACCTTTGTAAAACATTGTCAAAATACACGCCTAAGCTCAAACAGTATAACGCGGAGTGGGTAAAGGGCCGAGCAGATAAAATGTTCATGTCATGGCCACAAGGGGGATCACTGTCAAAAGGGTTTTTGCAACAAATGGCCACATACTTGCACGCAGCGTACACAGGCAAAACATTAGAGAACAGATTAGCTATTTGAGCTCTCTGGAAGATACCAGGAGGAGTGGGAGGATCCACTGCCCGAGTAGTGGTTTCTTAATAAGTGTAGGGAGGAAGGTGTTCAGCCTTCTGCTCTCCTTCCCTCACCAGAAGTAATCAACGATAGTACAGAAGATGTAGGATTGTATCCGTTAAAGGAATTAAAAGAGCGGTGACAGGATATAGTAATCCGATATATGAACCGCCTGCCCACAGCAGTGAAGATGGTCCAGAAGAGACCAGAAGAAAGGAGGAGATCTTTAAGATTTTACAGGACAAGAAGGAGAAAAACGAGCAATCGAATGTGACCACAGACCTAGAATGAGAGATTAAGAGATGAAAAGGGGAAAAAGATAAAGATGATGAGGTAATGCTTGTACAGAATGAATGGATGGGTGGACAGATATTGCTCAAGCTTGATGGGAAAAGTATCGAGGAAGTTAGGCAAAGGGAAGATCAAGACGAACAGGATAAAAAAAACAAGTAACAAGAGAAAAAGCCTGAAATAAGATGAGCATAAGAGAAAGAATAGACAAAACAAGAACAGATGTATCAGGAAGAACAGCAAAAGAAGGAAGAAATGAACAAATGAAGTATGACAACAGACAGCGAACAATCGAAGAATGAGATAGGCAAGAAAGGAAGAGAGATGAGGAGGAAGCGCAGAAATTAAACGATAAAAGAATGAAGAGATGAAGGAAATAAGAAGAGTGAAAAGCAAATGAAAGAAGGGAGGAGAAAAGACATGAAGAGGAAAGGGTTAGATGGGAAGTGAGAAAGCAAAGAGAATTAGACAAAGAAATGGAGCGACAAAGGAGACAAAGGGAGCGTGATATTGATCGCATTCAGAAGGAGTTAATGGAACCAAGTCCAGCAATATTTCGACATAGGGAGCATTGGAAACAGGATCGATAAGTTTTAGGAAAGATTTCTTAATTGTGGGAAATTTTCCTTCCATGTGGCAACCCCTAAACTTTTTGCTGTTGTTTTCACCATGATCTAGACTTTGCCAGAGAAGTGCAGCCTTCTGCCGCACTCCTCTGGGCTTTCGCTCCATTCTTACGGGGAAACTGACATGCCCTTAAGACAGTCAGTACCGGGAAACGTTGTTTTCCGTAGTTTCTTTATCATGTTGCAGCTTTCGCGCAACAAGGCACAATAGGGCACTGTAAGCTAAATTACTGCTCTCTTTGGGTCTCTAGTCTGCTACAGGCCCTAGATACTCTCTTGGGATTGTTATCGATCGGTGCAAGTGAATCACGGACGGGACTGGTGGCAGCGATCGTTTCTTTGTGTTTTTGAGCTCCTTTTGGCCTTTAAGCGCGTTTCTCGAGCTTAGCCCAAAATGGTGGCCTGGCTCCCAAAATGACCAGACCACAAGGCTCGTTGTCCTGTCTGCTGACCGTCTTGCCTCCTTCACCTTCCCCAGGTCGAGCCACCCGGGGCCTTCCTTATTTGGGCATGAAATTTCCCGCGAAACACAGATGCTTTTGCTGGCTTTTACAGGCCTTTTGTGTGCCTCCAGGGTGTGGGCTGGGATGTCTGGTCCCAATACACATCCTGGGTGCCAGAGAGTCTAGGGTGGTGTGAATGCCTGGGACCTCCGTGGTCCGTGATAGGTCCACGTATGGTGTGAGTGTTTTGTGAGCAGATCTCCCATTGGGTCCCCTCCGTTTTGGCACGGAGGGAACCGTGGATAAGAGGGGGCTGGAAACACCACTACCATGTTGATCTCCTGAGTTCCCACGAACAAAGGAATACAGGAGCCAAGTATCCTGCAACCACGAGGCTGAACCGAGGAATCGCTGGTGACCCGCTGAAGGACTGCTCCTCTGCACTGCTGTCGCTTGGTGAAAACCTTTCTATCTCTGATCGAACGAGAAGGCCTGTACAGGTACTTCGACCCTTGGAATAGTGGGAACAACTATTCTCGACATCTTCACCATCTCCTGCACGTAAACCTTCGGAAGTGTCTCTGGGCCATCCAGCAGACTGGCCAGCCTACCCAGGAGTCTTGCTCTGTAACCGCCGTCAGGTTGTGTTGTATTACGAGCACTTGTCACTCTCACACGATTCGTACACTTGGCATTCCCAGGTCTGACGTGAGAAGTGTACATTGGGCTGAAATACACACGCCGCTCCGTCGCCCTGCTGTGGTGACAATCTGTGCGGGTGCACTGCGTTTGGGACATCCTCAACTCAACGTCTGCTGCTGCGGAATCTACACAATGCCGAGACGTCCTCTGCTCCTCGCTGAACCTGCCAGCACTGAAACTGATGCGGAGAAGCCTGGGTCTGGTTGCATTGGGGACCGGTGAGTAGCATCGCTAGGAACTGGTCGCCCTCCTGCAGGAGCCCACAGCTTTTCCCCGCTGTGTCTAACAGCACGCCTTTCCGTACTCGCGCTCTGCTTCTGCCCACAGTGGGGGCTGCGCTTGAGTCGCGGAGCTCTGTTCATCTTCATTTGTTCACCGAACTAAACTGCCTGATTCCCACAAAGAGACTCCCCTTTTTGCCCGTTGGCACCAGCGTGTGCAGGTACTTTTGAGCACAAGGCTCCACTCTTCGTAGGGCTTGGACTTCCTTTTAGTTAGGTGCCTCTGAAGGCGGACTGGGTCTAATTATTCTCTTCTGGACCATCTACACATTTCGTGCGTCTAACGAGTTAGACTCGTTTGTATTTGTATATATATTGTATTGTATTGTATTGGTTTGGTATGTGTTGGTTTACTTGAGTTTTATTGTGATTTCTTGCTACGGTCAATGTTACAAAGGCCTTGTAATAAATGTGTATATATTTTTAATATAACACCTGCTTAGAGTAATTTTAAGTGTCCTTGCTTTGTGTGCTCATTGCGGGCTTTCAGTCACCCTAACCCCTCTTGAGACCTAGTCTTGACCGCCGCGATCGCTACTCTGATTGGTCTGGCTTGTCCAGAGGTTACCCTGTTCCAAGAAACTAGGTTGGCCTTCTGAACCTCTGCCCCTCCAGGACCGTCTTAACAATAAGCCCTTTCAAGACTTAAGGAAAAGCAGCAAATTTGGAAGCCGAGGGAAGGGAGAACAATCCCTGGTCCTCCAAGCACACGGTGAGGAAAAGAACTGTTTAGTCTCGAGCACAGAGCCTTGTCCATGCTGACTTTAAATAAGGACAAATGGGATGAAAGCCATACTAGCTGGGGGCTAGATATGTCAGACGAAGAGGGAGAAATCTTCCGTGGGGAGGAGGGAAGAAGTGCATGCGGTCCTGAGGGATGCCTGCAGACAGACAAGGAAGTAAAATGGGCTGATTTAGAGCAGCCTAAGGATAGGACGCCAGATCCTATAGCATATCCAGAGCGACCTAAAGGACGATCACATAGCAAGAAGGGATAGTCGCCACCATATGTGAGCAGGCTGAGGTCATTGCCAAGTAGAAGACGATGCAAAACCATTGTCCCCACTACATATAGGCAGACAATGGGAGCTGATTAGTGATTTGGGTTCACACAGTTCCCTTTATTGGACAAAGGAGAGGCCAGACCGCAGTATATTCCATGGCCAAAAATGGATAAGGATAACTTAAGGTGTAAACTTCCCAGTTTAATGGCAGGTGCGGGGAAATGGATTTCTGAGCTAGAAAAGATGACAGGAGGAAATACTCTAGCAATAGGGGACATTAAGGATGTCCTAGCAGCCATTATTAGGGAATGGGCTGATGACATTTGGACGAGAGCAGGTTATTCTAGTGTTACGGCACAGAACACTGCCCACGGTGGAGCGCCATTTAACAATTGTAGAGCAGATATCTGGAGAGCACTTTGGGTGCAGTATCCCGACATGTCAGATATGGGTGCAATTAATGCATGTAAAATGAGAGAAGACGAAGATCTGCTTGCTTACATTCAAAGTATTGAGGAACAGTGGACTCTTGAAACGCAGGAACCATGGAGGAAGACGGTGGCAGTATTCTACCTACATTTTATGTCAAGGATTGCCAGGAAAGGTACAGAGACATCTCAAGAAACTAGTGGGATGGAAGCGAACCCACGGACAGAAAAACAGTTGACCGTAGTGCATCACTGCCGGCTGTTGCAAGACAAAAATAAGAAGAAGGAAGATTGTTCAGAATGTTATTTCAAAGTACACCATAGAAGGTGCGGTATTGACAAGCGGAGAAGGATTGGGAATGCAGCAAGCAGTGGGTACATTGCATTCAAATAATCAACGCCAAATGGATCAAGGAGGAATGGGTTTATGCCACAAGGCAGAGGAATGGGCTTCAGAGGAAGGGGTGGTTTTCAGAATAATCAAGGTGATTTTCAGAATATGCAGAATGATATTCAGAATGTGCAAGGAAGATTCAACCAAGGGGGGCTAGTAAGAAAATCTCCTCCTGTATGTTGCACATGTGGGATGACAGGGCTCATTGCACACACATGTGGAAGCCAAGGGTATGTACAGAATAGGCAATTCTCAAGAGGGGAGACAGCTTATCTTCCAGCATACAGCTCACAATTTAGGAATGGGTTCGCCCAAGATCAAACGGTGTATCAAGCACAAGCAGGCATTGAAGCCACAGTAAGCACCTAGAGTAGGGGTGTCCCTGTGGCAGGAGGAAGTCATTTTACGGGTACAGGGATAAGTATGTATCCACAATAGGACCGCTCAGAGGGCGACTTGATGTGTTCAGCACTATCAGCGACAGCAGACCCAAGAGGAACCAAGGGTTGATGTGATGATAGGAGGCAAATATTTTCCTTTTCTAGTAGACACTCGAGGGAAAATATCCAATGTAGGGACATACCATGAATGCTCAGGGTTTCTCTAGAGCTGCAAGCAGAGTTCCTTTTACTGATGAATTACCAGTCTCTATAGGAGAATGTGACATGTCTGTTCCATTATTGTATTTAAGGCAGACACTGGTTAATATTTTAGGCTGAGATTTAATGACGAAGCATAATATGATGATTTTGTTTATTGATGACGGTATAGTGTGTTGGACTCCAGGGAAACATTATATGAATGTGGGCAAATTTATATTTGCGTTTACAGGGCAAATGGCTCTGCGAAGAATGCCACTAGAGCCAGAAGTCTTTCTTTATGGGGTAAGCATTCTGTTGATGTAACGCTCACCTTGTTGGTCCACGGGGGCACCTCTCGAATAGCTGGAATGCTCTCGGGAACCCTTCGCCTGTCCTGGGACCTAGATAATCGAGGGACTACTCTGGAAGACAGGAGGGGGAGATAAGCTTCGGTCCTTTCCTTGCAACCCACCTCCCGGGATCCCCTCGCAGTTCCCCAGGGAATGTCTCTCACCTGGTTCTCTATAAAGGTGCGCTCTCCGTCCTGCCGTGCTGGCAGGGGCGCGTCGAAAGGTGGCACCATTCCACCGAGTTTTTTCACTGGCAAGGGCCGGAGTTCAGACCGGCTGCAACTCCTTCTTTCAGGTAAGTCTTTCTGGCGCAAGCAATGTCTTTTAGCTGCAAGCAAGTCCGTAGTTGAATTTGCAATATTGTCTTCTCGCTTCTTGTTGCAGGTAGAAGTCTTAGCCTGGTTAAGACAGGTAAGAAGAATGCCAAGCGGCGCTGGGAGCATCCTAGCAAGTGGCTAACCTGTGATTTTGGTTTTGTTCTGTAGGTCGCGAGGACCTGGAGGAGGATGTTTCCCAAGAGTCCAACGAGATGAAGATGTCTTGAAGATGTTGGCCTTCCGGGCGACCAGTGGAGCTGGTAAGGATGGCGATGAATCTTGCCTCGGATGGTGTTGAACCCGATGAGTGCTGCTAAGCAGGTAAGGATGGCGATGGTTCTGCCTTGAAAGAGTTTGAAACCGATGGATGCTGCAGAGCAGGTAAGGGCAGGATCAGATGAGCGTCACGCTGTTAGGCAGAATAACACGAAGCGTGTGCTCTTGATCGGGCGTGGTTTAAATAGCAAGGCAGAATCCCAGGTGTCTTTGGGGCGGGCCCTACCCTGAAGGCTAGACCGCAGAATGTAGTTCTCCAGTATTCCGCATGGGGGCTGCCATGCTTGTCCTCTGTTCATAGAAACCCCGTCCCAGCAAGCGTCTCCTATGCCAAAAGTGCTAGGACTGGCTCCAAGGCATCTGAGGGGATCCGAATAAGGTCCTTAGGGCGCCGTGAGCCCTTGGTGGGGATAAGTTTGTGACAGTTGACATGGCTACCCAGCTTAGTGGGAAAGATTATGAGAATACCTGATGAGTTTTTGTTCAGGCCACAGACACCTATGGACGAAGAGGGGGGACAGACTACTCCCCTAGAGTTAAATTGGGCCATAGTGCAACGGGAAACAGCCATGCTCAATGGAACCAATGACAAGGGCAGGCCATGGAGAACAGTGATTGCCATTGGGGAAGGGTATAGATTGACTAACGTCACTGACGAGGATATGATTTGATTGGGTATTTATTTATGTATTTTTTATTTATGTTCAGGGATAATCCATCAGATGATGAAGTAATATTCAAGATGAGAATTACATATTGGATCAGAATAGAGAAAAGAGAGATCCCACAGTGAATGGTGATAGTGAAGCAGCATCCAGCATTTTTCGTTGAAGACTTGGAAAAGGTACCAAACCCTTTATGGACTACAGGCCCCTATGACGTAGGCCTATTGAAAGTGATAGGGGAGGTTAAGATTAAGCTGAAGCCAGGAACAATTATACCATGAGCAAGACGGTAGCCCATGTCTAGAGAGGTGGATAAGGGTATTTCTGAGACTATTTTGGATCTAATGGAAAAGGGGTTCTTAGTCACTGTTTAATACCATGGTGTATGCTGTGAAAAAATCGAAGGGAGGGTCATGGATATTCCTACAAAATAAGAGACCAATTAAACAGATTGTAGAGGCAGAGTTTCCTTTATTTCTGAATCTGGTTCTGATACTATGAAGTATCCCAGCAAAAGCACAGTATTTTACAGTGATTAACTTGAAAAATGTGTTTTTCTCACTCCCGTTGCATAAGGACTCCCAAAACCTTAAGTTATTTACATTTCACCAAACTAAACTGAAGAGCATTGTTTGCAACAAGGGTACTGTGAGTCTCCATCAGTCTTTAATAGGGCCCTGCAGATGGAGTTAGGAAATATTGATTTGAAAAATGTTTTTCTATAATACGTAGATGATATTTTGGTTTGTAGCATGACAGAAGATGAGTGCAGACAAGACTGAAGTCAGTTAATGACTATTCTAGCAGACAAGGGATATAAAGTACACAACAAGAAGTTGCAATATTGTCAAGAAGAGGTTTTGTACATAAATCAGTTGATCTCACATGAGGGGAGGAGGGTCATACCTGAGAGAGCTGAGGAAATTATGAAAATAACAAAACAGCACACAATAAAGCAAATGCCGCAGTTTTTGGGATTATGTAACTATGTTAGAGCAGGGGTATTTGATTATAGTTCATACACAAGACCCCTTTTGCAGGCTTTGAAGAAAGCACATTTAAATAAGGAAAAAAAGAATGAACTGAGGAAATGGAGAAAGGATTTGGAGAGTTGAAGAAAGCAATTGCTACAGCTCCAGTTTTAGGATAGCCCAACTATGACGAAGAATTATTTATATTTTTTGCATACGAATGGGACAGTTATGACAGCAGTGCTTACACAGAGGATTACATTGGTGTACAAACTCCTGGCATAAGATAGTGGGATTTTAGATCCAGTTATGAGAGGGCTCTTTCCTTGCAAACAGTTGCTGACAGAAGCCGCATTTGCAATGGAGAAGTCTACTATTATTGTGATGGGTTGTTCTATGACATTGTTTTTTTTAGCAAGGTTTCTTTGCAATTTTGGAAAAACCTAAGGGTGCAATGACGTCTCAGAGGGCTTCTGCATGTGAGGTGGTTACATCGAATCCAGCTATCAAAATAGTAAGGTGTAAAATAGTAAACCCTGCCATGTTTGTAGACAAACCTGTGGTAGAGGGTGAGCATTTGCAAGACTGTGCTAAATATGAGGAATTCTATGATGACATCCCATGAGTAAAGGAAAATGCGTTAGCGGGGGGAGGGGGTGATTCCCTTTATTGACGGGTCTTCAAAAATTGATCAAACTGATGGGGAAAGGCGTTCAGGTGCTGCCGTGGTGAGGCATGGAGCAAACTGGGAATTTGAGGTTTTAGCAAGTGCAAGACTACTGTCCCACTTCTCAGCACAAGCAGCAGAATTAGTGTTGCTTATTGTGGCACTTCAAAATGATGCAGGACAGGAAATAACAGTGTACAGTGACTCTGCCTATGTGACGTCTACCATGCACGCACGGCTAGCACTTTGGAAAAGGAGGGGCTACCTCCGTGCGGACGGCACTCCAGTGTAACATGCAGCATTATTGGACAATCCTATTAAGGCACTGCAATTCCCAGTAACCATCACAATAGTTAAATGTGCAACACATACTAAACAAACTGACTTTATCTCTCGCGGTAACAAAGCCGCAGACAAAGTGGCCAGATGGGTTGCATATTCACCAGATATTTCAGGTTTTGATACTTCATATGTAAAGGAAAAAGTAGTCACAATTATGATTGTAAATGAAGGGTTTAAGCATTTGTCAAGAACAAAGTTGATGGAGGTTCAAGGCGGTGCACCACGGAAAGAGCAAGAACTGTGGAAAAGGAGGGGTGTTCTTTATCCCCCTTTGAAACATTGTGGTGACAGGATAACACTGGAAAGCCAGTGATACATGTAGCCTTGTTAAGGGTAGCACTTGAACAGTTGCACTAGCCTGCGCATGTTTGACTGGTTTGTATCGAACCTGTAAAAACACATTGCATTTTATGTAGTAAACTGCATTGTATGTCAAAATGTTACTGCTGGGCATACACTGCGATCGATCAGAGGAGTAATTCCATGACCGAACGGTTCTTTTCAGCATTTACATATCGATTATGTTGATATGCTGCAAGTATGTAGTGGATACAGGTATATGATAGTGCTGGTGTGTCCCTTTTCTAGGTGGATTGAAGCAGGTCCTTGCACACACCCTGATGACACTTGCACAGCAATGTTTTTAGTCCAAGAAGTCTTTCCCAGATGGGGAGTGTGTGAGGTGCTGAGATCCGATAATGGGCCCCATTTTGTTAATGAAGAATTTGAACAGACTAGCCTATTATTAAGTATAAAGCACATGTTTTCTTCTGCTTATCACCCACAAGCGAACAGGATATGGGAGAGACTCAAAGGGCACCATAAAGAGAGAATTGAAAAAAAAATTACATTAAAGAAGGGGTGGCTGTATTGCCTGCCCCTTTCATTATATGCATTGAGGAATCAGCCTGTCTACTCCATCGAGGAGCAGAAGTGATGCCCAGAAGACTGCAGAAATTTTACAAAATGAGTTATGTGCTTATTTGACATGTATGACCGCTAGTATCTCTGTCATTTCAGATCCACTCAAGCGCAAGGGGGGTCGGTCTCAGGACACAGATGAGACCATTCAGCAACCAGAGCTCAAGAACTTTTATCTGTACCCAGACTATTTATTGGAGACCCAAGTGCATAATTTTACCCTGAAGTGGCACGAGCAACGCTTTAGTGGTCCCTACATTGTTGAGAACATTACTCTCTCAGCAATAAAAGTCCAAGAAAGATGTGCCTAGATCCCCTTAAGTGACATACAGTCGTACGCTGGTGTGACTGACGCACCCCCAACCATTGATTCAGGATAAAGACAAGAAGAAGAAATTCAGCATGTGCAGACGTGATCAATGACAAGGAAGAAGGACGCTAAGGTTGCTGACTAAATAAATGCAAGTGTGCATTTGGACTGTGGCTCACTCCAGACACTCTTTATACATATTATAGCAGGAGTGCAATGCTAAGTTCTTGAGTCACAGGAATCTTTTGAATTGGACTTTAGAAAGTATTGATGTATTCCAGATATGCCAAACCTAGAGTTTGAATTTAATGACTGGACACATGAGCAGTTTTCATACTCGTTCCTCACTGAGTTTCTGTTCAGTTAAATCAATGGTACTATCCGATGTCGATGTCCATAGGCTCCTTCTCACTGCTTTTGTTTACATACTTCAAGTTTATGCTGCTCTTGTTGGGCGCAGTACTAATATATGTATTTTTCTGCACAATCCTAAAAATTGCCCTGCAATCAGAGGGCTGCTTGTGGCAATAGTTGAACAGATCCTGCAGTTACCTGACCATTTAACAGAGTTGCCTTATTAAAAAGGTTTTATCCTTCCTTAAAGCAGTATACAGGCATAATGAGGACTGTTGAGATTACAACAGTACCGTTTTGGAAATTGAGCAATCTCAACGGCGTGTGGAAAATAATTTATGGTGGGGATTAATGTATTGGTGCATAATATATGCTTGCTCAGCATTTCTTATTGTTTTTCTGATTTTGCTAATCCATACTGTCTACTTCATTGGTCCAAGCAAGGTAAAATTCCCTTTGATTCTTTCCACTCCACAGACTTATGCAGACTTATCTGTTACATAATGACCAAGGCCATTTGTGATTATCCCTAAACCAGTGACACATGCAAGGACACCCGTATCTCTGACAAGTGTTCCTATGATTCCCCCTGTAGGAAGGACCCTTATTGATGTACTCGATGAGCATTATGCATGCACCCTCTTGATGAGAGAGAGACACAGGAGAAACATAAGGGAAGAATATTATGAATTAAATAATTATCTAGACAGTAGAGCACATTTTGGGAATAACATGTGGTATCAGCACATGAAAAAGGTAGAATAGAGAACGTCTAATGAGAGCTGCTACGTGTGTGCTCTCATACCGTATGCCATGGGGAATTCTAAAATATTCATAGCTATTGTAGTAGCAGTCCATAATGCTTACTGCCTGACACATTTTACACTCTGCCATACGAGAGGTCAGTTCCAGGGTAGAACAACATCCATGGTATGGGTGACCAAGAAGACAGCTCCAGAAGAAGATAATTATGTGCAAGATTTGAAGACACGATAGAGACCCCACACCAGAGATCATGTGATAAGATATGAACAGCCTGGAAGGAATGGAACAGGAATCCGATGGGAAGTAAACAAAAAGCCTGATTGTCAAGGAAAGAATTATCAAGAAATATGAAGATGTAAGGAGAGAGACCAGCTGCAAATCAAGGGAACAGTACTTTCTCCATACGGTTGGGAGGGAGGCCTGATTGTGTGCAGAGCAGTAGCAAAAGCAAGATATTATGAACCAATTATAGATACTGTGGAGAAGGAATGCAAACATCATTGGCTGAAGATTGCAAAATTGCTGACATGGGTTGATGACAAAGCAGGCCGTTTGCAGATAGTGCCTCTGACTAGTGCAGAAATATGCTTCAGAAATAATGGCACAAGAAACGTTGGAGTGAATCAGCAGTGCGGCCGAATTGTAGATATAACAGGAATGAAGGATGGAACAGTAGTGATAATGGACCACGACTGGGCCTGCCAATCCAGAGCATATATGAAGTTGCTGAAAGACTGGGGAGGGTTGTGTTCTTTAGTGATTGTCCATGTTCAAGCATTGGTGATTGCAAAGAGTGACCTGAACATTGGGGAGTTCCAAAAAGCAGATGCTCACCTGAGAAAGAGGAGATCAGTTGAATTTTTCAATCGAAGAAAGAGGGAGAACTATTTTTCAGCTAAATCTATAGAAGCTTTCGATGATATTCCGTATGAACACAGGTTGTTTAGTCAGATTTTGGCAGTATTCACGACAATCTTCATGCCAGGGATCCAGACGATGGCAAATGCCAAATGGTAACAGATTACCGAATGGGAACCTCTGCAGACGATCAACACTACCATAAAGGGATTCAACGCGATTAAGGAAGAACTGAGAGCCATAAGACTGATGACTCTTCATAATAGATATGTTCTGGACATGATTACAGCTATAGATGGAGGTGTTTGTGCCAAAATCGGAATCATGTTGGATATTCATACTTTCTCATGATGGCAGGAATGGGACCTTGACAGAGGCCATAACGATGCTGATGAATCTGCACATCAAAATGGAAGATGAAAGAGAAGATATTGCCGATGACAGCTGGTTTGTATCAATCTTCTCATGGGTTCCACAATGGATGGCAAATATTTTCAAGTTTCTCGGAGCATTATTGGTGATGATCATGTTTGGATTCTGTGTGATCAGAATAATAATCACACAGAGCAAGAAGACAGCGAAGAAAGCAGTAGGATCGACATAATCGATTTCAAGTCTGGGTTTGAACCCAAAGAGTTGACAGATGAAGAAATCAGAAGATATATAGAAGCCAGCATTCTAGCACACGAGGGAATGAAGTTCCTGTATCTGAGAAACCACAATAAGTATGTGGGACGATGGATCTACTGCAGTCTAAATGGACAATGTAACCACATGACCTGGAGTGTTGATGAACATGTAAAATCAGAAGGATCTCTGAAAGGAGTAATGAAGATATGGACTCCGAAGAAGCACTTTTTCCGAAGAGGATGTCTAGATGTGGAAACCAGTGAGAGAGTGGTTGATAAATCAACCAGAGGGGGGAGTGCAGAGGACAAACCAAGTGCCTCCACCGGATGTCCCACCTCTATTTTGCCTATATGTCTAAAGCCGGAAATTGTGATATGCACAATGCCAACAATGGTCCCTATAGTGTGAAGAATCCACTAAACAAGGTATCATTTGAGAAAGCCCTATCTGATGTACCTGCAGAGAAATTACAAACTTGTAAAGAAGGTTCCGGAAGAACTGTGAAGATGAATGAAAGAGAAGACGGGTGACCTCACATGAAGCAGAAATGACAGACCCAGAAGAGATGTCACTGAACAGATGCTGAAATGCAAGTACATTAAGTAATCATGAAGGCTGGCTATATGTAGTAAATAGACTGCAGGCGGTGCCGCCAATATATATATATGTTCAGTAAAAAAACTTTGTTAAAGGGACGTTATGGTTCAAAGTGAAAACCGAAAACCCCCTGAAATTCGCTAGTTATGGTAAGCTAAGCAACCATAACTCGCACCACCACCATGCATTGCTAAGACTAACACCCAAGGCATCAAAGATGACATCACAAATGTCATTGATGACATCACTGATGACATCACATATCTGATTCACTCTTTTTTCTTTTAGTGATATATCTTGGCCAGTAATAGTTAGGAACAAAAAATTCAAAAAGTACTATATTTGTAGACTTATACTTCAAATATGTTCTTACAATAATTCACTTAGGGTCCACTCACAACATATGAAACATATACATAAGGAAAATACACACTTGAAAGACAGCAATGCTTTCTGTATATGAAGAGAATCAGTAAGGTTATCAACACTTTCATATTGTTCTGCTGTTTTTTTATTACTTTACTTTCTCTGAATATGCTCATATTTGTATTTGCATTACTTTCTTTAGGGTGTAGTCACATCATGTGATAGTTATATATAGGGAAGTACTAGGTTTGAAGCAGAGCAATCATTTCTGTGCATAAAGATAAGCAGTTAGGTTATGAACACTGTCTGGTTCTACAGCTGCTTTTTTTGCGTACTTCACTTTCCCTTCATATACTCATATTTGTATGTGTTGTTCTGTCTTTGTGTTTTGTATGTAATAATGAAAGTATGTAGTAAGTGGGTTTTATTAGCTACTTATTACATGTTGCACGGTACGCAAAACTCTAATAAGAAAGCATTTATCATTTCACTATTCAACATGGGAAGATTATGTATATTGCAACTCCATCATGTAGACTGCACACAATGCTTATGTTTATAGATGAGTAGCTTACTATACTGTAAAGAACTTCATAATAGAATGCTACTTATATCAATGCATTGCTTAATGCACTTCATAGCTCATGATATTTATTCCAATGATCTTTGACACTTTTTTGTCAATATTATAATAAGAATCCCTTGTACAGACTTTTCATGAAAAGTAAATGAACATGCAATGTCACCAGTGATGTCATCAATGACATTTGTGATGTCATCTTTGATGTCCTGGGTGTTAGTCTTAGCAATGCACGGTGGTGGCGTGAGTTATGGTTGCTTAGCTTACCATAACTAGCAAATTTCAGGGGGTTTTCGGTTTTACTTTGAACCATAACGTCCCTTTAACAACGTTTTTTTGCTGAATTTCATAGGTTTTTAGTAGCGCAACTTAACCATAACGTCCCTTTAACAAACTTTTTTTACTGAATTTCATAGGTTTTTAATATCGCAACTTGACCATAACCTCCCTTTATCACATTTTATTTTATGGATATACATATTCATAGTGTGAATTTGATAGATGTTTACTAGGATCCCCTTAGTTTATATACATGTAACATAGAACATACTGAACCCCCAGCTAGTGATTTTGATGTCTGCGGATTGCGCGTATGTCCGCGGACCGATGCGGACAACATCAACACTACCCAAAACTCGGGGGGGTATCTTAAATTGTTCTATCATGCCAAATAAACACTGCACAAGTTCAAAAAGCAGCACATACACACATTATATGTAATAATAAATAAGAAGTGGAACCTAAATATGTAACACATCAACCATCCATTTAAATACCATATGTACTAAAATGGAATATACCAAAACAAAAATATATGCTTCCAACATAATTATCTCACAAAAACTACACAACTAGGAGCAGCAGAAGACCTACATAACAGTAAGAACACAACTTACCAGAAACTAGTAAGTAACCTTCATTTTTCTTATATATTTCTAAACTTTCTGTATTAGGTACACTAAACGTAATATATATATTTTGTTTTACACAGACCTGTCCAGTACTTTGGAATGGCTTGAGGAAAATTTCCCATGTGATGAAATGTCTGAAGACACTGATACTAATAGTAGACACTTCTCTATATGACCAAATTAATAATCATTACTTTATGTGCACTTAACATATATGTATTTTTTAACGGAGCATACAAACATTGACAATAATACACCAAAAGAGTCATTAGAAAATACTCTGCAGCGAATGGAACAAAAAATTGACATGCTCATGGAAAATTTCAATCTTTTGAAACATTTTGTGGAGGACCACATAAAAGAAAAAAATGAGTATCACTGTCCCGCATGTACCTGTTCCCCCTTTCCATGTCCCAGTCAACTATCCCCAAACCCTCAACACCAAGAAAAACGTTATGATGAGACTTCCATCCCTTCATCCCCTCCCATCCATCCTCTCCAAACCCCCAATGCCCCTGTGTTTGTGTCAATTTCTGGTTCCCCCTCTCTTTCCTAAATTTTATATCTGTATGCACTTAAAAAAATATATATTATGTGTGTTTTAATTCAGTCCTTTGTGTCTTCTTTTTTTTTTAAAAATGATGAAACTGTTCTTAGAACACACTAGGTGTCCTGAATGTCCGCAATTAACCAAAATGGAGGTGTCCTAAGGACACAATACCTGTCCGTACTGTCTGCAGGCAAGATACAACTGTTCTTAGAACACACTAGGTGCCCTGAATGTCCGTAATTAACCAAAATGGAGGTGTCCTAAGGACACTATACCTGTCCGTACTGTCCGCAGGCAAGATGAAACTGTTCTTAGAACACGCACGGTGTCCGGGATGTCCGTAATTAACCAAAATGGGTGTGTCCTAAGGGCACTATGCCTGTCCGTACTATACGCAAGTAAAATTAAACTGTTCTTAGAACATGCGCGGTGTCCGTGATGTCCGTAATGAACCAAAATGGGGGTGTCCTGAAGACACTATGCCTGTCTGTACTGTACACAAGCAAAATGGAACTGTTTTTAGAACACACTCGTTGTCCGGGATGTCTGAAATTAAACAAAATGGAGGTGTCCTAAAGACACGATACCTGTCCGTGCTGTACGCAAGCAAAATTAAACTGTTCTTAGAACATGCGCGGTGTCCGGGATGTCCGTAATTATCCAAAATGGGGGTGTCCTAAGGACACTATACCTGTCCGTACTGTCCGCAGGCAAGATGAAACTGTTCTTAGAACACACTAGGTGTCCTGAATGTATGCAATTAAACAAAATGGAGGTGTCCTAAGGACACTATGCCTGTCCATACTGTACGCAAGCAAAATGGAACTGTTCTTAGAACATGCGCGGTGTCCGAGATGTCCGTAATTAATGGAAATGGGGGTGTCCTAAGGGCACTATCCCTGTCTGTAGAACATCTACGCACATGCGCACCACACCCATAAGTCCTAAGTACATCGTGCATGTCCGTAACTGTCCGCCTCACTTGTGTCACACTTTTAATTAGTTTCAGGACCCGAACACTGTCCGTAGAACACCCGCGCGCACGCGCACAACCGTTCCTGTGCATTTGGTGTCCTGCGGACACCCGTTCCCTTCGCGCATGTGTTCGCAATGTCATCATGTGACCGCACCCACGCTGTGCATGTGTCCTGAATTGCAGACACTGTCCGAATCCCTGAACATTTTAAAAGTACTTTTTCAGACAATCCAAAGTATTTAACAGTAAAAATTCACAATTGCACATGTCCCAGACAATGACCCTGACTTTCTACATACGTTTTGTAACTTTTTGAGCCTTTTTGGGGTGTTCGATCTGTCCGCGGACAGCGTGGGTGTCCGCGAAGCGTGCACCAGCACCCCTATAAAAAGCCACACCCCAGAGCTAATCTTTATTGTGTCTTCCTACTATTGAAGATAACCTGCTTTTGCTGTCCTGCCTTTGCTGAAACCTGATGGCATCCATGGATGCTGTTCTTCTACCTTGTGCTACATCTGCCTCAGCACCACCCCCTCCACCACCACCATTTCCCCAAGGGCCTGAAGAGGGGAACAGGCATGAGGATGTAGAGGATGATGAAGAGGATGAAGAGGATGAGATAGTGGAAGTCCCTACTACCAGCACTCGCTGTGAGTCTTGGTTGTGGTGGTTATTTACCATTCATGGTGACGAACCAAAAGCACGTGCGAACAAGGTCACCTGCAACAAGTGCAAAATGGTGCTGAGTTGTAGGAAGCCTGGTTCTTACAGCTTTGGTACGACATCTATGAAGCGACACCTAAGTTCGTTCCACGGTGGGGCCATTTGCAAGGTTGTACCTTGTGATCAACGTAGTAGGTTGAGTTCCTCTACCACATGCTCTGTTTCCGCTCCTCTCACCACAAGAGACACTCCTGTGGGAGAGCGCATCCCTCCAGCTGCCTCACAGGCCATTCACAATGCTGTTGACCCTTACCTTTCGAGGGTCACAATATTGTGTATGTACTGCGATGCAGTACTCTGCAGAGGGGAGAGTCTTCGAAGTGCTTTCAAGACTGCGGTCACAGAGCACCAGAAGACCTGCTACCTACCTAAATAGGGCCCACCCTACATCTTCCTCTCTCCACCTGCCCTTTCATATCCCTGTGGTTGGTGTCCCTTCCTTACCCTCCTCTCCTAGTGTGTCATGTGTAAAAAACCAAAACAAATATAAAACAACAATCCCCCCCCAAAAAAAGGCTCTTTTCAGAGCTGCCTTTCACAGTTTAAAATAGAAGTGGCAAATAAATGGAGCAGGGCCCTCTGCATTTTTTAGAAGTCCACGGACAGTTGGCAGACATCTAACATTTTGGGGTGCTGCCGTAGCAAAACCATTGCACTTTTAAGTGGTGGCTCTGAAAAGAGCCTTTTGGTGTGTGTTTTTTTGTGTTTGAAAAACTTGAAATGGTCAACACCTACTGCAAAATGGATGGCTGTAATTCCAAAAAAGGTCGCAATGCATTTTGTAAATTTCTCAGAAAAATCTGATTGTCAGCATAAGTAAGATGGACTCCATCTCTGCAAAAAATGTATGTGCTACGAAACATAATATTTTCATTGTGAAAAGAGAACATGCCAACATCTCTTAGAAAGGCACAAACAGCCTTATTGACATTGCGCCTCGCTTTCTCCATTTGTGCACCAAATGAAGAAGAACGCAGCCACATTTGTCTCTGCGCAATACGAGAATTGGGAATTTGGAAATATGTCCATGACCTTCCCAAGTCCTTCTTTCATTGCAAATTGCAAAGAAATTCCAGACACATGTCCTAAACTGTTCCCTCCACAATTAATTATATTTATGTCTGGATGATGCTCTATTTCCAAACTAGCACAGAAAGGTACCAAGTCCAGCCACTTCATTCCACGCACTCCATGCCAGAACACATCCCTATGAGGGAATCCAAGATCTGCAGCTACTCCACAGCGTTCTGCATGCACCTCCAACCAATGTATCCATGAGTCTCCCAAAATCCAGATAATCTGTTTTCTGAAACACACCGTCTATTTCTAATCAACTTTGATGCAAGTAAAGTAAACGTTGACATTCCTTACATTTTAGAATACAATAGACTATGTTCACTATACACCCCCCATCTAAAAACCTATCCTGTTCCACAAAAAGGAAAACGCTGTAAAACTACTTCAAACAGAAATGCATCAGGATCTCACTGCAAATCCTCCAAAGAGAGTAAAAGAAGCTAATATTTCATCAATTACTACAACCAAAGAAGAATCTATTGCTCAAAGTAATTCAGATACTTCTTCAAATAAGCAGCACACACTCCGAAGAAATGACTTGGACACAGACCTATCTGGTCCATTCAAATTTTCAAATATAACTGGTGTAAATTGCTACGCAAATGTAGCAATAAATATTCTATTTCAATTGCCACCAATTGTTGACAACATTTACTTACACAGTACAGACCAATTGTGTTTGCAAATGTTAGTCCTTCATAGAAATGCAAGCAACAATCCTGACAACACATATAGTGTTCATGGAATAAGACAAAAATTGGACTACTGTGCTGGAATGGTGAAATTCACTATAAACTCACAAGAAAATCCACAAGAATTTCTAATGTACTTACTACAAGTACTGGAAAACAAAAACATACCTATAAATGAAATCTTCCAGATTTCATACATGTGGAAACATACATGCACTCTGTGCAACAATATGCAACACAAACAAATCCCTAATGAACGTTTTGTGAATGTATCCATACCTAACTGTGAATCCGTTCCATTTCAGCAACTTGTACAAAATGCAAACCATGGCAGATTATGTACTACCTGCAATTCAGATAATCGCTCCACCTTACAAATACAAACACATAGTAAATACGTAATACTAATGCTTCTATGTTACAATGCAAATGGTACCAAAAACAACTGCAAGCTGTCTGGATTCACACATGGTCAAGTATCACTTGGTAACAAAACCTTCCCAACCATAGGTATAATCTACCATGCATGAACCACAACCAATGCAGGTCACTACACTGCATATATAAAAAAGAATTGTGGATGGTTCGAAAGTTATGATAGTACCATTACTTTAAAGCAAAGATTACCAGCAAATCTTACAAACGCTTATTTAATATTCTTAAAACCAAAATGTGATAACTAATCTGTGCATAAATATTAATAAAACTTCAATTAGAAAACTATAAACAGTTAGAATACGCCAACAGGTATCTAACTGCCCAAAGATTCTGCAACAACCAAACAGATAAATCAATACCCCTAAATTATAAAAAGAAATAAACAGTTAGAATACGCCAACAGGTATCTAACTGCCCCAAGATTTTGCAACAACCAAACAGATAAATCAATACCACTTAAAAATAAAAAGACATAAGCAGTTATAATATGTTAACATGTATCTAACTGCCCTAGGAATCAGCAACAACCCACTAGATAGATAAGCAATTTAAGAATATAAATAAAACAACTATAACCAGTTACAATTCAACAACAAGTATCTAACAATCTGCAACAAGCCAACAGATAGAACATTAGCCAGAAACAACAAGTAAACACTGAAAACAGAGAAATAAATGTACTGTACCAAAACAAAAAAAGTTTTTTTTTTAATCCAACATGGATTTCTTTTCTCCCACAGACCCAATGATTTAAACAAAAAACACAGAAACTGAGCAAATTGCACAATACATGGGTTTGTAAACTACTAAATATGAGGGTCGAAATGAATCAGAAATGTCTATTATTCAATGTTATAAGTCTTTATAAACTACCTACACTAATATGATCTTTTCTTTTATCACAGAACTTGACAAAGAATATATATGCTCCAGTTACCAAACCAAACAGTAAGTATATTATAATAAATACAAGTCATAAATACTGCTCCATAAAATGTTTACTTCAATGGATATGTTATACTGCAGTGCTTGTTAACAAACTCTACAATCTTAATGACATGACATAGCCAAAACTTCACATACAAACTATACAAATGTAGATTTGCAAATATTTCATAGATATTCAATTCTATGGATGTGATCTATGGGTGTGTTATGGTGCGGTGGTTGTGGCCAGGGCCTAGAGTCTTGGCCTACGGCTTTCAACCATGCACCCAAGACTCTAGACCCTGGCCACAACCACTGCAGCATATCACACCCATAGATCATACACATAGAATTAAACGGTCATGCGCCCAAGACTCTAGGCCCTGGCCACCACCACCGCAGCATTTCACACCCATAGATCATACACATAGAATCAAACGGCCATGCACCCAAGACTCTAGGCCCTGTTCACAACCACTGCAGCATATCATACCCATGCACCCAAGACTCTAGGCCCTGGCCACCACCACCACCGCAGCATATCACACCCATAGATCATACACATAGAATCAAACAGCCATGCATCCAAGACTCTAGGCCCTGGCCACCACCACCGCAGCATATCACACCCATATATCATACACATAGAATAAAACCAGCCATGCACACAAAACTCTAGGCCCTGGCCACAACCACCGCAGCATATCACACCCATAGAATCAAACATTTTAACTGGCTATATGGGCTACTGCATTCTGCCGACATGACAAACATTGGGGGTGCTTGCCGACTAATAAATACAGCATTTGACCCATCTCTTACTCCCCCACCCTCCCCAAACACTCTTACACACCAACACACTTGCCAAGGTTGTATTTCTCCCCCGTTTGTCACTGCGCTGTTGTCCGCGGGTCCAAGGTGGGTGGCGCATCGAAACAGTACGATGCACCTCATGCTTCATTCCAGCCAATCAGCGAACACGATTCAAGCCGATTAGCCAATCAGTGTCCTGTCCACGGAGTGAACAGGTAAGTGTGTCCGCGGAGCGGACATAGATATTACTAATTTTGTGTGACCTACTTTTCAGTCATTTTATAAAAAACTACTGAACGGATTTTCACCAAATTTATGAAAGCACGCTTTCGGGACCAAGCTGCTGCTCCTGCCGCAAATTTGGTGAAAATCCATCTGGCGGTTTGGGCTGTAGGCGTGAGCAAAGTTTTTTCCCCATTCAGTCTATTGGAAAAAAAGAAGTTTTGGGACACCCCCTATCACCTTTGCCCCCCCTGGACCAAACCCCACCAAACTTTGCAAAAGATTCAGAGTGGGCCATGTACTTTTTTTTTGCAAGGTTTGGTGAGGATTCGTCCAGGGGGAGCGAAGTTATAAGCCGCCCAAAAAGTGCTCTTCCTATGGGATTAGCAACTTAACCATAACCACAAAGCCACGGTACGAATACTCACCAAACTTTGCAAAACAAGTATATGGCCCACTCTGAATTCCTACCGTGGCTGTGTAATATGTATAGAATCTGGATGTTCCATGTCGAGTTTTAAGCAAACTAGGTCCCCATGAACAGAAGGACTGAAAGTGTGGCACAGCAGAAGAAAACAGCTGACGATGAGGGAAGATTCGAGAAAGCTTGTCTGGCCCCGGTATCAAGGGTTTGGGCAGCCACGAAACTGGTTATCTATTTGAGAACATACAATGAACGTGAGAAGCGTGGTGAGCTCCTGTTGAGGTGTAATGGAAAAACACTAGAAACACCAGGTTTTGTTCATTTAATAGTGTTAAATAGGAAAGGAAGAGCTCAAACATGGTCTCCTGTCACATGGTCGAGATGAAAATAGACTTTGGGCAAAGCTACACTGAAACTTGAAGATAATACCATGCTCACACTCCCTTCTATTCTCTTGATACTTTGCACGGCCAAGTTCAAATACAATTTGAATGGCAGACAGCAGGAGTGATATTGGATGTTGGGCTAATTGAGTGGGAAGATTTGACCAAGCCAAAACCTCCAGCACCTGGCGTACCAGCTTGCGTGTTGCTACCGAGTGGAATATTCTAGAAGGGTACAAGCGTGCCAACCAATCATAGACGGCCACCTAGCAAAGAGCCCTATAGTTTGAGACAAAATGAAACATTGTGTATTTTATGACACTGAAGATGACTTGCACATGGAGTGGGCATAGCTGTCCACCTGACCTTAGAGACCCAATCACAATCCTATCCCCCATAGAAAGTATACCGAGATGTTCCCCGTAGACCAAACACAACCTAACTTAGGTTTTCTTATTTTGCCACATAGTATGACTTCAATGATGATGTGTTTTTACTGTATAACTGTGTTTTTTCATGTAAATCATTGAGAGACTTGAGTGAATGTCCGTTGATGTCCGTTGTACTCCTTGTTTTAGATAAATGTTAATAAAACAGCTAAAGATTTGGCAACTTCTTGTGTCGGTCTTATTATTGGTGTAAGAGTAAAATCTGCGTCCTCATCCATGACATATAGCGCTACCTCGCTTAAAGGGCCTACTGGTTCAACTTTTTGACTATTGCATTTATTCAGACTCAGTTGCATCACCCATCACCCAGAATTGCTCAGAAAAATCCTCTGGCAAGGTATCAGGGTCCGGCAGTGACGTAGTCTCTACGTGCCATGAGAACAATAGAAGGGCACAGAATTCTGCTTTTACCAGCATTGTAGCACATGACATGCATTTCCCTCTACAGAAAGGGTGCTGCACATCATTGTTTAGGCAGCATATAGAGTACAGCATGACATTATATGTTTCACCCCTTATCCTTACGACATTAATTCAGAAACACCTGGTGCACGGTGCCACATTCCCACACACATCATACTCCGTAGAAAACACTCAGCACTTTGTTTGACACACCTCTCCACAGCCCAGATCATGACACCACATTTTTGAGTACATGGCGGCTGGACAGAAGCTGCACAGCCCACAAGAACATTCTCATTATCTGGCGTGGCACATGCACACATACATGCACACACACACAGCTCAAAACATTCTTCATGGAATTCTTTGCAGGTGAATTCAGACTTTGCAGGCCATTCTGCGTGCAAAACCCTGTTCGTCGGTTCATGGAAGCGACTATGCAGGAGTTTTCCGGGACTTGCGTGGAGTTTGCGCTGGCTTGACACGTCTCTGCCAGTGGTCAAGCGCCTTGTGCGAGACTACTCACAGAGGGTGGGTTGGGCCTATACAGAGCTCAAAGCAAGGTGTGGAACATGCAGAATGAAGAAGAACAAGGAAAAGTGTAGGTGTTTGGAGGGACGGCCCACGCGAGGCAATCAAATGCCCTCAACTGCACAGAGCAAATCGTATTCATGGATCTGACATCTCAACCTCAATGTCGGGGAAATGACCATGCAAAGCTCCTGATCTAACCGCCACCCAAAGGCAGGCGTACAGACACTTGAGAATAGGAATCACCTCGCAGAGGCAAGATCACATGTTGGATTTAGGGGTGAGTGGAGGCACAACTGGTTCCAATCGAATTTAGGGGTGGCTCCAATCGAATTTAGGGGTGCGCATAACCAGTGTAGCAGGGTGCAGGCATGGTTTACGGGGGTTCGCACACATATTCACTAGGAAATTACAACTTTTATGATACATTGCACGCATGATGTTGGGGTGCTGAGAATAGTAATGAGGGACACAGGGTACACATGTGTGGTTGGAATTTCTAGAAGCAGCAACTTGTAATAGGATAGGGAGCTAGATAGTGAGCAGGTGAAGATGGTGGGAATGGAGAATGAATAGAGGATCTGTGTGCCATGTTGGTTTGTTGCTAATTGGACCATTGCAGTGGGACATTGCAGCCCCAATTGTCTGCGGGGACATGGCCCAATCAAAATGAAGCCCTCTATCAAACTGTTTTCCCGAGATGGGATCGGTGCATTTGATGGGTTCATTAAGGGGAGGGGGGGCTTTTTGTGATGAGATGGTAACTGCCAATAGTTTCCTGACAATGTATAGAGCTGTTTAGGTGGCTGGTGATAACAGGCCAATCAGAACGTTAGGATGATGTTTTTGTCACACTTTTACTGAGATATTTTAATGTCCTGTTCGTTGCTATAAAATATGGAGCCAGCAAAGGTGTCGGAATTGAAACAATATTATGCCTCCTTCGTAATAATTGTATGTGTATTGGCCTATGCCAAGGTGTCTAAACATCATATGCGAACAAACTCCACGGCAAGGTCTTGACCTTAGAGAAAGTAATGTAAGTCGCCATCTTGGACTAAGCCGCCATTTTTGGTTCTCTTGTTATATGGAAGTCACCCTGAACATCAAAATGAAGGCCGGATGACATTCTGAATAAGATTCTGGCCGTTGTGACCTCCGTCCACATGAATAATTAATATGCCTGCAGGCCACTTGTCGGGGTCACGAACTGAGACCTTGTCCTACTGTTGACCTATATGTAAATATACAACTATATCAGTGAAACAAATCGAAATGCATATATTACAGGATTGACCTGGCAAGGAACCCATAGGCCCGGCTCATAGAATGGTTAACCCGCGAGAGGGTTGGCCAAGGGCTGAACAAATTGTATAAAAGGCTCAAGTATTCCAATGTGCACTCTCTCACTTACGCATCGAACCCTCGTTGAAGTTCGTTACGTTACTCTGAGAGCCGAATAGCTATCCATTTGTCAATTGACTTGGTAACTGTTGTGGCTTTTAAATAAAGCACTTGTATGTTCTTTGTAACCTGTGTTGGTGTGTTTCTTTCTGGGCTTCCCGGCCTCATATTATTTTTCTGTTTCCACAAAGGGCAAGTCAAAGTTGATTTGTTTCGTTCATCTTCCCGGACGTTTGTTTGTTTGTTTGTTTATTTGTTTATATTGTGCTGGAGCCCGCAGGCATCAGGGCACAGACATACCACAGACAAGACCAACAAATTACCAATTAAGCAAACAGTAATGTCTTGAGACATTTCCTAAAGGTGGTATTATTTGATGATCTGAACTGCATCATTCTGAAGTATCTGGAATTTTTTTGATGCATTGCTTACTAGCTCAAGCCAGTAACGCACTACAATAATCAAGCCTCTGCATTATAACAGCTCGGACCAGTGTTGTACAATTATCCACAGATACATATGGCTTCACTACTCTGAGTAACCTTAGATAGTATTGCGCTTTGTTGACTACACTGCTTACATGGGTTTCAACACCCAGGGATGATTCCAGGATCGCTCCCAGGATTTTCACCCTGGACACTGTTTTCATGTAGTCTCCTTCTGTAGTAAAACCTTGATACTGATTAGGACGTTTAGTACGTGCCTGTGCCGAGACAAAAATAGGAAACTTGGTTTTAGCTGCGTTAAGACATAGACCATTAGTTGTCATCCAAATTTGGATAGCCTTATACACTTGTTCTATATTCTCAAGCTCTTTCTCATAGTCCCCATTCAGTTCTATAATGAGCCGGGTATTGTCAGCGTACTTCAAAAAACAGACAAATACGTGATGTACAAATACATTGTGTGCTTTTTTCTGCACATGGTGCACTTCTTTTTGAATTCATATGGAATGGTTTTTCCTCGTTTTTTGGACCTGAGTTGGGAGCTCTCCTACACAATGACTTGTTGTTCCAATGTGAGTCAGTTGACCATTATATACCTACATTTGTGATGTGGGTATAAATGCATTAAACACGATTCAACAACCGGTCTGTTGAATCTTAGGACTGCCGCAGCATATGCTGTGAATGTCAGCTGTGTCAAGAGAACTATCTGCGTGTGAGCTGGTAGGGGACAGAAAGGAGGGAGAACAGTTGATAAAGGGGTTATGTCCCCAAGAAACAAGTGTGCTTACCTGCATCGTGGGTATGACCTGTCAAATTGATTAATTAATTGAGAGTGGTACAGGGCCCCACTCAACATGACTATCAATGTATGCCATGACCGTTTAGTGATAAAGATGAATTAAAATTGCACTCTTGGGCCAATCATCATTTGCCAATGAGATTTGTATGTACAATTAACATTTCCCACATTTTAATTATTGAACCACATTCTGCTAAAATGTAGGTATTCTTTGAAGGAACTTCAGCAAATAAGACAAAGGAGGTCATGCAAATGGCAGAAGTCACACTATATAAAACTCAACAACATAACATTATGGTTTACTCTGATTTTATCTAAAACCTTTTATTCAAGGTATTTTTTACTGAAACCTTTTTACTGAAAGAAATACTGATTGTTTTCTGTTTGAATTTGGGGGGCTCGCCCCTCAAACCCTGGGCTCTATGTTTTTAACCCCCCCCCAACCACTAGCCACCTGTTAACTCCTTACCCACCCCATATATTTATATATTCTTTTTAATTATTTTTTTTCTGTAAAAGGTTTCGGTAATAAATACCTCATTTAATATGTTTTCGCTAAAATCCCTGGATACCAAAATGATGTGCCATAACATTCACAGGAATATTGCATTACTCAAAATGAGCAGAACGGCCAACACAATTGTCAGAAGTGTGCTATTTAAGACTACTCTACATTGCATTGCAGTACCATGTGTGTTTTGATTACATTTACCACTACGTTTCCAATACCTTTAGATCTAGAACTAAAAGATAGGTTTGACATAAAATAGGAACAGTGTAATGACTAATGTACCAATTCACAGAACACTGACAGATGCAAGACATTATGTTAGTTTCTACGTTATGCGACTATGCTTTCGTATTGCTGTGAATCACCACAGTAATTATAGAGGAGCAGGTGAATGCCTCTCCTCTGGTCCCCGCCCTATTGGAGTAGCAGACGAAGAGCTACAATTGGGAACCCATGCATGAATCCATGCAACATTCATATACTGTGTCGAGTGTATGAAAGACGATATCCACTCAGGCAGCCATTTAGAATATACCGTCACGTGGAGGCAGATGAAGGATGCTGCCAGTAAGGATGCCCACTACTAAGATGCTAGAATGCTGTTATGAGTAATTTGGGTGAACTCTAAGTAAAGTCTGATGATGACAGAATGATGTCATAAAGAAGATGCATGAACCTGAAACGATATGAAAATACTTAAAACTGACAATTTAACCGAAGCACACATGTGCCTAAAGACAAAGTAAGCGTGAATATAAGAAGATTATATAACGTGCTGACCAATAACTGTAAATATGCTGTACTGCAAGGTAGAACATAGAGCTTGGTAAAAGAGGTATATATATACATATATATATATACAGGCCGATTCATGGAAAAATTAGCGCGGCGCAAGTGGGCAAAAACGTGTGAATCGCAGTGGAATAGCGAAAATCGCAGTGCAAGTGCGAAAATCGCACGAAAAGCAGCGCACATCGATTCATGGAAGGCCGTGCGCGAGAAAACCAGCGGATGTGCGATAAAAAAGTGCGCGGCGCACGTTGGCGCACAGGCCATCTAACTGCGTGCGCCAGGTCACAGCGAAAATCGCACAGGCCACAGCGAAAATCGCACATAGCGCGGCGCACGCAACAAAAGTAGGCGGAACACGGGCGTAACACTCGGAATGGGGAACAACTTGCCAAAACGTGGGCGTCACGGGGGAAGTACAGGGCACAAGTGCGCGGAACGCCCACACGCTCGCCTACAACACGTATTCATGGAATAGAATAGGGCAAAAAAGCGCACGCTCAAACCAGCGCACAGGCACAAACACGACCGCCACAAGAAAGCAGGCGGTAGCGTCTCTGCGGCTGTAAGAAATGTGCGCCCAAAGGTGCGCCAACAAATAGCACCTATATACTGCCATGATGAATGTCCTATACTGTGGCCCTCCAGGACAAATGACGTGCAAAGGGGTACCCACAAACACGGACACCCGCTGACAAAAAATATGTGTGCGTGTATACCGGGGTGCGTGGGAAGTGTATTTCAGGGGTGCGCGGGAAGTTCCACACACAATTTCAGCAGGGTATGTGTATTTCAGGGGTTCTGGGGAGTACCACACGTGAATTGGCCGTGTGGGTCCTCCCAGGTGTACGCTCCACAACCTCCACGGCCCCTGCAGGCAGCCCACACCACTGGGGACTACCCTGCACCCCTGCTCATGTCCCGCAGGCAGCCCATCCACCATGGGCATGCCCCCCAGCCAACCCACATGTCACCTTGCACTACTGATCAACAATGCATGTCTCCCACCACCCCCACCCCCAAGCCACCAGGGGCACCCACCACCAGGCCCCCACTCATGTCTCCCACCACCCCCACCACCCTGCCACCATGGGCAGCCCCCACCAGGCCCCCACCCATGTCTCCCACCACCCCCACCCCCCAGCAGTGCAGGGGCACCCTCCACCAGGCCCCCACTCATGTCTCCCACCACCCCCACCCCCCAGCAGTGCAGGGGCAGCCTCCACCAGGCCCCCACTCATGTCTCCCACCACCCCCACCCCCCAGCAGTGCAGGGGCAGCCTCCACCAGGCCCCCACTCATGTCTCCCACCACCCCCACCCCCCAGCCACCAGGGGCAGCCTCCACCAGGCCCCCACTCATGTCTCCCACCACCCCCAACCCCTGCCACCATGGGCAGCCCCCACCAGGCCCCCACCCATGTCTCTCACCACCCCCACCCCCCAGCCACCAGGGGCAGCCTCCACCAGGCCCCCACTCATGTCTCCCACCACCCCCACCCCCCAGCAGTGCAGGGGCAGCCTCCACCAGGCCCCCACTCATGTCTCCCACCACCCCCACCCCCCAGCAGTGCAGGGGCAGCCTCCACCAGGCCCCCACTCATGTCTCCCACCACCCCCACCCCCCAGCCACCAGGGGCAGCCCCCACCAGGCCCCCACCCATGTCTCCCACCATCCCCACCCCCAGCAGTGCAGGGGCATGTCTCCCACCACCCCCACCCCCCAGCCACCAGGGGCAGCCCCCACCAGGCCCCCACCCATGTCTCCCACCACCCCACCCCCAAGCAGTGCAGGGGCAGCCTCCACCAGGCCCCCACTCATGTCTCCCACCACCCCCACCCCCAGCCACCAGGGGCAGCCTCCACCAGGCCCCCACTCATGTCTCCCACCACTCCCACCCCCCTGGCACCATGGGCAGCCCCCACCAGGCCCCCACCCATGTCTCCCACCACCCCCACCCCCCGGCAGTGCAGGGGCACCCTCCACCAGGCCCCCACTCATGTCTCCCACCACCCCCACCCCCCAGCAGTGCAGGGGCAGCCTCCACCAGGCCCCCACACATGTCTCCCACCACCCCCAGCCCCCAGCAGTGCAGGGGCAGCCTCCACCAGGCCCCCACTCATGTCTCCCACCACCCCAACCCCCCAGCAGTGCAGGGGCAGCCTCCACCAGGCCCCCACTCATGTCTCCCACCACCCTCACCCCCTGCCACCAGGGGCAGCCTCCACCAGGCCCCCACTCATGTCTCCCACCACCCCCACCCCCCTGCCACCATGGGCAGCCCCCACCAGGCCCCCACCCATGTCTCCCACCACCCCCAACACCCAGCAGTGCAGGGGCACCCTCCACCAGGCCCCCACTCATGTCTACCACCACCACCACCCCCCAGCAGTGCAGGGGCAGCCTCCACCAGGCCCCCACTCATGTCTCCCACCACCCCCACCCCCCAGCAGTGCAGGGGCAGCCTCCACCAGGCCCCCACTCATGTCTCCCACCACCCCCACCCCCCAGCAGTGCAGGGGCAGCCTCCACCAGGCCCCCACTCATGTCTCCCACCACCCCCACCCCCCAGCAGTGCAGGGGCAGCCTCCACCAGGCCCCCACTCATATCTCCCACCACCCCCACCCCCCAGCCACCAGGGGCAGCCTCCACCAGGCCCCCACTCATGTCTCCCACCACCCCCACCCCCTGCCACCATGGGCAGCCTCCACCAGGCCCCCACTCATGTCTCCCACCACCCCCACCACCCTGCCACCATGGGCAGCCCCCACCAGGCCCCCACCCATGTCTCCCACCACCCCCACACCCTGCCACCATGGGCAGCCCCCACCAGGCCCCCACCCATGTCTCCCACCACCCCCACCCCCCAGCAGTGCAGGGGCACCCTCCACCAGGCCCCCACTCATGTCTCCCACCACCACCACCCCCCAGCAGTGCAGGGGCAGCCTCCACCAGGCCCCCACTCATGTCTCCCACCACACCCACCCCCCAGCAGTGCAGTGGCAGCCTCCACCAGGCCCCCACTCATGTCTCCCACCACCCCCACCCCCCAGCAGTGCAGGGGCAGCCTCCACCAGGCCCCCACTCATGTCTCCCACCACCCCCACCCCCCAACAGTGCAGGGGCAGCCTCTACCAGGCCCCCACTCATGTCTCCCACCACCCCCACCCCCCAGCCACCAGGTGCAGCCTCCACCAGGCCCCCACTCATGTCTCCCACCACCCCCCAGCCACCAGGGGCAGCCTCCACCAGGCCCCCACTCATGTCTCCCACCACCCCCACCCCCCAGCAGTGCAGGGGCAGCCTCCACCAGGCCCCCACTCATGTCTCCCACCACCCCCACCCCCTGTCATGATCTCTGCTTCTAAAAGATCAGGACTTGCCCGACTCCCTTGGAAGCAGACCCATAACCCCGGTTCCGAGTGCCAGCCAGTCCCAATTGGGACCTTTTGGACCCTGTCCTGGCGCCAGTGGCACCAGGCTCATAAAGATGCCCAGTCCCAGTGCTGGAAGCGCCGGGCTCATAATGCTTGGGTGGACTTACCTGCAGCAGACCATGCTGCTTACTTACCTGCCAGTTGAACCCCTGATCCTCTTCTGTTTGGGACTACTTTTCCTGTTGGGTGGGGCAGGAGCCACTCCCTAGGTTCAGAACACTGGAACTCTTCTGGAAAGCAGGAACTCTTTTCTTAGGCGTGGCTGTGGAAGGAGACACCTAAGCACTACAGGAGGCTATTTAAACCACACCCGATGGATGAATCTTGCTTTGCGTTATTCTGCATTCTCTGCAGCAGAACGCTCATCGTGTCTTCTGCTTCTGATCCTGGGCCTAAGGGAACAAAGGCTTACCATCCTGGAATCCAGTCTTCAGCAGCTCCTGTAAAGACAAAGAAAGAACAGGTTAGCACTACGGTCTTCAGTGGCAGCGCATCTCTTACCTGGTCCATCAGCTGTCACCAACGCCTCGCGCTGCATTCCGGCATCTGAAAGACAAAGGCTTACCTACTCTTCGCATGCTCCGGAGGTCTTCGCACTGCATTCTGGCATCTGAAAGACAAAAGCTTACCAGCTCTTCGCACGCTCCGGAGGCCTTCGGCGCTGCATCCCGCATCTGAAAGACAAAAGAAGGTGCGTTTAAAGACATTGGGCAACTTTATTACTCACGTGCCATTACTCCTTCCCACGCCGAATCCAGTGGGTATTCCAGCACCCTTCAGCTTCTCTAAAGCTCCGAACTTGTACCTGCAAGATAAAAGGGACAGTTAGTGCGCATCGTGAAGCAGGCTACAAGCGCTTACTTACGTGCTTCCAGGCGCTTCTATTCCTCACGCGGGTTCGATCCTCAACTCTCATCAGCCCGCCATCCGCCATCGCCGGAACCCTGCAAAACAAGAGATATAATTACAAAAGACTTTTAAGACATTTGAAGTGCCCAGAACTTACCGTTTGTGCAGTTAACGACGGACAGCAGTCCTCTGAGGTCAAGAGGCCTGCACCCTTATCCAGTGAAGAAACTGGTTACGGCACCCTGCCCCGAGGCAGATGGAGAGCTCGGCGTTCACTTACCTAAGGTGAGGGCGTTAACCTTTGGGGTTCTACAGGAGAAGAGAAAGGGAAGAGGAGAGAGGCACCCAATAACCCCAGTTCATTAATCCCATATTTTCTATCTGCAGACATCTTACTCTTCGAGTCAGACATACAGTGCACAGAGGTCCAGCCCAAAGAGCTAACCGTGTGTTACACATCACCTTTGAAGATACGGCATTCACCCAGTCAAGACCGGCGCCTCTGCGGGAATCAGGTGAGCGTTACAGAACGCAAAGCCTACCGCAAAACTCCCACCCAGGCGCTATGGAAACCTCGGATACCGACCAGCTAGCCCAGTTACTTGGGGAACTAAGAGCAGAAGTGCATGCAGCCCGTCAGGAAACGAATGCTCTAAGAAGGGAACTGATTATTTCCAAGGAGCGAACAGACGATCTCGCTAGACAATTGCTACAGTCACAAGCCGGACAAACTCCGTTACCCGCATCAGGGGCAAATCTTCCTTCAACATCCTCTACGAACCCAGTGCAGATCAACCTACCTGGGAATGTACCTCTGGCTCCGCCCGAACGATTTTCTGGTGACCCAAAGAGGTTTGCAGTATTTATTAATCAGTGCCGGTTGCACTTCTTATGCCGGCCAGCAGCCTTTCCAACTGATCAAGCTAAGGTAGCTTTCGTGCTTTCGTACCTTAGTGGCAATGCGGCAGACTGGTCGATCCCTCTAGTTAATCAAGATGATCCGGTTCTCCATGATTTTCAAGCTTTTCAGCTCAGTATGGAAAAACTGTTTGCAAGACATTCACAGGGGCAGGCCTTGGACAATGAGCTCCTTTTTTATTGCGACAGGGTAATCAAGACCTTTTGGCTTATATTGCGTCTTTCAACAGACTGATAGTGGAAACTAGATGGCCTGAGGACAAAAGGATTACGCTGTTTTATAGAGGTCTACGTGGAGAGCTCAAAGATGTGTTAGCCCAAGTAGTGAATCCCCCGCAAGACTGTTCGGACTATATTGACTTAGTCGTTCAAATTGACCACAGACTGCAGAACAGGAAGGCCGATCGTTCCAAGTTTGATGCTCGAGTATTTTCCAAACCACCAACTCCTACCAAAGGAGTAGAGTCCGGGGAACCCATGCAAATAGGGGGCCTGAAAGGACCACTAACACAAAAGGAGTGAGAAAGGAGAAAACAGCTGCAATTATGCCTCTATTGCGGAAACTCGGGGCACTTTCTTTGAGACTGTCCGGTGAAACCAGCCAAGAAGGCAGTAGGAGCTGCAGTTACCAGGTTCACAAACTCTGAGCAGGGAAACGACCTCGCCCGACAAGAATAGAGGTCCTCTTGCCGAGCGTTTAAACCAGTTCCGTGACCTCGCATTTCGTGATACCTATGGTCCTCATTAGCCCTGAACATCCGGATCGATTACATGCGATTGAAGCTTACGTTGACAGCGGTGCCATCGGCAATTATGTGGATCATGAAATGGTTTTGAGGATGAATCTGACTCTTTGTCCAAAGGCTGTAAAGGACGTCATTACTACGGTGGATGGTACGGAGATAGCCTCCGGACCCGTAACGCATACCACCCAAGAAGTGACGCTAGTAAGTCAAGATGGACACCATGAGAAGATCGTGTTCGATGTGATCAAGGCCCCCCAGTTCCAGATTATTCTAGGAATTCCTTGGTTAGAGAAGCACAATCCTCAGATCGATTGGCGAGCAAGAACGGTTCAGTTTCCAGAATGTGTCTCCACTTGTCACCCTCGACCTGGTGTTGCACTGGCAGCAATTTCCTCGGAGGCTCCTCAGTTACCTCCTGAATACCTAGAATTCCAAGATGTTTTCCGGAAGGATCAGGCTAACTCTCTACCTCCTCATAGGTCTTACGAGTGCCAGATAGACCTGATACCTGGGTCTACTCCTCCTTGTAGTAGAATTTATGCCTTCACCGAGCCTGAGAATCTTCAACTCCGACAATACCTGGATCAATATCAATACCTAGCGAATGGGTTTATTCGTCCTTCCAAGTCCCCTGCTTCCTCAGCTTTGTTCTTCGTTCCAAAAAAAGAAGGGGACCTTAGAACTTGCATAGATTATCGCGCAATGAACCAGATCACCGTTAAGAATAGATATCCGTTACCTTTGATCCCTGAACTCCTGGACCAAGTCAGAAAAGCATGCATATATACAAAGCTGGATCTTAGAGGAGCCTACCACTTGGTACGAGTAAAAGAGGGCGATGAATGGAAGACGGCCTTCCGCACCAAGTATGGGCTATTTGAATAACAGGTCATGCCCTTCGGACTTTGCAATGCCCCGGCCGCCTTTCAATATTTTATGAACGATGTCCTCAGAGAGCTCATAGATGTGTGTGTTTTTGTTTACATTGACGACATCCTCGTTTATTCTTCATCGGAAACTGAACATCGGAAACACGTGAAAATGGTCCTCGAGAGATTGCGTCAACACAAACTTTTCGCTAAGTTGGAAAAATGTGTTTTCAACGTGACTGAAGTTGAATTCTTGGGATTCATATTATCACCTAGCGGAGTGCGAATGGATTCAAAGAAGGTCGATGCAATTCTCAAATGGCCATTGCCATCCTCCGTAAAAGGTGTTGAAAGCATGTTAGGCTTCGCTAACTTTTACCGCAGGTTTATCCCCTAATTCTCTCGAATAGTCCAGCCCATCACCGCCTTGTTAAAGAAAAACAAACGTTTTGAATGGTCTACCGAGGCGGAACAAGCTTTCCAGAATTTGAAGACTAGATTTATCTCTGCACCGATCTTAAAACATCCTCGCCCAGAACTCCCCTACATCGTTCAAACTGATGCTTCGAGCCTTGCCATGGGGGCAGTTTTATCACAAAAGGACCCAGTAACCAATCAGTTGCATCCCGTGGCATTTTGGTCCTGCAAATTCTCGCCTCCTGAAATCAATTACACTATTACTGATAAGGAACTTCTAGCTATCAAGTCCGCCTTTAAGGCTTGGCGGCATTATCTTCTGGGGGCCCGACACACCGTTACTGTGATTACAGATCACCGAAACCTGCAATATTTGAAAACCGCAAAAGCTCAATCCTCTAGGCAACTCCGTTGGGCACTATTCTTTGCTGAGTTTGACTTCATAATTACCTATCGACCTGGTACAAAAAACGGTAAAGCTGATGCCCTTTCTCGGATGGGAGTGGAAGAACATTTGATCAATCCTAAACCTGTACCTATCATTCCCGAACAAAAAATTCTAGGTGTAATCGCCACCCAATCCATAGAGGAAGTTAAGGATAAAGCCAGGCTACTGGTAACTCCAGCAGACATACAGAATTGGCATTTGCAGGGAAAGGACTTTACGGTGAAGGACAACCTATTATATTTCCAAGAACGGTTATACCTGCCCAGCACAGATTTACAGAAAAAGGTAATCTCTTGTTATCACGATTCTTTAATGGAAGGACATCCCGGTATGACCAAGACCTCGGAAAAGATCAAGCGCTACTTCTGGTGGCCGTCTTGGAAAAAAGATATCAGAGACTTTATGATGTCCTGTGGAGTATGCGCCCAAAACACGAGTCAAAAGGAAAAACCAGCCGGCCTCTTACGCCCTATTGACATCCCACCTCGCCCTTGGCATGCGCTTTCTATGGACTTCATCACCGATCTACCTCCATGCTCCGGATACAATACGATCCTAGTAATCGTGGACCTATTCTCCAAGATGGCGCATTTCATTCCACTCAAAGGCTTATCAACAGCAGCAACTCTGGCCCGGGAATTTCTCGAAAACATCGTCCGACTGCATGGTTTTCCTTCAGTTCTAATTTCGGATCGAGGTAGTCAATTTATTTCTCATTTTTGGCGAAGTTGCTGTCGGTCGGCTCAAATTGATGTGAGACTTTTGACCAGCCACCACCCTCAAACCGACGGACAAACCGAGAGGACCAATCAAACTCTGGAACAGTATTTGCGCTGCATGCTACAACAAACTGAAAAAACTTGGAAAGATATCCTTTGGATAGCCGAATATGCCTACAATAACTCTGTCCACTCGGGAACTGGGAAGACCCCGTTTTTTCTTTTATACGGTAGTCACCCTCGAACCTCAGAGTTGGATCCACTCCAAGATCTTGGAACACCAGCAGTAGACCACCTGCATTCTACAATCACCCAAGCCTTTAAGGAAGCCGTTTCTCACCTTCAAAGGGCTAAAGAACAATACAAGAAAGGAGCAGACCAACATCGGAAGGAAGCCCCCCAATATCAAGTAGGAGATCAAGTCTGGTTATCCACCAAATATCTACCTCTAAAAGGACCACGCACATTCAACCCAAGATACCTTGGTCCCTATTCCATCACTACCATAGTAAATCCAGTAGCGGTCAAGTTGGACTTGCCCCCTCACATGAAGATACATCCGGTCTTCCACGTCTCTCTATTAAAACCCGTGCAACCTCAAACCCGACTAACTACATCTCCAAAACCTATTCTAGTTGATGGAGAACTCGAGTTTGAAGTCAAAAGCATCCTGGATTCCAAGATCTCCAAATCTAAACTATTTTACCTGATTGACTGGAAAGGCTACGGTCCCCAAGAAAGATCCTGGGAACCTGCAGAATATGTCCACGCGCCTCGTCTAATCAAAAGATTTCATCGAACATTTCCTAACAAGCCCAAACCCCCGGAGAAGCCCGGTTTGGGAGGGGCCTTGAGGGGGGGTGCTGTCATGATCTCTGCTTCCAAAAGATCAGGACTTGCCCGACTCCCTTGGAAGCAGACCCATAACCCCGGTTCTGAGTGCCAGCCAGTCCCAATTGGGACCTTTTGGACCCTGTCCTGGCGCCAGTGGCACCAGGCTCATAAAGATGCCCAGTCCCAGCGCTGGAAGCGCCGGGCTCATAATGCTTGGGTGGACTTACCTGCAGCAGACCATGCTGCTTACTTACCTGCCAGTTGAACCCCTGATCCTCTTCTGTTTGGGACTACTTTTCCTGTTGGGTGGGGCAGGAGCCACTCCCTAGGTTCAGAACACTGGAATTCTTCTGGAAAGCAGGAACTCTTTTCTTAGGCGTGGCTGTGGAAGGAGACACCTAAGCACTACAGGAGGCTATTTAAACCACACCCGATGGATGAATCTTGCTTTGCGTTATTCTGCATTCTCTGCAGCAGAACGCTCATCGTGTCTTCTGCTTCTGATCCTGGGCCTAAGGGAACAAAGGCTTACCATCCTGGAATCCAGTCTCCAGCAGCACCTGTAAAGACAAAGAAAGAACAGGTTAGCACTACGGTCTTCAGTAGCAGCGCATCTCTTACCTGGTCCATCAGCTGTCACCAACGCCTCGCGCTGCATTCCGGCATCTGAAAGACAAAGGCTTACCTACTCTTCGCATGCTCCGGAGGTCTTCGCACTGCATTCCGGCATCTGAAAGACAAAAGCTTACCAGTTCTTCGCACGCTCCGGAGGCCTTCGTCGCTGCATCCCGCATCTGAAAGACAAAAGAAGGTGCGTTTAAAGACATTGGGCAACTTTATTACTCACGTGCCATTACTCCTTCCCACGCCGAATCCAGTGGGTATTCCAGCACCCTTCAGCTTCTCTAAAGCTCCGAACTTGTACCTGCAAGATAAAAGGGACAGTTAGTGCGCATCGTGAAGCAGGCTACAAGCGCTTACTTACGTGCTTCCAGGCGCTTCTATTCCTCACGCGGGTTCGATCCTCAACTCTCATCAGCCCGCCATCCGCCATCGCCGGAACCCTGCAAAACAAGAGATATCATTACAAAAGACTTTTAAGACATTTGAAGTGCCCAGAACTTACCGTTCGTGCAGTTAACGGCAGACAGCAGTCCTCTGAGGTCAAGAGGCCTGCACCCTTATCCAGTGAAGAAACTGGTTACGGCACCCTGCCCCGAGGCAAATGGAGAGCTCGGCGTTCACTTACCTAAGGTGAGGGCGTTAACCTTTGGGGTTCTACAGGAGAAGAGAAAGGGAAGAGGAGAGAGGCACCCAATAACCCCAGTTCATTAATCCCATATTTTCTATCTGCAGACATCTTACTCTTCGAGTCAGACATACAGTGCACAGAGGTCCAGCCCAAAGAGCCAACCGTGTGTTACACATCACCTTTGAAGATACGGCATTCACCCAGTCAAGACCGGCGCCTCTGCGGGAATCAGGTGAGCGTTACACCCCCCAGCAGTGCAGGGGCAGCCTCCACCAGGCCCCCACTCATGTCTCCCACCACCCCCACCCCCCAGCCACCAGGGGCAGCCTCCGCCAGGCCCCCACTCATGTCTCCAACCACCCCCACCCCCCAGCTGTGCAGGGGCACCCTCCACCAGGCCCCCACTCATGTCTCCCACCACCCCCACCCCCAGCAGTGCAGGGGCAGCCTCCACCAGGCCCCCACTCATGTCTCCCACCACCCCCAACCCCAGCAGTGCAGGGGCAGCCTCCACCAGGCCCCCACTCATGTCTCCCACCACCCCCACCCCCAGCAGTGCAGGGGCAGCCTCCACCAGGCCCCCACTCATGTCTCCCACCACCCCCACCCCCCAGCCACCAGGGGCAGCCTCCACCAGGCCCCCACTCATGTCTCCCACCACCCCCACCCCCCAGCAGTGCAGGGGCACCCTCCACCAGGCCCCCACTCTTGTCTCCCACCACCCCCACCCCCCAGCAGTGCAGGGGCAGCCTCCACCAGGCCCCCACTCATGTCTCCCACCATCCCCACCCCCCAGCAGTGCAGGGGCAGCCTCCACCAGGCCCCCACTCATGTCTCCCACCACCCCCACCCCCCAGCCACCAGGGGCAGCCTCCACCAGGCCCCCACTCATGTCTCCCACCACCCCCACCCCCCAGCAGTGCAGAGGCAGCCTCCACCAGGCCCCCACTCATGTCTCCCACCACCCCCACCCCCCAGCAGTGGAGGGGCAGCCTCCACCAGGCCCCCACTCATGTCTCCCACCACCCCCACCCCCCAGTCACCAGGGGCAGCCTCCACCAGGCCCCCACTCATGTCTCCCACCACCCCCACCCCCCAGCAGTGCAGGGGCAGCCTCCACCAGGCCCCCACTCATGTCTCCCACCACCCCCACCCCCCAGCAGTGCAGGGGCAGCCTCCACCAGGCCCCCACTCATGTCTCCCACCGCCCCCACCCCCCAGCCACCAGGGGCAGCCTCCACCAGGCCCCCACTCATGTCTCCCACCACCCCCACCCCCAGCAGTGCAGGGGCAGCCTCCACCAGGCCCCCACTCATGTCTCCCACCACCCCCAACCCCAGCAGTGCAGGGGCAGCCTCCACCAGGCCCCCACTCATGTCTCCCACCACCCCCACCCCCAGCAGTGCAGGGGCAGCCTCCACCAGGCCCCCACTCATGTCTCCCACCACCCCCACCCCCCAGCCACCAGGGGCAGCCTCCACCAGGCCCCCACTCATGTCTCCCACCACCCCCACCCCCCAGCAGTGCAGGGGCACCCTCCACCAGGCCCCCACTCATGTCTCCCACCACCCCCACCCCCCAGCAGTGCAGGGGCAGCCTCCACCAGGCCCCCACTCATGTCTCCCACCATCCCCACCCCCCAGCAGTGCAGGGGCAGCCTCCACCAGGCCCCCACTCATGTCTCCCACCACCCCCACCCCCCAGCCACCAGGGGCAGCCTCCACCAGGCCCCCACTCATGTCTCCCACCACCCCCACCCCCCAGCAGTGCAGAGACAGCCTCCACCAGGCCCCCACTCATGTCTCCCACCACCCCCACCCCCCAGCAGTGGAGGGGCAGCCTCCACCAGGCCCCCACTCATGTCTCCCACCACCCCCACCCCCCAGTCACCAGGGGCAGCCTCCACCAGGCCCCCACTCATGTCTCCCACCACCCCCACCCCCCAGCAGTGCAGGGGCAGCCTCCACCAGGCCCCCACTCATGTCTCCCACCACCCCCACCCCCCAGCCACCAGGGGCAGCCTCCACCAGGCCCCCACTCATGTCTCCCACCACCCCCACCCCCCAGCAGTGCAGGGGCAGCCTCCACCAGGCCCCCACTCTTGTCTCCCACCACCAAACCCCCCAGCAGTGCAGGGGCAGCCTCCACCAGGCCCCCACTCATGTCTCCCACCACCCCCACCCCCCGGCCACCAGGGGCAGCCTCCACCAGGCCCCCACTCATGTCTCCCACCACCCCCACCCCCCTGCCACCATGGGCAGCCCCCACCAGGCCCCCACCCATGTCTCCCACCACCCCCACCCCCCAGCCACCAGGGACAGCCTCCACCAGGCCCCCACTCATGTCTCCCACCACCCCCACCCCCCAGCAGTGCAGGGGCAGCCTCCACCAGGCCCCCACTCATGTCCCCCACCACCCCCAGCCCCCAGCAGTGCAGGGGCAGCCTCCACCAGGCCCCCACTCATGTCTCCCACCACCCCCCAGCCACCAGGGGCAGCCTCCACCAGGCCCCCAATCATGTCTCCCACCACCCCCACCCCTCAGCAGTGCAGGGGCACCCTCCACCAGGCCCCCACTCATGTCTCCCACCACCCCCACCCCCCTGCCACCATGGGCAGCCCCCACCAGGCCCCCACCCATGTCTCCCACCACCCCCACCCCCCAGCCACCAGGGGCACCCTCCACCAGGCCCCCACTCATGTCTCCCACCACCCCCACCCCCAGCAGTGCAGGGGCAGCCTTCACCAGGCCCCCACTCATGTCTCCCACCACCCCCACCCCCCAGCAGTGCAGGGGCAGCCTCCACCAGGCCCCCACTCATGTCTCCCACCACCCCCACCCCCCAGCCACCAGGGGCACCCCCCACCAGGTCCTCACAATCCCCAATCATGTGCGTAATGGTCAGCCTCCACAGCCAAAAAGCCCTACCAAGTAACCCATTCACCCACATGGAAAAGGAAATCACATGTTACACCCCCAATGTTCATGAAGCTAATGAACCCATGTCCGTCACACACAATGGTTGCAATTGAATGGGAAAACACCCAACATGACATGCATGAAACCAATGAGATGATACCACACAGTGAAGTATGGAAACAAAATTGTATTGAAAAAAATAAAGAATGCTAAAGAAAGGAAACAAACTACAATGGGAATGAGAAAAAATAAGCTGCATGTCCGTATTAAAAAAAAAAAACTGCAAATCAGAATCCAAAAAAATGTCGTCCAAAGTCAAATGTAAAAAAATCTATATGCAATAAAGAACTATGTAAAAAACTACCAAGGGTCCATGAGCCCAACTGAACAAAGGAAACCTACTAAAAAACCTAACTAAAAATCAACTATATACAAAAAGTGGAGCAGTGTCCGTCGACTCCAAATCATAATAAGAAATAAAGGAAACCTAAAACTAAAGAACTATATACAAAGGCGGCGGGCAAGTCCAGCGGCTCACTCCGTGGTGTCCCGGGCCAGGGCATCATCGAACTCCTGTTCGATGTCCCTGAGGCGGTCCAGTTCCATGGCCCCGAGGGTCCGCCGGGACGACGCCGTGTCGTCCTCCAACCCCCTGCGGATTGCTTCGAGGCACTCGGCCCGCCTCAGGGCCCTCCGCATGGAGTTCTCCGCCCTGACCATTGTGAGCCGCGCCTCTTCCGCCCGCCGCCGCTCCGCACCTATGGCGTGGCCCAACCGCTGCCACACGGAAGACACTCTCTGTCCTGGGTCCCCCTGCCCTCCGGCCGATGCCTGCCCCTCCGATGTCGAAAGCCCCAAGCCTTCATGTCTCCCACCATGTTGCTGCTGCTGCTCTGCCTCTGCCCGTGCACTGCCTCCTGCTGCCTGCACATCCTCCGCCGGCTGGGGTGCAGTTGTTGATGTGGCCACCCCTGCTGGACCTCCGACTCCCGACTGTGGCAGGGATGCCTCCTCCACTAGCCTGGCCGCACCGTCAGAGGCAGCTCCACAGGGCACCCAGGTGACTGATGAGTGGGAAGATGGCACAGAGGACGACTGGCGCGTAGGGGGTCCAGTTGAGGAGGGGGTCGGAGCAAGCCCCATCAGACAGCGGAATCCGGCCTGGGTGACCTGTCCCAGCAGGCTGACATGGTCAACGAGCCATTCGAGATGACGTGCAGTCTCTCCATGAAAAGACTGCAGGTCACCTCACATGGCCCGTTGACGCAAGGCAACACCAGCCAGGACAGGCTCAACCCGGACCTGGATGGCCACGTCCGCAGGCAGAGGAAGGCCAGTTGACGTCAGCTCATCCCCTGCCTGAAAACGGGTCTGGACGTAGGCATCCCTGCTGGTGCAAGATGATGCAGGGACAGGATCGGGGACAGGATTGCACACAGGCACCTCCGCTGCGGCCTGTGCTGCCTCCTGTCCCTGGTCCTGCACTGCACCACTAGCACCAGTGGGATCCCCACCTCCAGGCCCCGTCTCTGATGCTTGCACGGCCTCCTCCTCCACCAAACCCCCCACCAACCTGGATGATTCCGTGCCATCTTCCCCTGTTGGGCCCTGTGGGGTCCCAGCTGACCCTTCTGCTGCCGAGGAGTCCAACTGCAACCTCCGCCTCTTGGACCTCCCCCCGGCAGCTGCGGCCTGGGACGAGGCACCGGACTCCTCACTCCCTGACGAGATGACAACATGGGAGGGGAGCCGGGCCTTGCGTCTCCGGCTGGCGGTCGGATCCCCGCCGCTGTGCTCCACAGCACCTTCTCCGCCCTCTTCATCAGTTGACGCTGCAGACAGGGAGAAACAAAACACAGGCATCAGGGCACTGTACAATGGACACATACACACATGACAGTTGCACATGAGTGGCATTGGCAAACCTCAGACATGTCATCACAATCCCCAACACACATGTCATTGCAACTCGCACACATGAGCCATACCACAGCCATATCGCAACTGCCACCACCATCCCTACACATACAACAGCATCAGCAGCCAAAGGGGAGCCAGGCATCACATGCAACACAGGAAGTGCACCACACATGTACACACACCACCACACTTGCATGCATGTGTACACCTCTAGACGGGCATCCATGTCACATCTGCCAATCAGGCTTCCACATACCGCTGTCACATGCATCCATGTTGCATCACTGTTGCACCCTTGTCAAATACACACACATGCACATGTACACAGTGCTCATACATGCAGCCGAAAAAAACATACATGCGTGACATCACGGACATGTCTACTTACATACACATTCATCCAAACATGTGTGCACGCACAACTGCATTTGCCATGCAAGCCTACACACACAAGCACCATCCATGTCTCACACATTACAGCCCTCGCATGTGTCAGCCCCACGGCCCTGTACACCCCCACCCATGCTCGACCCCATACAAACAGATGTGCAACCTGCACAATACCGAATAATCACCACACGCACTGCTCACAATCAGGATGCATGTACACTCACCGCTCGACTCCAGACGGGTCTGCTTCTCTAGGACCTGGACGTGGAGCGCTGGGGATATGCGTTCCAGGACCCCCATCTGTTCTTCCGACAAGCCGGTCAAGTGGCACAGCGAGTAGAGCGCCCGCTTTGACACCCGTGCAGAGCCTGTTAACGCAGGTTCGAATCCCGGCGGGGCCAAACTCAGCCTTTCATCCTTCCGAGGTCGATAAATGAGCACCACACACCGTGGGTAATAATAAGCAGCGCTCAGATACCTGAGGGTTTGTAGCGCTATATAAAAGCCTAATTATTATTATTATTATTATTATTAAGTGTCCCCGGCGCCCCTTGGCATCCGCTGCCTTCAAGAGGCGCCGGGCCTTGTTCAGGGTCCTGGACCTGAAGTCCTCCCAGCGCTTCCTGACATGTTGTAAGTCCCGGACTGCCACCCCCTCCGCGTTGATGGCAGTCACGATGTCAGTCCAGATCCGAGTCCGTCCTTCCTTGTCGGCGCGGGAAATTCCGAAGAGGGCATCATACTGCCCCAGGACTTGCTCCACCAGGACACCAACTTCGGTGGCACTGAAGCTGGTGCCCCTCTGCCTCTCTGGCTGGGGGTTGTCAGTGGTCACAGATGGTGTTTGCCCCGACATGACAACCCCAGAGGCAGGAGTGGGTGGGCAACTGGGTCCTGGGGCTGGACTGTGGAGCGATGGAATTCCAGTCGGGAGTCTTCGGTTCCAGCAGGGGTGGTCACAGCAACAGCACCCCTGGCTGATGTGCAGGCAGCAAATGGCAGTGCACGTGGGCAGCAGGCAGTCAGGCAGCAGCAGATGGCAGGTGGGAGCGTGCTCGGGGCTCTGGGGGGCAGTAGTTCGGCCTTCTGGGCAGGAGCGTGCTCTTCCGTGTGCTTACGCGTGGCCAGCTTGGTACGGAGTGATTTGGCACGTGAAAATCCTGCACGTCAGCGTGAAAATCGAGGAAAGGCCCTTAGCGTGTAAGCGCGTCAGCACGCATACGCGATTCTATTGGACCAAAGGCCCTCAGCACGTAAACGCGTCAGCACGCATACGCGATTCTATTTGACCAAAATCCCTCAGCGCGTAAACGCGTCTGTGACGTGACCCGCACGGGTGTTTCCCACACAGCACGTGATGACAGAGTGTCATCGCGTGTAATTGGACAGCACGTCAGAGTGTCATCGCGTGTAATTGGACAAAAGTGCACGTACACGCGATTGGCCTATGTACGTGTATATCAGGGGTGCGCGGACACTTACACACGCAAGTACGTCAGCGCACCTGTATCCCGGGGTGCGCGGGAATTTCCACACGCTATTGGACTGGGTACTGGATTTCAGGGGTGCGCGGGTCACACGCTCGCCTACAACACGCGCAACGCATTAATTTGCGCGCTAACAAAATAACAAGCTCAGACCCAGGATGAACATACCATTCCTAGCAGCAGTGGGCGTGGCCTACCAAAGGAGGAGGAGGAGGATAGTCAGGGCCAGAATATTCACACCCAGAACCAGCCTTTTCGGGATGCCTGATGACCAGGTGCATGGGAGGTACAGGTTTCCACCACACATTATACTGGACCTGGTGAGTGAGTGGGAGGATGACCTCACATCACCCACCCTGTGCTCCCAAGCACTCAGCCCCCTGGAGAAGGTCCTCAATGTACTGCACTTCTTAGCCACTGGATCATCAGCGGACAAGTGCCATTGTGGGTGGTGTATCACAGGCCACCCAGTCACGCTGCCTACACCAGGTCTTGAACATCATCACTGCACGCCCATCAGTCCGCAGGCACATATACCTGCCCAGAACCCCAGAAGAAAGGCATGCTGCCGCCCTGGATTTTTACGCTGTGGCACGATTCCCCAAAGTGCTAGGTGCCATCGACTGCACCCATGTGGCTCTACGTCCCCCCAGGGCATCTGAGCACATCTATAGGAACCGCAAGCACTGGCATTCCATCAACGTGCAGGTAGTATGTAATGCCAAGGGAATCATCACCTCAGTATATGCCAACTATCCCGGGTCAACCCACGACAGCTTCATTTACGGAATGTCCACCCTAAGCCGGGACCTAGAAGCTGGGCGGCATGGCGATACATGGCTGATTGGTGAGTATGAATGCCACTGCACATGCATGCATGTCAGATACTGAGCAAGGTCACAACCCCACCAATGATACCAATCACCACCTCCACAGGGGACAGTGCCTACCCTCTCAGCCCCCACATGATGACGCCAATTCGGAACCCCACCACGCCACCCAAGGTAAGATATAACACAGCCCACATTACAACCCGGGGCATAGTGGAGCGCACATTCGGAGTGCTAAAGTCACGCTTTCGCTCCCTTGACCGTTCTGGCGGGCAGCTGTTGTACGCTCCCCCAGTAGTGTGCAGGATCATAGTGGCAGCATGTGTCCTGCACAACGTTGCAACACGCCGGGGCCTGGCCGTGGACATGGTGGTGGCCCCACATCCCCAACCACATGCACAGCCGCTGCGCATGGGAGGGGAAAGGGCACGGGGGGAGGCAGCCCGTACACAGCTAGTGGCTAATTACTTCACATAGAAATCACACCCCTGTGGAGTGCACACTGCCCTGGCACATTCCATCTGACAATCAATGATGACTCAACCTGACACTGATCCTGAATGTCTGGAGAATGAACCGTGAAAACCATATCAGCCTGAGATTGTACACCTGGAAGTGTCACAATGTGTGCATCCCTACCCACACAGACACCACCAATGCAGTTTTGTGAAGTAACACATTCAAGCAGCTAAAATGAATACCCACTTGCAAAATTCAACAAGAGGACAGTGCCATGTCAGCCAACCCATCCCCAGCACCGCCACACGACACACCGTGCCATGTCATGCTATTTGCAGGTAAACAAAATAATCCCCACAACATGACACTAGTGTCACAATGTAGAGTGTCCCTAATTGAAACTTGCAACACCTGAAATGCTCACAGCAATGCAGGACCAACAACAAACTTGAGCAGGTACTACCATTAACATGACATCACAAATGTTATATATTAGTAGTCTCACCACTTGGAAATGCCTGCACTCCCACCACTACCAACTGTGCAGTGTTGGCGCCATGTAGAGTTGTAGCTGCACTGCTGCCAACATGGAACCCATCTCCAGACTAGAGGGCCTTGTGAAGACATGAGGAAGGGACCTGCAAATTGGGAGGTAGACACAGATGATGAGTTACACATCAATGCAACATGCAGTGTACAGCACAACAGCAATATGCACTAGGAATGTATACACAGTATTGACTAGACTACCCACACATGTAGTGGGAGTCCAATGTCACCATGTACGTCAATGTCACTTGGGCACACCCTTTGCAAGCCCATGGAAACGGGAAGCAGGAGGGGTGTGTGTGACTCAAACCCAAGCATCTGAACCAAATACATGACAAGCCTGCATGTGCCCAGCCACAATGCTGCGTATGCCCACAGGAACCACGGAAGCCAACAAATTGTCCCAAAAAAATTGGGAAAAAATTTTTTAGAAATTAAAAATAAAAATAAAAATAAAAATCAAAAATAAAAATATCAAAAATAAAAACAAAAATCAAAAATGGCCATTGATGGGCCCGGGGGGGTTTGGGAGGCCACCCAGGAGGTCCGAGGACAGGGTGCACAGAAAAAAAAAACACCTCCATGGGCTCATGGCCCACAGGGCTACCCTATTGTGGGAGTATCACTGCTGTCGCTATTATCACCCTGTGCAGCTGCATCCGGAGGTGGTTGCACTATGGGAGGCAGCCCACGCAAGGCCCTAGTCTGCTCCTCCATGGCTGCAAGCATGCGGGTGTGGTAGGTCTGGTTCTGGAGGATGAGTGTGCGGAGGTTCCCATGCAACAACTCACGGGATGCCCGGACCTCCGCCCTCGTTGCCTGCATCTCAGCTGAGAGCGTACGGGTGAGACGCTCCAGCTGCTGTTCTGTCCTTTGGTGTGTTGAAGCCTCAAGCTCAACAAGAGTCGTCCTGAGGTGAAGGAGCTCCTGCCTCAGGGCTTCCCTGTGGGCCTGGGACTCAATGGAGATGGCCTCCTGCAGAGTCGCCAGTGCCGCCCGCCTGTCCCTGTTGGACCCCAACATGTCCTCCCTGTGTGACTGACAGATGGAGTCGGTTGCCTGCTCTAGTCGCTCCATCAGCCTTTCAGTGGGGACAATGGAAGTGGCCACCCTATCCATGGCCTGAGCCATCATCTCGGATGATGCTGCCTGTTGTGTTGCCATACCGTAAATGGATTGCTCCCATGCGGTATTGCCAGGTGGCGTACGGCCACCACGTCGGCGGGCACCACACCTGTCTGGGGCAAGGCGAACTGCGCCTTGCTGTGCCGGCACTGCCTGAGGCTGCAGGACTGCATTCCCCCTCTGATCTCCTGGCCCAGGAACAGGATCAGATGTCGCGGAGTGTGACCCTGCATCCGTAACCACCAAAGGCGTAGCTGCCAACACTGACATCCCCATTGAGGGTTCTGACCCTGGTGCAGGTGGGTGGGACAGAACAGATTCCCTCCCTGGAACACTCACCTGCGACGGCACGTAGGTCTCATCCGAATCAACACCTGAGTACAGCTCGGGGGAGGTGCAGCCAGAGACACCCCTTGAGAGCACGACCTGCAGCACTTGTGGGTTCTCACCCACCACCACACCACGTCCCTCACTGGTGGTTGGTCGGCCCTCGGACCCCTCCTGGGTCTGCACCATCTCCACAACCCCAGCAGTATCAGGTGTGTCTTCCCCTGCAAAGACATGAAAACAAAGAAATGGAAACAGGCATTAGCACCATGGCACACAATGAGGGCTGAGAAGCAAGAGAACCAGTACTTGATTGACACATGTCCCACATGACTAAAACCCTCCCATGCATGCACCCTCACTGCATATGAAGGGCAGGCAAATGGCACACACTGATGACACCAAGATGGAAGATGAACACATTTTCTGCATGCTGCCTGGCAGTGGCATCACACATTGACCTGTGGTTGCCAGGTGAAACACACATGCCATCACACAGATGGCATGTACCATTGATATTGAGTGAAGATGGAGAGGAGGGCAGCACCTATTCATTCAGTCCAGTTCCCGCATGTAATAGCTTTTCTAATTCTAACAGGTCAGATTTTTCACCTGGAGCTGCCGGTCTGAAATGGTCCAATTGCACAGGGACATGTGTGAACAAATGATATCCAGGTAACAAAGTCACTCCACTTTACCATAGCCATGCCAGACATGTGACTAGTGGACTGCAACATGCCTAGTAAAGGTGGTGGAATGCAAACAATCTGACTGAATGAACAGTGAAAAATAAGCAACAATGCTGTGGCAGGGTGACACTTCAAGGGCAACTGGCGTGCAGTTGGGCTAGATGTCTACTGTTGGCAGAAGGGATACTGCTATGGCCAAATGCAGCTGCGCAGGATGTATTGCATGAAGCACATGGCTGACCCATACGACTCAGGCGCACACACTGTCACCTGGCACACAAACAGAAGCCCTCACACACACACCATGCACATGGATGACACACACATGGATGTGCACTCACCGGACAATGCCTCGTAATCAGCCAGATCTCCCACGCCTTGGATCTGTTCCTCCGTGACGTAGGTCCCAGCGACTGACTCATGTGGAGTGAGTTCCATGTCTACTACTGGAGACCCACCTCCAGTCACTAGAGTTGCGGCATGACTTGAGGCCAGCTTACCCTTTGCCCTGCGCTTTAGGTCATTCCAGCGCTTATAGCAATCATTGGCTGTGCGCCTCACGATTCCAAGGGCACTTACGATGTCCGCAACGGTCTTCCAGTGTGCCTGGCGTTGTGCAGGTGTGGTCTTGGATCCTGCAACAATGACCATCTCGTTGTCATGTGCGGACACATACTCGACAAGTGCATTCAGTTCGTCATCCGTGAAGCTGGGCTTCCTGGACGGGCCGGACTGTGTAGCCGTGTCTGGGGCATCAGCCTGTGCCGGACGAGCACTCTTCCTCTTCCGCTTGGAAGGTGGTGGTGATCCTGAGTGTCCTGCGCCGCTCTGGACACTAGGGGCAGGAGCCCTGGTGGACTCTGTATGAGGAGTGTGGGATTGCACACTCAGCATGGGAGTTGGTGCAGGCATTGGCTCTAGTGTGATGGTGTCAGGGGGAATGTCAGCAGCATGGACTAGGACCGCACTGTCCTGGCTGGGTGTGTGAGGGCTGGGGTGGATGGAGCCGCAGCTGCCCCTGCAGCCTCTCCGCCCTGCCTACTTGGTGCAGCAGATGATCTTGCTGCCCCAGATGCACGTGGCATGGTGACATCAACGTGCACCGGCGCACGTGTCATAGGCCTGCTGACCTGGAAGTCAGCCATGGAGTCAGCCAGGTCTGGTGCCACAATGGGCTGGTCCAACAAGGGCTGAGCATGGATGGTGTCAGCCACATCAGCCTCAACGGGAGGGGGGGATTATGGGTGCCCTTGACTGGTCCTCCACACATGGGGGGACAGGCTCACCCTGCAAGTAACGACCACGTCCCCTACCGGATCCACCACGGCCACCACTTGTGGCTCTTCCACCTTTGCCACCCTTACGGAATCCTCGCCTCCCAGCCATGGCACTGATGTGAATGTGCGTATGGGAGTGGCTGTAAACTATTGTCCTGGGCAATTGGGGGTCAAAGGGGTTGGGTACCAGATGGTAATTGTACCCTAGTGCTCTTGCAAGGCTGATTGTAACCCCTGGGGAAAGATGACGGGTCACGCTACGCACAGGAGCCCCAAAAAAGGGAGATGACGTGCACGCAACCCCTCCTAGACAACGTGTGCAGAAAGAAAAACCTGCACTACACTGTGGCACCCAGTAACACAAGAATGAACGTATGCGTGTCACACGCAGCCTAGAATGACCTCTGAAGGGGTAGGCTACACACGGGGCAAGCACAGATGTTCGATACGTGCGTGACTCACCGTCTGCCAGGTAAAAGAGCGTGAAAAAGGAGCGCGTTTGGTTGGCAACACCCCCGCCAAAAGAAGATTTGTACGCTGTCTGAGGAGACAGGACAACAGTAGAAGGGAACACTGTTTGAGGGAACAGGCCCAGGTAAACCAGTATAAGAGAAAAAAGAGAAAAAGCTGTCAGAGGTAACAGGGAATACGAACTTGAAACGCCGTGAAGTAAATCGCGTGTGAAACGACAAGAAGTACAGAATTCACCCACTCGCTCTCCACGAAAAGCACGTACACGGAAATGGTGTTCTACACGTACCTTTTATACAGGCCCACACGTCCAGCGTCACTTACGCGGCGTGTACGCGCTAGGGCCATTTCCACCAATTACACGCTTTGTCACTTATGCGTGTAGGGCCATTTCCACCAATTTCACGCTTTGTCACTTATGCGTGTAGGGCCATTTCCACCAATTACACGCGATGAGACTCTGACGTGCTGTCCAATTACACGCGATGACACTCTGACATGCAGTCTTTCCACGTGTGCTCTGTCATCACGTGCTGTGTGGGAAACACCCGTGCGGGTCACGTCACAGACGCGCTTACGCGCTGAGGGCCTTTGGTCCAATAGAATCCTGTATGCGTGCTGACGCGCTTATGCGCTAAGGGCCTTTCCTCGATTTTCACGCTGACGTGCAGGATTTTCACGTGCCAAATCACTCCGTACCAAGCTGGCCACGTGTAAGCACACGGAAGACCACGCTCCTGCCCAGAAGGCCGAACTACTGCCAACCAGAGCCCCGAGCACGCTCCCACCTGCCATCTGCTGCTGCCTGACTGCCTGCTGCCCACGTGCACTGCCATTTGCTGCCTGCACATCAGCCAGGGGTGCTGTTGCTGTGACCACCCCTGCTGGAACCGAAGACTCCCGACTGGAATTCCATCGCTCCACAGCCCAGCCCCAGGACCCAGTTGCCCACCCACTCCTGCCTCTGGGGTTGTCATGTCGGGGCAAACACCATCTGTGACCACTGACAACCCCCGGCCAGAGAGGCAGAGGGGCACCAGCTTCAGTGCCACCGAAGTTGGTGTCCTGGTGGAGCAAGTCCTGGGGCAGTATGATGCCCTCTTCGGAAGTTCCCGCGCCAACAAGGAAGGACGGACTCGGATCTGGACTGACATCGTGACTGCCATCAACGCGGAGGGGGTGGCAGTCCGGGACTTACATCATGTCAGGAAGCGCTGGGAGGACTTCAGGTCCAGGACCCTGAACAAGGCCCGGCGCCTCTTGAAGTCAGCGGATGCCAAGGGGCGCCGGGGCCATTTGTCGGAAGGACAGATGGGGGTCCTGGAACGCATATCCCCAGCGCTCCACGTCCAGGTCCTAGAGAAGCAGACCCGTCTGGAGTTGAGCGGTGAGTGTACATGCATCCTGATTGTGAGCAGTGCGTGTGGTGATTATTCGGTATTGTGCAGGTTGCACATCTGTTTGTATGGGGTCGAGTATGGGTGGGGGTGTACAGGGCCGTGGGGCTGACACATGCGAGGGCTGTAATGTGTGAGACATGGATGGTGCTTGTGTGTGTAGGCTTGCATGGCAAATGCAGTTGTGCGTGCACACATGTTTGGATGAATGTGTATGTAAGTAGACATGTCCGTGATGTCATGCATGTATGTTGTTTTCGGCTGCATGTATGAGCACTGTGTACATGTGCATGTGTGTGTATTTGACAAGGGTGCAACAGTGATGCAACATGGATGCATGTGACAGCGGGATGTAGAAGCCTGATTGGCAGATGTGACATGGATGCCCGTCTGAACAGTGCGACACTTGGCAGAGGTGTACACATGTGTGCAAGTGTGGTGGTGTGTGTACATGTGTGGTGCACTTCCTGTGTTGCATGTGATGTCTGGCTCCCCTTTGGCTGCTGATGCTGTTGTATGTGTAGGGATGGTGGTGGCAGTTGCGATATGGCTGTGGTATGGCTCATGTGTGCGAGTTGCAATGACATGTGTGTTGGGGATTGTGATGACATGTCTGAGGTTTGCCATTGCCACTCATGTGCAACTGTCATGTGTGTATGTGTCCATTGTACAGTGCCCTGATGCCTGTGTTTTGTTTCTCCCTGTCTGCAGCGTCAACTGATGAAGAGGGCGGAGAAGGTGCTGTGGAGCACAGCGGCGGGGATCCGACCGCCAGCCGGAGACGCAAGGCCCGGCTCCCCTCCCGTGTTGTCATCTCGTCGGGGAGTGAGGAGTCCGGTTCCGCGTCCCAGGCCGCAGCTGCCGGGGGGAGGTCCAAGAGGCGGAGGTTGCAGTTGGACTCCTCGGCAGCAGAAGGGGCAGCTGGGACCCCACAGGGCCCAACAGGGGAAGATGGCACGGAGTCATCCAGGTTGGTGGGGGGTTTGGTGGAGGAGGAGGCTGTGCAAGCACCAGAGACGGGGTCTGGAGGTGGGGATCTCACTGGTGCTAGTGATGCAGTGCAGGACCAGGGACAGGAGGCAGCACAGGCCGCCGCAGAGGTGCCTGTGTGCAATCCTGTCCCCGATCCTGTCCCTGCATCATCTTGCACCAGCAGGGATGCCTACGTCCAGACCCGTTTTCAGGCAGGGGATGAGCTGACGTCAACTGGCCTTCCTCTGCCTGCGGCGGTGGCCATCCATGTCCGGGTTGAGCCTGTCCTGGCTGGTGTGGCGTTGCGTCAACGGGCCATGTGAGGTGACCTGCAGTCTTTTCATGGAGAGACTGCACGTCATCTCAAATGGCTCGTTGACCACGTCAGCCTGCTGGGACAGGTCACCCAGGCCGGATTCCTCTGTCTGATGGGGCTTGCTCCGACCCCCTCCTCAACTGGACCCCCTACGCGCCAGTCGTCCTCTGTGCCATCTTCCCAACCATCAGTCACCTGGGTGCCCTGTGGAGCTGCCTCTGACGGTGCGGCCAGGCTGGTGGAGGAGGCATCCCTGCCACAGTCAGGAGTCGGAGGTCCAGCAGGGGTGGCCACATCAACAACTGCACCCCAGCCGGCGGAGGATGTGCAGACAGCAGGAGGCAGTGCACGGGCAGAGGCAGAGCAGCAGCAGCAACATGGTGGGAGACATGAAGGCTTGGGGCTTTCGACATCGGAGGGGCAGGCATCGGCCGGAGGGCAGGGGGACCCAGGACAGAGAGTGTCTTCCGTGTGGCAGCGGTTGGGCCACGCCATAGGTGCGAAGCGGCGGCGGGTGGAAGAGGCGCGGCTCACAATGGTCAGGGCGGAGAACTCCATGCGGAGGGCCCTGAGGCGGGCCGAGTGCCTCGAGGCAATCCGCAGTGGGTTGGAGGAGGACACGGCATCGTCCCTGCGGACCCTCGGGGCCATGGAATTGGACCGCCTCCGGGACATCTAACAGGAGTTCTATGATGCCCTGGCCCGGGACACCACGGAGTGAGCCGCTGGACTTGCCCGCCACCTTTGTATATAGTTCTTTAGTTTTAGGTTTCCTTTGTTTCTTATTATGATTTGGAGTCGACGGACATTGCTCCACTTTTTGTATATAGTTGATTTTTAGTTAGGTTTTTTAGTAGGTTTCCTTTGTTCAGTTGGGCTCATGGACCCTTGTTATTTTTGTACATAGTTCTTTATTGCATGGAGATTTTTTTACATTTGACTTTGGACAAAATTTTTTTCTATTTGGATTTCAAGTTTTTTTTTTTCATACGGACATGCAGCTTATTTTTTCTCATTCACATTGTAGTTTGTTTTCTTTCTTTAGCATTCTTTATTTTTTTCAATACAATTTTGTTTGCATACTTCACTGTGTGGTATCATCTCATTGGTTTCATGCATGTCATGTTGGGTGTTTTCCCATTCAATTGCAACCATTGTGTGTGACGGATATGGGTTCATTAGCTTCATGAACATTGGGGGTGTAACATGTGATTTCCATTTCCATGTGGGTGAATGGGTTACTTGGTAGGGCTTTTTGGCTGTGGAGGCTGACCATTACGCACATGATTGTGGATTGTGAGGACCTGGTGGGGGCTGCCCATGGTGGCAGGGGGGTGGGGGTGGTGGGAGACATGAGTGGGGGCCTGGTGGAGGGTGCCCCTGCACTGCTGGGGGGTGGGGGTGGTGGGAGACATGGGTGGGGGCCTGGTGGAGGCTGCCCCTGCACTGCTGGGGGGTGGGGGTGGTGGGAGACATGAGTGGGGGCCTGGTGGAGGCTGCCCCTGCACTGCTGGGGGGTGGGGGTGGTGGGAGACATGAGTGGGGGCCTGGTGGAGGGTGCCCCTGCACTGCTGGGGGGTGGGGGTGGTGGGAGACATGGGTGGGGGCATGGTGGAGGCTGCCCCTGCACTGCTGGGGGGTGGGGTGGTGGGAGACATGGGTGGGGGCCTGGTGGATGCGGCCCCTGCACTGCTGGGGGGTGGGGGTGGTGGGAGACATGAGTGGGGGCCTGGTGGAGGGTGACCCTGGATGCTGGGGGGTGGGGGTGCAGGGGGACATGAGTGGGGGCCTGGTGGAGGGTGACCCTGGATGCTGGGGGGTGGGGGTGGTTGGAGAATTGAGTGGGGGCCTGGTGGAGGGTGACCCTGGATGCTGGGGGGTGGGGGTGCAGGGGGACATGAGTGGGGGCCTGGTGGAGGGTGACCCTGGATGCTGGGGGGTGGGGGTGGTGGTAGACATGAGTGGGGGCCTGGTGGAGGCTGCCCCATGCACTGCTGGGGGGTGGGGTTGGTGGGAGACATGAGTGGGGGCCTGGTGGAGGCTGCCCCTGCACTGCTGGGGGGTGGGAGTGGTGGGAGACATGGGTGGGGGCCTGGTGGAGGCTGCCCATGGTGGCAGGGGGGTGGGGGTGGTGGGAGACATGAGTGGGGGCCTGGTGGAGGGTGCCCCTGCACTGCTGGGGGGTGGGGGTGGTGGGAGACATGACTGGGGGCCTGGTGGAGGGTGACCCTGGATGCTGGGGGGTGGGGGTGCAGGGGGACATGAGTGGGGGCCTGGTGGAGGGTGCCCCTGCACTGCTGGGGGGTGGGGTGGTGGGAGACATGGGTGGGGGCCTGGTGGAGGCTGCCCCTGTACTGCTGGGGGGTGGGGGTGGTGGGAGACATGGTTGGGGGCCTGGTGGAGGGTGACCCTGGATGCTGGGGGTGGGGGTGCAGGGGGACATGAGTGGGGGCCTGGTGGAGGGTGCCACTGCACTGCTGGGGGGTGGGGGTGGTGGAGGACATGGGTGGAGACCTGGTGGAGGCTGCCCCTGCACTGCTGGGGGGTGGGGTGGTGGGAGACATGAGTGGGGGCCTGGTGGAGGGTGACCCTGGATGCTGGGGGGGGGTGCAGGGGGACATGAGTGGGGGCCTGGTGGAGGGTGACCCTGGATGCTGGGGGGGTGGAGGCGTTGGGAGACATGAGTGGGGGCCTGGTGGAGGGTGACCGTGGATGCTGGGGGGTGGTGGTGCAGGGGGACATGAGCGGTGGCCTGGTGGAGGGTGACCCTGGATGCTGGGGGGTGGGGGTGGTGGGAGACATGAGTGGGGGCCTGGGGGAGGCTGCCCCTGCACTGCTGGGGGGTGGGGGTGGTGGGAGACATGAGTGGGGGCCTGGTGGAGGGTGACCCTGGATGCTGGGGGGTGGGGGTGCAGGGGGACATGAGTGGGGGCCTGGTGGAGGGTGACCCTGGATGCTGGGGCGTGGGGGTGGTGGTAGACATGAGTGGGGACTGGTAGAGGCTGCCCCTGCACTGCTGGGGGGTGGGGGTGGTGGGAGACATGAGTGGGGGCCTGGTGGAGGGTGCCCCTGCACTGCTGGGGGGTGGGGGTGGTGGGAGACATGGGTGGGGGCCTGGTGGAGGCTGCCCATGGTGGCATGGGGGTGGGGGTGGTGGGAGACATGAGTGGGGGCCTGGTGGAGGGTGCCCCTGCACTGCTGGGGGGTGGGGGTGGTGGGAGACATGGGTGGGGGCCTGGTGGAGGCTGCCCCTGCACTGCTGGGGGGTGGGGGTGGTGGGAGACATGAGTGGGGGCCTGGTGGAGGCTGCCCCTGCACTGCTGGGGGGTGGGGGTGCAGGGGGACATGAGTGGGGGCCTGGTGGAGGGTGACCCTGGATGCTGGGTGGTGGGGGTGCAGGGGGACATGAGTGGGGGCCTGGTGGAGGGTGCCCCACAATGCTGGGGGGTGGGGGTGCAGGGGTACATGAGTTGGACATGGGTGGGGGCCTGCTGGCAGGTGCCCCACAGTGCAGGGGGGTGGGGGTGGTGGGAAACATGAGTTGGACATGAGTGGGGGCCTGCTGGCAGGTGCCCCACAGTGCTGGGGGGTGGGGGTGGTGGGAGACATGAGTGGGGGCCTGGTGGAGGGTGACCCTGGATGCTGGGGGGTGGGGGTGCAGGGGGACATGAGTGGGGGCCTGGTGGAGGGTGACCCTGGATGCTGGGGGGTGGGGGTGGTGGTAGACATGAGTGGGGTCCTGGTGGAGGGTGCCCCTGCACTGCTGGGGGGTGGGGGTGGTGGGAGACATGGGTGGGGGCCTGGTGGAGGCTGCCCATGGTGGCAGGGGGGTGGGGGTGGTGGGAGACATGGGTGGGGGCCTGGTGGAGGCTGCCCCTGCACTGCAGGGGGGTGGGGTGGTGGGAGACATGGGTCGGGGCCTGGTGGAGGCTGCCCCTGCACTGCTGGGGGGTGGGGGTGGTGGGAGACATGAGTGGGGGCCTGGTGGAGGGTGACCCTGGATTCTGGGGGGGTGGGGGTGGTGGGAGACATGAGTGGGGGCCTGGTGGAGGGTGACCCTGGATGCTGGGGGGTGGGGGTGCAGGGGGACATGAGCGGTGGCCTGGTGGAGGGTGACCCTGGATGCTGGGGGGTGGGGGTGGTGGTAGACATGAGTGGGGGCCTGGTGGAGGGTGACCCTGGATGCTGGGGGGTGGGGGTGGTGGTAGACATGAGTGGGGGCCTGGTGGAGGCTGCCCCATGCACTGCTGGGGGGTGGGGTTGGTGGGAGACATGAGTGGGGGCCTGGTGGAGGCTGCCCCTGCACTGCTGGGGGGTGGGGGTGGTGGGAGACATGGGTGGGGGCCTGGTGGAGGCTGCCCATGGTGGCAGGGGGGTGGGGGTGGTGGGAGACATGAGTGGGGGCCTGGTGGAGGGTGCCCCTGCACTGCTGGGGGGTGGGGGTGGTGGGAGACATGAGTGGGGGCCTGGTGGAGGGTGCCCCTGCACTGCTGGGGGGTGGGGGTGGTGGGAGACATGGGTGGGGGCCTGGTGGAGGCTGCCCATGGTGGCATGGGGGTGGGGGTGGTGGGAGACATGAGTGGGGGCCTGGTGGAGGGTGCCCCTGCACTGCTGGGGGGTGGGGTGGTGGGAGACATGGGTGGGGGCCTGGTGGAGGCTGCCCCTGCACTGCTGGGGGGTGGGGGTGGTGGGAGACATGGTTGGGGGCCTGGTGGAGGGTGACCCTGGATGCTGGGGGGTGGGGGTGCAGGGGGACATGAGTGGGGGCCTGGTGGAGGGTGCCCCTGCACTGCTGGGGGGTGGGGGTGGTGGAAGACATGGGTGGAGGCCTGGTGGAGGCTGCCCCTGCACTGCTAGGGGGTGGGGTGGTGGGAGACATGAGTGGGGGCCTGGTGGAGGGTGACCCTGGATGCTGGGGGGTGGGGGTGCAGGGGGACATGAGTGGGGGCCTGCTGGAGGGTGACCCTGGATGCTGGGGGGGTGGGGGTGTTGGGAGACATGAGTGGGGGCCTGGTGGAGGGTGACCCTGGATGCTGGGGGGGTGGGGGTGCAGGGGGACATGAGCGGTGGCCTGGTGGAGGGTGACCCTGGATGCTGGGGGGTGGGGGTGGTGGTAGACATGAGTGGGGGCCTGGTGGAGGCTGCCCCTGCACTGCTGGGGGGTGGGGGTGGTGGGAGACATGAGTGGGGGCCTGGTGGAGGCTGCCCCTGCACTGCTGGGGGGTGGGGGTGGTGGGAGACATGAGTGGGGGCCTGGTGGAGGGTGACCATGGATGCTGGGGGGTGGGGGTGCAGGGGGACATGAGTGGGGGCCTGGTGGAGGGTGACCCTGGATGCTGGGGGGTGGGGGTGGTGGTAGACATGAGTGGGGGCCTGGTAGAGGCTGCCCCTGCACTGCTGGGGGGTGGGGGTGGTGGGAGACATGAGTGGGGGCCTGGTGGAGGGTGCCCCTGCACTGCTGGGGGGTGGGGGTGGTGGGAGACATGGGTGGGGGCCTGGTGGAGGCTGCCCATGGTGGCATGGGGGTGGGGGTGGTGGGAGACATGGGTGGAGGCCTGGTGGAGGGTGCCCCTGCACTGCTGGGGGGTGGGGGTGGTGGGAGACATGGGTGGGGGCCTGGTGGAGGCTGCCCCTGCACTGCTGGGGGGTGGGGGTGGTGGGAGACATGAGTGGGGGCCTGGTGGAGGCTGCCCTGCACTGCTGGGGGGTGGGGGTGGTGGGAGACATGAGTGGGGGCCTGGTGGAGTGTGCCCCTGCACTGCTGGGGGGTGGGGGTGGTGGGAGACATGAGTGGGGGCCTGGTGGAGGCTGACCCTGCACTGCTGGGGGGTGGGGTGGTGGGAGACATGGGTGGGGGCCTGGTGGAGGCTGCCCCTGCACTGCTGGGGGGTGGGGGTGCAGGGGGACATGAGTGGGGGCCTGGTGGAGGGTGACCCTGGATGCTGGGTGGTGGGGGTGCAGGGGGACATGAGTGGGGGCCTGGTGGAGGGTGCCCCACAATGCTGGGGGGTGGGGGTGCAGGAGTACATGAGTTGGACATGGGTGGGGGCCTGCTGGCAGGTGCCCCACAGTGCAGGGGGGTGGGGGTGGTGGGAAACATGAGTTGGACATGAGTGGGGGCCTGCTGGCAGGTGCCCCACAGTGCTGGGGGGTGGGGGTGGTGGGAGACATGAGTGGGGGCCTGGTGGAGGGTGACCCTGGATGCTGGGGGGTGGGGGTGCAGGGGGACATGAGTGGGGGCCTGGTGGAGGGTGACCCTGGATGCTGGGGGGTGGGGGTGGTGGTAGACATGAGTGGGGGCCTGTTGGAGGGTGCCCCTGCACTGCTGGGGGGTGGGGGTGGTGGGAGACATGGGTGGGGGCCTGGTGGAGGCTGCCCATGGTGGCAGGGGGGTGGGGGTGGTGGGAGACATGGGTGGGGGCCTGGTGGAGGCTGCCCCTGCACTGCTGGGGGGTGGGGGTGGTGGGAGACATGAGTGGGGGCCTGGTGGAGGGTGACCCTTGATGCTGGGGGGTGGGGGTGCAGGGGGACATGAGTGGGGGCCTGGTGGAGGGTGACCCTGGATGCTGGGGGGGTGTGGGTGGTGGGAGACATGAGTGGGGGCCTGGTGGAGGGTGACCCTGGATGCTGGGGGGTGGGGGTGCAGGGGGACATGAGCGGTGGCCTGGTGGAGGGTGACCCTGGATGCTGGGGGGTGGGGGTGGTGGTAGACATGAGTGGGGGCCTGGTGGAGGCTGCCCCTGCACTGCTGGGGGGTGGGGGTGGCGGGAGACATGAGTGGGGGCCTGGTGGAGGCTGCCCCTGCACTGCTGGGGGGTGGGGGTGGTGGGAGACATGAGTGGGGGCCTGGTGGAGGGTGACCCTGGATGCTGGGGGGTGGGGGTGCAGGGGGACATGAGTGGGGGCCTGGCGGAGGGTGACCCTGGATGCTGGGGGGTGGGGGTGGTGGTAGACATGAGTGGGGGCCTGGTAGAGGCTGCCCCTGCACTGCTGGGGGGTGGGGGTGGTGGGAGACATGAGTGGGGGCCTGGTGGAGGGTTCCCCTGCACTGCTGGGGGGTGGGGGTGGTGGGAGACATGGGTGGGGGCCTGGTGGAGGCTGCCCATGGTGACATGGGGGTGGGGGTGGTGGGAGACATGAGTGGGGGCCTGGTGGAGGGTGGCCCTGCACTACTGGGGGGTGGGGGTGGTGGGAGACATGGGTGGGGGCCTGGTGGAGGCTGCCCCTGCACTGCTGGGGGGTGGGGGTGGTGGGAGACATGAGTGGGGGCCTGGTGGAGGCTGCCCCTGCACTGCTGGGGGGTGGGGGGGGTGGGAGACATGAGTGGGGGCCTGGTGGAGTGTGCCCCTGCACTGCTGGGGGGTGGGGGTGGTGGGAGACATGAGTGGGGGCCTGGTGGAGGGTGACCCTGGATGCTGGGGGGTGGGGGTGCAGGTGGACATGAGTGGGGGCCTGGTGGAGGGTGCCCCACAATGCTGGGGGGTGGGGGTGCAGGGGTACATGAGTTGGACATGGGTGGGGGCCTGCTGGCAGGTGCCCCACAGTGCAGGGGGGTGGGGGTGGTGGGAAACATGAGTTGGACATGAGTGGGGGCCTGCTGGCAGGTGCCCCACAGTGCTGGGGGGTGGGGGTGGTGGGAGACATGAGTGGGGGCCTGGTGGAGGGTGACCCTGGATGCTGGGGGGTGGGGGTGCAGGGGGACATGAGTGGGGGCCTGGTGGAGGGTGACCCTGGATGCTGGGGGGTGGGGGTGGTGGTAGACATGAGTGGGGTCCTGGTGGAGGGTGCCCCTGCACTGCTGGGGGGTGGGGGTGGTGGGAGACATGGGTGGGGGCCTGGTGGAGGCTGCCCATGGTGGCAGGGGGGTGGGGGTGGTGGGAGACATGGGTGGGGGCCTGGTGGAGGCTGCCCCTGCACTGCAGGGGGGTGGGGTGGTCGGAGACATGGGTCGGGGCCTGGTGGAGGCTGCCCCTGCACTGCTGGGGGGTGGGGGTGGTGGGAGACATGAGTGGGGGCCTGGTGGAGGGTGACCCTGGATTCTGGGGGGGTGGGGGTGGTGGGAGACATGAGTGGGGGCCTGGTGGAGGGTGACCCTGGATGCTGGGGGGTGGGGGTGCAGGGGGACATGAGCGGTGGCCTGGTGGAGGGTGACCCTGGATGCTGGGGGGTGGGGGTGGTGGTAGACATGAGTGGGGGCCTGGTGGAGGGTGACCCTGGATGCTGGGGGGTGGGGGTGGTGGTAGACATGAGTGGGGGCCTGGTGGAGGCTGCCCCATGCACTGCTGGGGGGTGGGGTTGGTGGGAGACATGAGTGGGGGCCTGGTGGAGGCTGCCCCTGCACTGCTGGGGGGTGGGGGTGGTGGGAGACATGGGTGGGGGCCTGGTGGAGGCTGCCCATGGTGGCAGGGGGGTGGGGGTGGTGGGAGACATGAGTGGGGGCCTGGTGGAGGGTGCCCCTGCACTGCTGGGGGGTGGGGGTGGTGGGAGACATGAGTGGGGGCCTGGTGGAGGGTGCCCCTGCACTGCTGGGGGGTGGGGGTGGTGGGAGACATGGGTGGGGGCCTGGTGGAGGCTGCCCATGGTGGCATGGGGGTGGGGGTGGTGGGAGACATGAGTGGGGGCCTGGTGGAGGGTGCCCCTGCACTGCTGGGGGGTGGGGTGGTGGGAGACATGGGTGGGGGCCTGGTGGAGGCTGCCCCTGCACTGCTGGGGGGTGGGGGTGGTGGGAGACATGGTTGGGGGCCTGGTGGAGGGTGACCCTGGATGCTGGGGGGTGGGGGTGCAGGGGGACATGAGTGGGGGCCTGGTGGAGGGTGCCCCTGCACTGCTGGGGGGTGGGGGTGGTGGAAGACATGGGTGGAGGCCTGGTGGAGGCTGCCCCTGCACTGCTGGGGGGTGGGGTGGTGGGAGACATGAGTGGGGGCCTGGTGGAGGGTGACCCTGGATGCTGGGGGGTGGGGGTGCAGGGGGACATGAGTGGGGGCCTGGTGGAGGGTGACCCTGGATGCTGGGGGGGTGGGGGTGTTGGGAGACATGAGTGGGGGCCTGGTGGAGGGTGACCCTGGATGCTGGGGGGGTGGGGGTGCAGGGGGACATGAGCGGTGGCCTGGTGGAGGGTGACCCTGGATGCTGGGGGGTGGGGGTGGTGGTAGACATGAGTGGGGGCCTGGTGGAGGCTGCCCCTGCACTGCTGGGGGGTGGGGGTGGTGGGAGACATGAGTGGGGGCCTGGTGGAGGCTGCCCCTGCACTGCTGGGGGGTGGGGGTGGTGGGAGACATGAGTGGGGGCCTGGTGGAGGGTGAGCCTGGATGCTGGGGGGTGGGGGTGCAGGGGGACATGAGTGGGGGCCTGGTGGAGGGTGACCCTGGATGCTGGGGGGTGGGGGTGGTGGTAGACATGAGTGGGGGCCTGGTAGAGGCTGCCCCTGCACTGCTGGGGGGTGGGGGTGGTGGGAGACATGAGTGGGGGCCTGGTGGAGGGTGCCCCTGCACTGCTGGGGGGTGGGGGTGGTGGGAGACATGGGTGGGGGCCTGGTGGAGGCTGCCCATGGTGGCATGGGGGTGGGGGTGGTGGGAGACATGAGTGGAGGCCTGGTGGAGGGTGCCCCTGCACTGCTGGGGGGTGGGGGTGGTGGGAGACATGGGTGGGGGCCTGGTGGAGGCTGCCCCTGCACTGCTGGGGGGTGGGGGTGGTGGGAGACATGAGTGGGGGCCTGGTGGAGGCTGCCCTGCACTGCTGGGGGGTGGGGGTGGTGGGAGACATGAGTGGGGGCCTGGTGGAGTGTGCCCCTGCACTGCTGGGGGGTGGGGGTGGTGGGAGACATGAGTGGGGGCCTGGTGGAGGCTGACCCTGCACTGCTGGGGGGTGGGGTGGTGGGAGACATGGGTGGGGGCCTGGTGGAGGCTGCCCCTGCACTGCTGGGGGGTGGGGGTGCAGGGGGACATGAGTGGGGGCCTGGTGGAGGGTGACCCTGGATGCTGGGTGGTGGGGGTGCAGGGGGACATGAGTGGGGGCCTGGTGGAGGGTGCCCCACAATGCTGGGGGGTGGGGGTGCAGGAGTACATGAGTTGGACATGGGTGGGGGCCTGCTGGCAGGTGCCCCACAGTGCAGGGGGGTGGGGGTGGTGGAAACATGAGTTGGACATGAGTGGGGGCCTGCTGGCAGGTGCCCCACAGTGCTGGGGGGTGGGGGTGGTGGGAGACATGAGTGGGGGCCTGGTGGAGGGTGACCCTGGATGCTGGGGGGTGGGGGTGCAGGGGGACATGAGTGGGGGCCTGGTGGAGGGTGACCCTGGATGCTGGGGGGTGGGGGTGGTGGTAGACATGAGTGGGGGCCTGTTGGAGGGTGCCCCTGCACTGCTGGGGGGTGGGGGTGGTGGGAGACATGGGTGGGGGCCTGGTGGAGGCTGCCCATGGTGGCAGGGGGGTGGGGGTGGTGGGAGACATGGGTGGGGGCCTGGTGGAGGCTGCCCCTGCACTGCTGGGGGGTGGGGGTGGTGGGAGACATGAGTGGGGGCCTGGTGGAGGGTGACCCTTGATGCTGGGGGGTGGGGGTGCAGGGGGACATGAGTGGGGGCCTGGTAGAGGGTGACCCTGGATGCTGGGGGGGTGTGGGTGGTGGGAGACATGAGTGGGGGCCTGGTGGAGGGTGACCCTGGATGCTGGGGGGTGGGGGTGCAGGGGGACATGAGCGGTGGCCTGGTGGAGGGTGACCCTGGATGCTGGGGGGTGGGGGTGGTGGTAGACATGAGTGGGGGCCTGGTGGAGGCTGCCCCTGCACTGCTGGGGGGTGGGGGTGGCGGGAGACATGAGTGGGGGCCTGGTGGAGGCTGCCCCTGCACTGCTGGGGGGTGGGGGTGGTGGGAGACATGAGTGGGGGCCTGGTGGAGGGTGACCCTGGATGCTGGGGGGTGGGGGTGCAGGGGGACATGAGTGGGGGCCTGGCGGAGGGTGACCCTGGATGCTGGGGGGTGGGGGTGGTGGTAGACATGAGTGGGGGCCTGGTAGAGGCTGCCCCTGCACTGCTGGGGGGTGGGGGTGGTGGGAGACATGAGTGGGGGCCTGGTGGAGGGTTCCCCTGCACTGCTGGGGGGTGGGGGTGGTGGGAGACATGGGTGGGGGCCTGGTGGAGGCTGCCCATGGTGACATGGGGGTGGGGGTGGTGGGAGACATGAGTGGGGGCCTGGTGGAGGGTGGCCCTGCACTACTGGGGGGTGGGGGTGGTGGGAGACATGGGTGGGGGCCTGGTGGAGGCTGCCCCTGCACTGCTGGGGGGTGGGGGTGGTGGGAGACATGAGTGGGGGCCTGGTGGAGGCTGCCCCTGCACTGCTGGGGGGTGGGGGGGGTGGGAGACATGAGTGGGGGCCTGGTGGAGTGTGCCCCTGCACTGCTGGGGGGTGGGGGTGGTGGGAGACATGAGTGGGGGCCTGGTGGAGGGTGACCCTGGATGCTGGGGGGTGGGGGTGCAGGTGGACATGAGTGGGGGCCTGGTGGAGGGTGACCCTGGATGCTGGGTGGTGGGGGTGCAGGGGGACATGAGTGGGGGCCTGGTGGAGGGTGCCCCACAATGCTGGGGGGTGGGGGTGCAGGGGTACATGAGTTGGACCTGGGTGGGGGCCTGCTGGCAGGTGCCCCACGGTGCAGGGGGGTGGGGGTGGTGGGAAACATGAGTTGGACATGAGTGGGGGCCTGCTGGCAGGTGCCCCACAGTGCTGGGGGGTGGGGGTTTTGGGAGACATGAGTAGGGGCCTGGTGGAGGGTGACCCTGGATGCTGGGGGGTGGGGGTGCAGGGGGACATGAGTGGGGGCCTGGTGGAGGGTGACCCTGGATGCTGGGGGGGTGGGGGTGGTGGTAGACATGAGTGGGGGCCTGGTGGAGGGTGCCCCTGCACTGCTGGGGGGTGGGGGTGGTGGGAGACATGGGTGGGGGCCTGGTGGAGGCTGCCCATGGTGGCAGGGGGGTGGGGGTGGTGGGAGACATGAGTGGGGGCCTGGTGGAGGGTGCCCCTGCACTGCTGGGGGGTGGGGGTGGTGGGAGACATGAGTGGGGGCCTGGTGGAGTCTGACCCTGCACTGCTGGGGGGTGGGGTGGTGGGAGACATGGGTGGGGGCCTGGTGGAGGCTGCCCCTGCACTGCTGGGGGTGGGGGTGGTGGGAGACATGAGTGGGGGCCTGGTGGAGGGTGACCCTGGATGCTGGGGGGTGGGGGTGCAGGGGGACATGAGTGGGGGCCTGGTGGAGGGTGCCCCTGCACTGCTGGGGGGTGGGGTGGTGGGAGACATGGGTGGGGGCCTGGTGGAGGCTGCCCCAGCAATGCTGGGGGGTGGGGTGGTGGGAGACATGGGTGGGGGCCTGGTGGAGGGTGACCCTGCACTGCTGGGGGGTGGGGTGGTGGGAGACATGAGTGGGGGCCTGGTGGAGGGTGACCCTGGATGCTGGGGGGTGGGGGTGCAGGGTGACATGAGTGGGGGCCTGGTGGAGGGTGACCCTGGATGCTGGGGGGTGGGGGTGGTGGTAGACATGAGTGGGGGCCTGGTGGAGGGTGACCCTGGATGCTGGGGGGTGGAGGTGCAGGGGGACATGAGTGGGGGCCTGGTGGAGGGTGAACCTGGATGCTGGGGGGTGGGGGTGGTGGTAGACATGGGTGGGGGCCTGGTGGGGGCTGCCCCTGCACTGCTGGGGGGTGGGGGTGGTGGGAGACATGAGTGGGGGCCTGGTGGAGGCTGCCCCTGCACTGCTGGGGGGTGGGGGTGGTGGGAGACATGGGTGGGGGCCTGGTGGAGGCTGCCCATGGTGGCAGGGGGGCGGGGGTGGTGGGAGACATGAGTGGGGCCTGGTGGAGAGTGCCCCTGCACTGCTGGGGGGTGGGGGTGGTGGGAGACATGAGTGGGAGCCTGGTGGAGGCTGACCCTGCACTGCTAGGGGTGGGGTGGTGGGAGACATGGGTGGGGGCCTGGTGGAGGGTGACCCTGGATGCTGGGGGGTGGGGGTGCAGGGGGACATGAGTGGGGGCCTGGTGGAGGGTGCCCCTGCACTGCTGGGGGGTGGGGGTGGTGGGAGACATGGGTGGGGGCCTGGTGGAGGCTGCCCCTGCACTGCTGGGGGGTGGGGTGGTGGGGGACATGAGTGGGGGCCTGGTGGAGGCTGCCCCTGCACTGCTGGGGGGTGGGGGTGGTGGGAGACATGGGTGGGGGCCTGGTGGAGGCTGCCCCTGCACTGCTGGGGGGTGGGGGTGGTGGGAGACATGAGTGGGGACCTGGTGGAGGCTGCCCCTGCACTGCTGGGGGGTGGGGGTGGTGGGAGACATGGGTGGGGGCCTGGTGGAGGCTGCCCCTGCACTGCTGGGGGGTGGGGTGGTGGGAGACATGGGTGGGGGCCTGGTGGAGGCTGCCCCTGCACTGCTGGGGGGTGGGGGTGGGGGTGGTGGGTGACATGAGTTGGGGCCTGGTGGAGGGTGACCCTGGATGCTGGGGGGTGGCGGTGCAGGGGGACATGAGTGGGGGCCTGGTGGAGGGTGACCCTGGATGCTGGGCGGTGGGGGTGCAGGGGGACATGAGTGGGGGCCTGGTGGAGGGTGACCCTGGTTGCTGGGGGGTGGGGGTGGTGGGAGACATGAGTGGGGGCCTGGTGGAGGCTGCCCCTGCACTGCTGGGGGGTGGGGGTGGTGGGAGACATGAGTGGGGGCCTGGTGGAGGGTGACCCTGGATGCTGGGGGTTGGGGGTGAAGGGGGACATGAGTGGGGGCCTGGTGGAGGGTGACCCTGGATGCTGGGGGGTGGGGGTGGTGGTAGACATGAGTGGGGGCCTGGTGGAGGCTGCCCCTGCACTGCTGGGGGGTGGGGGTGGTGGGAGACATGAGTGGGGGCCTGGTGGAGGGTGACCCTGGATGCTGGGGGGTGGGGGTGCAGGGGGACATGAGTGGGGGCCTGGTGGAGGGTGACCCTGGATGCTGGGGAGTGGGGGTGGTGGTAGACATGAGTGGGGGCCTGGTGTAGGCTGCCCCTGCACTGCTGGGGGGTGGGGTGGTGGGAGACATGAGTGGGGGCCTGGTGGAGGCTGCCCCTGCACTGCTGGGGGGTGGGGGTGGTGGGAGACATGGGTGGGGGCCTGGTGGAGGCTGCCCATGGTGGGAGACATGAGTGGGGGCCTGGTGGAGGGTGCCCCTGCACTGCTGGGGGGTGGGGGTGGTGGGAGACATGGGTGGGGGCCTGGTGGAGGCTGCCCCTGCACTGCTGGGGGGTGGGGTGGTGGGAGACATGAGTGGGGGCTTGGTGGAGGCTGCCCCTGCACTGCTGGGGGGTGGGGGTGGTGGGAGACATGAGTAGGGGGCCTGGTGGAGGGTGCCCCTGCACTGCTGGGGGATGGGGGTGGTGGGAGACATGGGTGGGGGCCTGGTGGAGGCTGCCCCTGCACTGCTGGGGGGTGGGGTGGTGGGAGACATGGGTGGGGGCCTGGTGGAGGCTGCCCCTGCACTGCTGGGGGGTGGGGGTGGTGGGTGACATGGGTGGGGGCCTGGTGGAGGCTGCCCCTGCACTGCTGGGGGGTGGGGTGGTGGGAGACATGGGTGGGGGCCTGGTGGAGGCTGCCCCTGCACTGCTGGGGGGTGGGGGTGATGGGAGACATGAGTGGGGGCCTGGTGGAGGCTGCCCCTGCACTTCTGGGGGGTGGGGGTGGTGGGAGACATGAGTGGGGGCCTGGTGGAGGCTGCCCCTGCACTGCTGGGGGGTGGTGGGAGACATGGGTGGGGGCCTGGTGGAGGCTGCCCCTGCACTGCTGGGGGGTGGGGTGGTGGGAGACATGGGGGGGCCTGGTGGAGGCTACCCCTGCACTGCTGGGGGGTGGGGGTGGTGGGAGACATGAGTGGGGGCCTGGTGGAGGGTGACCCTGGATGCTGGGGGGTGGGGGTGCAGGGGGACATGAGTGGGGGCCTGGTGGAGGGTGACCCTGGATGCTGGGGGGTGGGGGTGCAGGGAGACATGAGTGGGGGCCTGGTGGAGGGTGTCCCTGGATGCTGGGGGGTGGGGGTCGTGGTAGACATGAGTGGGGGCCTGGTGGAGGCTGCCCCTGCACTGCTGGGGGGTGGGGGTGGTGGGAGACATGAGTGGGGGCCTGGTGGAGCGTGACCCTGGATGCTGGGGGGTGGGGGCGCAGGGGGACATGAGTGGGGGCCTGGTGGAGGGTGACCCTGGATGCTGGGGGGTGGGGGTGGTGGTAGACATGAGTGGGGGCCTGGTGGAGGCTGCCCCTGCACTGCTGGGGGGTGGGGGTGGTGGGAGACATGAGTGGGGGCCTGGTGGAGGGTGCCCCTGCACTGCTGGGGGGTGGGGGTGGTGGGAGACATGGGTGGGGGCCTGGTGGAGGCTGCCCCTGCACTGCTGGGGGGTGGGGGTGGTGGGAGACATGAGTGGGGGCCTGGTGGAGGTTGCCCCTGCACTGCTGGGGCGTGGGGGTGGTGGGAGACATGAGTGGGGGCCTGGTGGAGGGTGCCCCTGCACTGCTGGGGGGTGGGGGTGGTGGGAGACATGGGTGGGGGCCTGGTGGAGGCTGCCCCTGCACTGCTGGGGGGTGGGGTGGTGGGAGACATGGGTGGGGGCCTGGTGGAGGCTGCCCCTGCACTGCTGGGGGGTGGGGGTGGTGGGAGACATGAGTGGGGGCCTGGTGGAGGGTGACCCTGGATGCTGGGGGGTGGGTGTGCAGGGGGACATGAGTGGGGGCCTGGTGGAGGGTGACCCTGGATGCTGGGGGGTGGGGGTTCAGGGGGACATGAGTGGGGGCCTGGTGGAGGGTGCCCCACAATGCCGGGGGGTGGGGGTGCAGGGGTACATGAGTTGGACATGGGTGGGGGCCTGCTGGCAGGTGCCCCACAGTGCAGGGGGGTGGGGGTGGTGGGAAACATGAGTTGGACATGAGTGGGGGCCTGCTGGCAGGTGCCCCACAGTGCTGGGGGGTGGGGGTGGTGGGAGACATGCATTGTTGATCAGTAGTGTAAGGTGACATGTGGGTTGGCTGGGGGGCATGCCCATGGTGGATGGGCTGCCTGCGGGACATGAGCAGGGGTGCAGGGTAGTCCCCCGTGGTGTGGGCTGCCTGCAGGGGCCGTCGAGGTTGTGGAGCGTACACCTTGGAGGACCCACACGGCCAATTCACGTGTAGCACTCCCCAGAACCCCTGAAATACACATTCCCTGCTGTAATTGCGTGTGCAACTTCCCGCGCACCCCTGAAATACACGTACCCTGCTCGCACTGGGACAATCACGTGTGGAACTTCCCGCGCACCCCTGAAATACACGTACCCTGCTCGCACTGGGACAATCGCGTGTGGAACTTCCCGCGCACCCCTGAAATACACGTATCCTGCTCGCACTGGGCCAATCGTGTGTGGAACTTCCCGCGCACCCCTGAAATACACGTACCCTGATGAAATCGCGTGTGGAACTTCCCGCGCACCCATGGAATACACGTACCCTGCTCGCACTGGCCCATTCACGTGTGGAACTTCCCGCACACCCCTGAAATACACGTACCCTGATGAAATCGCGTGTGGAACTTCCCGCGCACCCATGGAATACACGTACCCTGCTCGCACTGGCCCATTCGCGTGTGGAACTTCCCGCGCACCCCTGAAATACACGTACCCTGATGGAATTGCGTGTGGAACTTCCCGCGCACCCATGGAATACACGTACCCTGCTCGCACTGGCCCATTCGCGTGTGGGACTTCCCGCGCACCCCTGAAATGCACGTACCCTGCTGAAATCGCGTGTGGAACTTCCCGCGCACCCCTGAAATACACGTACCCTGCTGAAATCGCGTGTGGAACTTCCCACGCACCCCTGCAATACACGTTCCCCGCTTGGCGTTTGCTGTTTGCCAGCCCGGTGAACTGGTCCAGGGTTAGCGCAGCCCTTTGCGATAATTTAGCGATTTTGATGGCTTTTCCTTGCGCGAGGGCGTTCTTGGGGGTGTTACTGGCGCTGCTGCAGGGTCGCTGCGATTCTCTGCGCCACGGCTGGTTTGGAAGCCTAAAATCCATGAATACGCTGTGCGCGGAAATCGGTTTTAGCGCACGTGCCTGGCGCAGTCAATCGCACGCGGACACTCTGCGCCAGCCGCTTGCGACACTTTTCTGTGAAATTCTATGAATTACCCTCATAATGTTTAGGACGACCGTTGGAAGAAAATGGATGACGGCTTGTGTTAAGAATCAACCCTGTTACCTCAAAAGACGAGCCTAGGATTGCAAATTAAAGAACTGATGAAGAAGTTGTTTTTGTGCGCAGCATAAGGGAGTACCTTGGCCTGATATCAAGGAGGCTATTTCGAGAGATTGGTGGAAGGCACAAAGGGAGTCGAATAAACGGACCATGTGCATAAGGCATGTTTCTGCTCAGATTAGGAGAGACAAGGATATTTTCAAGTGCCAAGTGTTGAACAATCACGAGGGCAAACGCCTATGTGAGGTGGAGTGAGCAAGTCTGAAAGGGTAATGGCATCCTGTTTAATAATATCAAATAATCCCAAATAAGAGGCTGAAATGGACAAAATCGTGGTCTCCTAACACGTAACTTAGAAGTCGAAAACAAGGGCTATTCATTGAAAACCCAGATGGAGCTAGTGGTCTGCTCATACTCCCTCAAATGTTCCAAAACAGTGAGCAGACTATGAGGTGAACTACAAACAGAAGGCCTTGACCAAGGATCAGGTTGATGACATACAATAGACTAATTGGGAAAACAAGAAATGAATTGATGCATCTCAAGCACCTAGGTTTCATTTCTACTGAAGTGCTGCTAAACAAGCCAAAAGTCCCAGGTTGGATGGGGTTGCCAACCAATCAAAAAGCCTGCCACGCATTTTTACATACAATGTTGCAATTACCAAGCCTCTGCTATATTCTCTGTTATAATCAGTATACGGTTCCATGTCTTAAAATTGGGGCACAAATGGCAGCGGGTACAAAATATTGTGGCAAAAATGTGATGGTTTTGCCGCCACAATCATGTAAAGGATGAGGGGGACACCTCTGCAACCCCCTGTACCCATTAAACCATTTAAGGGAAGCGTGGGACACCCCCGCAACCTCCACTCCCCTTAAATGGTATAATGGGGTACACCCTTACCGGGTCAAACCACAGCATTTTTGCTGCGATTTTTATTTTACCAGCGACATTTTTGCCGCAATTTCTTTTCCTGATACCCAGTGTACTAAATGTCTAAAAGTAGTACAGGGCAAGTCCTACTGACAAGCGACAACCAATGAGATATTAACACTTCTATGATTCTATAAATAGACATGTTCCACTAATCCAACCCCTCCAGTTAGTAGGTTATGCAAATGTCACGTAGGATGACATCATAGATTACGTATGAAAAACTATGTAAACTCTGTGCAAACAAGATAAGGTTTGAATATGTATGCATATATTTTGATAGCTGTACATCTCACTGACTTCTTTCGTTGAGATTAAAGCAGTATTTTACCATCTTCCTTGGGTGTGTCCGGTTATTTGGTCTAAGATAGTTACTGGTAATTCTATCTAGCACATAGAGGACGCTTCAAAGTGCTAGAGCTCATAATAGTGTCAAAGGGCTGAATCTGTGTCCAAGCTATATTCTGGCCCCCCCTGGTGTCACCAGACCTTGGTCCGTTTGGAAGAATAGCATGAGCAACAAAGAAGTAAGAGAGAGAGAAAGTGGGAAAGGAATGTGCAGACACAAGGGGGAAGATAAGCAAAGCTAAATTATTGTGTTAGTAAGACCTAAGAGAATGTGCTAAGTTAATAGTGGCACTAGGATTCCAAATGTACTTTTGAGCCTTATACTATAGAGATTGAGTAGTGGTTGGTGCATGAGTGCCTTCAGAGTCCTAAATCCTGATAAATATGTAGGCCTAAAATACTGATTGTGTCTATTTATGTTACCACATGTAAATTCCCAAATAATAATTCCGGGTCTGCCAAGCCAACTCAGAAAGGGGCCTATTTCTGGAGAAAGACATTTGAGAGGAGAATGGTATTGGTATCAAAAGGCAATAGAGCCTGATGGATAGAATTAATACAGTACACTTGTTAAGGCTGACACTAAACGGAAAGTAAACAAATGCTGTGTTCTGTCTAGCACTTAATGCTCCACTGTGTACAAAGACCAAATAAGAGAAAGAGTGGGCACTACTTGTTAGTTGATAAGGTAGTCTGCACTTGGTGAGGTATTTAGTCCTGTCGCCAGATTCCTCCCCGTTGCTTAGGGAGGTAAAAAATGTTAATGTAATATTGACTGGTTAATTGTCACCAGTCTACTGGAAGGACTCGTGTGTATATCCCACTAAATTTCTTTTTATTTATTTTGTTTAAAAAAATATATATTTGATTTCTTCAATAATTCTTGAGAAAATGTTGATAATTCCGATGAATTTATGGTAAAAATATGTTTATTCAATCATTTGTATTTTTGTGAGGCCTTTAGCAAACATTATACTGTTCAATGCATTTCGGTCAATGATAGACCTTCATCAGGAACTGTGTAAAACGTTGCTTCAAATCTTTGGCCTGATTTACTATGTTTCCTTATTGGTAATTCCAATTTCTCTTCATTCAGGCACGTTTGTTTATGTTAGCCATTGCATGTCTTTTAATGTCACTTCTTTAACTTCCTGTTGTGTAAACCAAAGTAATTGCATCCGGGCACCTTGCTCGCCTGATTCACAAATGGGTGTTTCCCATTGAAAGGCTCTTGGAGGATCAGGCCCCATGTCTCTATAGCACGCGCCTTCTTTTATGAACAAGGCCATGGAGGCACCTACAGAGGGAGCCCCGCGTGGAGTTTCATGATCTAGACACCAGGGCTTCTTTCTTAATCTTCAAATGATCCGATTGGTCCACTACACACACGTGACAGGGGCACAGAGATGGTTCTATGGTGAAAGCAGGTTGCCCTTATTTGAAGTGTAATGCTTCAGAATACAGTTGAACATCTGGACCTCAGAGGCCTGGCCAGGATTGCCTAACAAGTGGCGCCTGAAGCTAATGTAGTTGCGCCCACCACAGTGACATTAACGTCTGTAAATGCCCACACATCGCTGCTCAGTGGGAATTTACCAGGTTTGGTTGTGCCTTTCCTGCTCAGGCCTTACCCCGTCTATGCCTCTGCTGGACCTACTACTTAAGCAATAATGCCTGAGGTGGTGGGCTGGATCGGCCAGTAATTGCCCAGTCCCCCATGCTGTCAAAGGCGTTGCAGATATTATCATCCTGGGAGTAAGCCCCAAAGTGTTAATAGCATTATTCAAAAACAATCACCTGTGGCATGTGTGCAGGTTGTGGTATCCGTAGGCACCATGGAAATGGAAGTCATGATCTCCAAATGGAGCCCCTTTTCCATTTCTACAGCTAGGCTAAGGCCGGCGTGTGAGATGAAGAAAATAAAGGGGTAAATCAGGAAGCAGAGGTACCCAGGAGGGAAGGATGGCCTGTGGTGCAGTAAGCAGTACAGCTAGGCAGAGGAGTGGCGCGAGCAACTTAGGGAAATGCTGTGCTGGTGCGAGGAGTGCAGAGCTCAATCCAAACGTGGGCTTTCATCAATAGTTTTTGGAGTGAGCTGATCAGCCCAGTCACCCACCCTAGTGCTACCATGAAATGCGGCAGTGCTTCGGGATGCACTGCACAATTGGCCAGGAAGATAATTTAAAACATAACATTTACAATGTGTGTCCGCTCTTAAGGAGTCCCACTGCTTTGTATCACTCAAGTTGAGAGTGAACCAAATGAGATTTAGTGTATTTTATTTTTATTTTTGTATTTCTCCACTCCTCCCAAAATTGCTAAAAGCAAATGGTATAGATGTGCTGCATATCAGCAACACCCTTTGCTGATTAGTAAAGTAATGCCCGTCAAACTGATAACATAATTATTATATTCATGCAGGAAAATGTATAAAATAGGATGAGGGAAAGGCCACAGCGTTCTCCAGTTCTGAGAGTGTTTTAGCTCCATGTGGCATGAAGGGTCATTTTGGCCTTCTTCGCAGATTTCCACATGCATTTCATGCTATCAAGTGCCATCATGTTGAACAAATAAATGCCAGCGTCACTGTAGAAAACTGAATCGTTCATAAAGAAAAGGTTACTTAAGGTTCCTATTTTTAGAGGAAACATGTTTCCTTAATGGAACAAAGAGCTTGTAAAACAGGACCTTCGGATCTTTGAATTAAGGAGAGCAACACACGGGTCATGTAAAGATTGTGCTGCTAGTTTAATACTGAATTTCATGCAATAAAGTGTTGCTTGACAACAACTAAATAAGGTCTTGAATACCTTCTCGATGTTGCACAACTATCAATGTGAATGCAGGTATTCCCATATGCAGACAACATGTAAAACTCCATACATACATACATACATACATACATACATACATACATACATACATACATAAGTGATAGGTAAATTAGCATGAGTGTTTGCTTCAGAGATCTCTGATCAACCTGCACAGACAGGTTGAAATACGAAAGGGAGAACTCAGCTATGTATCCTTCCATTGTCAATACATTGGGAAATAGTAAGTGGGGATGATATTAAGGCCTGTTACTATATACTGTTTAGCGGTAAAACAAATCAAGGACCAGGTAACATACACGCATGTGATATTATGATTAGGAATGTGAAAACTCCCCTCAAAGTGCCCTTCTAATTTTCACAGGACACAAATCCAAAAGGTGCATTTCCTGCTATTTAACAAATGCTTTGGGACTTGCACACCCGCCTTCCTTGCCACATTGAAAGCACCCCAATTACTCGCTTCAGTTCACCCCTGCTCCCCTTGGAAGCTCTACACCCACACTGTACTTCAATAATAAGTGAACCTTTTTCTTCTACACTAATTTCTATTTCCAGAGTGTCTCTGCACTGTAAATAGAACAACGTTATTCATTCCTTAATGCCATGCAAGGGCCTGCCAGGCAGCAGTAGGGAAATGGTGCATGTTAAAAGGCCCCTTGGTGGTGCCAGTAGCCTGCCTTCCCTTCCAGCTATCTCAATTTGTAATCCCAGGGGGACCTCACCTTTGTCTGTACTAATCTCCGAAAAGTTCACAAGACTAGAGCCACTCAAGATTCAGGTGCTTTAAGCTGTGCTGCATCTGTTTGGACCACCTTACGTATGATATATGCAATACATAATGGGGGACGGACTGGCATGTATGACTCTCTATCAAACAGCCAGTGAAATGCTTTCACTGTGCAAAATTCGGGGGTTAGGGAAAAGTCAACAGACAAGACAGTTTGCTAATTTTGGTGGCGTATTTCTGGTGAATCTTTCATACAATAAACAGCTGTTTTCCATGACTACCGGAGGAATGTCAACACTTAGGGGTCATTTAGAACGAGTGGTGTGGAAAATTGAAGTTTAAAAGTTGGCTTTACGCTTTCATTTTGTACTTAATCACATTTCGGTGCTGGAGTTTGCACCTCTGCCTTGCTTTGCTCCTCCTTCTCGTAAGAGCACCCTGCTTCACACCTTACAGAGATTATAGTGCAGGTATAAAACCAAAGGATTCCAGTGGAATAACCCACGCATTTACTCCTGGTAAATAGCAGGTGGATTCCACTGCAATTAATCATAAAACACCACCTGCAAAGAATAATGTTCAGGCAGCATTTTAGTCCTATCAGAGCAGTATAACTTTGGTGATGCCCTGCATGGAATTAGCATATCTTTTAAAATTACACACTTAGTCGAAACTTCAATCTTTGCATGTAGCATACACTTATTCCAATGCTCAATTAATTTGGAGTTTTCTTGATTTTAACAACCTCTGATAATGTGATGTGCCTTTGGATAGCAATGTAATGAACAATTGGAGAAGTCTTTCACACTACTTGGGAAGGTATCATTATGGGCCGTCACCTTCTATATGTATCTGTAAATGTGCATAAACATTCATAAACAATGCCCAGATCCTGTTGAGGTGTCTGGCATGCCCTCAACTTCTCTTGGTACTCTCCGAAATCGATGCCCGACCAAGTCGAACAAATTAAATGCATGGACGTTCCCCTTGGTATACTTTGCTTTTCAAAATGCTTTGTTCTCTTTTTTGTAAGAGACCTTGGTATTGCTGTTATAATAAACAAACAGAATCACACATTCAGAAAAGAGTTAAGATCTTGAGGGCTTGGATGAACCAGGGCCTGGAATTGCTCTTCTAGGTAACCTCAGGGCACCATCGACTACCTGAATAGTCATTGCATGTGTAAACGAGTGGGTGGGGAGGCCGAGTCTGTATGCTGTTAAAAGGTTGTAGCAATCAGTAGCATGTATGGGTTGTCCCAATCCAGCCCTTTCGAGGGACATACTACAGAATGGACGGTGCGAACCGAGTGGTAATTAACAAGGTTGTCTGGGTAAAGATAAGATGTATTGATAAATTGGAGGAAATGTCAAATTATTGTGAAGAAAGGAAAAGCTCCCGATAAGAGGAATGTGCTGGTGTTGAGAAGTTTTGGGAGTGAGAGAGGTGTGACATCTTTAATTAGTTAGTGTGAAAGTGTTCCAACATCATATGATGTTGCTGTGTGGGATTTGTGGATTCTGTCTAGGGGTTGAAATTAGATCATTGTATGTATAGCATTGGTCAAACCTGTTTGACTTTCCAAATTACAGATCTTTTTTAGGTTTTTCTAATTTGTTTCTCAATTATACTTTTCAAGAATATTGGAAAACGTATCCAGTAGTATTGGCCTTAAGTATCGTGTTCGCTCTAGAGCAGGGTATAATTGTTTGCACCTGTTAAGATGGATTTCTGACCTGGTGGGAAGAGGTTCAGAAGGCCAGCCTAGTTTCTTGGAACAGGGTAACCTTCTGGACAAGCCAGATCAATCAAGTTTGCATTGGCGGCGATTAAGACTAGTTCTCAGGACGGGTGAGAGCGATCGAAGGCCCACAAGGAGCACACACAGTAAATGACACCACAAATTACTCTCAGTGAGGTGTATATATCAAAAATACATGTACATTTTATTAAAGGCCGTTTAAATCAAACACAAGATGAAACCACAACAATATTAACAATTCTAACATGACCTTATACTAGGGAACATATATACATCAACTATTGTCCTAAAGCGATATTAAGCAAATATGGATCCTCAACCTTTAGCAGAAGAGGGTCAGACAGTGCAAACATACTTTAGGAAATTCTTCAGGAATCACAACCCTAACTAATAGGCAGTCCAATCCCTACGAAGTGTGGACTCTTGTGCACAAAATTACTTTTAGCGCAGCAGCTCTTGATTGTGCATTAAAGTACAAAATGGGCCATCTTCCAGTGGCTGTAGGATCTCAGGAAGGGGGGTGATGCGATGAAGAATAGAGTTCCACTATTTGAGGAGGGTCTCCACAAGAGGGCAGAGCGATTTCCAGGAATCGGGAATAGGATGGTAACTCAGGCTACCCTAACTAAGGTGAGTGGCTCTTGGGGGACACTCTTGCGTTAAAGTCTATGGATGCACCTAGAGGCCACCGGTAAGTGTTGCAAATACTCACCAACCCTTGATGAAGTCCAAACCAATCTTCACCAGTCTACTCCAGTTCGCTCGCAGGTTCGAGTCCCACAGTTGTGCATCCCTCTGGGTTTCAGGAGTTGAGTTCTGGAACTTCAGTCCGTGGCGGGACAGTGGTCTTTTCTCTACTTCTGGGGAAAGGATCAGGCCAGTTCCACTGCAGGTCATTTTAGGGCACAGGAAAGCACAGCAGCAAGGCACCCATGTATCTTGTGGCCAGTGCAGGGCAACACGGGTACCGCATAGGCTCGGGTTCTGGTGGACTCTCCTAGTTCCAGACCTAGGAATGCTAGGTTTACAAAATTCAGTGGGACAGTGCCTTCTACCCAGTGCTTAAGGATCCCAAAGTCTCAAGTCAAGCCTTGAGACGCCTGCGATTCCAAAGCAAATGTCCCATACAAGCTGGTCAGTTCACTGGGCGATCCAGGAACACTTTCGAAGGGGCTTGTTTTCAGGTTAAGCAGGAGGTGCTGAGCATAGGCCTTCTATGATCGATGAGAAACAGGGACTCTGACGAGACAGCACCAGGGTCTAGTTGCCAAACCTTCCAGCAGGTCTCCAGCGGTTCCACAGATCTGTTCCTTCAGTTCAGGGTGCTTGGCTCCTTTATTAAGTTTGCTGAGAACTCAGAAGATCGACCTGGAATGGATGTAGAGTGCCTTCTTTTATCCAAAGTTTGCTTTTTACCAAAACAAAGAGCATCCAATGGGAGATCTGCTCACATTCAGCCATCCCAGACGTGGACCAATCATGGACCACGGTGGTCCCAGTCATCCCAGCACACCAGACACCCTGGCATCCACGATGTATATTGGCACTAGACAGGTCCAGCCCACATCATGGGCGCACACACACAAGGCATGGAGAGGCCCGCAAAAGCCTTGGTTTGCCTGGGACCCTGCATAACCAAATAACAAATTTCCCTCATGGGCTCAACCTTGGAAAGGCTCAGGGACCTAATGGCCAAAGCACAGAACAAAGGACTTTGTCGCATGGCCGTTTTAGGCACTGGGCACCGTCCTGCGCCAAACACGTTAAACGCGATTTGAGCCATAGAAAAGAGTCAAACATGCTTTAAATGTAACTGCTGCCACCAGTTCTGTCCTGGGCACACTTTTACATTCACCAAAAATCCATCGAGGCTGCCTAGTGCCTTAAAAATGTAAAAGGGACCCAAGCGCACTGTACTGAAAGGTGCATTGTGCACTGAGAAAAAGTTACCAAGAAATGTCAACAAAGTGAAAGACTGAGGGAAACAAAGTCTCTCATTAGTGACAGTCTGAAGGTCATGTCAGTTTCCTCATAATGAGATGAGCAAAAGCCCAGCGGAGTACAGCAGAAGGCTGCACCCCACTGTTAAAAAGTCAGGCAAGGTTGGTCAGACAAAAGCAAAATGTTGGGGGGGTTCACAACTGTAGGGAAAATTACACATAAATTTAAATCTTTCCTAACAGCACGCTTTCTACATGTATTTCAAATATTGTTCAGAACCTAATAGTATCCTAACATGTATCCTATGTAACTAAGATTTTGTCTGTAACAAGCGCCTCGATGCCCCCGGGCTGAAGTGCGCTCTACAAATCTGAATAAAATAAATAAATAAATAAAATAGTCCTGCTGCCCACAAACCCGTTTGCATGTTGCAACTTGACATCAAAAAATGTAATTCATACAAATATAACAGCAATTCCCATGTTAAACTAAAGACATACGTATTTTATTACTGGCATAGTAAAGTAAAGGGTTTTATTTTCATACATCTACAGAAATAAATTATTCAAACCACTTAAAAATACCTTTTTCTGCTGTTTTTCGAATCTTAAATATCCAAGATGCTTTCAAGCAGAAAAGCCAAACCTGCTCAGCTCACACTTCCTTTTTTGTAGCAGTTGGGATCCATACAATATCCACTGCCATGTTTAGAAATCTGTAACCGTCACTCATATTTTTTTTAATAAAGTTAGATGCAATATGGCCACGTCAAGCTAGGAACTAATTATGGATCAGTCCTCATAAAGTGGCCACAAAAGTAAAACATTTTTATTTTACCCATTTGTTTTAAAGAAGAAACTCAAGAAATAAGTATAGGTTGCATTGCTCCAGACATGTAATGCACTCGATCTTAATGTTTCAAATGAATCATAAATGCAACAAGAGCAGACATGATTTCGATAGACCACATGATCTACACGCTGGTTCCACATTCTGTGTTTGGTGATAATGGTAAAAACACAGAGATAGCACTTTGAAAGGCAAGCACTCCAGTGTAAAGTACGAGGCATATCACTTAAAGTTTACTGCACATAGCTTGTAGTCAGAGCATAAAATATGCTCCAGCATATCTGTTCTGCAAAAAGACCTGTATCTATGCATAGAATTATCATACAGGCAGAAATGCTAGAATCACTATTCGCACCCGGGAAATGTGGATTGACCATTCAGAATCCACGTTTCGTGGGCGCGATTCTGCCTTCACTACCCGCTGCTGCTGAAGAAAAAAAAAGTAAACTAAAGTGGCCGCCGCCATAAAAATAGGAAAGGGAGTAGGTCCCTTTTTGGATGACGGTGGCCATTTTTTAACGTGTTTTCTATGGCCTCCGTCATCTGAAAAGGGACCAAGTCCCTTTACTATGTTTATGGTGGATTTTTAAAACCTTTTCTTTTCATTCCAACAGGAGATGTGCTCGCGCTGAGCACATCTCCAGTCGAAAAAGAAAAAGAAAATGATATGCACCCTGGGAAATCCCGGGGTGTGAATAACTTTCACGCCCTTTCGCAAAGGCAGACATGGCATTCAACGCCCACAGCCCAAGCTGAGGCCCAAGCTTTGCTCGGGCCTACCCAAGCTCGGCCTGGTGGGCTGTTAAATGCCATGTCCGCCCCAGCAGCAGGGCCTGAAAGTTATATTGCTCTTTCGCACCTTTGAAAATGATGACGAATCCATTGGGATTCATGCACACTGCAAGGTTTCAAAATGTCCGTGTGCATTCCAAGGGCTGTATTGACACTGAATCTACCTGTCAAAAAGCAGTGAAGAGAAGCTCGCAAGGACACAGGTGGCTCTTCATGTCTTGGCAGAATGCTGTATGGTCAATGACAAGTCTGATTCTAGTTGGCAATGAATTCCAATATTGTGTGGCCTGCATGCAAACAACCTGACAAAACGTAGTTCCTGACCCAAAGAGTTTGGGTATGGCGTCATAAGGTAGACATGCAAAGGACAGAGCTTCTCAGAGTATGGGCATTTTAAGGTCGACATGTGCAAAAGACAGACAGTTAAAATACAGGCATTGTATGTCGACATGTATATCTAAATGTGAACAGCTTTCATGTGTGTGGATGTGCGTGAAACCCCCATTATAAAAACAAAGCAACCTAAATGAAAGGAAAAAACAATAAATGTGTCTGTTTAAAAAAATGTCAGTTCATCCAGGGTTGTAAGGGAAAAGGCATGGAAGGAGCTGTCAATGGGAGCATGTGTGGTGAAACTCCCATATTTAAACATGACAATAATTTATCGTGAAGTCCATTCAATGCCAAAATTGAACGTGTTAATTTTTTTAAATAAGCATGTCGACCTTTCACTGTCTATCATATGACATGGTGATATTTCAATGTAGATCAAATGACCTACAACCGAGAGGCTGATATAAGTGTCCTAGAAGGCACCAATGAAATGAATCTGACCTGGAGGAATATGGAGCCTTGATGATGAAGGGCAAAGTGCCTGAAAAGACACCCTTTCCATCGCCAGCAGCCAATGGTGGGCACATAAAGCCAGGGAAATGTATTATCTGCAGCCAATCTCTACAGAATTCTGGCTGAAGCATTCTAAAGTAATCTACCTCCTCTGCAATGAGACCGAGATAAATGACATTGCAAATGTTCAGGTGGCTAAACACACAAAAACAATAACAAGAAGAATGTTATGCAAGATAACAAAGGGGTCAAGACACCTGAGTAGAGACCTGGGATGGAAGAAGCAAGATTGGCAAACCTGACTGCTCTGCTGTGTGAAAGTCAGCGATGAAACAATCAGAACTGCAAGGTTATTCACCTGTGTAGCCAGAAAAGGGCAAAAACCCAGAAAATGAGAACACAGAGGCAAGATCCATTTTTGCGTTTTCCAGTGTAAAAATGATCACATTGAAAATAAAAGTGGAAAATACAACAGTTAACTAATGGATGCTTCAATAGATAGACACATATGCCAAAGCCACCACATCTAATAATCGTTTATTCAAGTTTGGTTTAATGAGAAAATTATTTTTTTTTTCAAAATAAATGAGGACATATCAATACACAGTGTGTATGTGTGTTTTCTTAAATTTGGTGAACAGTTTGAGGGGTTTGTCATTGGATGAATGACGGAATAGTCTATGATTGCGAGTTCGTCAGGGGTCGATATTTTACATTTAAAGGCGTGTTTATTTTGAGTAGAGAAGCAAACTTTTATTTTTGGGATGCCCAAGCAATTATGAGGTTTGGGGTAGACTAAAAGATGGTTGTGTCGCTTAAATGTCATTGTAATTCTCTTTAAAATGGAGTGTAATGTTACTTTAGCTTTATTTGAATGCATTGCAAATACCTAATGTTTTTAAATACTGCTTATATGTGGCCAGGGCCAATAAAGATAAGTCTAACAAATGGAAATGTTGTTTGATAAATCTGTAGACCCAGCTGGAATGTTGTTACTATTAGGGCTAGGCGAAATTGTGAAATTGCGTTCCGCCCACCACGGAAGCGAAATCTGACCGATTTCAATCCATTTTGCCGAAATCCACCATTTTCGCCAACCCTGCATATCGAAAACAGCAGCTCAAAGTTTATAGTGCCTCTGCACGAACATAGCACAAATCAATAAGAGCGGAACAAAGTTTCTTGTGCCACTGCATGAAACTAGCATGAATCGAATGAAGTGTTTCATGCAACTGCGCACACCTAGTACATATTGAACAAAAAGCTGCATGAAGGAACCTAGCACACTGCTAAAAACCAGTGTAAAGTTTCTCGTGCCGCTGTGCGAACCAACCACAAATAGAACAAAATAACTGCAGAACATTTCTTGTGCCTCTGCACGAACCTAGTACAATTGTGGAAAAGCACAGCAAGCTTCTCGTGCCACTGCACAAAACTACCATGGATCAAAAAAGACACACCCGAACTTTATCATGCCACTGCACGAAACTAGTACAAATCGAAAAAAGATCTGCACAAAGTTTCTCATGTCGTGAACCTAACACGGATCGATAAAAAAACCTGCAGAAAGTTTCTCATAGCGTGACAAAAAACTAACATGTGAACCATGCACCACGCCCAATTTGAGTGCTGGTGGAAAAGTAATGCTGATTTTGCAGATTGGGTTGGAAGCAGGAATCCAGGGCAAATTCCATACTATTCGCTTCACAGGTGAACATTTTGCTCACTCTCAGTTACTACAACAAATTCCATCTCAGTTACAGTTGGGCTTGATTAAATGTAAAGACTTTTCCTATAAGTTCTGACATTATAAGGTATGTCTCTTAATGTCATGCAGATCTTAATTTCCCTTATGCCCTTAATGTTTTGCTGATCCTTCACTGTGCAAATGTACTGCCTTGTATCCTGCTGAAATCCGAATCCCTTACTGATCCATGTTCCCTGTATCCTACACACATCAGCCTTGTCGATGGTGTTCTATTAACATATCTTAAAGCAATGTGTCCAATAACTGTGAAGGGGATTTGTAAAACCTCTATTTAAGGTGTCCCCACTTGATGTGCTTACAAATAGCATTAATAAAAACAGTGCAATGTCTGTCAGATTCAGACCAAGGGTTCCATAATGGATATCAATTCTCATCATTGTAATATCTCAGAGGACAGAGGACTCAACCATTGTGAGGCTTTGCACAACCAAGGTTGCATAGGGTGGCAAGAGACAAAGCCCTTTGTCTACATTTTGGTTATGCTAAAGATCCCTTACTTTTCTACAATATTGCGGTAGTTGTGCCTTTGATGCCTACAACATTGGTAAGGCTCCAAAGCCACCAGAACCTCTTTAAATTTTGATATTTAAGAAGACACTTTTTATTTGAATCCCCTATCTGCTAAAGCTTTTTAAGCTTATTTAAGACCAATTTGACATTCCCGCATAGTTAGAAGGACAAAATTGTCCCGATAATTAAAAATTGTCAAATTTGACCCTTCCAACGATAACTCCATCTTCTTGATTTCCCTGACAGAGTTATGTGGGAAAGTGGTGTTTGCCCAATTGAGGGCTGGAAAGACCTAAGTACTTTTGATCAGGCTCTTGCCTGAATCTTCTGATCCAGAAGCATGTTGTTTTGGGTAACCAGACCCTCGATATTGTCGTCATTGACCTAACGATTTCATTTGATACTGTTCCATGTGCCCTCATGTGAAATACCCTGAAGACAGCACAAGCACCCCCTGCATTGTTGTCTGAAATACGGTGCATATACTCTGATTATCATGACGTAGTACATTGGGGTTCATGTGGGAACAGAAACAGACATTCAATGTGGGCCAAGCAGCCAGACAATGGTGTGCCTTCTCATCTGCTTGTTCATTAATAAGATAACAACACATATCACCATTTATGAGACAGATATCCAGGCTTAATCATTGTGAAGATAGGTACTCTCATATTCACTAAAATTCCCTCTGGATACAGTGCCAACACAAACTTTGTATTGATATCTGCAAAATGTTTATTATAATAATTGCCCATGTGCTCAGAGGCATACAGGGTCAGTTATGATGCAACAGCCATAACCTTCACTTAGGCCTCCGTTAAGGCTCTGTACATTCCTGAGCATGGGGGTGATCGGTATGCATGCCCCGGGACATCCAGATGGTTTCATGTATTTTTTGTTTACATGTGATGGCTTCCATATGTAGTGTGTGTGCCATGAAAAACAAAGTTTTCCACTCCATGTGAAATAGAACATACAGTATGTCCCTTTTCGATTTCTATATCAACAATGATGGTGAGATAACATGATTGACTGGGAGAACATGGGCATGAGGCTGACCAGGTATCTGGGGTGCGGTGGGAAGGGAGGAACAAGGGATGTAGGTTTCCCTAGGAGATGAGGGCATTGTGAAAAGAGGGGACAGGTCAGTAGGGGTGCTCCGAAAGAAAACATTGTGGTGACCAGACGGAAGTGCCCTGGTGGCCAAGAGAATGTGGTACGTCACTGGCAGTTTCAGCCTATATTGCCAACCACCTAATTGGCTGAGCACAGTCTACCTATATATAAATAACCGCCAGAGGAGTGGGAGCAACTGTATGGTGGCTAGGAATGCTGCTAGAGTTTCCTGGATGCTGCCAGTGTCTCCCACACCAGCCCTCTGTAATGTCCCCAGTCGCGCCCAGCTATATGCTTCCCTCATCCCCTACCAACCCTGCCACCATTTACTCTCACACCCATAGCCTAACTCCCACTTACCTGTACATCCAGTCCCTAGCAAGTCTGAGGGTCTCAGATGCTCAGTCTGGATATAGAAAAGGGATTCCTCTTTTTTTGTGTCTATGTCGGGCTCATTTGCTTGCAGTGTTTTTTAAGGGAATTTGGCATGCTTGAGACGTCTGAAGTGGAATTTCCGTACAAAAAAAAAGCCATTAGCACCCCCACCCATGTGACTCAGGAGCTAATGGATGTTTGTAACGCAGTGGGGGCCTTTACCATTCCAGGGCACGTTTTTAAACTTGAGTTCTGACACCATCCAACGAAGACCCTGTGGTTCATACTAAGTATGCCGGTCCGGAAACAACAGCACCGTTGTTTCCGGAACGGCATACTACGAGTGTGCCTGCTGGCCGCTGTGCCCGACAGGGCCGAACCTGCCAGACACAGCTGCCATGGTAGGCAGACCGTCACGGAAGCACTGGCAGTGTTTCCGTGGTCAGGACTCTATGGGAATGGGGACTTACAATTCACTGGCGCCTGACTTTGCGGACTGCCAGGGTTTTAATACCCCGGTGTTTCCGGCAAGTCTGGCACTGGTAAATATTTAAGGGTCTGGCGGCATCCTGCCGGTCGTAACGGCACGGTTACCGCCAGACTCGTAATGAGCACCCCTGTCTTGGTCCATATTGCTTATGTAAAATGATTTGTTTGTCCTGACACAAGCAAACAACCCTGACAGTTCAATTGACCCTTCTAGGTGAAAGGGTGAAGTGTGTTGCTGGTTTTAATTTCTTGGGCATGCAAATTAACAAGAAGGACGGTTGGATCTAACAGGTCTGTAAAAGCACTATGATTCCTGCAATGCAATGTGGAGCAGTATAGCGTTTTACTATGCGCTTTTGTGGGGGGGATAGTCAGACCGCCATTAATGTATGCAACATCAAATGAAGCATTGTCCGTGGCAAAATATGCTTGCAAAATACGGGGAGTTAGTAATGTAAGCATGCTAGAAAATAGGTCAAATAGGATTCGTAAGAAGCTCTCTGGCCTCCCTAGCAGAACTTGAATGTTTCATTACATTTTGAAATTGTCTAGCTAAGTCAATAACATCAAATGAACGCTTTGTTTTTTTGTACACACATCTGCATTCCATCCTCGCTAGCAATGTACAGAAGGTCCCCAGTTATATATCCCCTACGACAGTTGTGACATCATCAATGGACAGTGTCACGTCATGCATGAAAGTCAGAGATGTGCTGCGATCAGGGCGTACATGGTGTCACTGCACCATTTGAGAGGGTGTGTGAGAGTGTGTATGTGTGTAATGAGGTAGAATGTGAGGTGCAAAGACTATTCGTGAAACAGCAGTTTTCGGACCTGAAGGGATAGCATTTAGTTGCAGGTTATCACTATTGTGTGTTCTGTGTAAAAGTGTGTATGGTGTCAGAGAGTGTTTTGGGACCGGGCAGGAGGGAGCTTTAAGGTGGCGATGGGTTAAGGCATGTTAGTTTTGGAGGCAATGTCCGGTAGGTATCCAGTCATTCCCTCGAATATAAAGCATCGAATGCAAAAGCCTTGAAAAAAAAATGCATCGAAAAAATGCATTTTTTTTGTAGGTAAAGTTTTTTTTTTAATGGTTTTTAATGGGTAAAAAAACAGGGGTTGATGGGGGGACCCATCATTAAAAAAATGAAAAAAAATGCATTTTTTCAATGCATTTTTTTTTCAAGGCTTTTGCATTCGATGCTTTATATTCGAGGCTATCACTAGGAACCGCCAAGTACCGTAGATCTCGATGGTAGAAAAAGAGCAAAATCGAACACATCCGCCCAGTGTTTGCATGGCTTAAGAGAGACTCACCCACAGTTACTCTCCAAACTTAGATGTTTTCAGGTGCTCAGGAATGATCTAGAAGCCTGGCAGCATGGGCAATAAGAAAGGAACAGTCCAGAAACAGAAACATTGGTGTTTACATGTTCATTATATGTTATAGAAGTCTTGCTGATAATGGGTTATTTTCAGGCCTTGTCATCCTGGTAACCTCGCCAGTCAGTTATGGTCTTTGGTGCTTGGCTCAGTATTAGTGTATTGGTCTTTGGCAGTTCCTGGTTGTGAATGGATACAGACAGATGCCAAAAGTTGGCTAACCCCCTTGGAAATAACGGCCAGGAAATCACAAAAGCTTAGGGTCAGGAGCAGCTCATCAGACAGATAGGCTCCTGAATATACCAATAGCATAGGGATGTCATTTTGGGGCTCCCCCTCTGACCTTTCCTTGCTACCGCTGGGCCACTGGACAAAGAGGCAGTGCCATGAGCAGATATTTGCTGCTACACCTGAAAAAGACTTTTGGAAATGCAGCTAATTATGTCACCGCTTTTTTTACCTTTAATCTAGATCTTGTTAGCTGGAAAAAATAACAGGGATGCAGGAAAAACCATGAAACCGCCATCACTATCAGGTTTGCAGTCCAATAGTAAAGAATGCTGAATGGTTGGGTTCAAAGGGGGGGGTCTGTCCGTGCAGCTCATACCCAGAACGGTAGCAACAGGTAGCGTATGGGGGCTAGATCTAGCTAGCTGGGAATGGGTAGCAGCAGCCTTCAGTACTCAGCGACAGCACAGCATGAACCCACATTTCATAAGTGTTTCTTGTTGTCTGCTTTGCACATCCAGTGAGCCACTTGGCCTGTGATCAGAGGGGTGTGACCCAGTGGCTTCTGCCACCAATCCGGCCTCGCCACTGTGTGTCCCGACCCAGATCTGCCAGACCTGCATCACAGGCACACTGTATGAAGATGCCCTCCCCCTTTGAAGTAAACCATATGTTGCTTCCTCAAGCAAAGAAAATATATATTTGGAAGGATAGCTCAGGGGTAATGCCCTTGCTTTGGGAACAAGAGGATGCAGTGCAACCTGGGTTCAGTTGCTGTTCCAGTGCTTAGAAGCTTGAGCAGGCTGTCATTAAGCAAGATATAAATTATCAAAGAAAATAATAACATGGGCCTTTTCTAGGGGTGATGTCATGGAGCTGCTGCTGTTTACATTTTAAAATATTTTTAAAAAACTCTGTTACTGTGACCTGCAACACATCCTTCCCCTCTATCTCACATCTAACAAACACAAACTGTGGGATATTTGCCAAATAAGCAAAACAGAAAGGGCATGTCTGGAAGGTTTGAAATCATTCATAACCACTGGCACATCTCTGGGTTTTTTGTGTTGGTCAGTTGCTGTTTCCAGTCTGTGGTCAGGCACTGGATGTTTGTGCTTTGGGGTTCTCTCTCCATTTACAGTTTAGCCCAAGTGATGCACAATAGTCCAGGTTGTTGTGTTGACGTCTGCTTACATTCACAATATTTTGGTAATATGGGCCAGTACACGCTGAAAGTAATGCTACATATGGTGATCAAATATATATCTTATTACAGTGATCTTGTGACCATATTTTTCTTAGTGTACTTAGGAACAATGCTATGTAATGCCACTGCCTGTTTTGTCAAGAGGTGAAAGATGGTGTGCCATCACTTCCCATGATGTCACTGGGGGGTGAGGTCAAATTGCATCACTTCCTGCAATGTCATCAGAAGTCAAGGGTCGTGTGATGTCACTTCCACTACCCCTGGCATTTTGGTGAAATGACATCAATGATAAAGGACAGACGAAGCCATCTCCTCATGTTATCTCTCCAGGACAGACACCTATGTACAGAGTTTCTGGATTTATTTAGACTATGTATCATCCATATTTCCCATTGTCCTCTTTCTGATCGAAGGAGGAGGAGGGGAATCTGCAACTCACTACCATGTCTTATTGTCTATGCTTAACAAATTGGACTTCTTCAGAGTACCACTTCTCTCCTCAGCTGTTGACCTATTTTTTCAAGGCAAAACTTCAGGGTTGGTTATTTGGGATTATTTTGTCCACATATTTTAGCAGAGATCGTATTGTGGCCTTATTTCAGTTTCCTGCTTAGGGTTCTCTGTTCCTCTATGTCACTGGGGCTGCTCCAAAAAAATGCCTGGCAGTTTCACAGGAAGTGGGAATTTGTTTCAGGGAGCACCGCCTTGGGCAACACAATAGTAAGCTTGTGGTTTCCATGCCTCCACCCTTCACACTTGTGGCAACTCTCAATACTACAGACCAGTAGCAGCCAGTGTACCATGAATGTCCTTGCATGCAGGAGCTGCCCACATCAGAATCAGCAGCAGAGACTAATGGGTGAATTGTGTTTCTCACAATTTCACAAGGCAATCATTTAGGAAGAGATATTTTAAAAGAAGAAAAACTGAGACGCTCTGAAATCGGGGCAGCAACAGTGTGTGTCTGGTGGTCAAGCGGGTTAAAAGGGTACATGATCGGATCGAATGTAGGTTCGGGGATCTCCTTCAAGGGTGGTTATGTGAGAGGTGTTTCTGTTACAGAGTGGCAGTAACTATTTAACCATGTTGGCTGTTTACTGCCACGCCCACTCATGAGAGTGAGCCAGTGTCTGCGATTTTTGGGTTCCTGCATGAGTGGATCACGCTCATTGCAAAGGCCATGCTCCCAACGGTCATTTGGTCAGAATCCACACTTTTCAAAATGTTAAAAGCTGTATGTCTACGCAGGAACAGCTCAAGAGGGGTTTAATGGTAAAGGTTTGGAGCTTATATGGAGTGTGCTTAAGATCACGTGTGGGGTCTAGGAGAAGGGTTTTTTAGACCAAATAGCCCTGTGTAGGACGACAGGTGAAGTGGTTCTGATCAATGTATGGGGAAGAGGGCATTGTGGTGCAGATCAGGGGGCAGGAGGGGCAGCTTGCCAGCAATCACTGTTTAGGCAGGCGGGTTGGGGGGGTTATCTGGCACAGATCATTATTTGTACGTGATTTTTGCCTAACGCAGAACAAGGTATGTGCAAGAGGGCCGGCATAGATGAATGTGTGTGTGGGAGAGGTAAGCATAGGGCAGAAGGGCAAATCATCTGTGTGTAATGCAAGGGGCAGCCTGGTGGTCGTCCGGCAATGATTGATATGTGGGAGATGGGTTTTCTGGTGCAAATCACTATGTGTGTGGGGGCACTCTGGTGTAGATCTTGTGTTTGGGGGATGCAGCTTGAAGCAGTTAGCTGCATGTGGTGAGTGGGCCTTCTGATGGAAATCACTGTGTGGGGGAGAAGGTCAGTCTTGCACTGACACTATGTTTGGGGGACAGATAATCTCCTGTTGTAGGGGAGATGCAGAATGGTGCAGATCACTGTGTGGCAGTTGGAGGGCAGTCTGAAGTAGATCACTGTGTGCGCGCGATAGAAGCAGTTGGGTGCAGGTTTCTGTGTGACGGGAGAGGTGTTCAGGTGACACATCACTGTGTATGGGGTGGGATGAACCTAATATGATTCTGAAAAGCTTACATTTGACACTCTATAGTTCAATGTAGCCTTCACCCAGCCACAACCCTAGCTCACCACAGCCTACCTACTAGCTCCTTGCTCCTCCTAACTTTGCCTCTGCCCACCCACCCTTTTCACCCCTGCCACTGCCAACCGACCCCAGATCATACGCTCTACCCAGATTGCCTATGCCCACTAACCGTAGCTCACAAACCCAGACAACGTGCCCTTTCCTTTGCTCACCCACCCTATCTCAGCCCTGACTCCACTCATCCACCCTAGCTCACCCCAACCAACCCTTCCTTCCTGTCATAGCTCACAACTTTCTTGCCCCTCCAAGCTAGGTCACACGTGCCTATCACTGTCTTCCCACCGTCGCTCAGCCTACACCCACCAGCATCCTATGTAACATGCAATACAAAACTGCAAACACCAAAACGATTGTCCTTGTCTTTTTCTGGCTGGTAAATAACCCATACCTGTCCACCCTCAAGGAACTATGTGATCGCATTGATGCTGATGTTAATGATAGCTTGAATTCTACCCACTCAGAACTGGCATCTGCAGATGTTTGTGGTTTGATTGTGCTTTTACTTATTTGAATGGGATTCGATGTATTAATCTGGCAAGGATGAATGGGTGAGTCCACCCTGCTGGTACTCGAATCTATGGCTAGCCAGATGAACCTGCAATCAAACAGTGGGCACTTATCATACTGCATTATCCAAAAGGCTTATGGAGTGGGAAAAAGAGGGACAGACGTGAATAAAGAAGCCACTCAAATGTCCTTAGAAGCAGCCCTAAGACTTTTGATGACGCAGGCAATGTCATCATCTCCCACAGTGGTATTAGCATAATTGTTTGTTTTTATTTGGTCGAATGGTACTTTTGACCGAATTTGGCCTGTACCATTCGACCAAATAAAAACAATTAGGCTTATACATACCAAACATGTGGAGCGGGGGTTGTGGGGATGTCCCCCGCTCCCTATGATCGGTATGTATTAGCCTTGGGGGTTGCGGCGGTGTCCCCTGCTTCCTCAACATGGGAGGCGGGGGACCCAGAAAAAAATAAAATAAAAAGGGACCCTGCAGAGTCAGATCCGACCCGCGATAGAGGGATGGATCTGACGCCGCAGGGTTCAAGGGGACCAGGCGGCTTCCAAACAGTTAAGTAGTAAATAGGGGAGTGGAGGGAGGGGGGTTGGTGTTCGTGCATTTGCTTTGCGCTTTGTTCATCTGACAATTGATCGCATGCGGGCGGTTTTTTTCGGTTTGTTTGCCACAATCAATTGGCACCACCAAACACACACAGTATCCCTCATTACAACACCGGTGGTAACAAATGGCGCTATTAGCACCATGGTTGCTGCCGGTATTGTAACAGGTCCGCCAATGATAAATGGGGAAATACCGCCTCATTCTAAGGTTGGCGGGGTGGTAATTCCCCATTTACCATTGGCCCTTCCCCATTCCCATGTTTTCCCCATAGGGCTCAATGGGACTGGGGAAGGCAGTAATTACGGTACCGCAAATTGCCGTACCGTAATTATTGCGGTACCGTAATTACCTCGTAAGTCCCTTTGTGGGTCCCTACTTTAACAGCTGGTCCAAACCAGCTGTTAAGGTCTGGAGCCACAAAGGGACCTCGTAATCAGGCGTTACGGGTTTAACGGCGCCAACACCTTTTACAGCGCCATTAACCCCTTAACGCCAGGGTCCTAATGAGGGCCAGTGACATCAAAGATGCAGCTGCATGATTTAACACCATCATGCATTAGAGGTGGGGGGCAAATAATTCATGGGAAGTGTCGAGCCAGAACCGAGCAATGGGACCTGTTGCATGCCTTGCGATCGGCCTCTCCACCCTCAAACAGATGCTTCCTTTGCATCTTTAGTTTGCACCAACATGCAATTAATTCCTGACAAGAACTAGATTGCATGCACATCTTTCAGTCACTAGTTGGAAGTGTTACTTGAATTGACTCTATGAATGTGACAGAGAAGAGGTGATGCCTGACTCAGCTCCACTTGGGCTCTTCTTTCACAAAGGCACTGAAGCTGAGCCATAGCCAGGCATTTGGCTCTAACCAGCTGCGAGCCGGCTCTGGCTCCCGCTCACCCAGTTTTATCATGCACACGCAATGTCACTATTCATATCTATGAACGTTTATAGTTCCATATGGAAAACGACAGAGAAATCCTGTGATAGAAAAATGGTAGCTCGCAGACACGCAGTTAGATGCCAAAGTACATTTCAAGTGAACGATGATGACACAGAGGCTTAATAAACATGCTTCGGGCAGCGTTTACAATGTGAAGCAAAGACAGGAGTCTGCCACCACGCCCTCAGGACAGAAGTTCATGTTTGAACAGCACACCATAAACATACAATGGATATCCAACAGATGCCAAGGTCCCAAACGCACCAATTCAGAACAAAAGCCTCACCCTTATCAGCGCAGGAAGGTGAGGGGACCCGGATCTGCAACCTGAAGTAGCTGTAAACAAAAGCAGCTGCCAACAAAGGCACTGTAGGAGCAGGAAGATGGCTGTGGTTGGTGGATAACTAGACAATGCTTCTCGCCAGCACCCAATGACACTCTAGAAGGTACGTCCATGGGCTTTTGTACAGATATGTTGTCTTGGCCTCATAAATGGTGCAGAGGTGGCAGTGGTACTAAAGTTCACGCATTTTGCAAGGGTTTCATTGCATGCACTGCTGAACGGTTTGGCTGCGCACTACAAACCGAATCAAACAGGCCTTTGCCTCAGTGTTACACACAGCAGCATTGCCAGCAACTTCTCATGCACTTCGTTGTGTGTGTGATACTAGAAGGTACATGTCAAACTCTAGCAGTCAATGCTTTCTATGCCCAATAATGTATGCTGTGAACTAATCACAACCACGAACTGGTGTTACTCTTTCTTCACCAATCAGTACCACTTTTGGGGTGTAGGTTCAACTACCCTTCAGGGCTATTTCAGACACTAAAGGTGTACAGGTAGAAACACCTGGGGGAGATAATGAAAAGACATGGGAATTGCCCATGTTGAATTCTTTAATTAATCAGTGGCATTCTGCATTCCGCACACAGTCTGAAGGGGACTGAGGCATACATCAACGGACATTTCACCTGGTATGTATCAGCTGTGAAGCAAAACAAAACATGACACTCAGCAGGTAGAACGGCTGCACATTTATTGGAGTTAAAGTCATTGGAGCAGAGCAATTCTCCTTCCAAGGTAGCTTTTAATTTAAGGACAGCAAGAGAATGCCAATCATGAACATGAAAACACCTGGTACAGTGCGCGTGCCAGAAAGCACATCACCAGACCCTAGCACAGTGCTCGCACCACAAAAGGCATCACTGGAACCTTGAGCAGTGCATACCCCACAAAGGGCATCATTGGTCCAGGCACAGTGCACATGCCACAAAGGGCATCACTGGAACTTGGAGTTGTGCATACTCCACAAAGGGCTTTACCGGACCCTGGCAGAGTGCACGCACCACAAATGGGATCGCTGGAGCATGGAGCAGTGCATACTCCACCAAGGGCATCACTGGAACCTGGAACAGTGCACTCATCACAGAGGACATTACTATAACCTGGAGCAGTGCATATCCCACAAAGGGCATCACCGAAACATGGTACAGTGCATACTCCACAAACGGCATCAGCTGACCCTGGCACAGTGCACGTGCCACACATGGGCTCACTGGAACCTGGAGCATTGTATACTACACAAAGGGCATCACCAGAACCTGGAACAGTGCACTCATCACAGAGGACATCACTATAAGCTGGAGCAGTGCATATTCCACAAAGGGCATCACCGGAACATGCCCAGTGCACACTCCACAAATGGCATCAGCTGACCCTGGCACAGTGCACGCGCCACACATGTGATCACTGGAACCTGGAGCATTGTATACTCCACAAAGGGCATCTCCGGAACCTGGAACAGTGCACATCACAGAGGGCATCACTATAACCTGGAGCAGAGCATATTCCACAAAGGGCATCACCGGAACATGCCCAGTGCACACTCCAGAAACAGCATCAGCGGACCCTGGCACAGTACACGAGCCACACATGGGATCACTGGAACCTGGAGCATTGTATACTCCACAAAGGGCAGCACCAGAACCTAACACAGTGCATACTCCACAAACGGCATCAGCTGACCCTGGCACAGTGCACGCGCCACACTTGGGATCACTGGAACCTGGAGCAGTGGATACTCCACAAAGGGCAGCACCAGAACCTGACACGGTGCATTCTCCACAAAGGGCATCACCGGGATCCATACAACCTGATGGCACATGCACTCCTTAAAGGACACTGTCCATGCTAACAGGGCCTGAATATAGCACTGTCACACTGAAAGCAGGCAAGATGAACACTCAACTGAAAGCGAGGATTGCGAAGCCATGATAAGGGACCGTTGTTGTGGCTGTAGGTGAATTGATAAGGTCCTCATTGGAAATAAAGCAGATCAAAAAATTGGGCCGGTCCGACAATGTGAGGGCATCAATTGCCGATATAATTGTAAAAAGAGACATATTAGTGAACTGGACAAAAGCAGAACCATCCCAGTGAATGTATGGGTGGTTAATTGAGCCTGGAGTAGTGTCCACTTTGCGGAAAAGCTGCTTATAAACATTGCAGATGCCCAGGCGACTGTGAGGGAAATGAGTCGGCCATGGTGAAGTTAATAGATGAGACTATTGGGGAGGCCGAATTTTGTGGGTCAGCCACTGAGCGATGGGGACCTGGATGTGGTAGCCTTATGAGGAGCAGTGCAGTTATGTGTGGCCAGTGGATTGCGCACCTGTCCATTGTGGTTATTGGTTGTACTATACTAGGTATGGGGAGCCTTGTGGCTGTTTGGGGTTTACACATAAAATAAATTAAACCAAACATTATATAAATATAAATAATGCCAATGCAATCAAACATGATGGCCATTCTTGGAATATAGTCTGAGGACATCCTCTTAAAATGGCATGAAACAAGCCCATGCATGAACGCTCAGGGAGTTAGTGAAATTGCTACTTTGAAAGCAATTTTTTGCCTCACCTTGATGAGGAATGAACCACTTATGTATTTCTTTAGGTATTGATGTACAAGGAACTATATACTGCCTTTAGCAATAGCTGAACAATCAGCAAACAGAAACTGTGTAGCACTATGTACAATGGAGCAAGCCTATCACCAATGGTTTTTAATGTTTTTATTTTATTTTTTATGACAGAGATTGTTTCTGCAACACGTTCTAAGTGCACTCGTGCATGGACATCCAGAGAGTATTTCCATAAGTGCATGAAAGGTGGTTCTCGATCAAAAATGTGTCCTGCTCTACATCCGATGAGGTTCCCTTACAGGGGTGTGTGTTTGTGGTTGAGGTATCAACTGATATCTGGATTCTGGGATGCAGAGAGTTAGTGAAGAAGTCATTAAGCAGAGATGGGTTTGTGCACATACTGTGTCCTGTGCGGTGGCTCAAAATAACAAGAGAAATGTGTGTCCACCAGCACACAGTCAATGGCTCATGCTGTGCCATATAGCAGCCAAACATGTATTTATAGAGGTATGCCTTCAAGAGAAGCCTAGCAGAGTAGGTGCTTTGACCGTATGGGCAGACAGTGTGAGGCTCATTATAACTCTGCCAGTGCTGAATTAACGTGCCAGCCTTACTGTGTATTGGCACGTTTCCACACCGGCAAAGTATAAGTTTGCCGGTGGAGTCATGGAATTAGCAGCAGCTAAAGATAAGAGCACACTGCTTTAGGCACTTAGTCTCGGACTTTGCTTTACAAGATGAAGATCTCTGCTGGTCACGAATGATGATGAGAGACAACACCTCTTGGTTACTGGCAACTTATAACATCTTACAACATATGCAAAACTGTTTTTCCACACTAAAAGAATCAACGGATGATTAACGATCGAGGACTGATTGCTTCAAAAAGTGTGCCTTATGCCTAAAACTTCAACGGCCAAAACACTCCTTGGGATATCAAGACCAGAGACATAAGACTTAAAGACTTTCTTTCTTCTGTTACTTCTTTCTCTTTTTGTAAAAATCTAATTGATTAAAATACAAATAAAAAAATGCAAAAAAAATACCACCAGCTTAGAGCTGCATGTAATTCCGACACCTACCAGCCAATATAGCCAAATACCGGCGCTGGTAATATCGACATATCTCCCCCAGGGAGGAATGGGGATTTCAATTCCTTAGCGGCAGACTGAATGCTGGTTATGGTGTTACTATTTGCCGGTACGCTGGTGGAATTACTGCCGGGATACCAGCACAGTTATAATGAGGCCCAGTGCCCCTTCATCTGAGCCCTTATAGTTGAAGAATGCTTTTCCTGTGTTTCTCTTGATTGAATGCTTATCAGTAGATTGTCTGCCTCTGGGAGTCAGAAGATTCCCGTACATATGCAGTGGGAGGATTTCCGCCTGTTTCCCATAATCATTGTTCAATTATCTACAGGATGCAAGGGGCTTAAAATTAAATCTTAAATTCTATCTGGAACCAGTGGAGAGTAGACTTAGAGTCGGATTCATATTTTTAATGTGTAGGTACTGTGTGGCCATCTGATTTTGCACTTGTTTCAACCAACCAATGAGCTTTATGTGTGGCTGTTATAAGTCATTATTCAGTAGTCCAGGTGAACCATATGTGTGGTGCTGGTAAGCATCATTTGGTGACTAGATTGTAGGAGAGAAAGGATCATATCCATCATTGATAGCAGAACATCTTTGACAAGTGCTCTTATTTGGTGGAGATGGTTAGGGATAAGCCAAAGTATATACTAAAGGGTTTTACTTTATGTGTGTGGGCTGGAAGTGTTGCTGAAGCCATAGACCACCTCATTTAAATACCCCTGTCCTGTGAGCCACCATGTCCATGAAATTCTTTTATAGCACAAGTGTTGGAGAAGTGAGCCTCCTTCATCCATTAATAAACACATTCCGTGCAGAGTAGTATATGTTCCTGACATGTGGGATGCCAGAAGACGCTGTTCACTTACCAGCACCTCTGACACATATAGATGTTAATTTGTGAGTGTTACAGAGAAAGAGCAAGAGGAACACCAAGAAAAACACTTAGCCTGGACCTCAGCTAATTTGTTGGGTGTAGTTTTTAAGGAATGGTTTGATCCTCTGTAGGACAGAATTTTCCAGAATAATCAAACATACCTTTGAAATATAATGTGCACTGCAGAAAGACACAACATCTAACAATATAACACTTGCTCCATGATGTAAGGCCCAGAGCAGGTAAACAGAAGATTCCCCAGGGTTCCCCAGTCCATCTCTTACATATGGTATTCATGCAGTCTCCCCAACTCTGGTCTGCTGCCCCACCTTCTTTAGTCCCGATCTCTGACTTAAATATAAGAAGCCCTTGTTAAAGGAGGCATACATCCTATCAGAGTTCAGTCAACAACTCTGCTTTCAGCACTTGCTGCAAGAACCTGTTTGTCAAACACATACCAGCATCAGAGAATTACCAGAAAGAGCCATGGAACGGAGCACAAGATCACAGGGTCCCGAAGCCCAGAACCTTGAAACATCCAATAATAGTCAGTGCATGAAAGGCTCAAAGAACAATCATCAACTTCTCCGCAAATTCAAAACCCCCAAAGTAGACCTTCAAATGTAAGCTTGTAAGCAGACTTCAAATTGCTGTTGGACCTAATATTACCACACTGCCCTCTTTCAACACAAAACGGGAATTGCAACTCAGGATGAGATGGGTAGACAAGACTGGATAGTGGAGATGAACTCCCAGAAGAGCCCACTGTCAGTCCAAGTAGAATCCTTCCTCCTACATGACTATCGCCATCCCTAAAAAGCCCTTAGCTGGCCTTCAAGGAAGCCACTTCCAGGGCACTGCTCCAAGAGGAGCCACAGTCCAAAACCAAACCTCATGTTTGTGGATGACTTTTCCTAGCAGCCACCGGATGAACCTAAATTTAGGGGGTTTGACAAGCTTAGAGATGTAGACAGCCTTTGTTGTACTCACTAAAAATTAAAGTCGCACGGTTAGGACCATATCCCAGTGATTTGTTATTAGCAACTGAGATCCCTTTGTATACAAAATCAGGGATCTGGACCACAGGTAAAAGAACTCGATTGAAGAAACACTACATGAAAAAATATGTATGCAAGATACAATTTTAAATCTAGTATCTCATAGGGGCACTTGGATGTGCGTGTGGCAAAACAAGATATATATACATCCTGGAACTTGATGGCATTGGGAAGGTAGCTTTTTTATGTTGTGAGGGACATTTATTTTTAGTATTGAGAGCAGGTTTTACAATCCTGTCAGGGTAAACAATTTTACAACAGTGAAGAGGGCTATCTGCTGAAATTTCAAACAAGCTGAAGCTTGACTGCTCGATATTTTCTCCCGGTGTAAATCAATGACTATTCTCTGCTACCAAATGTTACAGAACATAGAAAAAGCTATAGAAGATAAACTCAAAATATGCACAGGCCTTATCCTACTGGGCCCCTCACCAGAAATATGCTTAAATATTTTCTGCCTGCAGATCATCAGGGAAGTATAATCATTGTCAGAATGTGTTGTCAAGAAGGACCCCTGTGAGTAACTTAATTGGAAATACATGGTGGCAGAGGTTGGGCAGCTAGTCAAACTGGTGATTCGATGTTTAGGTGGGGTGGATAGTTTTCGGGGTTAGTATTGATTTTATTACACAAGGCCTGTACCAGAAACCTAAAGGTAAACACAGTTGATACACAACACTCTGATTTGGGATTAGGATAGGACAAGTGACACAGGCTGTTACTAATACCTGCTGTCAATATCTAAGAAGTAACAAACTAAAGATAAGAAAATGAGATCGCTCTAAAACCACTTGATTATGACTTCTCTAGAATTGGAAAGGAGAAATGAAGGGGGCAAGAATTAACAGTTCACAGTAGGGATGCTGATGGGACAAATGAAAGAGAACACCTATTTTAATGGGCCTGATTATTGTTATGCGACCTGGCACTGCTGTGAAAGTGCTGAGTGTCACTGTTGATCATTTAAGGGCCTGAATAATCAAAGAAGGACCTAAAATAAATGGGAAACAAAGACAAGTAAAGTCATGTTTTGTCACTGTGCAGTTGCCATTCAGGCACCCTTACTTGGTGCACAATAAGAGCTTTGTAATACAAACAATAATCTTGCGGGAGACCTCTATCTAGCACACCTCAATAAATGGTTCACCTCCAAACTGAAATTGCTACGAAAAGTAAAAAGAGACGCTGAAGCGTCCTGGAAATAAAATCCGTCCACTCAAAATAAAGACAAATTCATCATTGCATCTACGACCTACAACACTGCCATCTTAGAACTAAAAGGGATAACTATAACAATAGGATCTCTAACGACAAATCAAATACTAATCTTCAGTATCCTGAAAGAATTGGAATCTCCTCTCACACCACCTGACTCTTGCAAGAAAGACGCCCTTTGGTGCTCCAATATTCAGAAGGCACTACTCAATAAAATGCCACTACTCCAAACCAAAATTAAAGCAAAGAAAGCTAACCTCTCGGCTACCACCAAAACAAGCACTCCCAATTCTACCCAACCTAACCGGAATTCCACTACTACTACCAAATCTAATTTACCTAACGATCCGAAAGATAACCAGAATTCCCAAGTTACATCCCCATCCATATCTACCATAGCCTTCAAATTCACTCCTGTCACCACTTTAGAAGTGGAATCCATCATCAGAAGCCTTAAACCGTCCAAGTGTCAAGGCAACATATGCCCTGCCACCATTATAAAAGAAGGGGCCAAAGAACTTGCACCTTTCATCACCTCCTTATAAATGCCTCTTTTGCCTCCTGCTCTGTCCCAAAAAATCTCAAAGATGCATGGGTCATGCCGCTCATCAAAAAGCCAAACCTGGACCATAATATCCCACCAAACTTCTGCCCAATCACCACCGTGCCTTTCCTTCTAAAAATCTTATATAAAGCAGCATACATTCAGATTCAAAACCACCTTGAATCGAACAACCTCCTCGGCCTTAGGCAATCGGGCTTCAGACCAAGACACGGGACAGAAACAGCCCTCCTGGACTTGAAAATCCAAATGGATGAAGCAAGAGACAATGGCAAGCCTGCCCTACTCCTCTTACTGGACTTATTGGAAGCGTTCGAACCAACCATCTTATCACAGTTGCCTCGTTCCCCAACCAAGTTGCTGTTTGGGTCAACTCATTCCTGTCAGACAGATCCATGAGAGTTTTCTCACCCATTGCCTCAGCCTTGCCATCCCCTATAACTTGTGGAGGCCCTCAAGGATCCTGCGTATCACCCACCCGCTACAATATTTACACTAGCTGCTATTCGACCATCTAGATGACTTAGGCGTGTAATACACAAACTACGCTGATGATGTGCAAATACTTATCACTCTTTCAGGGAACTAACTGTCTGACACCAAACTCTTCAATGAAATCTACAATAAAATACAGGGATGGGTGGCCAAACGCGGTTTTTGTCTCAACAACGACAAAACCGAGATCCTCCTTATCGGCTCCAAGTTAAGACTCAGCAAACTAGGCCCTAACTATTCATCATTCAACATTGATGACAACATCATCAAAGTAGATAAGGTAGCTAAAACTTTAGGTTTCTACCTTCATTCTGAGCTAAACCGTCAAAGACAGATTAACGCCACGGCCTCTTCAACGGCATATACCTCTAAACTGATTAATGCCTGTCGACCATTCCTGAAAACCAACAGTTGTCTCACCCTTGCCAGAGCACTCATAATGTCCAAATTGGATTATGGTAATACTCTATACCTGGGCACCAGACAAAGGAACTTCCACAAGTTACAAGTACTACAAAATAATGCCCTCAGAGCGGCCCTCAACATCCCCCGGTCCTACCACATCTCACATATCAGACAAAACGTCAAATGGCTCTGATCCAAGACAGAATAACATTCAGAACACTTATGATCACACACAAGTGTCTTAACAACTCTGCCCCTAAGTACTTTATGAACACATTTTCCAGGAAAGAATCTTCAAGAACTATTAGATCTGCCTACACCTACTGTCTCACTATACTGATGTTTAAATTAAACAAAGCAGGAGGCTCTAGCTTCCCTGTGCTTGCAGCCAAGACTTGGAACAAGATCCCATTGGCCTTAAGATCTGACCCTGCTTTCCTCTCATTTCGGAACAAAATAAAAGTCTGGTTATTCTCGCAAGCCAACTAAATAACCACCTTCGCTCTTTCTTGACTCCCTGATCCCAGCAATTCCCCTGAACTGCCTACTGCTACGGGAGGACGTACTATCAGGCCTTACAGCTTGGCATACTTCTACCTAAGTTCTATCCTCAACATGCCCTTTTGTACCTCACGAAATATTCCACGAACATGTATATAACTGTAAAGAAAATATATCCTACTGTATTCCTGTCCAGTATATTGTATATAATTTTTTATCTGCATTGTACTGTATATAGCCTTTAACCATGTAATGTAAGTAAAGCACCCTGTTGCCTCTGGGTTTGGCACACTATACAAGCAAATAAAACAAACAAACAAAGGGTATTTTCAATTTGCATCACTTTAGGCCATGCATTTTACAAGATTCCTTTTGCTGTATAATGACCAACATTGATTCAGTAGGCCATATTTTGGCCTTGATGTTGCCCCGCACAGATATTGAGCTTGATGTCAGAATGGGGGGAGTAAGAATGGGCATCGAACATTCCATGAAATTGACTTGTAGGCAATGCCTGCGCTTTTCTGCCTCTCGCTTGATGTAGCTGTCTCTATAAATCAGATTGGTGCTTGGTCGTGGAAAGTACTGGAAATCGCCTCATACATTGTAGGTAAATGATAAAATATGATTTTCAGTAAACTCCAAAGCTCCCCAGTCCGAATTACATCTACTAGAAGATTATATCAATGGAACCCATTTACAAATAAATGTTTGCCATTTAATAGGATTTTTATAGTGCCACATCACCACAGACGTTATCAATGGGATACAGTAAGAATACATGCGTCAAAATATGTGTTGATTATTTTAACGCCACTTTTACGTTGGAAGCTATTGTGGATAGAGCAGCATCATTATTTTCACAAATCAGACACTTTCTCTGGTGATCCTGTTAAATCCTCGGATATTAGCTCAGTCGCTACCGCATCCACTAGCCAAGGCTGGGTCTGGAATGTGCGTGTCAGAAGAAAAGGCTGAGGAAGCACCTTGGGGTCGCTGTATGCATGTGGAATTCATCCTAGACAATCTGTGGGGAAAAGGCAATGTAAAAGCACTGACTCTGTAGTTTCTTGGCATAGCTATGCAACAATTCAAACGTATTATTACAGAGACCTACAGAGATGTTTAGAGCACAGGATGAAGTTCAGTCCAACCGTTTCCTACAAAGTCTCAAACCCATCCAGACCACTTCCCTTCCGCTTCTCCTGCATAGAAACACCTGCACGTGGCGGCCCTGTCTGCTAGACAACCGCTACTGGACCATGCTCTGGACAACGCCCCCTCCTGCAGGACTGGCTCTCTGTAGTTCATGCAGTCTCCTCCCCAGTCACATGCTGCCATTACTGCCTTATGCCACCAACTACCAACACTGGTAGTTGTATCCCCGAATGAGCCTGTGCCAGACTTCTGCATCGAAGTGACACAGCCTCCCACCACCCTAGCTAATGAACATGGGCCATTTCAGGGGAAACCTGCACTGTAACATTCTCAAATGAAGAGTTGCCTGTCCGGGTAAACAGAATTCCTTTTTTCAGTGGCGAAAGGTCTTTGGGCAAATACAGGCAAAACTCCAGTAAGCATGTTCTTTTGTAGAGCATCTACAGGCGTGTGATCTATATACACATGAACACCCATAGTGTTAAGCACCAAAGAAAGATAGTGAAATAACCCACATATTTCTAAGACAGAGGGACCCAGACTGGAAGGGGATACACCGGCTATTATATATACGTCAATACCCAGAACTATGTATCACATTGATCACGAAATGTCGAACAAAATATATCTTTATTATTTCATAAATGAATGTTTTTTTTTAAAGAAAATGTTTTCGCTTGCATTAGGACTATTTAAACTACGGTTGCACACTGAAGCTTAAATAGGCTACAACTCATACACTTGCCACATACACATATATACACCAGAAAATAATTAGACAACTTGAAACATATTAGCGACCATAGCTCAAAGGTAATCTCTACAAGACGGCCAAACTAATCACATAAGCAACACACTGCAGAAAAGTAGGTACAAATACCCATCACCTCACCATGTGACTCAAAGATAAAATGAAATCTAAAACAACATATATCCATTGTCAAATCTTACATTGTTGTGCAGTATGGTGGACTATATCCTACTGTGTCATACATCCCAACATGTTTCTGTTCTCATGAATCTGAACATTCTTCAGGGGACCTCTTTTATTCCACAACTATCTGCAGAATGGTTTGTTTGTTTGTTTGTTTTGTTTGTTTTATTGATTTACAGAGCGCACCACACCCTAAGGTATCTGGGCGCATCACAAGAAAACGTTGATGAATACAGTTGCATACATACATACAAAGAAGGTGAAGGAACAGTACACTGACAAAACTACAAAACAGAAATAGGGTTACATATACATTACAAGGTCACAGCAGGTAAGGGAACATACCCTGCCGGAAGGAACAAGTGCATTGAATGGAAACGGCAGGTATGGCATTAGTGTGGTAAAGGAGCACACTGAAGTTAGATGTCATTCATAACTAGCCACTTTTTTGTGTTTATCCTGAAACTTTGGAATGTCTGATCAGTTCGCAGATGAAGGGGGAGGGCATTCCAAGCTTGGGCAGCCCGAGCAGGGAAGCTATTGCCGCCAGCTTTTTTCAGGTTGAATCTTGGAACAGTGATGCAAAAGGAGTTGGCAAACCTAGTGGGACCTGGTGATATATTTTTGATGATTTTATTAATATCGTGGGGGAAGCATTGTTAAGGCAAATATGTGTAATGGAGAATATTTTGAATTGAATCCTATCCTTGATAGAGAGCCATTTTTGCTTTCTTCTAATCTCTGAAATATGTTCTCTACTCGGGATACTCAGTGCTGATCTGAGAGCATTATTTTGTAATATTTGGAGTTTGTCTGTGATTTGTTTGTTGGCTCCTACATAGAGGGCATTACAATAATCAAGTTTAGACAGGATTAAGGCTCTTGATAGTGTGATACAACTCTTTGTCAACAGGTACGGGTTGCAAGCGGTATAGAAGAGTAAATCTTGATGCGAAAGCTAGTGGCATGATGTCAGTTACATCTGCAATAAATATGCATACAATGGGCCTCATTACAGGGAAGGCGGTAAGGGTTTACTGGTACCGGTATTTTACCGGTACCGGTAAACCCTTACCGCCTTACTACGAGGTCCCTTTGCGGTTTGGAGAATTTAACGTCTGCTTTTTGCAGGCGTTAAAAACCAACCCGCAAAGGGACCAGGGAGCTATTTACGGTACCATTCCCATTATGCCCTATGGGGCAAAAATGGGAATGGGGAAGGGCAATGGGGGGAGGGGGAATTACCGCCCCACCAACCTTGGAATAGGGCGGTAATTCCCCTTTCCGCCAAGGCGGCGCCGGTATTTTACCGGCATGGACCAAGGTGCTAATAGCACCTTGGTCCACCACCGTCCATGTAATGAGGCCCAAATGTATTATCAATGGGCGTTCTCATATTGCGCCATAATAATATATTTATTTTACCATTTATGCCTAATGAGTGTGTGTACAATTACATGCACATGCTCCACACTCTCATAGCATACCTGTCGTGCTGTTTACAAAGTACATGGGGCCTCATTACGAGGTAGGAGGTAGCCATGGTGCTGTTAGCACCATGGCTGCCCCCTTACCGCATTCCGGGTCCGGGTTCCCGAAATAGGGATTTACCGGGTCATTCCAACCTTGGAGGACCCGGTAAGTCCCCATTCCGGGAACCATTCCCCATTCCCATTCGAGCCCCCATAGGGCTCAATGGGAATGGGGATGGAGCTAATAACAGTACCGCAATTTGCGGTACCGTTATTAGCTCTGAAGTCCCTTAACGGGTCCCATCCTTAACACTTGGTCAGAGCAGGCGTTAAGGAAGGGACCCGCTAAGGGACCTCGGAATAGGGTCGTAAGGGATTACCGGCACCGGTGTCCTTACTAGTGCCGGTAATCCCTTACCACCTACCTCGTAATGAGGCCCATGGACATCTATATACCCCTACTTAACGCATGGTTCCCTTATATCTCTCAACAGTAAACTAGGTTTACCTCCAATTGAGGACAAAGTTCTCAGGGGGCAGCGTGGTGTGTGTCACTCTCCCTCCATTCAGAATTAGGTTGTTAGAAAAAGTTGGGGAAGACTGTTTAATCCTTAGTCCTCACATGTCGGCATGAACTGTATGAAGCATGTCGATGCCTAAGGGCTTAGCATGCTATACAACTGTAAAAAATAAAAATAAATTAGTGCCTTGAAACTATTATGGTGGTGATTCAGTGCAGTATAACATCATATTAACAGTAAATGACATATTATGCCCTGGAAAGAGTCAATGGCACAAAAGTAGAGGGCCATAAGTAACTTCTGTACTGTGAAGATGTTGGGGAGTAGATAGTTGCTCAGCTTAAGGTCATCCTGGAAGTCCCCTGCAGTCAGCCTCGGACTGGCATATAGGGCAGTATGCCCATGGCCAAACCAAAAATCCCAAATGCTACAGTGGGCAGTATTTTGGTCAAAGCGGGCCACTTTTTGGGTCACTGTGGGCCAGTGTGCTGAGTTACTTCACTATGCGGCTAATAGTTTTGACCAGTGTTGCTGAATAAATATTATTTGCAATGCACAATTTGCATCACATTTTATTTAAAAAAAACTCCCTCTTGGGTACTATTCAAACAGAGCCACAAAAGGAATGAAAAGCCATTTGCAACTGTGGGCTGCTTTTTAATTGGTGCCCGAGACCATTTCATGTCCCAGTCCGACCCTGCCTACGATTGATAGCATGGTTGCCATACCCCATGTTTATGTGCCATGCATCTTTCCATCATCCAACTCATCAAACTTTAACATGGGCATTTAGACGCTTGGTGCTGCCCCTGTCTGATGGGCCTTTATCCGGGCTACCTATGCCCCCTCTCCCAGAGCTGATGTACTGCACTAAGGAAGTGCATGCTACATAATCTCTGTTGGAGCATTCTGATTAATAAATTACTCAGTCAGAAGGTGGTGACCAAAATGACCTACCGCGCACTGGTGTGCGTATGGCAAAATGGTAATCTATTTACCACATCACACAAGGGGTGATGAGTACAATTCGAGCTTCAAATCAAAGAGTTCATGAAAAAAGATTCCATACGGTCAGACTGTATGATATATGGAGGAACGTAATGAGATCGCGCAGTAGGGACTGTGAGGGAGGGGCTGCCAAGGGTAAAGAAGAGAGCACAGGGTTTGTTGCATTTAAAAAAAAGTTTCGGGCACATATTTTAATTAAATATTTAGCAATTGTGATCAATTATATGAATGTTGGCATGCAGGTGCAACGTCCAAACCATAAAAAGAGGTGCATGCTGAATACATTCTATTAACATGGAGAGCTGGCCCTTTTAGTGTCAGGATTTTTGGCATTTGTTTAGCATTTCTGTCCATGGTTTTGACTCGTTTTTACAGAGCATTAGCCACCGCAAAAGATTCAAGCAATTAAGGGAGGGAGGAAGGGAGGGAGGGCTGGCTGACCTTGTTAGGGTTTCGTCCGACCTAAAGATTAGAGATAGTTGACGGGTGATAGGAACAGGGGATCAGCCACTAGAATACATTCAGAGGTTAAAACGATTGGGAAGTGCGATTGGGAATAGGATTGTGATCGTAGGGATGAGTCTTTCAGATTTGTGGGCAGTTGTCATTATGCATGGGAGACGCGCTTAGGAAAGTGCAGCTCACTATAGAGCAGAGCTATCCTGATGGCAGTATCTAGATCTGACTAAACACGCACTATATGCAATTGGCCAGTAGTTGCGTGCTGGAAGCGAGCCGTGCTCAAGTGAGTCCGAGTAGTGGTTGACCTGCAGAATATCCAGAAAAGAAACAAAGACGGATTCAGAAAGAATGAATTTCACGGAAGAGGACTCCATAATATGCCAAAATACGGACTTAAGTGTGTCTGTGTGTGTTTCTTTGGCAACATCTTTCATTAAGTGTTTCAAGTGCAGCTCATCATGAAGCAATTGAGACGGAGGTACACAGTAACGCACATGAATGTTATTATCATTTGAATTCTAGAAAGAGGTAACTTAATCTTCGCAAACATAACAAGAGAGAAACTCTAAAGGATCTCATGAGATTTAGAAATAAATCTGGGAACTCTCAACTTGACTGTAGAAGAGCCATGTAGATATGTTAATGGGGTTATCATGTCCTGTTAAAATACATCAATTTAGTGGATCAAACCTTGGCTTGGCCTTTATTTTTGAAACACAGTAATAGGTGGGGAACTGACAGGGGTAATCGCCCCTTGCATGAAATCTCTGGGTCATTGATACCTGTCATTTTGCATCGTTCATATTTTAAGGGGGTAATTCATAGAATTCAGCGCACAAGTGGCGCACGCGGCTGGCGCACAGTGTGCGCGTGCGAATCCCTGCACCAGCCGCGTGCGCAAGAATCCATTTCTGCGCACAGCGTATTCATGGATTCCAGCCACCAAAACCAGCCGTGGCGCACAGTGGCGCAGCGACCCTGCAGCAGCGCCAGTTACGCCCCAAGAACGCCTCTCGCTCAGGGAAAAGCCATCAATATACCCAATCCAGCGCAAAGGGCTGCGCTAACCCTGTACCAGCACAGCAAGCGGGCTACGTGCATCACTGGGGTGCGCGGGAAGTACCTCACGCGATTGGCCCCGTGCGAGCAGGGTACGCGTATTTCAGGGGTGCGCGGGAAGTTCCACACGCGATTTCATCATGGTACGTGTATTTCAGGGGTGCGTGGGAATTTCCACACGCGATTGGGCCCGTGCGAGCAGGGTAGGCGTATCTCAGGGGTGTGCGGGACGTTCCACACGCGATTCCATCAGGGTACGTGTATTTCGGGGTGCGCGTGAAGTTCCACACGCAATTCCATCAGGGTACGTGTATTTCGGGGTGCGCGTGAAGTTCCACACGAGATATCAGCAGGGTACGTGTATTTAAGGGGTGCGCGGGAAGTTACACACGCGATTCCAGCAGGGTATGTGTATTTCAGGGGTGCGCGGGAATTTCCACACGCGATTGGGCCCGTGCGAGCAGGGTACGCGTATCTCAGGGGTGCGCGGGAAGTTCCACACGCGATTCCATCAGGGTACGTGTATTTCGGGGTGCGCGTGAAGTTCCACACACGATTCCATCAGGGTACGTGTATTTCGGGGTGCGCGTGAAGTTCCATACGCGATATCAGCAGGGTACGTGTATTACAGGGTGCAGGGGAAGTTACACACGCGATTCCAGCAGGGAACGTGTATTTCAGGGGTGCGCAGGAATTTCCACACACGATTGGGCCCGTGCGAGCAGGGTACGCGTATCTCAGGGGTGCGTGGGAAGTTCCACATGCGATTCCATCAGGGTACGTGTATTTCGGGGTGCGCGTGAAGTTCCACACGCGATTCCATCAGGGTATGTGTATTTCGGGGTGCGCGTGAAGTTCCACACGCGATATCAGCAGGGTACGTGTATTTCAGGGTGCAGGGGAAGTCACACACGCGAAATCAGCAGGGTACGTGTATTCCAGGGGTGCGCGGGAATTTCCACACGCGATTGGGCCCGTGCAAGCAGGGTACGCGTATCTCAGGGGTGCGCGTGAAGTTCCACACGCGATTCCATCAGGGTACGTGTATTTCGGGGTGCGCGTGAAGTTCCACACGCGATATCAGCAGGGTACGTGTATTTCAGGGTGCAGGGGAAGTTCCACACGCGATTTCAGCAGGGTACGTGTATTCCAGGGGTGTGCGGGAAGTTCCACACGCGATTCCATCAGGGTACGTGTATTTCAGGGTGCAGGGGAAGTTCCACACACGATTCCATCAGGGCACGTGTATTTCAGGGTGCAGGGGAAGTTCCACACGCGATTTCAGCAGGGTACGTGTATTCCAGAGGTGCGCGGGAAGTTCCACACGCGATTCCATCAGGGTACAGGTATTTCAGGGTGCAGGGGAAGTTACACACGCGAAATCAGCAGGGTACGTGTATTCCAGGGGTGCGTGGGAAGTTCCACACGCAATTCCATCAGGGTACGTGTATTTCGGGGTGCGGGGGAAGTTCGACACGTGATTCCATCAGGGTACGTGTATTACAGGGGTGCGCGGGGAGCACCACACGTGAATTGCACGTGTGGGCCCTCCCAGGTGTTCACTCTACACCCTCCACGGCACCTGCTGGTGGCTCACACCACAGGGGCCTACCCTGCACATGTCCTGCAGGCACCCCGTCCACCATGGCCATGCCCCCCAGCCAACCCACATGCCAACTTGCACTACTGCCCACCAACGCATGTCCCCCTGCACCCCCAGCCACCAGGGGCACCAACCACCAGGCCCCCACCCATGTCTCCCACCACCCCCACGCCCCCAGCCTACCAGGGGCAGCCTCCACCAGGCCCCCACCCATGTCTCCCAGCACCCACACCCCCCAGCAGTGCAGGGGCACCCACCATCAGGCCCCCACCCATGTCTCCCAGCACCCCCACCCCCCAGCCACCAGGGGTAGCCTCCACCAGGCCCCCACCCATGTCTATCAGCACCCCCACCCCCCAGCACTGTGGGGCACTTGCCAGCAGGCCCCCACCCATGTCCAACTCATGTTCCCCACCACCCCCACCCCCCAGCACTGTGAGGGCACCTGCCAGCAGGCCCCCACCCATGTGCAACTCATGTATCCCTGCACCCCCACCCCCCAGCACTGTGGGGCACCTGCCAGCAGGCCCCACCCATGTCTCCCACCACCCCCACCCCCCAGCAGTGCAGGGGCAGCCTCCAACAGGCCCCCACCCATGTCGTCCACCACCCCCACCCCCCACTCCCCAGGGCCAGCCTCCACCAGGCCCCCACCCATGTCTCCCACCACCCCCATCCCCCCAGTCACCAGGGGCAGCCTCCACCAGGCCCCCACCCGTGTCTCCCACCACCCCCACCCCCCAGCCACCAGGGGCAGCCTCCACCAGGCCCCCACCCATGTCTCCTAGCACCCCCACCCCCCAGCACTGTGGGGCACCTGCCAGCAGGCCCCCACCCATGTCCAACTCATGTTCCCCACCACCCCCACCCCCAGCACCGTGGGGCACCTGCCAGAAGGCCCCCACCCATGTCCAACTCATGTTCCCCACCACCCCCACCCCCCAGCACTGTGGGGCACCTGCCAGCAGGCCCCCACCCATGTCCAACTCATGTTCCCCACCACCCCCACCCCCCAGCACTGTGGGGCACCTGCCAGCAGGCTCCCACCCATGTCCAACTCATGTACCCCTGCACCCCCACCCCCAGCACTGTGGGGCACCTGCCAGCAGGCCCCACCCATGTCTCCCACCACCCCCACCCCCAGCAGTGCAGGGGCAGCCTCCACCAGGCCCCCACCCATGTCGCCCACCACCCCAACCCCCCACTCCCCAGGACCAGCCTCCACCAGGCCCCCACCCATGTCTCCCACCACCCCCACCCCCCCCAGTCACCAGGGGCAGCCTCCACCAGGCCTCCACCCATGTCTCCCACCACCCCCACCCCCCAGCCACCAGGGGCAGCCTCCACCAGGCCCCCACCATGTCTCCCAGCACCCCCACCCCCCAGCACTGTGGGGCACCTGCCAGCAGGCCCCCACCCATGTCCAACACATGTTCCCCACCACCCCCACCGCCCAGCACTGTGGGGCACCTGCCAGCAGGCCCCCACCCATGTCCAACTCATGTTCCCCACCACCCCCACCCCCCAGCACTGTGGGGCACCTGCCAGCAGGCCCCCACCCATGTCCAACTCATGTTCCCCCCCACCCCCACCCCCCCAGTCACCAGGGGCAGCCTCCACCAGGCCCCCACCCATGTCTCCCACCACCCCCACCCCCCCAGTCACCAGGGGCAGCCTCCACCAGGCCCCCACCCATGTCTCCCACCACCCCCACCCCCCAGCAGTGCAGGGGCACCCACCACCAGGCCCCCACCCATGTCTCCCAGCACCCCCACCCCCAGCCACCAGGGGCACCAACCACCAGGCCCCCACCCATGTCTCCCACCACCCCCACCTCCCCAGCCACCAGGGGCACCAACCACCAGGACCCACCCATGTCTACCACCACCCCCACCCGCCCAGACACCAGGGGCAGCCTCCACCAGGCCCCCACCACCCCCACCCCCCAGCAGTGCAGGGGCAGCCTCCACCAGGCCCCACCCATGTCTCCCACCACCCTCACCCCCCAGCCACCAGGGGCAGCCTCCACCAGGCCCCACCCATGTCTCCCACCACCCCCACCCCCCAGCAGTGCAGGGGCAGCCTCAACCAGGCCCCCACCCATGTCTCCCACCACCCCCACCCCCAGCCACCATGGCCAGCCCCCACCAGGCCCCCACTCATGTCCCCTATCACCCCCACCCCCCAGCCACCATGGGCAGCCTCCACCAGGTCCTCACAATACCCAATCATGTGCGTTATGGTCAGCCTCCACAGCCAAAAAGCCCTACCAAGTAACCCATTCACCCACATGGAAATGGAAATTACATGTTACACCCCCAATGTTCATAAAGCAAATGAACCCATGTCCGTCACACACAATGGTTGCAATTGAATGGGAAAACACCCAACATGACATGCATGAAACCAATGAGATGATACCACACATTGAAGTATGAAAACAAGATTGTATTAAAAAAATAAGAATGCAAAAGAAATGAAACAAACTACAATGGCAATGAAAAAAAGATAAGCTGCATGTCTGTTTAAAAAAATAAAAACACCAAATCCTAATCCAAAAAAATGTTGTCCAAAGTCAAATGAAAAATAAAATCAATCCAATGAAGAACTATGTACAAAACTTCCAAGGGTCCATGAGCCCAACTGAACAAAGGAAACCTACAAAAAACCCTAACTAAAATGCAACTATATACAAAAAGTGGAGCAGTGTCCGTTGACTCCAAATCATAAGAACAAACAAAGGAAACCTAAAACTAAAGAACTATATACAAAGGCGGCGGGCAAGTCCAGCGGCTCACTCTGTGGTGTTCCGGGCCAGGGCATCATCATACTCCTGTTCGATGTCCCGGAGGCGGTCCTGTTCCATGGCCCCGAGGGTCCGCAGGGACGACGCCGTGTCCTCCTCCAACCCCCTGCGGATTGCCTCGAGGCACTCGGCCCGCCTCAGGGCCCTCCGCATGGAGTTCTCCGCCCTGACCATTGTGAGCCGCGCCTCTTCCGCCCGCCGCCGCCCCGCATCTATGGCGTGGCCCAACCGCTGCCACACGGAAGACACTTTCTGTCCTGGGTCCTCCTGCCCTCCGGCCGATGCCTGCCCCTCCGATGTCGAAGGCCCCAAGCCTTCATGGCTCCCACCATGTTGCTGCTGCTGCTCTGCCTCTGCCCGTGCACTGCCTCCTGCTGCCTGCACATCCTCCGCCGGCTGGGGTGCAGTCGTAGATGTGGCCACCCCTGCTGGACGTCCGACTCCCGACTGTGGCAGGGATGCCTCCTCCACCAGCCTGGTCGCACCGTCAGAGGCAGCTCCACAGGGCACCCAGGTGACTGATGGGTGGGAAGATGGCACAGAGGACGACTGGCGCGTAGGGGGTCCAGTTGAGGAGAGGGTCGGAGCAAGCCCCATCAGATGGAGGAATCCGGCCTGGGTGACCTGTCCCAGCAGGCTGACGTGGTCAACGAGCCATTCGAGATGACGTGTAGTCTCTCCATGAAAAGACTGCAGGTCACCTCGCATGGCCTGTTGACGCAATGCCACACCAGCCAGGACAGGCTCAACCCGGACCTGGATAGCCACGTCGGCAGGCAGAGGAAGGCCAGTTGACGTCAGCTCATCCCCTGCCTGAAAACGGGTCTGGACGTAGGCATCCCTGCTGGTGCAAGATGATGCAGGGACAGGATCGGGGACAGGATTGCACACAGGCACCTCCGCGGCGGCCTGTGCTGCCTCCTGTCCCTGGTCCTGCACTGCACCACTAGCACCAGTGGGATCCCCACCTCCAAACCCCGTCTCTGGTGCTTGCACGGCCTTCTCCTCCACCAAACCCCCCACCAACCTGGATGACTCCGTGCCATCTTCCCCTGTTGGGCCCTGTGGGGTCCCAGCTGCCCCTTCTGCTGCCGAGGAGTCCAACTCCAACCTCCGCCTCTTGGACCTCCCCCCGGCAGCTGCGGCCTGGGACGCGGCACCGGACTCCTCACTCCCCGACGAGATGACAACACGGGAGGGGAGGTGGGCCTTGCGTCTTCTGTTGGCGGTGGGATCCCCGCCGCTGTGCTCCACAGCACCTTCTCCGCCCTCTTCATCAGTTGACGAGGCAGACAGGGAGAAACAAAACACAGGCATCAGGGCACTGTACAATGGACACATACACACATGACAGTTGCACATGAGTGGCATTGGCAAACCTCAGACATTTCATCACAATCCCCAACACACATGTCATTACAACTCGCACACATGAGCCATACCACAGCCATATCGCAACTGCCACCACCATCCATACACATACAACAGCATGAGCAGCCAAAGGTGAGCCAGACATCACATGCAACACAGGAAGTGCACCACACATGTACACACACCACCACACTTGCATGCATGTGTACACCTCTGCCAAGTGTCGCACTGTTCAGACGGGCATCAATGTCACATCTGCCAATCAGTCTTCCACATACCGCTGTCACATGCATCCATGTTGCATCACTGTTGCACCCTTGTCAAATACACACACATGCACATGTACACAGTGCTGATACATGCAGCCGAAAACAACATACATGCGTGACATCACGGACATGTCTACTTACATACACATGCATCCAAACATGTGTGCCCACACAACTGCATTTGGCATGCAAGCCTACACACACAAGCACCATCCATGTCTCACACATTACAGCCCTTGCATGTGTCAGCCCCACGGCCCTGTACACCCCCACCCATACTCGACCCCATATAAACAGATGTGCAACCTGCACACTACCGAATAATCACCACACGCACTGCTCACAATCAGGATGCATGTACACTCAACGCTCGACTCCAGACGGGTCTGCTTCTCTAGGACCTGGACGTGGAGCGATGGGGATATGCGTTCCAGGACCCTCATCTGTTCTTCCAACAAGTGGCCCCGGTGCCCCTTGGCATCCGCTGCCTTCAAGAGGCGCCGGGCCTTGTTCTGGGTCCTGGACCTGAAGTCCTCCCAGCGCTTCCTGACATGTTGTAAGTCGCGGACTGCCACCCCCTCCGCGTTGATGGCAGTGACGATGTCAGTCCAGATCCGAGTCCGTCCTTCCTTGTCGGCGCGGGAACTTCCGAAGAGGGCATCATACTGCCCCAGGACTTGCTCCACCAGGACACCAACTTCGGTGGCACTGAAGCTGGTGCCCCTCTGCCTCTCTGGCCGGGGGTTGTCAGTGGTCACAGATGGTGATCGCCCCGACATGACAACCCCAGAGGCAGGAGTGGGTGGGCAACTGGGTCCTGGGGCTGGGCTGTGGAGCGATGGAATCCCAGTCGGGAGTCTTCGGTTCCAGCAGGGGTGGTCACAGCAACAGCACCCCTGGCTGATGTGCAGGCAGCAAATGGCAGTGCACATGGGCAGCAGGCAGTCAGGCAGCAGCAGATGGCAGGTGGGAGCGTGCTCAGGGCTCTGGGGGGCAGTAGTTCGGCCTTCTGGGAAGGAGCGTGGTCTTCCGTGTGCATACGCGTGGCCAGCTTGATACGGAGTGATTTGGCACTTGAAAAATCTGCATGTCAGCGTGTAATTCGAGGAAAGGCCCTTAGCGCGTAAGCGCGTCTGCACGCATACGCATTTTCATTGGACAGAAGGCCCCTCAAGCGCAAGCGCCCCTGTGACGTGATGCGTACAGACGTGCATGCGTATTTCAGCGCGCGTGAAAAACTGCAAGTCCGCGTGTAATACGAGGAAAGGGCCCATTCGCGTAAGCGCGTGTGGAAACTGCACGTCCGCGTATAATACATGGAAAGGGCCCATGCGCGTAAGCGCGTGTGGAAACTGCACGTCCGCGTGTAATACGTGGAAAGGGCCATGCGCGTAAGCGCGCGTGGAAACTGCACGTCCGCCTGTGATACAGGACAGGGCCTATGCGCGTAAGTGACGTGACGCGCGCGTGCATTTCCCTCAGCACGGGTTAAAGGTGAGCTGGCCCAGCAGTTCGCTGTACGTGCCTTTCGTGGAGCCCGACGTGTGTTGCTGCTTCCTGTTGTTTCGCGCACCATCACAACTTCACAGCTATCAAGGACGTATCTCTTCTTTTGGCGGGGGTATTGGCTACGCGTGTTTTTCTGCATCGCGCTAGTCAGACGGTGAGTCACACATGCTATTTTTCCCACTGCGGGTGCCCCTGTGTATCGCACCCATTTTCGATGTCATAGTAGCCTGCGTGTCCCACGCGTACGCGTTATTCGTGTTACTGGGTGCCACCGCATACTGCGGGAGGTTGAATCCACACACGTAGGCTGCAGGGTTGCGTGCATGGTTTTACTGCAGTTTTGGGGTGCCTGAGGGTTGCGTGACCCGTCACCACATCACCGGGGTCACATACAGCCTTGCAGGTGCAGGGGGGCTGTTAACATCTTGCTTCCCACCCCCTTCACCCCAATTGCCCAGGTCAATTGTGGTGTATACCTCCCATTGGCACTACTCCATCTGTGCCAGCACTACTACATCTGTGCCATGGTTGGGAGGCCACCAAAGGTGAGGGGCGCCTCAGCTGGGCGTACTCCTCGTGGCGGGCGTGGTCGGGGACGTGGCCGTGGTGACCAGGGAGTAGGGGGACTCCAGGGTGTCCAGGGCAGCCACAGAGGGGGAAGAGGCAGGGGTGCGCCACTTGAGCACAATGTTGTGCCATGTGTCGGTGCAGCCATGCCACCACCCCCTGTGGTTCCGGGGGATGCAGCTCCTGCATCTGGCACTGGCACCCATATGACCCGGCAGTCCGTTCCATCGACTGCCACGGGCCCAAGGGTGGTGGTAGCTGCAGGTGCAGCTGTGGACACCACCACCCAGGCTCAGGGTCTGCCAGCGCAGGCTGCGTTGGCACTTGAAGAGCCCTTGGTAGATCTCCAACAGGCCAGGGGGGAAACCATAGGGGCAGGCCGGGCTGCTCAGACCAAGACATGTGTCCCTGGGGCAGTCATGTCATCTGCTGCCCCGAACAGCCGGGTGTTGGCAAGTGCAGGGGCAGATGCACCCAACAGCACCCCGGTTGTGAGTCTGCCAACCAGGACCATTGCGGCCAACCACCCTGCCACAGCTGATGTTGCTGCGCAGGGTCCATTAGTGGGCACCCAGCTGCCACTGACACAAGTCAGGCCTCTGGTCATCCCTCCACCTGCCACTCCCTTGGCTCAATCCACCGAACCCACTGGCCATGCTGGTCAGGGCGGCATTAGCCAGCCAGGGTCTGCGCCACAGTCCAAGAGGAGGAAGGTTGCACCTGCAGCACAGGCTGGGACCCCACACACAGCCACGACCTCCTGCACGTCGAGGAAGAAGCCTTTCTGTAAGCAGGAACTGAACTTCCTCGTGGACTACGTGTGGGGCCACAGCCGTGACATGCTAGCGGGTGCCAATAGTCAGACCACGGCTGCCCAACGTGACACCCACTGGAAGCATGTTGCGGAACATGTCAGTTCATTCGGCCATGAGGTGCGCACGGCGCAGGAGTGCAAAAAGCGTTGAAATGACATCAAGCGCAGCACTAAGGCCAAGCGTGCCTCAAATTACAACTTGACTCTGGTGACTGGCGGTGGGCCTGCACCAGAGGAGGAAGAACTCACTCCGCATGAGGCTCTCGTTGCGGAGTTCATACCACCTGAATTGGTCGAAGGAGTGGGAGAGAAGCTGGACTTTGATGCCCAGTCCAGTGAGTGTTGATGCGTGTTTGTTGAGGACGTGTGTGTTTCACTTGTGGGATGTGTTGTGCATGATTGCTGCTACATGTGACGTGTACATGGTTCTGATGTGTAAGTAATGCAATGCTACCATCATGCATGTCTCCTCTGCCTGCATGTGGGACTCCATGTAGGCATGCTCCCTTGCCCCGCCTCCGCCACTCTGCACCCCAGTTCCACCTTTGCACTGGTCTGCTCCAATCTTGCCAATGTGTAGTTTCTTGTTCATGTGTCCTGTGTAGATGCTAACTTCCAGCGTAGAATCTGCCAGACATATGCCATATGGTACAGCCTTAGTACTTGATGCAGGGAATCTCACTTGTACTGTGCATGGGTCAGATGTCCCGCAGGGACATGAGTGCCCATTCATGCTCCATGTGCATTGCACGCATGCCCCTATGTGTCCTTGACTGGATGATCACTGTAATATAAGTCCTTGGTTACATACATTGCCTGCCATCTCATCAGCCTTCCCATGTCAACTGTGGCTCAGTCCTGCGTTGCACACATGTTTAGGCTCTGACAATCTGTGTGGCTCACAGGCCTCAGCCTGTTCAATGGCCAATGACTCTGTCCAACTCTTGTTGTGTCTTCTTCACACGTGGACGGCCTCCAGAGTTTCCATCATGTGTCCTGCCCACTGTCCCAGCATCATTTGCAGTGTTGTAATTTGAATCACATGAAGCTGTTGATGCCAGTCAACACTGCCTGTCAATACGCAGGTGTATGGTCAGCCTTTTGATACCATGCTAGGCATCCGTGCTTTGGTACTGGGGTGGAGGGGTGCTTGGCTTCTAGACATGGTACACATTGAATGCACAATGCACGTGATGTCTGATTTTGACATTGCACTGCATTCACATTTCCTGGCACACACCATGTAGTGCTTGTACATGTAGGTAGTGAGTAGCGTACACATTTTCTGCACTGCATAGACCCACTTCCATGGAAACTGCCACCTTTCAACAGGTCTGATCACAGAAGCTATTCAAAGTAGACCCAGCATGCATGCCAGGTCATATCTTGTGTGTCACATGTCTGCCTGATGCCTTTGCTGTCGGTGTGTGTGTGTGTCGTGTGCTTCTGACATGTGTATTGACCTTTTCCTCTCTATTTTTCAGGTGATGACGCAATGGAGGCAGAGGATGGTGTTGTCATGCCAGACACAGGGTTGGTAACGCCACATCAACCCGGCACTAGTGGGGGTCGTGGGGTGGTAGGCCACGAAAACCCTCAAGTGCTGCAGTCCATCTTGTCTCTGGCTGCCTATGAGTCCAGGCTTGATGACGACTCTGACGTCCATGTTGAGTTGGATGACCATCAAGTCCATGTGTCAGGGGTGAGTGATTCTGATGTGGACACTCCTCTGTTTGCGACCCCTGCACTGAGGGATTGGACAGTCTTGGTTCCTCTGCCCGTGGTGGATCGGAACGCAGGTTCACCCTCCACACCAGTCACTGATGTGCCTGGGACATCACGTCGACGGGGGCATGTAGTCGTGCAGCCACAGGCGGTGCCAACACAGCGAGGACCCCCGGTCCTTGGGTCCCGCAGGGGTCAAGCCCGGCAACGCAGTCGCCGCGCGCAACCGCTGTATACTGAGTGGGAGCAAGACATGACTGCCAATTCCGAACGGAAGGGGGCAGCAATGGAGAACATCGCTGAGAGCATGGAGCGTGTGGCCCGATCTGTGCTCCCCACTGCTAGGCAGGTGCTTCTCCAGCAGCAGGCGGCACGGTCCACGGCCCGCTCGCTCAGGCTGGGCATGGCGGCCTCAGACAGGGCATGCCAGGCTGAAATGTCATCTCTGCGTCAAGCAATTGCTGCTCACGCAGAGGCGCATATGGATGCCTTGAGGGAGGAGTATGCTTCCCTCAGATCCACTCTGGGTGTCCTTATGATGTCCCAGAGGCAGCGGGCAGAGGAGAGGTTTGCACAGCTTGAGTGTACCATCTCGGCTGAGCTACAGGCTTGCCGGGAGGTGCAGCGGTTGTCCAGCCAGGCCTTGCAGGAGGAACTCCGTGTTACACGTGCTACCTTGCAAGAGGAAGCACGTGTATCACGGGAGGTTCTGCATGCAGACCTACGTCACATCGCCACACAGAACCAGGCTCACCCGTCCGGCAGACTTGCTGCCGACGAGGGGCAAGCTGCGGCTAGGCGTGGCCAGGCTACTGTGCCACGTCCTCCTTTCCAGGATGAGCCAGACTCGGACGACCATCTATCTCCCACATAGGTCGTGCTGTGCAGGCGTTGAGCCCATGGAGGATTTTTTTTTGGCTCAGCATCATCGCATGTGGATGTTGAGCAGCACCCTGTACCTCCCCCCTCCTGGGTGCCTCCCCTCCCCCCCGGGTTGTATGTGGCCATTTTTGATTTTTCTTTTAGTTTAGTTAGTTAAGTTTCTGTTTGATAGTTAGTTTAAATGGGTAATGTAGGTTTTCCATAGTTAGTGGAATTTGTTAATAGTTGACTTAGTTTAAAATTGCTAGTCTATTGTGCTTTCATGTGACGGTGCGGTGCTTTGTGGCTTTTGAAGGCATCCACTGTCTGTTCCAGCTGGGCCCTTCATGGTTGTCTTGTGTATGTGTTTGCTGCTTGGGTTCCTTGACTCACATATGCCACTCCTGCCTCCCTTATCCATGGGCTCGCAAGGATGGTTCGGTGTTACAGCATTTTACACAAGGGCATTGGACTGTCATATCTGTGGCATGTCTGGTGCTGTGTGACTTGTGTTGACACCCCTAGTGGGGATGATTTAGGTGTCATTGTCCACTGTTCAGCTTTTGCTAGATGGGGTGTGTCATGATTAATGTGGACATTGATTGCTATGCATTGTGTAGTATGTTTCATTTCTTTCCTGTACATGTGCTTGTTGCAATTCATGCTGTAGATAGTGTTCCACACTTTGTAGGTGAAAGACGGACTGATGGTGTGATTTGTGATGTGACTCTCTGACATGGTCAAGTAATGAGATGCCTGATGAGACACACACAGATGACTTTGAAGCATTAATCATGTGTTTCATGCCCTTTCTGCAGGGGGATGAGCCTCCAGAGCACCTTTGCCAGCAGACATGTCCCATTGGGCGACGGAATTCTGGACCCGTTTGTTGGTGCCCACATGCACATGTGTGGAGAAGCAGAGGCACAGTGATTGCAGACCCACATCCTAGAACTGCTGACATGTTCCAAGGAACTCCAGGCAAGGTGAGCATAACAGGGGGGCCACGACACAGCAAAGCTTGCACCAGGCGAGTTGCACATGCAGGCTTAGTCACAGCACTGAGGGTGAGCTTAGACGAATATTGGTGTTGAAGCACACAATGCAGCTCAGATGTGTTTGTGGACTGATGGCTGCTGATAGTAGGGTTGTCTGGGACACATGCAGGTGCAGTGCACATACCCTCCGGTACACCAAGGCCCATTGAGGCACTTGTATCAACCATGTAGCCTTCCGAGAAATGGAAAGGAGCAGCTCACAGGGACATGCAGCAAGGGACATACTCGGGTGCAGTGCATGTCTTTTCCACGTACTTCATGATAAATGCACTGCCAACTTTGTTTCGGTCATGGTGGTACGCAACTTGCTCTGTAGTCATGGCTTGCTATATGGGTCTGTCTGCTTACCCAGGGAACATTGCATGTTGTGTGAATTGTGACACATTGGTGTTCCATTTGCCACGCACCCAGCAGCGGCTGCCTTACTGCATTGACTGTGTATGACCCGTCACAGGGGTGATGTTATATATGGGTACGAAGCATCAACCACAGATTGTCTGTTTGTAGAGTAGTCTGTTGCTATGGGGCATGTTTGGTGTTGTGTTTTTGTGCAATTGGCACGTACAGGTTGTTGACTGTGTCTCTCTTTGCAGCATTGCAGTGCTCCTGTAACCGGACCTGAGAGTGCGCAGGCAGGAGGCCAGCACTCAAAACCAGAGCTAAGTGTCTTGTTGTTTTTCTTACAAACTGCTCTGCATAGGCTGGCTGGGGAGTGTACTGATGCATGGATGTATGTGTGGTTCAATTTGGTATGTTTTTTTCTCCCTAATCACCTGTGATCCTATGCAATTTTGAAACCTGTACCCTCTACCCGGTGTTCCTGCTTCCCGTGCCTATCCAAGCAACGTTCCCTGACCCTCTTTCCCCACTGGGGTTGCGGATGCCTGTGTAAGCCCCGAACTTGCAGGCGCCAAAACCCTAGAGGGGGTGGTTGGTTCGTACCACTCCTGAGCCTGGACTACAGAAGGCCATGACAATGATGTCCAAGTCTGTTTGGATTGTGTATGTGTTCATGCAGGTTGTACATTTTCGTGCATTACCTAGTTTCATGTGTCATTCCTCCTCCCCTCTCCTGCCGCTCATTCCAGTGATCCAGTGTGTCAACACCTGTCCCGACTGCATATCCCTGAACCTCCTTCCCCACCAGGGTCTCAGGGGCCTGTGTGAGTTTGACCTTGCAGGCACCCGGGACATGGTGGGGGTGGTTGTTTCGTGACACTCCCGCGCCTGTACAGGGGACCTCTGACAGTACACATCCATTCATGGTGCATCATCCTATGTCATGTACCACACATGTCTCACATCCTGTCGTGACATTGTTTTGCTGTGCTACCTTGGTTGTTGCATCATTGTGGTAGTACTTGGCCTTTGTGAGGTACTGCTATGTCAAGTCATCTACTGGAGGGTGTTTGGGTTTGTTTTTATACCTTGGATTTTGTGATTTCGGAAATGAGTGTGGATTCTGAGGGTTCAGGCATCTTTTTACACACAAGGTGGGAGATGGTGACGAAGGGTAAAGGTGATCCTGTGGCCAGGTGGAATTGAGGTTTGGAGGCTTCATGACCCAGGTGCAGTTGTTCAGTGGGTCATGGTCATTTGTGAGGGGTTGTTGTTGATAGTTGCCTTGCCCTGCAGTGTGATGGGAACTCTGACATAGTAATGGTGGTATCCCATGTACATGTTGTGTTCTGCTGATCAATGCCTGTTCATGTGTTGTGTTTTCCTTTCAGGTGCGAGGGGATAGTTGTGGTTTGACATGCTGGGGTGTACACATGGTGGATGTTCACATGTGATGTGTAGGGAACACTGATGGTCACTTGAGTGCACATGTATATGTGGAGTGCATGTCCTTGCAGAACCACACACTTGCACTCTGATGCACTACATGTACTCCCACCCTTGCATATCCACGTGTACACTGTTTGCCTTCTGGTGCCCACTGTGTCCCGGCAGCACATGTTCTGTGACCGATCATGGATCCAGTACATGCCTAATTTGATGTTTGACGTGGTCTGTCACTTAGATGTGATGCTCAGGGTGTGCATCACACACAATGGCTGTTCACTGTGCTGTGCGCTGAGCAGTGTGATGCAGGAGTAGGACACTGCACACATGAGCTGCAGTGTTGATTTTGCAATGCATAATGTGCATGTAGACAGGCATTCATTGTGATGTTACGTCTACGACTGTTGTAATGCATTTGGAAATGACTTATTTTGGGTGTGAGGTTGTTGGTCTGTCATTTCATCTGATTCCGGGTCAGGCAGCAATGTCCGATGCCACTGTGCATTTAGGACATGGCAATGTGTACCTTATCGTTACTGCATTGGTGTATGGGTATTGCGTGCCATGTCATGTTGATGTTTGGGAGGGTTTGAGTGACATGACAGTGATGGCCATGGCCTGGTTTGCAGGTGTGTGTGATGCACACCTTGCATGTCCGTGTCATCCGCTTCTCAGAGAAACTAGCTGGGGGTAGATTTCTCTCTGCAGCAGGGCCCTCACCCTGGAACAGACTTCCGGCCTGACTTGAACTTGAGGGGAATCATCTCCAGTTCTGGAAGCACCTCAAGACCTTCCTCTTTGCTTCTGCTTACTGTCTGCCTCTCCCTTGCAGAATTCTCCACTGGAACTGCACAGGAGCTGCAACTGGGCCACTCTCACCGACCTCGGTCCCTGGCCCAGCCACTCTCCACTTGCACTGCCTCCCTGGCAACCCCTGCACTGCAGTACTGTCTCTCTATCCCTACAGCCCTCCCTTCCCAGCACTTGTCTGCACTTACCTTTGTAGTTGCCACCAGGCGACCTATGTATTATTTTTTTGGGCTACTTCCCCTGTACTGGACTCCCCCCCCACCCTTCCCCTTGCACTTTTCCCATTCCCCCTACCCCTGCACTTGCACGATCCCAATGACACCTGGCCTAGTAGTACTGTTCTCTGTGTTCCCTTGTTCCCCCCTCCCTGCCTCATTGCGCCTTGGAATACTTGTATATGGTCCATATCATGTCATATGTCATATGTGTGCCTTTTGGTCACACAGGATAGCTTGTGTTTAAGTAGCTAGGGATGCAGACGATGTGGCACTTCCATGGCAACTATCTCAGGGTGGTAAGGTTGTGACAGTTGACTGTCTCTTTGTCATCATCGATTGTCACCTGGTATTTGCCAGGTCTGTGTGCACTCCGCAGGGGTGGGAGTTTAGGTGAAAAATGTGGCCACAAGCTGGGTCCGGGCTTCCTCGCCACGTGCCCTGTCCCCTCCCATGGGCAGCGCCTGTGGTTGGGGATGTGGGGACACCACCATGTCCACCGGGACGCCCTGCCGTGTTGCAACATTGTGCAGGACACATGCTGCCACAATGATCCTGCACGCTACTGGTGGTGCATAGAGTAGTTGCCCACCAGAGCGGTCAAGGGAGCGGAAACGTGACTTGAGCACTCCGAATGTGCGCTCCACTATGCCCCTGGTTGCAATATGGGCGGCGTTGTATCTTACCTGGGGTGGTGTGGTGGGGTTCCGGATTGGCGTCATCATGTGGTTACTCAGAGGGTAGGCACTGTCCCCTGGGGAGATGATAATAGTTGAGATTATTAGGGTTTGGATATTTGTCTGTGTGTGACATGCATGCATGTGCCAGGGCATTTGTACTGACCTAGGAGCCATGTGTCGCCATGCTGCCCAGCTTCCAGGGCCCGGCTCAGGGCGGACATTCTGTATATGAAACTGTCATGGGTGTAGCCAGGGTAGTTTGCATAGACAGAGGTGATGATTCCCTTTGCATCACATACCACCTGTACATTGATGGAATGCCAGTGCTTGCGGTTTCGGTAGATGTGCTCAATGGCCCTAGGTGGACGTAGGGCCACATGGGTGCAATCTATGGCACCGAGCACTTTGGGGAAGTGTGCCACCCTGAAAAAATCCAGGACAACGGCCTGCCTTTCTGCGGGTGTTCTGGGCATGTATATGTGCCTGCGGACTGAGGGGCGCGCTGTCATGATTGCCAGTACCTGGTGTAGGCAGCGTGACTGCGTGGCCTGTGAGACCCCCCCACTATGGCAGTGGTCCGCTGAAATGACCCAGTGGCCAAAAAATGCAGGACATTGAGCAGCTTCTCCAAGGGGCTCAATGCTTGGGAGCAAAGTGTGGGGGATGTGAGGTCATCTTCCCACTCCCTGACCAGGTCTAGGATGATATGGGGTGGAAACCTATACCTGCCATAGACCTGGTCGTCAGGCATCCCAAAAAGGCTTGTCCGTGGTGCGAAAATGCGTGCCCTGGCTATTCTCCTCCTCCTGCGGTGTCCCACGATCAGTGCAGCGACAAATGGGGCATTCATCGTAGCTGTATATACGCGTTTGTTGTTTGCGTGCACTTTTATGGTGTGCGCGGGGATGCTTCCGCCTGCCTTCGTGTGGCAGACGCGTTAACGCCTGTGCACGTCTTTTGCCGTGCGCGTGTTTCCCGTATTCGGATACGGTCCGAGAGTCATCGCGTGTGATCGGAGGGGAGTGTGCGTACACGCAACTGGCCTGGGTACGTGTGTTTCGGGGTGCGCGGGAAGTTCCACACGCGATTAGCCTGGGTACGTGTGTTCCGGGGTGCCGGGAACTTTCACACGCGATTGGTGGAAATCCACGTGTGTTCTGTCATCACGTGCAATGAGGGAAACACCTGCGCGCATCACGTCACAGACGCGCTCACGCGCTAAGGGCCTTTGGTCCAATGAAATCGCATATGCGTGCTGCCGTGCATACGCGCATGGCCCTTTCCTCGTATTACACACGGACGTGCAGTTTTTCACGCTCGCTGAAATGCGCATGCACATCTGTACGTGTCACGTCACAGGGGCGCTTGCGCTTGAGGAGCCTTCTGTCCATTGAAAATGCGTATGCGTGCAGACGCGCTTACGCGCTAAGGGCCTTTCCTCGAATTACACGCTGACGTGCAGATTTTTCACGTGCCAAATCACTCCGTATGAAGCTGGCCACGCGTATGCACACGTAAGACCACGCTCCTGCCCAGAAGGCCGAACTACTGCCCCCCAGAGCCCCGAGCACGCTCCCACCTGCCATCTGCTGCTGCCTGACTGCCTGCTGCCCACGTGCACTGCCATTTGCTGCCTGCACATCAGCCAGGGGTGCTGTTGCTGTGACCACCCCTGCTGGAACCGAAGACTCCCGACTGGGATTCCATCGGTCCACAGCCCAGCCCCAGGACCCAGTTGCCCACCCACTCCTACCTCTGGGGTTGTCATGTCGGGGCAAACACCATGTGTGACCACTGACAACCCCCGGCCAGAGAGGCAGAGGGGCACCAGCTTCAGTGCCACCGAAGTTGGTGTCCTGGTGGAGCAAGTACTGGGGCAGTATGATGCCCTCTTCGGAAGTTCCCGCGCCGACAAGGAAGGACGGACTCGGATCTGGACTGACATCGTGACTGCCATCAACGCGGAGGGGGTGGCAGTCCGCGACTTACAAGATGTCAGGAAGCGCTGGCAGGACTTCAGGTCCAGGACCCTGAACAAGGCCCGGCGCCTCTTGAAGGCAGCGGATGCCAAGGGGCGCCGGGGCCACTTGTCGGAAGAACAGATGAGGGTCCTGGAACGCATATCCCCAGCGCTCCACGTCCAGGTCCTAGAGAAGCAGACCCGTCTGGAGTCGAGCGGTGAGTGTACATGCATCCTGATTGTGAGCAGTGCGTGTGGTGATTATTCGGTAGTGTGCAGGTTGCACATCTGTTTGTATGGGGTCGAGTATGGGTGGGGGTGTACAGGGCCGTGGGGCTGACACATGCGAGGGCTGTAATGTGTGAGACATGGATGGTGCTTGTGTGTGTAGGCTTGCATGCCAAATGCAGTTGTGTGGGCACACATGTTTGGATGAATGTGTATGTAAGTAGACATGTCTGTGATGTCACGCATGTATGTTGTTTTCGGCTGCATGTATCAGCACTGTGTACATGTGCATGTGTGTGTATTTGACAAGGGTGCAACAGTGATGCAACATGGATGCATGTGACAGCGGTATGTGGAAGCCTGATTGGCAGATGTGACATGGATGCCCGTCTGAACAGTGCGACACTTGGCAGAGGTGTACACATGCGTGCAAGTGTGGTGGTGTGTGTACATGTGTGGTGCACTTCCTGTGTTGCATGTGATGTCTGGCTCACCTTTGGCTGCTCATGCTGTTGTATGTGTATGGATGGTGGTGGCAGTTGCGATATGGCTGTGGTATGGCTCATGTATGCGAGTTGTAATGACATGTGTGTTGGGGATTGTGATGAAATGTCTGAGGTTTGCCAATGCCACTCATGTGCAACTGTCATGTGTGTATGTGTCCATTGTACAGTGCCCTGATGCCTGTGTTTTGTTTCTCCCTGTCTGCAGCGTCAACTGATGAAGAGGGCGGAGAAGGTGCTGTGGAGCACAGCGGCGGGGATCCCACCGCCAGCCGGAGACGCAAGGCCCGGCTCCCCTCCCGTGTTGTCATCTCGTCGGGGAGTGAGGAGTCCGGTGCCGCGTCCCAGGCCTCAGCTGCCGGGGGAGGTCCAAGAGGCGGAGGTTGGAGTTGGACTCCTCGGCAGCAGAAGGGGCAGCTGGGACCCCACAGGGCCCAACAGGGGAAGATGGCACGGAGTCATCCAGGTTGGTGGGGTGTTTGGTGGAGGAGGAGGCCGTGCAAGCACCAGAGACGGGGTCTGGAGGTGGGGATCCCACTGGTGCTAGTGGTGCAGTGCAGGACCAGGGACAGGAGGCAGCACAGGCCACCGCGGAGGTGCCTGTGTGCAATCCTGTCCCCAATCCTGTCCCTGCATCATCTTGCACCAGCAGGGATGCCTACGTCCAGACCCGTTTTCAGGCAGGGATTAGCTGACGTCAACTGGCCTTCCTCTGCCTGCGGACGTGGCTATCCAGGTCCGGGTTGAGCCTGTCCTGGCTGGTGTGGCGTTGCGTCAACAGGCCATTTGAGGTGACCTGCAGTCTTTTCATGGAGAGACTGCACGTCATCTCGAATGGCTCGTTGACCATGTCAGCCTGCTGGGACAGGTCACCCAGGCCGGATTCCTCCGTCTGATGGGGCTTGCTCCGACCCCCCCCTCAACTGGACCCCCTACGCGCCAGTCATCCTCTGTGCCATCTTCCCACCCATCAGTCACCTGGGTGCCCTGTGGAGCTGCCTCTGACGGTGCGGCCAGGCTGGTGGAGGAGGCATCCCTGCCACAGTCGGGAGTCGGACGTCCAGCAGGGGTGGCCACATCTACGACTGCACCCCAGCCGACAGAGGATGTGCAGGCACCAGGAGGCAGTGCACGGGCAGAGGCAGAGCAGCAGCAGCAACATGGTGGGAGCCATGAAGGCTCGGGGCCTTCGACATTGGAGGGGCAGGCATCGGCCGGAGGGCAGGAGGACCCAGGACAGAGAGTGTCTTCCGTGTGGCAGCGGTTGGGCCACGCCATAGATGCGGAGCGGCGGCGGGCAGAAGAGGCGCGGCTCACAATGGTCAGGGCGGAGAACTCCATGCGGAGGGCCCTGAGGCGGGCCGAGTGCCTCGAGGCAATCCGCAGGGGGTTGGAGGAGGACACGGCGTCGTCCCTGCGGACCCTCGGGGCCATGGAACAGGACCGCCTCCGGGACATCGAACAGGAGTTCGATGATGCCCTGGCCCGGAACACCACGGAGTGAGCCGCTGGACTTGCCCGCCGCCTTTGTATATTGTTCTTTAGTTTTAGGTTTTCTTTGTTTGTTCTTATGATTTGGAGTCGACGGACACTGCTCCACTTTTTGTATATAGTTGCATTTTAGTTAGGGTTTTTTGTAGGTTTCCTTTGTTCAGTTGGGGTCATGGACCCTTGGAAGTTTTGTACATAGTTCTTCATTGGATTGATTTTATTTTTCATTTGACTTTGGACAACATTTTTTTGGATTAGGATTTGGTGTTTATATTTTTTTAAACGGACATGCAGTTTATCATTGTTTCATTGCCATTGTAGTTTGTTTCATTTCTTTTGCATTCTTATTTTTTTTAATACAATTTTGTTTTCATACTTCACTGTGTGGTATCATCTCATTGGTTTCATGCATGTCATGTTGGGTGTTTTCCCATTAAATTGCAACCATTGTGTGTGACGGACATGGGTTCATTTGCTTTATGAACATTGGGGGTGTAAGATGTAATTTCATTTTCCATGTGGGTGAATGGGTTACTTGGTAGGGCTTTTTGGCTGTGGAGGCTGACCATAACGCACATGATTGGAGATTGTGAGGACCTGGTGGAGGCTGCCCATGGTGGCTGGGGGTGGGGGTGATAGGGGACATGAGTGGGGGCCTGGTGGGGGCTGGCCATGGTGGCTGGGGGGTGGGGGTGGTGGGAGACATGGGTGGGGGGCTGGTGGAGGCTGCCCCTGCACTGCTGGGGGGTGGGGGTGGTGGGAGACATGGGTGGGGCCTGGTGGAGGCTGCCCCTGGTGGCTGGGGGGTGGGGGTGGTGGGAGACATGGGTGGGGGCCTGGTGGAGGCTGCCCCTGCACTGCTGGTGGGTGGGGGTGGTGGGAGACATGGGTGGGGGCCTGGTGGAGGCTGCCCCTGGTGACTGGGGGGGTGGGGGTGGTGGTAGACATGGGTGGGGGCCTGGTGGTTGGTGCCCCTGGTGGCTGGGGGCGTGGGGGTGGTGGGAGACATGGGTGGGGGCCTGGTGGTTGGTGCCCCTGGTGGCTGGGGGGTGGGGGTGCTGGGAAACATGGGTGGGGACCTGGTGGTGGGTGCCCCTGCACTGCTGGGGGGTGGGGGTGGTGGGAGACATGGGTGGGGGCCTGGTGGAGGCTGCCCCTGGTGACTGAGGGGGTGGGGGTGGTGGGAGACATGGGTGGGGGCCTGGTGGAGTCTGCCCCTGGTGACTGGGGGGGTGGGGGTGTTGGGGAACATGAGTTGGACATGGGTGGGGGCCTGCTGGCAGGTGCCCCACAGTGCTGGGGGGTGGGGGTGGTGGGGAACATGAGTTGGACATGGGTGGGGGCCTGCTGGCAGGTGCCCCACAGTGCTGGGCGGTGGGGGTGGTGGGGAACATGAGTTGGACATGGGTGGGGGCCTGCTGGCAGGTGCCCCACAGTGCTGGGGGTGGGGGTGGTGGGGAACATGAGTTGGACATGGGTGGGGGCCTGCTGGCAGGTGCCCCACAGTGCTGGGGCGTGGGGGTGCTAGGAGACATGGGTGGGGGCCTGGTGGAGGCTGCCCTTGGTGGCTGGGGGGTGGGGGTGGTGGGAGACATGGGTGGGGGCCTGGTGGAGGCTGCCCCTGGTGACTGGGGGGGTGGGGGGATGGGAGACATGGGTGGGGGCCTGGTGGAGGCTGGCCCTGGGGAGTGGGGGGTGGGGGTGGTGGGCGACATGGGTGGGGGCCTGGTGGAGGCTGCCCCTGCACTGCTGGGGGGTGGGGGTGGTGGGAGACATGGGTGGGGCCTGCTGGCAGGTGCCCCACAGTGCTGGGGGGTAGGGGTGCAGGGGTACATGAGTTGCACATGGGTGGGGGCCTGCTGGCAGGTGCCCCACAGTGCTGGGGGGTGGGGGTGGTGGGGAACATGAGTTGGACATGGGTGGGGGCCTGCTGGCAGGTGCCCCACAGTGCTGGGGGGTGGGGGTGCTGGGAGACATGGGTGGGGGCCTGGTGGAGGCTGCCCCTGGTGGCTGGGGGGTGGGGGTGGTGGGAGACATGGGTGGGGGGCTGGTGGAGGCTGCCCCTGGTGACTGGGGGGGTGGGGGTGGTGGGAGACATGGGTGGGGGCCTGGTGGAGGCTGGCCCTGGGGAGTGGGGGTGGGGGTAGTGAGTGACATGGGTGGGGGCCTGGTGGAGGCTGCCCCTGCACTGCTGGGGGGTGGGGGTGGTGGGAGACATGGGTGGGGGCCTGGTGGAGGCTGCCCCTGGTGGCTGGGGGGTGGGGGTGGTGGGAGACATGGGTGGGGGCCCGGTGGTGGGTGCCCCTGCAGTGCTGGGGGGTGGGGGTGGTGGGGAACATGAGTTGGACATGGGTGGGGGCCTGCTGGCAGGTGCCCCACAGTGCTGGGCGGTGGGGGTGGTGGGGAACATGAGTTGGACATGGGTGGGGGCCTGCTGGCAGGTGCCCCACAGTGCTGGGGGTGGGGGTGGTGGGGAACATGAGTTGGACATGGGTGGGGGCCTGCTGGCAGGTGCCCCACAGTGCTGGGGGGTGGGGGTGCTAGGAGACATGGGTGGGGGCCTGGTGGAGGCTGCCCTTGGTGGCTGGGGGGTGGGGGTGGTGGGAGACATGGGTGGGGGCCTGGTGGAGGCTGCCCCTGGTGACTGGGGGGGTGGGGGGATGGGAGACATGGGTGGGGGCCTGGTGGAGGCTGGCCCTGGGGAGTGGGGGGTGGGGGTGGTGGGCGACATGGGTGGGGGCCTGGTGGAGGCTGCCCCTGCACTGCTGGGGGGTGGGGGTGGTGGGAGACATGGGTGGGGCCTGCTGGCAGGTGCCCCACAGTGCTGGGGGGTAGGGGTGCAGGGGTACATGAGTTGCACATGGGTGGGGGCCTGCTGGCAGGTGCCCCACAGTGCTGGGGGGTGGGGGTGGTGGGGAACATGAGTTGGACATGGGTGGGGGCCTGCTGGCAGGTGCCCCACAGTGCTGGGGGGTGGGGGTGCTGGGAGACATGGGTGGGGGCCTGGTGGAGGCTGCCCCTGGTGGCTGGGGGGTGGGGGTGGTGGGAGACATGGGTGGGGGGCTGGTGGAGGCTGCCCCTGGTGACTGGGGGGTGGGGGTGGTGGGAGACATGGGTGGGGGCCTGGTGGAGGCTGGCCCTGGGGAGTGGGGGTGGGGGTAGTGAGTGACATGGGTGGGGGCCTGGTGGAGGCTGCCCCTGCACTGCTGGGGGGTGGGGGTGGTGGGAGACATGGGTGGGGGCCTGGTGGAGGCTGCCCCTGGTGGCTGGGGGGTGGGCGTGGTGGGAGACATGGGTGGGGGCCTGGTGGAGGCTGGCCCTAGGGAGTGGGGGGGTGGGGGTGGTGGGCGACATGGGTGGGGGCCTGGTGGTGGGTGCCCTTGCACTGCTGGGGGGTGTGGGTGGTGGGAGACATGGGTGGGGGCCTGGTGGAGGCTGCCCCTGGTAGGCTGGGGGGTGGGGGTGGTGGAGACATGGGTGGGGGCCTGGTGGAGGCTGCCCCTGGTGACTGGGGGGGTGGGGGTGGTGGGAGACATGGGTGGGGGCCTGGTGGTTGGTGCCCCTGGTGGCTGGGGGTGCAGGGGGACATGCGTTGGTGGACAGTAGTGCAAGTTGACATGTGGGTTGGCTGGGGGGCATGGCCATGGTAGATGGGGTGCCTGCAGGCCATGTGCAGGGTAGGCCCCTGTGGTGTGAGCCACCTGCAGGTGCTGTGGAGGGTGTAGAGGGAACACCTGGGAGGGCCCACACGTGCAATTCACGTGTGGTGCTCCCCGCTCACCCCTGAAATACACGTACCCTGATGGAATCGCGTGTGGAACTTCCCGCGCACCCCTGGAATACACATACCCTGCTGATTTCGCGTGTGTAACTTCCCCCGCACCCCGAAATACACGTACCCTGCTGATATCGCGTGTGGAACTTCACGCGCACCCCTGAAATACACGTACCCTGCAGAAATCACGTGTGTGACTTCCCCTGCACCCTGAAATACACGTACCCTGCTGATATCGCGTGTGGAACTTCACGCGCACCCCGAAATACACGTACCCTGATGGAATCGCGTGTGGAACTTCACGCGCACCCCGAAATACATGTACCCTGATGGAATCGCGTGTGGAACTTCCCGCGCACCCCTGAGATACGCGTACCCTGCTCGCACGGGCCAATCGCGTGTAGTAATTCCCGCGCACCCCTAAAATACACGTACCCTGCTGGAATCGCGTGTGTAACTTCCCCTGCACCCTGAAATACACGTACCCTGCTGATATTGCGTGTGGAACTTCACGCACACCCGGAAATACACGTACCCTGATGGAATCGCGTGTGGAACTTCCCGCGCACCCCTGAGATACGCGTACCCTGCTCACACGGGCCCAATCGCATGTGGAAATTCCCGCGCACCCCTGAAATACACGTACCATGATGAAATCGCGTGTGTAACTCCACCTGCACCCTGAAATACACGTACCCTGATGGAATCGCGTGTGGTACTTCCCGCGCACCCCTGAAATACACGTACCCTGCTGATATTGTGTGTGCAACTTCACGCGCACCCCGAAATACACGTACCCTGATGGAATCGCGTGTGGAACTTCCCGCGCACCCCTGAGATACGCATAGCCTGCTCGCACGGGCCCAATCGCGTGTGGAAATTCCCGCGCACCCCTGAAATACACGTACCCTGCTGGAATCGCGTGTGTGACTTCCCCTGCACCCTGAAATACACGTACCCTGCTGATATCGCGTGTAGAACTTCACGCGCACCCCGAAATAGACGTACCCTGATGGAATCGGGTGTGGAACTTCACGTGCATCCCGAAATACACGTACCCTGATGGAATCGCGTGTGGAACTTCACGCGCATCCCGAAATACACGTATCCTGATGGAATCGCGTGTGGAACTTCACGCGCACCCCGTAATACACGTACCCTGATGGAATCGCGTGTGGAACTTCCCGCGCACCCCTGAGATACGCGTACCCTGCTCGCACAGGCACTATTGCTGTATGTTGCCACTTTTGTAATGCGCAAGGACGCTACCGCCTGCCTTCGTGTGGCGGACGTGTTTGGGCTTGTGCGTGTCTTTCACTGTGCGTGGCTTTGCCCTATTCGATTCCATGAATACGTGTGGTTCGGGTGCGTGTGGGCGTTCCGTCTGCTTCCCTGCAGTACATCCCCAGTTACGCCCTTGTTTTCGCGAGTTGTTCCCCATTCCGCGCGTTCCGCCCCGTGTTCCGCCCACTTTCTAGTGTATGCGCAGAGGTTGTGCGCTTTCACTGTGCTCGTCGCGCACGTCTTTCGAGATGTTGCAGTGACGTGTGCGCCATGCACAGGTTTGGCGCACATCCCGAGGAAGACACGCGCAGGGACTTCCATGAATCGCACGCGTGCGCGTGCGCCTGTTTTTTTCCGCTTGCGCCTGCTTGCGCGTAGATTTTCGGCGCACGTTTGTTCCATGAATCGGTCCCTAAATCTCAACCCACAAAATAAAATAAACTTTAGATGTGTTTAAATATAGGTATCAAGGTGCTAAATTCCGTGGTTTGAAATGTATTAACCCACTTTGTATTTGTGACAGACTGATTGCCTCTTTAAGAGTAGAGAAAAGAATAGCAATAATATTAACTAGCTTTGCAAATCATAATCGTAACGTGTTCTTATGCAACGCTGCATGCTAGAGCCGTCAAACGTCTAGGCGCTGAAATAAGAAGTGTTATTAATTGCAGTTTTGAATTTCTCTGAAGAAATGTGTAAGGATGTAGAATTAATTTCAGTGATATTACTAGATTCCGAAATGCTAAAACACTGTGATATATATATATATATTTTTTTTTTTTTAAATATATATATTATTATTTTTTCAACGGATCGCTCTAGTTTTAATTAGGGATGTATTCCTGTCTGCAAAAATGACAGGAATCCATGCCAAGGAGACAGCGGCATCTTTCTTCCGTGCTGCTCGCTCGTAAATGGCCCTTTGGGATGAAAGCCCTCACAAGCCCCAGTGATCAGTCCCCATGACTACTCGGTCGCACGGGAGACTATCAGAAAGCGGCAAGAATGGACGTCTGCACCAAACACATGAATCTAATTGGACACGCCAAGTACGGCAACAATAGGCTGACGCTGAAAGATGCACTCGGCGTGCTCTGCAAGAGCACGATACAATAGAGTCTGTCAATGTGGTGCAGAGACAGCGGTGTGTAGCTGTTATTAGGTCAGTGCAATTACTGTGAATAATGCAGAATGATAATACACGTAGGCCGCCAATGTACGCTGGGCCTCGTTGTTTCGCCTCCGTCGTTGTGTCTGCTTCACACCATGGTTCCCTGTTTCTTTTCTTGCTGTTGGCGTCTTGGGTCTCCGGCTCTTGGCTATGCAGGAACTGCACCGGTGTAGATGGTATTGGCATTAGGGCAAATAATTGCACTATTGCAACAAAACAAAAAACATACTTTCATGGCATTTTTGCATCATGGCAAGGCGGCAGGGACGTCCTTTCAGAAAACTGCTAAGGTGGCGGAAGGGACATCACACACATGAACCTTAGACAGCAGTAACATCACAGGAAGTGACATGACCGATGTAAACAACATCAACATGTTGTGTAGGATTGATACCAATAACAAAAAATACATCTAGAGCGCACAACTCGTTATTTGAGTTAACGACGTTCTGAAGCATCTGTGAGGTGCCTGGGGTGCAGGAAATAATTCCCAGAGGCACTATATGCCAGAAGCGCAGCCTTCATATGCCTTTGGCAGCCTTATTGTTTACGGTCTACATAGCTGATATGCCTGAGACTCTGTCAGATTGTAACACCTTTCCACCAAAAATTAACGGTCACCAGCTGAGCTGGGCTACATATGCTGACAACATGGTGCTAATGAATGGCACACAAACAGGTCTCCAACAGCTAATAACAAAACTAGCTCAATACCTCAAGATGAACAATATGGAGATCAATGTCGAGAAATCAAAGATCATTGTCCTTGGGTCAGAATTCAACTGGTCAGCTTCAGGAAGAAAACTTGAAAGAACTGAATCTATCAGATACCTTGGGATAATGTTCAATAAATTGATAAGAGAGTGGGAATGGATTAAACATCTGCATACAAAAATGACTAATCTTTCTCTTCAAGGTGCAAAGTTACATCACGATTACGGCAAATTCACACTCTTGCCAGTAATCCAATTTTACTGTCAAAAAGTCGGACCGGCGATCACCTTTGGAAGCAAAGCTGGTCTGAATATCGACTCGAATACATGGAATCCGCTCGAAGGAAAATTCTGGCGAAAAGTCCTACACCTCCCGACAAACATGGCAATTGCATATCTTATAATCTTGTCTATTGACTGCTGGAGACGTTTGCCCAGTAAATCATATTCCAAGATATCTGCGATAATTCCCCTCAAGATATCATCGGGACCAGTTTATACGGTTGCGATTAAATTTGCTACCAACCAAAGTGATGCTCTTCCTAAAACACGATAAAGTCACCCCTAACAACTTATGTTGATTCTGTGACTCCTATGTCGAATCACTGCAATATCTACTGACTGAATGTCTAGCTTTAAAATCTCAACAAACAGTGGCCTTGGGAATATGTGCTCCCCTCAACGGAAACATGATTGATTGGTGGAACAACTTACTATCTGGACACAATTACATGTTGATTTGTGCAACTGTTGTCTATCTTGACAAACTTTTGATAATTTGATGAGTGCAAAGATATTTGATGACTTGTTGAAGGTTGACTTCTCGATCAACGTGTTTCTGATATCTGTTCCTTCGTTCTTTTCCTGTCTTCTCCCTTGGGAATAACAGACATTTTAAGATCTTTTTGGTCATATGTTCTTAATTTCTACTCTCTGGGGTTGGCGACTGACGATTGATAAACATCATTTTAAAAGTTCTTCTCTCTTTGGTGGAAAATCCAAAGGTCTGATTCTTTCTTTTGTTAAAATGTTTTGTATGAAACTAAAACAAATAAAACAAAACAAAAATATCAGTTTGTCATAAAGCGGTTCATGGCAGATTATTTCTGCATGTAGGCCATATTCTCCAACTTTATAAAACTTCATGTACCAACCTGAGAAAGACGAGGTCTACAACCTGCAAGGTGCAGGCATGCCCAATGTGACAGAAAAGTGCTTATCCCGTTAGTTGCCTCAGATAAAGCCTCATATCCAAGGAAAAAAAGACATTATATGCAGGCTAAAGCCTTTCGTGGCTAGGTGCTACCATCATTCAGCAAGTGCAGCCCCAAAAGCCCAAGTAATGTCTTCTTATACTGGTTAATGATCATAAGTCAGGTATAGTTGTCATATGCATGGTTGAGTTTGATAGAGCTTATCAACATATTAAACTTTCACCCACCAACTGCAAGTTATCAATGTTCTACAAATCTTGTGCATTTACATTTCCCACATGAATACAAAAAAATTGTTCATACTGCTCCTATAAATGCACATATGCAATGTGCAGTGACAGTAGTGCATAAATAAAAGGGGCAGTACGGATGGACAAGTGCTCATGGGACCCCAGCAGGGAAGTGACAAAGGATCCCAAGATGGGAGGTCACTACCTAACTGCTGGGGCAGAGTAGTCCCAAGACTGGGGTAAATCTCAACCGTGACATCCCTTTACAAGAATATTTTCTGTCAATTGAATAGGTTTTCATAAGTGAAAATGTTTCATAATGTTACATCACTGTATATAAATTATTAATAATTCCTCTTTTAACATATATGAAAAAACTATAAACCTCCTTTAACAAACACATTTTTTGCAACTCATACTTATGTGAGTCGTTATCAGCAGAGCATACCCCAATAGCCAAATCATAGAAATGTCCTTGCTGAAGGACAGGCCTTCTGCCCACAGCAGAAAAGTTATACCACACCTTTTTGTACTTACGTTTTGACAATTTAAAAAAAGTAAAACACAGGGCAGATTTCCAAAAGTATCCTTTCAGGTTCTTGCTGATGCTCCTCCCACAACTTTGCTGCAATCGCATCCAGCACTCCGGGCTGCAGCCGCAAGCATATTTTTGTTTTCCCATTAAAACCTACAGCTTTGGCCATGCCGCATGCCCGCAACTTTGCTGCAATCCCGTCCAGCACTCCGGCACTGCAGTCACAAACCGATATTCTTTCTCCAAATTAAACCTACAACTTTGGCCATGCCACAGGCCCCAATAAGTAAATTAAAGTAGCCATTTGTTCTTGCCAAGGGCCAAGCCCATTGTCCATGTACCAAACCTATATCACTATTATTGTGCCACTGCCCACACCAGAAAAGTTATATCACTATTTTCTGTACTTGAGTTTCCACACTTTCAAGAAAATACACCACAGGACAGATTTGCAAAAGTATCCTTTTAGGTCCTTGCTGATGCCCCTCGCGCAAGTTTGCTGCAATCCCGTCCAGCACGCTGAACTGCAGCCGCAATCAGATTTTTTTCTCCCATTTGAACCTAGAGCTTTAGCCATGTCGCATGCCCCAATAAGTAACTCAGAGTAGGCATTCGTCCTTGCCGAGGTCAAGGCACATTGTCCATGCTGATGGCACACCCATTGTCCATGCACCAAACTTATATGACTATTGCTTACATTTGGACACTTTGGAATAATAAAACACAAAACAGATTTGCAACTATGCTTTCAGGTCCTTGTTGATGGCCCTCACGCAAGATTGTTATCATTCAGTGCAGCACTTCAGGCTGTAGCCACAAGTAAAATATTTCTTCCCATTCAAACCTAGGGTTCAGCCATCCTGCATCCTCCAATAATCGAGCAATTGCAGGACGGTAGAATGGGTAAATCACTGTGCTTCATCTAGTACTTTAAACAGATTACCCTGCTGCTGGTGATGGGGTTCTTTTGTGAAGGTGCCCTTCCATCTTCAAGTTGTAGGTTTCGAATAGGATAGTGAGTCCTGTTCACCACAGCACTGGGTTATTCAATAAGTGACTGTTATCACAACAAAGCAGTCTTCAAAACCATTCTTGATGCTATATTTATTGTTAGAACTCAGCCGACACATCATTTGACTCTCTAGACTCTTTCTTAAGGCATATGGATTCTGAGTCATTGCTGTAAGGTTGTGGAAATGAATACAGCATCCAATCCGAATATCTTGTCCCACTATGGTTGCAAATAAGGGTGGGTAATGATTTCAAGGGGTGTCGTAGTGAACACGTGAGCACCTGGTTCGGCGTGCTTGGTAATTATCTGCTCATTAGCATTGTCTCAGAGTCTATGCAGCGATAGTCATGGCAATCTGTTGATGTGATCCTGTGCAGCACTTCGGGCAGTAGCCACGGACGGAAACGTATTTTCCCATTCAAACCTATCCAATTTTTAAAACCTTCACCACAAAGCCAGTCCCTGGTGGCCATGCCCAGTTTAACCCCATTGACAGTCTCTCATGGTCATGGCCAGTAACCAGATTGGCCTTTGGCCATGACTCAGACAATCTGGCCACTGAACATGGCCACAGGCCATGACTCGGACAATCTGGCTACTGCCCATAGCTGCCGGCTATACCCCAGTCACCAATGGTATATCACTATTTTATGACTCTAGTTATGATGTGATCTCATCTGGAATGTGGAACAGAGCTATGGAATGTGGAGGGAATGTGAGCAGGTAAAATGTTAAGATGTTTTGCTTTAGATAAGAGCCAGTTGGAGATTTAGGCTGTTGTGTGGGGCTCTATTGCTGTACTACTTGAAGGACAATTAAAAGACAGTGACATACCTGCAGATGTGTGTGCCTTCATCCTTTCACTGGTGACAAGGATTCACTGGCCACCGCAGACCCCACCGACAATGCTGCTGCTGTGCTGCTGCATCAAGCTCCTTAGGAGAAGCAACTCCTGTGTGTGTGGGTGTGAGGCAACCCCGGTGAGGCACCCACACACTCTGCTGTGCCTCCACTGAGGGCAGAAGAGGGGCCACAGCTCTAGCTCAATGCCTCCGTTAAGTGCGCCCCACGACTGGCACAGCCCCCCCTCCCGCATCTACAGAGGGCCCCAATTTACACGGGCAACACTGCCCCCGCCTAGGAGCAGAGTTCAGGAGGCCGTGTTAGGGCGTTTGGGAACTCATAGCACAAATTCATTATTTCCCTACAGAGGCCTGGAAAGCTCAGCGCACATGTGCATGTAACCCAAATCAGGACACGGTCAGGCGGGCCAGGCAGAAGTCAAGCACGAAGTGGAAGGAAGTCAGGGACCACGCATCAAGGAGCACTGAGTCCACCACTGCAGAGGGACGCGCATCAAGCAGCACCAAGTGTATATTTGCTTAGCGCCACTTCCAAAGCATTGAGTGCACATGTTTAAAAAGCAGTGAAGAAGTAAACGTTCATAGCTGGTGGCAGCGTGAAGTATGCATTAAGAGAAATTAATGCACAGAGCACCAAGCGTGCGCATGACATGCAATCAATGAAGTTCAGTGCTACACGGTGCACATGTGAGGAACAGATAAACATCATATCCTGTGTGAACCCACAGGATTGAAGGAGGTGAAAACTTTAAATGAACATGTGCAATTTGTGAAAAAAAACAAAACAAAGGGAGTTTGCCTGCTAAACTGAAGGGGGACCAGTGCTTGTACACTCATGCTGGATGGAGTAATTTTGTGTTTTTCATTCAGTGTCAGCCCAGCTCAGACTTAAGATTGATATTGAGAATGGCAATGTCAGGAGTACCAGGACCCCCGGTCTTTATGGCGAACCCGGGCCCCATCAAAATTAAGTCTGGACCATTGTGGAAAATATTTAGGCGCTATGTAAGGGCTGCCTTTGGCAACACAATATCGGCAAAATGAAAGGTGTCACTCCTTATGCACTTCCTAGGGCATGAGGGGCAACAGATCTACAAAACTCTACCTGAGATATCTGAATTAGACCAAGAGGGTAACGCAAATGAGTTTGATTCTTCTTTGCATAAGCTTGATCTTCACTTTGATGTCAAAACAAGCACCATCCTCAAGAGATATAATTTCAGCGTCAGAGAACAAGAAGAAGGAGAATGCGTGGAAGAGTTTTTAATGGCTCTGTGACATTTGTCTCTCAATTGCAAATTCGGAGATAAGTTGGACAAACATATAAGAAACCAATATAGGATACACTGTTGCAATCACAAAATCAGAGAGGAACTATGGTTCAAAGATGAACTGAGTTTGTATGAGATTGTGTCAATTGCCAAGCGAGTTAAACAAACTGAACAAAAAGGAGAGTAAGAATATAACTAGTGAAGTATTGAGGGTAGGAGATTTGGGAAAGGAAACCAACAGAGTAAAAAAAAGAAGAATAAAGGAAACAAAGGCCGCGAGGAATACCCAGCAATGAATGTGATAAGACAAAAGGGGGCAAGATAGATGAACAACTATGTTTTAGATGTGCCAGTGCCAACCACTTTGTGAGTTCTCCGGTGTGCCTGTGTAAGAGAGTAACATGTAGCAAATAAAAAAGGTGGGGTCACTATGCCAACTGCTGTAAGAATTATTCACTAGGAGGTGGGAGAAAAGTATTGTATTTAAATGAGGAAACACAACAGTCTTCAGGTGAAGAGGAAGAACGGGTTGAGGTAGTAACAGTGAATATGGTTATGTGTAGTGAGGATAATTGTAATAGCCCATTTGCTGATGTTTGTGTGGATGGGAAACATGTTTTGGATGATGGCTGATTCAGGTGCAAAGTTGTCATGGATGTCGTGTGAGGTATATGAGAATGTGGTGGGTGGAAAGGTGAGAACATTATTACCATCTGATCAGAAACCCAGAGGATACAATCTTGGTAAGATTGATGTTATAGGGAGTTTTATTGCCCACCTACAGTTGAAAGGAAGGGAAACTCAGGACAAATTATATGTCACTAAAAGTGGCGAAACATTGTTGGGATGGAGAGAGCAAAAAGGTCTGAAAATATTTCTCGATCGCAACACGATGAACAAGTACTACATGTGAGTGAGGATATTGGCGTGTTTGAGAGGTACCTCAAAATGTTCTTGAAGGACTTTGGATGTGTGAAGGGCATGCTGCATAGGATAGTCCTTAAGGAGGGGAGTACTCCGGTTGCAGCAAAATTGCATCGAGTGCTGATGGTGTTGAGAGATGGTGTAAAGGATGAATTGAGGAAATTAAGGGATGCTGGAGTAATATAACCTGCTGTAAAATGGGTCTCTACCCATGTGGTGGTAAAGAAGAGCAGTAGAGAGTTAAGATTGTGTGCGGATTTGAGAGTACTAAATAAATGTGTTATTGCAGAGAGACATCCTCTTACCAATACGATGGAGTTGTTAGCCATGATAAGTGAGGCAAAATTCTTTTCAAAGTTATATATGGCATCCGCGTGTCATCAGATAAGGTTAGATGATTGCTATACAAAATTAACAAGTTTCATCACACATGATGGAATCTTTCAGTTTTGTAGAATTCTATTTTGTTTGTTTCGGCCTCTTTGGTTTTTCAGAAAGTGATGGATAGGTTGTTGAAGGATCTTCCCAATGTCCATTGTTTTCAAGATGACATACTACTATATGGAGACAGTTGGGAAAATCATCAGGAAAATGTAAGGAAAGTTGTGGAGATTCTAGAGAAGAGAGGTATCACGTTGAAAGCGGAAAAGTGTGTTTTCGGTAAGGAGGTAGTTGAGTATCTTGGTCATGAGTTATCTAGTGAAGGGTTGAGACCTAAGAAATATTTGGTGGATGGGATCAAGAAAATAAAGGCACATGAAGGTAAGGGAGAATGAGATCCTTTCTAGGGATGATTGAATTTTACCAAGAATTTGTATGCACGAATTTGTCGGTCCTGACTGTGAGGTTGAGGAGTTTACTCAAGAAGGATGCAAAATTTCTGTGAGATATTGACTGCGAGAGAGAGTTTCAAATGATAAAAAGCGAGATAGATATGGAAAGGCCACTGGCTATATTTCATACGAGGAGGAAGAGTATCATTGCTATTGATGCCAGTGACTCAGGGATCAGTGCCGTTTTGACTCACATTGGGGAGAATGGATGAGAGGTGATTGTAACACATGCATCAAGGATGTTGCAAGGAGTACAAAATAATTATTCTGTGCTGGAGAAGGAAACCCTGCCTTGTCACCTGGGCGTGGAAGGTTTCGAAATTTTGTGTGGGGTGCAGAATTTGTCATTAGGACTGACCATATGCCATTGAAGGTCATTTCTGAAAAAAAGGGACTAGAGAACGTTTCGAGGAGAGTAGCTTGCTGGGTGGCTAGAATGCAAGGACACACATTTGTAATGGAAGTAATCTCTGGTAGGGAAAACGTGTAAGCAGATCATGTTTCGAGATTGAGTGAGTGTGGATGAAAGGATGAGTGTTATGAGGAGGAGGAGGTTATTACTGGCTCAGTGTTTGTTACTCATGATGGGGTCATCACTTGTGAGGTGTTGTGAGGTGTCAAAGGTGTTGAGGGAGGAGGAGATTTTTGACCATGTTATGAGGTTTGTAGAGGATAGTTGGCCAGGTAAAAGTTTACTCAGTGGCAAAGAGAGAGGTCTATGGGAGGTGAGGTCAGAACTATGTGTGAAGAGGTGTAATTTATACAGATGGGATAGGGCTGTTGTGCCCCAGTCCTTAAGGAGGAGGCTAGTTTACATTACCAATGAAGGTCACATTGGTGTGACAAAAACCAAAGCTGTTTTGGGAAGTGAGTATTGGTGGCCTGGTTTTGTTGGAGACATGGAGAGTATGGTGGAAAGGTGTATAGAGTGTGATATATCAGGAAAATATGTTGTGACACAGATGCAGCCAATTGTGAAAGTGGACACACTGGAAAAGGTGTGGAGTGAAATTGCAGTGGATATATTAGGTAGAGTGGATATGGGGAGTGGACATGGACAATGTATTGTTGTGCTAGTGGATTTGTTTTCACACTGGACAGAGTTTCATCAAGTTGTACAGGATATTTCTGCTCATGCAATGGTATTTATTTACATTTTGCATTTTTACAAGATGTGTTCGAGAGGGAAGGATTACAAAATTCTGTTGTAACTGATAATGGGAGGAAGTATATAGGAGGGTCTTTCCAAGAGTATGTTAAACAATATGGAGTGAAGCACAATACAACTTCAGTATATCAACTGCATACCAATGGAATGGTGTAAAGGGTGAGAGGGTGAGAGGCTGTGTGGATGGTGGGTGCATGTGGAAGGGATAAGAAAGTGGCTGTAAGGGATCCTCTGCATGCCTTGCGGTTGGCTCTGCATGCATCCACGGGAGTGAGTTTGTTTGAGCTAATGAGGGTCAGGAAACCAAGTACAAGAGTGTCTCCCCCCTGGCTAGGTAGGGCACAGGAATCTGATTATGTTGTGGAAGAATTGAGAGAGAAGATAGATAAAAAAGTTTGAGTGGGCGAGGAAGACAAATGAGAAATTAGGAAGGAGGAGATTGGAAGTTGTGGTGGGTGACTGGTTGCATATTAAGAAAGGAGTCTTAAGAAAGAAAGGAGATGTGTTGTACTACAATCCAGTCCAGGTTGTGGAGGTCTTGAGAAGTAAAGTGAGGGTGCGGGGAGGCCAGGTGTGGTAGCGCGTGTCAAGTCAATGTAAACTGTTTAGAGCTGCCCGCTCCCAGCTTCTGTGAACCCACCTCAAGTATTTCATGATCTTGCTCTTTTTAATATATGTGAAGTTGATTTTATGTAAATAGTTACTGTGTTGTAGCTCATTCTAATCTATGTAGTGTTTTGTGTGCAATGTGTCAAGGGAGGGAGATGTATTATGATGTGATCTCATCTGGAATATGGAACAGGGCTATGGAATGTGGATGGAACATGAGCAGGTAGAATGTTAAAATGTTTTGCTTTAGTACTACTTGAAGGACAATAACAATACAGTAATGTACCTGTAGATGTGTGGGCCTTCATCCTTTCAAAACTTTTTAAAAAAAATGAGACAAGCACATTTGCAAAACCATGCTTTCAGGTCTGTGCCAATGCTCCTTGCACAACTTTCATACAAAATCCATCCATGTTTTATTTGAAACGTGTCAAAATGTAAAACATAAGATAACTTAGCAACCCGTTGACAAAATCCATTCAGAATTTGCATTCAAGGTTGGGTCTATAATCTATCCAAAATCTTGTGTACACATTCATAAAACAGCAACAAAGTGGTAACCCATCTAAAAATGTTAACCCCCCCTCTAATGTTGCCCCCTCTTCACAAAACCCCACCAAATTTTGCAAAAACATTCAGATCTGGGTCTTTCATTTTTTGCAAACATGTGTGCAGATTCGTAAAATGGCACCAAACTTATAAGCCTTTCAAATATTTTGTGGGCCGCCTCTAATTTTGTTCCCTCTTGGGAAAACAGCACCAAACTGGGCATAACCATTCAAGGTCACGTCTAGCATACTATCACAAAATTTCATACAGTTTCATTAGGTGGTGCCAAAGTGATACAGCATCCGAAAAACTGGTTTTCAACAATCTTGTAATGAAAACAATATGTATGGATGCCCCCGAACATCTGAGATGTCCACGAACATCGCAGGGATTCCCCAAACTGTTTGCGAACTTTGAATGTGCAAAGCCACCCATTTTGTGGTTTTTCATGGCCATATCCCATCCCATCCTCATCACCTCTCACCTCCCCAGAGATTGTTATATTAGTTGAACAAGTGCAATGTTGTGTTTTATAATATGTTTTTACTGTGATGTCCACGGACAACAGGCGCTGTCCGCGGCTCCAACATGTTGGGCATTTCCAAAAAATGTGACGCACTTCTCCCTCTTCACCATCCAATCAGTGGGCCCGTCCTATATCAGTGGACATCACCTCACCCCCCAGTGCCAATCGGAGGTCCGATGGCACACGGAACAGGGAAGTGAGACCCCGGACCGAACACAGATATCACAAATTCTTTTTTACCTACTTTATGTCTGTTTTAAAATAACCTACTGGGGATTTACACCAAATTTATAAAAGCATGCTTTTGGGACCAAAGCTGCTGCTCCTGGTACAAATTTGGTGAAATCCGTCCAGCGGTTTGGGCTGTAGGCGTTAGCAACCGTTTTTTTTCATTTGCATCTGTGGGAAAAACTAAATATCTTGAGACCACTGCATAACTTTGCCCTCCCTGTAAAAAACCTCACCACACTTCGCAGAATCAATCTGATCGGGTCATACACATGAGTTTTGTGAGGATTTGTCTAGGAGGGGCAAAGTTATAAGCCACCCAAAAAATGTTCATCCTACGGGTTGAGCAACTTAACCATAGCAACACAGCCGCTACCGCAGGCCATATAAACATATATGTTGTTTTTTTGTTGTTGTTTAAAACATTATGCAAATTGATCATTCAAGCACAAATGTGGACGATTACAAACTATCAATCAACTGAGCAGCAATACTCGTACCCTGGCCTGTTATAGGTTTCTTACATGTGAATATGTATTTTGTGTAAATTAGTGACTATGAAATATGCATTAAGCCATGCAATTAATGCAAAATTGAAACTAGAAGGCTTTTGCACATTCATTTCATGGTTCACTCTGCCGTAAAGAAACACCATGAGGAAGTTAATATTATATCAGGCTTAATGATGCTGGCACTACTTCTAAAGCCAGGGGTAGCACAGACAGAGCCAAGGGTTGCATGGGGAATACTATTAGATAACATGTCAATCAGTCAATACACTTCCCCTCTAAACGCAGGGGCTACTCCACCCATGGGGTAAACTTATATACAAAAATGGCTGGATGAGCCTGTCAAACTACCATAAAACATGTTTATAAACCATGACTGTCTCTCAAGAAGAACTGTACTGACCATGTAGATGGCTAGCCCAAGGTGGTGCTGTTATTCTGCCTATCTAATAGGGATAGCAAGGAGAGCAGTGTCCCTACTCCTAAATTGCACTAAATGTATCTATAAAAAAACTATAACTTTTAATCTTGGTCCAATTGTACTTAAGAAATTATCACAATTAAAAGGATGCACTCAAGAAAGGTCCTTATTCAACCTTTATCCTGCCTCATTCTTGAATGTTGTATCTCAGAATTGAGTTGGTATATCCCAGCCCTTTAAGATGAGTAGCGATTACCCTGGAGTTGGGCGGGGATGCAGATTTGTATTCATACATCAATAATCGAACTACTCAGGTAGTTAGCAAAAGGAAGACTCTTTTAATATCAGTTATCTAAAACAGGGAGCATAATGAACATCAACAAACTCGCTCAATCCTCTTACTCAATTAATTTTAGTAAAAACTAAGACTTTATGCATAATATTCATCATCACTGACATTTAACCTACGTATTACCGACGTCATCCTACGTGGCAAACTACAAAAACCTATGCGAGTGGATGATTGACTCTGAGTGAACGTCTAAGTATACGATCCATACTAGCCTAAAGGAGTGTGAATACGTGATTGGTTACTTACCATCATGTGGGGCAACTAAGCCCTCCCCTGAAAATGACCATTAGAAGCATCACTAAATACACAACATCCCATTGGTTGCACAACTATAGGACCCCTAATTGTGTACTCCTCTACAATTGGTTGGCACTCTAACCTTTGTCAATACTTTTCCACCTACGTCTAGCAGCAGAGAGGCTGGCCATCCAGGTGCTGGTGAGGTCGCTTTTACTTTAGCTTTCCACCAATTAGTAAATCAATACATCACCACCTCGGTGGTGCATTGGCAATTAGGCTTTGAAGCTCATCCTTGAGAGTGTTCTTAGCTCTGGGAAATTCAGGGAGTGAAGGCACGCTCTGTCTTCATGCGTAGGTGTGATCATCTCGTTTGTCCAACTTCATTCTTCAACGTGACTGGAGACCTTGAAATCAAGCTTCTAGTGTACTAAAATATTTTTTTAATAGACCTCTGATGTCTTCCTTGTTTTGACCATGCCTTCTGAACAGAAATTTTGTTCTTTCACACGTTTTCTATCCAATGTCAGTTCACTCCAATTGGCTTCTTTGGCTCAGCCACACTTGTTTTCTGAGATTCACTTTATAATTCAATTTGCTTTTTCAACTGCGACACACTGAAAATGAGGCTTTCTCTCTGCCTTTTTGTTAAAGAACAGCACTGCCATAATGCGTAGTGGAAACATCCATCTCTCACTTATCCATATACATATATATATATATATTGGTGCTTGCTGCAATGTATTCACTATAAAGCTTTAGGCTAGCTTCAAAATTACTTTGCTTGCTTGCGTTTCTTTTGCATCTGTACACGTGTAATATAGCTTGATGTCATCATCAATTCTGTGAAACAAGCTTCTTCACCTTGATCCCAAGATGTCAGTTATCCTTGCAATGTTCTTGATGCCTTATAGAATATTTGCATTCTCTGGGCTCTACATCTTCTAGGTACATCAGTTCAGCTCTGCATGATGTCACCATTCTCCTGTGCCATTCATTTTCTCTGCTTCTTCAGGAATCTCATTTAAACGATCACCATATTTCCTTGTGTGTAGGTATGGTTTCCTTAATGGGAATCTTGCCTCTAGGATACTCCTATGTATCGGTATTCTCAAAGGTACTGCATGGTTTTCAAGCTCTAATCTTTGTCCTTTCAACTGCTCTGTATAGGTCACATACTCTGGCTTCCAATGCACAGGTAATATGGGTGGATCAATTGAGGTGGGGGTACTTGGCTCCTCCTCTACAGAATATATAAAGTTACCACTTGGCTGTGCCACATGACCGTAGCACCTCTTATGGTCTGCCAGTTCTCAGCAAGGTATCCATATAATTTCAAAAGGATATCATTTGATGTAGTCAGTCAGCCGGTTTTGATGGACAAACTCACTGATGTGGTGATGTGGCATCAGGCTGTTGAGCTTCTTGACTGAGTCAAACACATGGTGGAGTCCATGCAGTTGTGGCAGGTGGCACGAACAAAGCTCATGACAGGCAGGCAATGTCCAAATCACTATAGCTTACAAGCAGATCAAGATGTAAGTCAGCCCCAGGGCTGTTTCTTGACCTCTGGGTCTGGGACCTCTGGCAGACACTATCTAGGGGAAAGGGAAGTCAGTCCTTTATTCTTCCATTCACAACCAAGAATGTGCAGGGGTTCTGTGACCTCCAAAGGCAGGGTCTGAATGCTAGTAGTTCCATTGCAGTAAGCCTTGTCCACACTGCAGTTTCACCCCAAACATGTCCTTGGGATGGGTAGGGAGAAGAACTTGGCTCTGTCCTGGGGAATTCTGTCTTGACCTTGAAGGCAGAGGATAATGAATGTTCCCAACAGAGTTCAAGTAAATTCTTCTTATTCTGAGAGTCCAAAGATGAAGCAACTATGGCGGGGATTTCCTCTCCTTATGAAGGCAAATGGTCACTTGAGATTGGACTTGGACAAGAGCAAGCTTGTTGTAAGGGGTCCAATCCAGGCTGTTGTAACAAGTGTCTTTTTCACTTCTAGAAATATGCCCAGAGTGCCTTGTCTTCAGGAAACGTAGTGTGCAGGAATTCATAGGGAGCCTTAGCAGAAACCATGGTATTGGAACATTTTTTGCAGCCTACCTCTCTCCTCTGGCTGCACTAACTCTGATTCCTTCCCATGTCTGCTGATCTCAAAAGGTCTCCAGCCTTGTGAGAGGGTCTTTGTTATGTCAGTGCTGCCTTTGAAGCACAGATTCAAATGAGGACCTCTTGGGGAGGGATCCTGTGGCCTGGTAGCAAGATTTTGACATGTCACCAGGAAAAACAAAAGGTAGATTCCTTGTCTTTGTCCCACATGGCCGTTGTGTAGACATCTGGGCTGGATGACTAGCACACATTGTCCTGTCATAGCTGATTACTGCTTACCAAGATGACACTAGTATGATCCCAAATTATGAGGCTGCCTAATTTGTGGATCCTTGTAGCCACCATGTCATAACCAGGCAAGGCTTATATTTACGGTTTAATGTGCCACCAGCTGACTAGGATACACAATTATGTTCAGGCTTTTAAAATGTTACCTTTGCCTGTTGGTACTTTCTGTTCCAGCAACTGTCGGGAATTCATATGTGATCTTTGAACCTGTCCAGTTGATAGTGCAGGGCTGCTGCTCGGGATGCCATGGGACAATATCTGCAAAGGAAAATGTGTACAGTCGATTTTGACATGGAACCTTATGAAAGCGGGGTCTGATTAGCAAACCTCCCTTTCAGAAACATAATTCTCTGCTTTATTTTATTTATAAATTTCAAACAAGCTCATGCTTTCCCACCTTCAACAGATTGCATTCAGTCACAGCACTTAAAGGAATAGTTTGGCAAGAAATGTTATTGGTCCAATGGATCGGGCATGTGTTTTAGAACATACATTGATTGTTCTTAAAAAAATGTCCAATGCAATTTACCCAAGTTTTTCCCACTTTAACACGTGTGAAAACTATTGGTCAGGTAGATCCATCTTGTGCTAATCTTATCCGTAGATCCATCGCCCTTGCACCACTAATTTAGATCACCCGCCCCTCAAGCTGACGTCACTAGACGCTTTTGACGCTTTTAACAACTCCAATGCATGTCTCATGTCAACGTCCTCTGTGTGCAATCTATTGACGTGTCTCCATGGAAATGGTAAGACATCTCATTCCTTCGACAAGTGTAAAAAACCTATTCTCATCACACAATGTTGAAGTTTCTTTTTCCTTCGTGTCAGTGCATTTGAAGAAAAGTCCCTTTTTACGCATACTCCAGAGTGAATACAAGAGTGAATACAACCCTCTAGGGAAATAAGCCAGGAGATAGCTTGCAAGGATAACAAGGCTTTAATTGTACAGAATACAACATATCAGCAAAGGACTCCGCTGCTTGAGAATGTTCTGTTTAGTCCTGGGACAAGCAAGAGCATACAAATCCTGGTGGCATCATCACATACAGTAACAATCAATGCCACTGATTGCTGATACTATATACATGGGCCTGCTTCATAGGGGATGCCAGGCTATCATTGGTTAGCCCATTTCCGTCAGTCAGGCTGCATGTGGGTCAGCGGGGCTCATCTTTGAGGCTGGTGAAGGTCAGGACACTTGCAAAGTACAATGTTGCTTCTAAACTAATATGCTAAGCCTTTGCACTATATCACTGTGGCAACACCTGGGAGGCTTGGGGAATTGGTGCCAGGTGGAAGGGAGGATAAAATACAGTCATGCTGACCCACACACTCAGAGCTTCATTGATACTGCACCTCCCACACGCAAGGTCTCCACTCTGGGTTTGATCTTTAATTCATCCCTCCCTGTACCCCGTGTTACAAAGGATGTATTTTATGCTGGGAGAAAAACATTTGTGCATGCATAGATCTTTTATGGACACTAAGTTTGTGTTGGGACAGTAGAGTCGCTTGCTTATCATGGAATGCTGAGCTGTGGGGTTGAGTCAGTGGTGTGAGGCTGACTCTGGAATGTGGAATGGCTGGGTGGGGGTTAGAGGCCTGCTGGCAGCTTAGTTATGATGAATGGATGCTGCACGGAGCCTGGTGTTGTATCAGGCTCTTGCAGGGTGCCTTCCTCTGAAAGATACTAAATTATTGCAACATTAAAGAGACATGGGGAAGTGGACTTCCGTGGGAACTGGCGGTGTACATTAGTTCTGCTATGATGGTGTTGGGCCTAGAGAAATGTTTACATGGAGTTTGGCTGGTGCAGCGCTGTCACACATGCGTGTGTTTTTGCCATAAGTACAAAATGACGTATCTTTCTATGAGTCTCCTAATGTCATTCATCAGCTGTTCGTCTTCTTAAACAGAACCAAAAGAGGCACGCACGCTGTAGACAGTCCTGATTTCTGTCAGTTATTTTGGTTAAATCTCCATAATAATGCGAGGAATGTGCTTTCGTAGAAAGTCACAAAGGGTAAACCATAGAAAGAGTCTAAATTGTACAGACAATAGATTTATTATTCAGAACACATTTTTTTGTTATTCAAATTTTTAGTTAAATGAGGAGGGTATTGAAAAGAAGAAAAGGACATCAAACATAACATTCATCATATATACATAAATTCACAAAGAACAGTATATTCATCAAAGAGCAATTTGGATGGTTTTAAATGACTTGAATTGCTGAAACTATCCTAGCAGGATACAAGTTATTCCTTCAAAATAGGTACTACCAGGGTGTGTTAAAAATTACCCTGGTAGGTAAAAAGAGAAATTATTCAATCAACTAAGTTTGTGTGGTTATATATATTGCTTTTGCACCAAGTTTCATTGTGTGTTTCTCTACCCCCTTATACACTTCACTATCTCGTGGGGGATTCACCTCACCTGAAAGCGGTTAGGGGGTGGGATATAATCATTTCCAGCTCAACATTCCCCCCTTTCATTGCTTCTACAGTAACACATTCTACTTCCTTGTATTTACATTCATTGGCCTTCCTTTCTGCTTCTTCCCATGTGGGTGCTTGTTTTATGCACATCCAGGTTCTACACACATGTCTTAAGCTTTCTCATGCTTGCGCATACTGCTCAGGTGTACATGTCATATATATGCATCCCCCACACCCAGCCAGGTTGACCCACACTTCCTGGTAATTTTTAGGGGCGGGGAGGAGCAATGGTTGCATGGTATAGGTTATCTACTATATCTCCAACAGGAATTGGGCCATGAGGTGAACAGGGCGGTCAGTTTGGTTAGTCTGTATTTCTAGTTCCTTTGTATTATGAGGTACTTTAGTATTCCCAACAGTAAACATCATCATTGTGCTATTAGGCATAGCTTTGGCACAGCACCATAGACCCAATTGGCACATGCAGAAGATCACCAGGATAACCATGATGATGGGTACCAAAATTTTCACCAATGTTCTGCGCCATGATGGAACCCAGCTGAAGGCTACGGTAACCCAATCTTCTTCTTGTACCCCAGCTTCTTTCTTCATTTTTACCCCTAGTTTGTGTACTGCTGCAATGACATGTGACAATGTCCCATTTTCAGTGTCTTCAGAAGGTACGAATGTACACCATGAACTCCGGATCATTTTGAAAACACCTCCTTACATGGCTGTCAGGAGATCCAGTGCGTATCGGGTGTGCATTGTCATTAGTCTTAGGGCTCTAAGCTCCACTTTTAGGACATTGAACCCTTGTTCAATATTGGTAGCCAACTGGATCAACTCCCACCTCACAATCTGGAGCCATTTTCCATTGGCTCATATCTGGATGCTTGGTAATAGTGATGCAAAAAATGTCTCTGCTGAATTATAGAGCTTGTATTCATCAGGTATCTGCGGAAGCAGTTCAGATGAGTCTTTTGATAGGTAATTTGAGGATCTTTTTTTCCTTCGCAGCTGGTCATAGGGCCTTTTCCCAGCGAGGATGTGAAAGTCTGGTGGTGGCATCATGTGTCGTGCTACGATTGTTGGAGGTTCTTCTGGTCTCACTAGCAGGACAGAGTGCAGTGTGGTTTGTGATCAGTAGCTCCTCCAAGAAAGTGGGAGGTACAAGTCTGCTTGCTAGCCACAGCTCCAGTAATATTCCATCACTGCGGCAGTACCTTTCTTGAGGTCGGGCACTTTGACAGTCTGTTTGCATTGTTCGTTCGACCTGCCAGAAACAGTCCCTTCATCGTAAAAACAAAGTTCATATAATTTTTCTTGGTGCACCTTTACTGGTTTTCCAAGAGCTGCAATCCACATTAGTTTGGTGTTATGCTTTGTCCATACTTGTACATATTTCTTCTCAACAAGTGCTGCAATTTTCTCAGATAGTCCTAAAAGTCCTTCGGCCTTGCATGCGTGTGTTGTTTCTTGCCACTCGTTGTTGACATATCTCATCCCTTCAATCACTAGATGTGATTCTTTCAGACAGTTGGGGTTAGTGGAACTGGTTTTGCATTTTCAGGGGTCAGGATCGTTGCGTTCTAAGTGGACGTTGAGTGCATGGAAAGTGCCATTGATCCTATATAGTGCAAGATGAATTAGACATTGGGTCTCTATCATGGATACTTCGTGCGGTACTAACACCTTGAGTGCCCCAGATGCATGCAGAACAGACATAGCAACTCCCGTTGGTCGTTTGCCTTCCCATTGCACTCACGTTGGAGTACCAACCATTCGAGTTTTCAGGATGACGAATATCTTCTACTACATCTTGTCCTTAACCATGGTATGCATCATATTCATGTTGCCACGCTTGTCTTTTCCTTCTGCTATTACGTATTGCATGCCTTTTCACTATTGGACTTCTGCTGCTTGTAATATTTACATTGCTGCTTCTATTACATAAATAATTATTTACATTCACCATTAGTATTGGAAACATTTGGTTATTACATACAGTGGCTTGGGAGCTGCTACTATTTGCAGGGGTCACATTATACATTGGTCCTGCTTTCGTTATAGTGTTTGGTTCTGAGATGTTGAATGGTACAGTTTCATTCATCCTTTCATTTGAGTTTAGACTTGGGCTGGAACTTAGCATTATGACAGGGGAAGAAGTGGAGGTCGGGGTGAATTTAGTTACTCTGGAGGGTATAGGGGTCAAACTAGCGGCAGTGGAAGGTACTCCAGTTTCATTTCAAATAAATACAGTGATATAGAAGGCTAATTCAGTACCAGTGACATTGAAAGGTGTACTCATGTTCCAGGTCCCCTGTAGTCCCCTCACTGCTTCTTTTAGATAGCCAGCCCAGATAAAAGATGTTCCCCAGATAATTCCTAATGCAAACATCATTACTGCCAACAAAATAGCCATAAAGTGGAGGCCACATTTAAAACTATACATTTTAGTACTACTACTGCTGGCTCTATCTACTGCTGGGGAATATCTGGGCAATGTCATTTCCATCGCTGGCAAACCTGCGGTGTAGAAGAAAAAAATGGGAGGGGAAGGGAAATTAGGTGGGGGGTGAGGGGTGGGAAGGAAAAAGAGAGAGAGAGAGAGACAGAGAGAGATACAGAGCGAGTTTTAATTCACATAGCTGATACTGTAGCAGCAATGCATGTTTCTTACTCTTTACACATGCACCTAATATAATTAGCAAGAAGCTACGCAAACTGAGGTAGTGTTGTTGTCTTGATTTTGAACACTTTTTGATAAGTCCAGTGGGGCCCTGCAAATGTCTGAGAGGTGTATCCAATATCTCAACCCCTTCACCTTCACTGCAAGGGGGGTGGAAACATGACCTCATAGGGCCCATGGAACGTGGGGTTGTTCCATTTTTGCACAAAGCTTCTGACATAGACCAGTTTGCCCAGAAACAATGGTTGTGTCGGGTGTGGTGTCAGTTTGTGGGGCAGTTGATGTGTGTTCATCTTCTCTGTGTGAAGGAGTCATTTGTTTTGCAATGCATCTTATTCTACGTGTCAGTTGGGCCACATACTGTTTAACTCTTCTCCCAGAATTGCTGCTGCTCTATGAGCATTTGATGCTCTCCTCACAGGCAGCCGTGGTGTCTGCATACGGCAGCCATTCACTATTTCGTGGGGGCATAGGTGGTCGTTCTTACTGGGCTGTGTGTGCAGATGAAACAGGGCCAAGGGCAGGCAATACAACCAAATCATATTTAGGGTGTTACATAGTGTGGAAAGTTTGCCCTTAAGGAGGCCATTTATCCTCTCTATCACTCCATTTGCTTGTGGGTGGTAAATTGAACACATATAATGTTTGATCCCTAACAGGGCTGTTATTTCCTTGAAGAGCTCATTGACAAAATAGATGCCGTATCTGATCTTAAAACGACACAGACTCTCCAACTAGGGAAGACTTCTCTGATGAAGAATTTTGTGTGACAATTGGCATCTGGGTGGGCACATTGGCCAGCCTCAACCCATCTGGAAAATGGGCAAACCACTACAATTAGACATTTTGCCCCATTGCAGCGTTCCCCCATGTCTGCATAGTAAATGTGTAGTTCAGGGAATGGGCCGTCAGGCGAAGCAAAGTGCCTTGAAATATTCTGAAGGTCATTCCTGTACTAAATACTTGGCATGTGGTACATTGGACAACAATAGTAGAGAGGTGTTCCTACAAATTGGCGATAAACCACTCTTCTTGAATGTCTGCTGCAATGTGTTGTTTAGAGCTGTGAGATGGGTAATGCAATTGCTCAAAGGCTGTGTGTAATAACTCCACTGGCATCACTCCTTTCTCTGTACTCTGTTATTGCCATAGAGGTCTGTGGGTGGCTGCATGCACCCTCGTTTGAGCCGTGTATCCTGAACTTCTGGGGTGCTCTACGCTGCCGCTCAATTATCTATGTGATAGGGAGAGCTGTGTAAGAGCTGTGTATGCTTCTGTATTTGTATTGGCGTTTACTGTCATTACAACATACTCAGCAGATGTGGGCATTGGGAGATATTCTGCAGCTTTCACTGCCACGTCAGCAACTGCATTTCCCAGTGAGATTTCATCTGTATTGTGTGTATGTGCTACGCATTTGATGACCGCCAACACAGAAGGCTCTGTGAAGGCGGAAATCAATGTGTTGAGCAGGGCTGCGTGGTGTACTGGTGAGCCATCTGCACTTCTGAACCACCTCCTCCTCCAGCACGACAGACGTGTGCACTGTGGTGATGACATAGGCAGAGTGGGAATAGATGGTGACATAGCACCCTTAGAGGCCTGCAAGGCCGCACCTCCTGCGCTGAAAACATCCTCCCTTCTAAGATCATCCTGAACAACAAAGAACTCTCAGCCCGGTACTGACAAGACTAGTCAATGCCTCCTTCCTAGAAGGTGTAGTCCCTAAGGACTTTAAAAAAGTGACTATCACACCGCTTGTTAAAAAGGCAGGATTGGATCCCAAGGACCCCAACAACCTCTGCCCGATTACCAACTCCAATTTTATCCTACAAATTCTTGACAAAATTGCCACTAACCAGCTGCAGAAACATGTGGAAACTGCAGACGTGTTACATGACCAACAATCTGGCTTTAGAGCAGCTCACAGCACAGAGTCTGCCATGCTAGACCTACAGACACACATGTTAGAATTGACAGAGAAAGCCAAGACTGGGTTACTCATGCTGCTGGACCTCAGCGCTGCTTTTCGATTTAGTAGACCACCAACTGCTACAATCAGCAGCGGATAAACTTGTAGGGTGTTCAGCAAAAGTACAGGCCTGGTTGGCCTCTTTCTTGAAGGACAGAATGGCAAGAATACACTGGGGCGAAGATTTCTCCGAAGCAACCCCGATATTGTTTGGAGTTCGCCAAGGTGCTAGTTTGTCCCCTCTCCTTTTTAACGTTTACATAAGAAGTCTCTGCTCGCTGTCAGAAAACATTGGCGTAATTTTCACCAATTACGCTGATGATACGCAGCTAATTTTTGGATTAACAGGAGACCATGCAGCGGACAGCGCCAAGATCGAGAAAGTATACAATATCATTGACAACTGGATGCAGAGGCATTGGATGTGCCTAAACAACACTAAGACCGAATTAATGATTTTCGGATCAAACCAAGCCAGGTCTAAGCTGGAGCCCCAATATAAGACATTTCTTATCAAAGATGCTGTCATACCAGTGGTACTCAAGGTAAAAACCTTGGGTATGATGGTTGAAGCCTCACTGGGATCAGGAGCACAGGTCAGCTACCTATATAAAAACAAATTGTACTCCTGCGCCTCCTAAGAGCTATTAGACCATATATCAATGAGACCAATACAGCCTCTGTAGCCAGAGCGATCCTGTTATCACGCCTGGACTACGGAAATGCCTTGCTACTGGGAGCCTCAAAAAAGGAGCTAGCTAAATGCCAAGTCATGCAAAACGATGCTGTTCGCATCATTAAAAAGAAAAAACAAAGGGACCATATATCTGATAGTAGGAGGGAACTACATTGGCTCAGCATTGAGGACAGAGTCAGGTTTAAAGCACTAACGATTGTCCACAGATGCCTCTTCGGAAAGGCGCCAGCTTAATTTAAAAAGCACTTCTCCTGGTATGCCCCCCGTAGAGGTTTAAGATCAGCAGATACAGGCCTTCTAAATATCCCAGAAGCCAAAAGGGTAACGGGAAGGGGCAAATCTTTCCCTTTCAAGGCAGCCAAATATTGGAACGAGCTCCCTGCTAATTTAAGACAACAAGAAAACTATTCCACTTTCAGAAAAGCCCTGAAAACCAGACTTTTCCAATAATTAGTGCAGCCTGGTTCTTCCTACTCCCAGCAAATTACTGTAAGTTACAAACCGCAAGTGGTTTCTCTTTGTGCTCTGCCGTGCCCTGATGCCTGCAGGCTTTCGGCGCGTAACGAGCATAAAGTAAAGTAAAGTATGAGCACCGCCATGGAAACTCCTTCTATACTACATCATTAAGGGTGCGCAGAGCCTGGATCATCCTCAAACTGCCCATTGTCTTTTTCTAATGGGGTATATAGCCGTATGGCATGGTGAGGTGGAGAGTACTATGATCCCTTGGTGCAATAGGTCTTGCAGTGTTTCACAAATCCCTTCCGCTGCTTCCATGGACAGCGGGTATTGTTTTACCCGTTGAAGAACCGCCCCTGCTTTTAGTGTGATGTTTACAGGGGTCACCTCTTTCAGCATCCCTACATCGTGTGGGTTTGTTGTCCATAAATGTGTGGGTACATATTGCAAGTCAGCCTGGCTGAATGGGGGGGGGGGTGCAACGACAGCCATCAGGGTGCTCTGCACTTTCCCGTATTGCACCATAATCTCACATGGTACACAGATCTCAAAGATGATTTCCCCATAATTATTGCCATCCTCGAAGAGCTCTTCATCAGACAATTGGCTAAAGGGCACATTGGGATCAATGCATAATACAGTGTGCCATTGGCACCCGTGAGGATCACTACCCAGAACTACAATACTTTTTACAGATAACACAACACTAGGCCTTCCAGAGCTAATGATAGGATTGTGCCAGCAACCAGCTCGGGGAGTACTACAGGTCGAAAGTGGGTACTATCCACTCCTTTCTGGTGATCTGGGGGACGGCTTGGCTGAGTACCTCGATGCCATAAGTAAACATGTCAGGGTTGACAGGGATACCTCTCACTGCCACTTCACTTGCAATGGCATGTATCACCAGCATTGCTCTTAGGGAGCACATGTCAGGTGTGGAGCAGACGATACCTCTATCTGAAAATGAAATCGTCATGTTCAACATGCTGAGCAGATCCCTACCGAACAAGTAGACCGGAGAACTCTCAGAGTAGAGGAGAGGGGCTCGTACAACCTTCCCTCCCACCGTGATGTCTAAATCTTTTGTGTAAGGAACCATCAAAACAGCCCTATAGAATCCATGCATGTCGAGCGTCTTTCCTAATAGCGGGAAGTCACCTTCACTGATGCACGACTTCTCGGCTCCTGAGTCCACCATAGAGATGAATTGTTTATTCCCTATCTCTGCCCCCACCAACGGTTCCTCTTCTGGATATAGGGTCATTGATAGGACTGGACACTGGACAAGTGCTCTCTATGGGCTGTCCTAGTCACGGTAGGTGTAAGTCCCAGAGAACGAGAAATGGTTTCCCCCTGCTACTGTAGCCCCATTGTAGAGGAGCAGATGAATGCCTCTGCCTATATGTTGGAAACCTGAAATTTCGACATGTGCAGCTCCAGTACTGGTACCCATTACACGAAAAGCCAATGAGACAAGGTATCCACTAAGAAAGCCCTATATGATGTATCCCTGAAGAGATGATGGTCTCCTGAGGGAGGACCCCGAAGAAGTGTTAAAATGTGAAAAGGGGAGTCTGGTGACATCACAAGAGATGAGTGTGACACACTGAGAAGGATGACCAAAGAAGAAAAGGCATAGATCTTATAGAACCTGATGGCGAAGTAAAGAATTGAGAAGACGTTGATGTGCGGAATGAAGAGTGCACGTGTGAGAAGCACTGCAGAAAATAGAAGTTGTTTTTATAAATGTACAGATGCTGTAACGCAAGTAGGCTTAGTAATCATAAAGGCTGGCTATACATAGTGAATAGACTGCAGGCAGTGCTGGCAATATACATATATATGTGTGTATATAGAATATGGATATTCAATGTCACAATTTTAGTAACCTCAACCTGTGGTGAAAGGAGGATTGATAGCTGTATGTGTATCGCAGCAAAGAAATAAGCTGAAGCTTGAAGATGGACCAAAGGAAAACTGCTTGGCCTGGTGTCAAGGGCTAAAGGCAGCCAACACTCATTATCAGTTCTTGAAGAACAGTGAACGTGAGAACGCTAAGGCATCCATTGTTAAGTTGCAAAGAGAGAACACCATGAGTGCCAAGTGCCTTTATTCAAAACAAATGAATGATATAACATGGGTTGATTCACGGTCTCTGATCACGTGAGTCCAGGATGAAAATAGAAGTGGGCATGCAGACCTGAACCTTGATAAGAACATGCTTACACTCCCTTATATTCCCAGAGATGAAAAGCGACTGCAAGGCCAAGTTCAAAGACAATCTGAATGGCAGATGGCATGAGCATTGGGAGTTGGGAGAGATGGGTCTAATTGGGTGGGGAGGTACGGTCAAGTCCACCCACCAGCACCTGGGGTACCAGCTGATGTGCTGCTAGAGAATTGAATGTTCCAGAAGGGTACAAGTGTGCCACCGAATTGTCAGAGGCTGTAAAATGAAGTGCCTTATAGTTTGAGAGCCAATGGTGTACCGTGTTTCTAATAACTGTTGAAAATGACTTGCACTAAAGGAGGGCATATGTTGGCCACCTGACTATAGAGATTCAATCACAATCCAATCCCTTATAGAAAGAATATTTAGATGTTCTCCTTGAGCCTATCACAATCCCATGTAGCTTTTACTTAGTTTGCACCGTAGTATGACATCACGCATGACGAGTTTTTGTTATATGAGTACTGTTTTTATGAAATGCTTTGAGGTTATGCTATGCAGTGTCCATTGATGTCTGTTGTACTCCCTGTTTTAGAAAATTGAGAATAAAACAGAGCTATTTGCCAACTTCCTGAGTCAGTCTTATTGCTTGGTGTGAGAGTTATTCTCCATCTCATCCATCGTATGTGTTGCCTCATTTAAAAGTACCATAAGAGTTCACCTTAATATGAGGCTGCTGCGCAGTGGCGAAAGTGTGTCTGTTCTCTGTGGGCTGCAGGTAAGGGCAGGGCTGCTGTGGTTGCATTGCTTGTTGCTGGTGTGCTGGATTGTATGGGCCAGGGATTTGTGGGGGCAACTGTGTGTAGGCCATATAAATCTTTTATGGTATCAAAGTTGCTGGTTGTAGTTGTAGTTCCCTCCCTGTCTGTTGTGGCACTCTCTTGAGAAATGGCCCCATCTCCCACATGTCCAGCACTGCCCAGGTCCCCCACCTCTTGGTCCCGGACCTCCAAATCCCCCTACTATAGGCCCTCAGAGCCCACCTCTTCCTCATTGCTGTCTTCCTTGCCACGGGCGCTCCCGAAAAGTGGTGGTTGCCTCCCCACTGCCCCTGTCCTCCTTCAGACCAGACGCTGCTTTTCTTGCCTGGTTCGCATAAGAGGTGCACCCATCCTCCCCCGTCTCTCTGGGGGCGGCCCTGTTGATACTGAGGCTACCTTCACTAGTTAATTTTGAACTAATTTTGCTTCCTCTGCCTGCAGCCTGTGAATAGTTTCTTTCTCTCGCTCCTTGATCCTTCTACAGTGATGAACTATAATGCTTTTTGCTTATAACCCAGCATTCTTGTCAAGGGCTCTCTGCACTTCTTTGGTGAGCCCTTGTTTTACTATAAAGTAGAATAGCGATGTTGATTGGTCCCAGGCGCTGCCCGTTTCTGCTCTCCACATCTCTTGATCCCTAAGAAGGTACTGTGCAGCGTCTTCTTCATCCCCCATTGTACACTGCATTATTGATTTTAAATCTGGTGTGTCCAGGAATGTGTGTCTCAATGTATTCCATATTTGTGCTCTAATCTTATTGAAGGATGCTACATCATGGGCATCATTACTTAACGTTACTCCTGGGTACCCAGCTCTGACCCACACTGTCTTCGCTTGGTCTCCTACTGCTGCTGTCAACACCTTTTTAATGTCCCCTATTGCTAAGGGCACCCATGCTGTATTTTTTTCAAAGCATATATCCATTTCACCGCCCTTGCTGTGAGCTGCGGGAGTGCCTTGAATAGGTTGTTTTTGTCCATTTGTGCCCAGGTGACATAATGTGGTCTCCCTGCACATTTATGTATAAGCAGCATTTGCATTTTTGGATTTTTCTTTCTCGCCCTTGGATGCACATCCCTTTTTTCCGCACTAGCGCTATTCTGCCAAACCTCTCTCTTAATCTTCAGTCCCATAGGCTCTCCAGTCTTAGTGTGGTCTGGGGTGCCTGTTCAGCCCCCACCTTTCCTTCTTCTTCCGTGTCGTTGAAATCACTCCAATATTCATTCTCCCCTCTTCGGGACCCTACATTCTGGTATTCCAAGCTGTCTGTTTCCCCATCCTGCTCTACATGGATGGTTCCTATAGGTGCACTATCTATTCTAAATAGGAAGTTGCCTGACTTCCATTCATCCCCGGGTGGCTGTTGGGGTGCTCCTGCGGGGAATATTGGTTCCCTCTGGCCCTAGTCCCTTCACATACTGCCTGTATCCTGCCAATTCAGAGTGTGTTGACACGAGTTCTATCTCTATGTCTCTCGCACTCACCCCAGAGTGGGCAGTAACCTCAGGGGGTGAGACGTGGCCACTATAGGGCCCCCCAACAGATATGTCGGGTTTGTATACTCTTCTGCTGGGCACGTTGCTAATGGATATAGTGCCTTTTTCAACTCCCCACCTTTCCCGATCTCCTTTGTACTCTTCTCATTACTGTTGGGTGTCACCCCATACTCTTTTGGGTCCCCTGTTTCTTCGAACATTCTCCAGAGGTCTAATACTTCCATTCTATTCTGCAATGGTCTCCCCTTATACCTTGCATTCAAGTAAGTAGACATGTGTTCCAGAGCACATCTGTCAAAAGACCCATGTTCTGGCCAGGCGTGGGGCATTCCCTCTACTTTAGTCTCAGTCACCCATTGATACTTTTACATTTTCTCCCAATACAGAGGCAAGGCCATACATGTATGGTCCAGGGGAATGTCTGTCCCCAGGGTTGTGTCTGGTGGGTGTCTGGGTTGGGGCTATGCCTATACTACTGCACTACAGTCAAAACAGGAATTTGTCTAAAACAGTTAAAGCATGAGTCTTGTCTTTAGTACATGTCAATGCTGCCAATGAATTCACAGAAAAATCATCAATTCACTTTCTCCCTCCCACGTTCCCCACTAGAGCTTCATCATACACTCTCCTGATGCGCTCGCACATGTCACACACGCCCCTCCTGGGCCTTCTCCTTATACGTTAAAATACACCAACAAAACATACTAAAATAACAAGCTAAAACAACAACTACTACTTCTCCCGAGCTCTCAAATTATATGGAGCTCCTGTATGTCTCCATATATTTTTCTCCCACACTGGTCGAGACAGTGCATGTGGCACCCCTCCCCCCATCCCTCCCTACTCAGGGGGCTCCCGTATTCCTTTTTCCTTATCCTCAATAGTCTTAAAAAAGTAAATACAAAAAAATTGCCAGAAAAAATCACCACAATCGACAAACCAAAACACACACTCTATTTCATTCACTGCATGTTCACCCTATTCACACTGCTCCGCACACCCAGTCCTACTTTGTTATCCCTTGCAGACTATGCTCATGTGTTCACATTCTTCAGAAAGCCTAAGTTCACTGGGGGATCGACAACAGGCCTGGGCCTCTCATTGGGGCATAACCAAGGTCCAACAAGCAGGTGGGATTCTTCAAAGACCGCACCCACAAGGCCACTCAGCATACACATTTTGGGACTGGTCACTGCAGGTGGGCACAGCCCTTTCAGAGAGGCCATCTGGATACCTCTGCAGGTATGGGGGTGATGGAATGACGTTGGGGTCACCAAATGAGGTTGAGTCCCTTTTTACGCACACTCCAGAGTGAATACAACTCTCTAGGGAAATAAGCCAAGAGGTAGCTTGCAAGGATAACAAGAATTTAATTGTACAGAATACAAAATATCAACAAGGAACTCTGCTGCTTGAGAACGTTCTCGCTAGGCCTGGACAAAGAATAGCTTAAAAAACCTGATGGCATCACAACATACAGTAAAAACCAGCACCACTGACTGGCAATACTTTATACATGAGCAGCTTCATAGGGGATGCCAGGCTATCATTGGTAGGTCCATCGCCATTAGTCAGATGTGGGTCAGCTGGGCTCATCTTTGAGGCTGATGAAGGTCAGCGTACTCGCAAAGTACAATGTCGCTTCTAAACTAGTATGCTAAGCCTTCGTACTATATCACTGTGGCATGCACTTGGGTGGCTTGTGGAATTGGTGCCAGTAGGAAGGGAGGATACAATACAGTAACATTGACCCACACATTTAGGGCTTTGTTGATACCACACCTCTCACACTCAAGGTATCCACCCTGGGTTTGATCTTTAATGTATACTCCCTGTACCATGTGTTATAAAGGATGTATTTTATGCTGGGAAAAAAACTGTCACGCACCCTTAGATCTTTTATGGACACTTCATTTGTGTTGGGACAGGAGGGTCGCTTGCTTATCATGGAATACTGAGGTGTGGGAGTCAGTTCAGTGGTGTGGGGCTGACTCTGAGTTGGCTAGGTGTGGGTTAGAGGCCTGCTGGCAGCTTAGTGGTGAAGAATGGGTGCTGCGCAGAGCCTGGTGTTGTCTCACGCTCTTGCAGGGTGCATTCCTCTGAAAGATAGTAAATGATAGCAACAGTAAAGGGAAATGGGGGAAGTGAACTCCTATGGGAACTGGCGGTGTGCATTTGTTCTGCCATGAGGGTGTTGGGCCTAGTAAAATCTTTCCATGGAGCTCGGCTGATGCGGCGCAGTCACAGAAGCCTGTGTTTTCACCATAACTACAAAATGGCGTTTCTTTCTATGTGTCTCTTAATGCCATGCATCTGCTGTTCGCGCAATATCGGTTTTGTACTGAGTTTCATAGTGCGGTTCTCTCCCCCCTTATACACTATACTATCTCGTAGGGGATTTGTCTCACCTGAAAGCGATTAGGGGGGTGGGATATACTCATTTTCATACCAACACATTTCATCTTGAGCTTCCCTGACTTGTTTCTGCTCTGTTCAGCTATCGGCCAAGTACGACACACTGATAACCAATACTTATTTTCCCTAAAATGCATTAACTCAGTAGTGGCTTTTCATTTCTTATATTATTGACAAATGTCCTTGCAAACGTTTAAAGCAGAGTCTATTAAGCTTGTCTTTTCACTGTGTGTTTTCTTGACATGGCTGTTTCTTTGCTTGTTTTTCTATAACATTCAATGTTAAAGGGAAACCTCTTTTCTTTGCAAAAGTTTGTATTTACCTCACTGTTGATTCTGTACTTCTTTACTATTCAGGATCTATGGCAACAATTGAGCCCTACCTGTATGAGACTGAATATTCAGAACAGGAAATCCTTGAAAGAGAAAAACTTGAGACAATGTGGAATCAGATAAAAGTCATGAGGATCAATCATCGGAGCCTGGACCCAGTCGTATGGAACACATTTCCACCTGGTGTACCTGCCATTGTTGTGAGCCTATGCCTACTCTGGTGGAGAACTGCTGTTGCAGAGAAAACTCTGGCTGCTTTGCCTACATTGCTGAAGAAGACAGACCACTGCTTGCGTTACCGAGCTTCATGACTTCAGGGCCGCCTGCCTTACAAGATCCATGTTGCGAAAGATGATGGTCCTTATGCATGAACTTCGAGATACAGTTTGCCCTCGTAATCCAAGTAATGCGTAAATTCACTCTATATATGTTGTGTATTTGCCGACCGACACGGCTAACATAATATGGTGTGTACCTGCATTAATATAACTTCAATGGATCACTGGCAAAATAATGTTTCTGTAAATTGAATACATTACTCATTCTAATCTGAAACCAACGTGTTAATCTTTAGATTTATCGTCCGAACAATTACTTGTCTTTCACCTGAAAGTATCTCCCAAACTGTTTTTGCAAGTATGTGCATTCACATTTCTAAATGATCCCTACTTGAAATCACAAGTACTGTCAGTACTTTGGACGAAAATGTTCCTTTTAAAGCATAACAATGCCTTACATTTTACATGGTAGTGCAAAAGAGGAAAATAAATATTGGTTTCATCCAAGTAAACTATTTCTGTATCTCTTAAACAGGTGGTGCAGACTTGTGGCAAATCGTGCCTTTAAATGGAGGATTAATAGAAGACTGGTACTTTGTGTTGGACGAGTAATACCTGCATTTGTGGTTTATGATGAATTCCTCAGTGGGCACGGACAATATGTGGATGTATACAGACAGCACCTCGACCGCAGCAGGATAATTTGTAGCGTCATTGCCAGGCAATTTAACAAACTAAATTAAAAAAAAATAAAATGAGTTAATTCAAACAGTTGTTAGAAATGTTTTGTAAGTAAAACGTCTAAACATCTAAGCATATCGTAAAGGATTTGTGTGCATCAACAGCTTTACCGGCCTAGTGAGGTCACCTCATCCACATCCATCCCCCCTTCGCTATCAATGGCTGGTTGGACCTGTGGTCATGCACTCATAAGGGAGCTGGGAGGATGGGAACGCTCAAGATGCTGAATACTATGTACATCACAAAGGGTTCTTTTGCATGTGCACCCTTATCTGCATGGCCACCCCAGACCTAGTGTCTCCAGACTCCCCTTTGAAGACCCCATCCCTGCAATCAACATATGTCTGTGCTGTGTTCTTTGACTGTCTTCCGGGCCTATTGTGCCCACCTCATCCACATTCATCCCCCCTCCGCTATCAATAGCTGTTCGAACCTGTGGGCTTGTACTTGCAAGGGGGCTGGGAGGATGGGAATGCTCAAGGTGTTGAATACAATGTACACCACTAAGGTTTCTTTTGCATGGACACCCTTATCCACATGGCCACCCCAGACCCATTGTCTCCAAACTCGCCTTTGAAGATCCCGGCCCTGCACCCAACATATGCATGTGTCCTTTGACTATCTAACAGGCCTATTGTACTCACCTCATCCACATCCATCCCCTCAATGACAGTTTGCACCTGTGTGCGTGAGCTCACAAGGGGGCTGGGTGGAGGGGAACGCTCATGGTGCCAAATCCCATATACACCACAAAGGGTTCTTTCGCATGGGCACTCTTGTCCACATGGCCAGCCCAGACCCGGTGTCTCCAGACACCTCTTTGACGACCCTGTCCCTTAAATCAACATATGTCTGTGTCCTTTGACTGTGTTCTGGGCCTACTGCAATTGCCTCATCCACATCCATCCCCACCTCCGCTCTCAATGGCTGTTTGCACCTCTGGGCGTGCACTCAGAAGGGGGCTGCACTGGTGGGATTGAGGAAGTCAAATATTGTCATAAAGGTCTGGTGGGTGTGAACGAACACGTCAGACATTCACATGCACACCCTCTTCTGTAATCCTCTATGATCAATGTGAGGGTTAACAAGGAAAAATCTGTGAGAACGACAGTGGTTATCGCCAGCTCTTCACGTTTTACCTTGCTTGCTGAGTCAATATTATCAAAGCAATATGATGTTTGATTTACTCGGTGATACTTTTTTAATAGTAATATTGATTTCTATTTCTTGAACAGACCATAGGGGCAATCCAACAATGCCTTTTTTTATCATTTTGGGTTACACTAATAAGAACCATGCTAAAAGTCAGAGTGCACTCCTGCATGTATTTCCAAAGGATTCAAATTTAATAAGAAAGTATCTCTTGAGCTGCGGAATTCCAATGTCTGAAATTGAAAGCATAGCTAAGGATATCTTTGATGGCGTGAGGGGCAATTGATTCTGCGTCTGCAGCATGCACTTCTCTGATGTTACGTACGAACAATCACAGAAAAAGCATATGGCCCAAGATTCCTTTGCAAATTACTCATGCTGAGCCAGGTGATTAGTGGACAGTGAATTTGTAAATGTATTTTACCATTTTCAAATTGTGCCTTATAATATGTCTTATGAATGACCATTCAATATATTGAAATAGTCTGTGAACAGGTAAAATAATAGATTTTGGGGAAATTATGGCATTGATATTTTACTACACAAGTTTCCTTTGTTACACAATGTACTGTGGTTTGTACATTTTGAACTTTGATTACTTTGTGTATCCCTACTTTAGAGATACTCCAATAGTTCAGTGCAGTGGAAGCCTTTCCAAACACATACTCACATTGCATCCTTTAAAAAAGGTCCATTTTTTAAAATGTGCATGTCTATCTTTACATAGACCTCGCTGGTGGAATTACATACCGTTATCATGGACGAAACCACAGACACGTCCAACATCCTGTTGGGTGTCCTGACCCACGTTTAAGCTACCCTGCTACAACATTTGGTGCTGTGGGCTTAGAAAATTCAAGATGGCGGAAAACCCACATGTGCGCTGAAATCCAGGAAAGCTGCGCAGTTTGTGCGCCCACCAAAATGGTTGCCTCACTTGCCACCCACCAGTGCGAGAATGAAAGGCCGGGTTGCCATGAGGGAAATGGGTTGCCAAAGGAAAAACAGTAGCGCCGGTTAGCTTCAAAGCGCTTTAAAACCACCATTGGACTACCCGCACAGTAGTCTGAAACCATTGGGAATGGCAATGCTGATTGCCAAATGCAACCTAGAAGTGTGGGGAATTCATTTCTTAAATCCCAAAAATGGGTGCAGTACCAGTACTCACCACTATCCAAAAGCCGGCGTTTTAAAACCACTCTGTGTGTTTTTCTGAAGGCAAGCAAAATGCCTATTTCAAACCTTGCAACATGTGCAAAATATTCACTGAACACCAGCAGACATTTGGCAGAATGGAGTTTTGTGTGCCTACAAAATCTGGGAAATGAAGAGCCCAAAAACAATGCTTATAACAAAAATGCTATGGAGTCAGCAGCTTAAGCCTAACTACAACTGGATTTAAAACCACCAAAATCGAAAATGTTAAATTAAATGAGTGACCTATGTTTGGTGTCACATGCCTTTGTAACTGTTGAAATGTCATAGTTTTGCGCTTAGAATCAGCATTCTAGCTGCATGTGTAAAATTACAAGTTATTTTAAAAGCAACAAAAAGTTAGCTGAAGGTCTGGCTTAAGGAACTTGATTTTGCCTAGCAACTACCCATCAGCAGTGAAACTTGAGTCACCACTGTGTTCCCAGGCCAACCTTCCTTTTGCTGCCCAGGCTAAGGATATGCCATCTATCTGATAATTGAATTTCCTGTGCTCTGCCAGAGAGTGAACAAAGCCCTCTCCACTCAGGCAAAGGTTTTTTATTACAGACGTCGTAAAAAGTGGCTTCCTCCTGGAGAAGCTGGGAGGAGCACTGCCTGTGAGAAGCAAGCTGGCTTGGCAGAAACTGGAAAGACTGGTTTCTGTACCATGTGACCTGAAAAGACACACCCCTGCAGCAAGGATATGGTTTTATAAAAAGGGGGATAATTCATAGAGCGGACATGTGAAAATTTTATAAATGATACCATAATTCTTGTGATTTTTCTGCCCACAGTTTAAGACGTGGTAGGAACCAGTGGTATGTTCAGGGGGGTTTTAGCGGAAAAGTGGATATTACTCTAAATGTGTGCATGTTAAAAATCTGAAACTTCATCAGTTAATGTCCCTACCCCCTGCACACATGTATGTAAAGTTGGGTCCATGTCGGAAATTGAAAAAGCAGTTAAAAAGTGAAATATGTGCCAGTTCTGAATGCAAGCTCCCAGGAAGAGCAGAGTTTGAACAGGGGATACCTCCTGTAATGCATGATGGGTGCATATGATTTTAAAACAATATGTACCTCTGCAAATATGTATTTGTTTCAAATCTAGATTTGTGTGTAAGTTGACAGGAGGAGTGGACTTTCTGCAGGCTGTAAAATGACATCAATCTGACTCACAGTTCAGTTTGCCAATCAAGCGGAGGAATGGAAGTTTGACCAATTAGAAGCTGAGAGAGAGGTAGGGTCAGTGATGCTAGAACACACCCACATTCTAAACACATAAAAGCAGACAGACAGGACAGATAGGAGATTCATTTTTCATCTGCCGCTGAAAGCTCTGCCGGAAAAATCCATACTTACCTCCATCAAACTCCAGAAAGCCAAACTAGAGACTTCAATCTATCCAGAGCAGAGAGACCCAAAGAACCGGTGCCTAGCAGAGACCAGACCCCTGTGAGCAGTTCCAGAGGCCAGGCGCTGTGGGCAGAACCCGGAAAGACCTGACCAGACTGAAGTCCGTGACCAAGTCGCTTTCCTGTTCAAAATCTCTTGTGAGTACTTAGCAAAACTCAGAACACATCTCTTAGTTTAAATTCATCTAATTCAATCTATTTAACCTAAGTAGAACTGCCTCCTAGCTGTCACCTGTCATTCTAGCTGCAAAAATTTGTCACTTGTCATTTTGAAAAAGTGTGCGTTTAAAATTTACAAAACCAAAAACGACCTTTACTAAATTACTCATATCTCCGCAACCGTTTGGGCTAGAGACTTGCAATAACTTTCATTTGGAAGCTGAGATCCCAGGCTTTTCTAGGACCCCAAAACGGTAGAGATAGTCCTTGCGGTTCCTTTGTAATAGCGCTCGGCGCATCCGCGAATTTTACCGCGATTTGCAATTTCTTCACATGTAAAAACTGCTGCTGTTTGCTTTCCATTGGCCAGAAATTCGTTTAACCTGCTAACTATCCCTGCATCATTGCTAGTGTGAGCCTGGACTAATATTAACTAGATACCACTCACCCTGAACCTCGATAAGGGAATTAAAAGCAAATTTAGCATATTTCTCATTCATTGCCAGCACATATCCAAGCATTGCCTGTGTTTTCAAAACTCCTATCTGTTTTCTGTAAGCTTGCTGGGATTGAACTGAATTACCGTTGATTGCATTTCTGAGGACTGTGTGTTTTCCTTCCATTTCCTTGCATTGCATAAAGAGGGGGGGAGGGAATAGCCCGAGAAAAGTGATTACATTGTCTGGTTGAATCATATTGCGTATTTTCTGTACTGCATTCATTGAATATTGCATCCACCTGAGTTACATAAAGCATCCTCTACCACATTATACTTTTGTTCCTATTTACCAGTGTGCTACCTTATCCATTTCATCTCAACTCCTTAGTAATTATAAAGAAGTGGGCTAGTGCCAGATTCTCTGTTGTTGATCTTTATCATATCAGATTAAGTGTGCTATTCAATTATTAATTTATTAAAAAGTGTGATATATATTTTAATTTATCAAATAAACCTTTTAAACTTGCAAAACAGAATTACTTCTTGGCTCAGTGGTGTCAGGGGGATTCCAAGAGAGGGGTGTTATACAAGGGTAGTCATCCAGAACGCATGAACTGGACCTAAAGATATATCAATAAGGGGTTTCATTCAGTATTCTAGACTAGGCGTTAACTTGGCTGTAGTGCTGAATTGAATCCTCTTACAAATTGGGGGCTCGAGCCGAGACGTTGGGTTAGATTTACCACTTGTGCAGCTTAATACAGTGTGCTAACTGACGGGATACATACATCCGGTCGGATCACCACGCTGCATTACGCTGTGAAGCATTCCTCAAAAGGGACACTCCAAGAAAAGTTCTGTTCTGCAAAAATAAAATACAAACTTCTGTAAGTCAGGACAGAGACCAATCTCTAGAATGACGACCTTAGTAGACATGAAAATAGCCAGAGAGCACCTCTTGCATAAGCTATTTGTGAGAGGTGAATGGACCGAACAGGACCAGGATGTGTGGTTGCAGGCCATCACACAACAGGTCACTGAAACAGGGTCAGATATATATAGAGATCAGGGTCCCTTACATGTGGCCCTGAGTGAACTATATATGGCTCCTAAAGCCAAAGAGGAACACAATAAGATCGCCAGGATAGCAGCATACCTGTACCTATATATGGGAGACATGCAGGATAGATGTGCTGAAAGCCAAAATCTGGCAAATAGGCAACAGATGGCATTACAGAAGGTCCAATCTGATCTGGACTCTTCTGAGCAGAGGCTGCAGAGGAGCCAGGAGTCAGAAAATGACAGCAGACTGTACATTACTAAAATAAAGGAGGATATGGATGTGCTGCAAAAGGAAAAGTCAGAACAGGATACCAGATTTCTGGCCTTGCAGAAGGAACACCAAGAAGGTTTGGACTCCCTACTGCAAAGCCAGAAAAAGCTGGAGCAACAGTTAGACTTTAACAGGGCATGCACGGAGCAGGTAGCCACCCTGCAAAGTCATCTAGATAGAGTGAAGGTAGAGAGCAACAAGCTGATCTTGAAAGACCTGGATACCCAGGCAGAGTTTGATGAGGAGCGCCAAAAAGCTGGTGCCCTTCAACGGCAAAGGGACGACCTGGCGGCACAAATGCAGGCTCTTAGTCAGGAAAGAGACGCCTTAGGCCAGGAAGTCTGCCATTTAAAAAGGAAAATGGAAGAAAATCACCTGGCCCACCAGGGGCTGGGTGACCTCCAAAAAGAAAACCAGAACTTGGTAGAGCACACCAGAAGGGTGGAGGATGCTCTAGCAAGAAAGGAGCAGGCCAATAGGGACACAGCTCAGGAGGTAACCCTCCTGCAGCAAAGACTGGCCCAGTTCTCCAGGACCAACCAGGAAGCACAGAGGGAAAATGAGGCCCTCTGTCAACACAATGATAGGCTCCAGCAACAGGTAGCGATGCAGGAGAAACTGATAGAGTCGAGTAAGGCCTTAACAGAGGAACTGAAAGCACAAATGCAGGCTCTTGCATTGCAACAGGGAGCAGGGGCGGATAGAGATGAGGTCCGCTGGGAAAGAGAGACTCCTGACCATAACCGCAGGAGCCCTAACACCAGGGGCCTTCATCTTCCCCAGTCCCTGGACTCTACCACCCCCGTGTCCCCTGGCGCACATGAGCACAGGGCCACCGGGATGGCAGATTACTATCCAGCTAAGAGTATGGGGCTCATAGGCCAGTACCACTCAGGAATGGAGGGGTGGGCATCCGGGTATGGGCACCCAAGTACAATACAGTTCAGTGGGGAACCCCAGGAGAGTAGGCCCATTAAGGGCATCCTGAAAACCTCTGCCCAGTTAGGTCAGTGGAGGGGGTACCCATCAAATCCTGACAGCAAGGAGGAATCTGAAGACTCCTCTGAACTGCGCAGGACACAGGAGACCAGGTCCCCACATTCTGCCAGCCATTCCCAGGCTCGCAGAATCCGGGAAAACCTGGAAGAACAGACGGGAACCTCTGGGAGCAGTGCCTCTGAGTCCGACGAAGAATGGACAAGGGTTACCCGAACCAAAAAGGCCAATAAGGCAAAAAGGGCCTTGCTCAAGGACCCCTTAAAGCAGATTAAGGCGATCAGGAGCGTCATCACGCCTTACCATAAGAACGCTAAGTATTCTGTTTGGGAGCACTTAGAGTTGTTTGAACAAATGATGGAGACTTTCCATTTGAAGGACAGCCAAAGCTGCATTCAATATGTAAAGTGGACCTTCTCCCCGGAATACTCCAGTTTCTTTGCGGGGCTGGAGGACCAAAATCATTTAAGATGGTCCACCTATAAGGCGGCCATCCTGAAACATTTTTCTGTTCACAGAAATCCTCAAGAGGCTCGCAAGGCAGCCTACAATTTGCAATGTGGGGAGGATCAGGCCCCACAAGAATTTGTGCAGGAGTTAAAGCGGGCTTTTGCACAGACCACAAGAAGGGTGCGCACGGATAGCCGTGAATTTATAAACACGTTTTTCCATGCCTTGCCCAAATATATCATGACCCAGCTCGTGAGGGATTTTCACGAGAAAAGATCTTTAGACTGGGTCATTGAACAGGCTACCCGCATCTATGAGGTGCAGAAGCCCATAGAAAATAAAAGCAATGCCCAGAAAAACCCCAAAGCCAACAGCACCCCTGCTGCTGCCAAGGTGGCAGAGGTAAAGGTCACCCCCGTTTTGGATTTGGAGATGGGGGGGCCTAAAAACCTACCTGCACCTAATAATGCTAGGCCCAGAAGGTCCTCGGGCCAGTCGCAGACAGGGAGCCAGGGAGGCAGCCCCACAAATGGGGTCCCTCGCTCTCCTGACTATGTAAGTCCTCGCTACAAAGGTAATCGACCCATCCTGGGTTATGTGTGGACTCCTCCAGCCCAAGGGGGGGGATCCAGACAAGCACCTAACCCAGGGAACTTCCCTCCAAACTTCCCACAGGAGGGCAGAAATTTACCAAACCCTGGGCAGAACTTTTTCCCCAGATATCCACCCGACTTCCAACCCCAAAATCATCCATCCTTCTTTCCTCAATTCCCTGAGCCCAGACCACTGAATCCGGGAGAGGGGAGGCCAAGGGTGGAGGGGTACCAAAATCTTCCCAACCAGGGGTACTACCAGAGGAGGGACAGCTACCCTTCCCGGGATCAGCCCAGGGGAGAAAACAGGGCCCCGTATCAGCCTGAGCGGGTTTCCCAGTTAGAGCGCCAGGTTCAAAACATGGCGCGGGATATGGGTCATATACTGAGGGCACAGCAGAACCCTCAGATCAGCATGCCGGCGCAGAACGCACCCAACTCTGGACCTGGTGCTCCAGAACAATGACGGGGGCAGCACCCCGATAAATCACCGGTTCCCAGGGAGGAGGCACAAAGGGAAGGGGGGTGTAAAGCCTTGGAGGAAGCTTCCTTCCTCACTTGTAAACAGCCCCTGGAAACCCAGGAACCGGAAACAAAATCTCTTGCCCCTGAAAGTCTGCCTCCTAAGGAGCAGAGGGGGGGTAGGAGAAACAAAAGACCCAAACAGACTCAGTTTGAGGAGGAGGTACAGATCTTCCAATTTGAGGGAGAGGGATCCTCAGAGGATCCTGGGAAAAGGATCTTCTCCTTCAGAGAGGGGGGAACTCCTCCCAAAGAAAAATGGGTCCCTAGGGATGCAAATCCAGACTGGGGAGATGTGGAGACTGAGCTACCGCCGCCCACCATCTCATCCCAGAACCAACAGCAAGAAAATCCCCTGGTTCAAACCCATCCTGGCGACTGCCTCCAAAAAGGGGGGGGCGGCCCAGAAACGGAGCCAGGGGAACCCACAATGGCTCTGATCTCCAGTTGCAAATTTTTTCTTTCAGATTCCCAAGACTCTCCACAGAATTCTGCCCAAATCTCCTCGCTAGCGATGTCCAAAACCAGAAAATTAGCCCACCAGTTGTCCAAAAATGTACATTATCTGTGCCCCCTTGAGGAGAAGGAGGGAAGATATTATGCCCCGGTACAAGTACAGGGGCAGGGTACAATCTCAGCACTGGTGGACACTGGATCTCAAGCTACCCTTCTGTCCAGAAGGGCCTTTGACGAACTGAATGCAGGAAGGGGAGAGAATTACCAAATTCCTCTCACCTCTCTTCCTGGACAACTGCAGAACTTTGACGGGAAGGAAATTCCCGTCGAGGGGACGGCAGACTTGGACATTAAGATCGGGCGACACAAGTTGAAACACCCGGTCATAGTTGTGACCCCAGAGGGCACCCCTTGTTTACTAGGGAATGACCTCCTGAGAAGGTTGTCACCCCTAATAGATTGCGTAAACAAGGTCCTCTGGACCCAGACTAGCCGACCAATAAAATTAAAACAGAGTGCCAACCATGTTAGTTTAAACGGCACATGCCACATGGTTGAACAAAAATCTGACCAAGTAGAATTTCACTTCCAGAATAGCCAAATTCCAGACGTGACAGTAATAGCAGTAGGACAACAGACTGGTGATGGGGGGTCCTCTCTATTTCTGAAAATCAACCTTCCTTCCAGTCTAAAGTGGTACTCCACGCTGGAAGGAAACACTCTGAAATTCTATACTAATCCACAATCTGAAACTCCCACTCCTATAGTCCAGAAAGATGTGAAATCAGCTCAAAGCCTGGCTGATATTCAGCAAATTGAAGAGCAGTTGTTCATCCCTGTTCAGTTAAATGATGGGAAGGACTCTGTTCTCGCTCGAGTGTGTGTAAACAACGGTAAGAGCTTCATCAGCGAAGCCATGTTCCGCCAACTCCCAAAAGATCCAGCCATTCCCACCTTCAAACTGATAGACAAATGGGAAATGGACCTGGAAGTACCTAATTCCAAACATCTCCTGCCAAGCAGGTGTATGCTCAAAATCTCCATTGGCAACAAGAGCATAGTCCACAATTGTTGGGTCGTGCGAGACGTCCCTGCCGCCTTTTACTTAGGCAGTGACATTCTCAATCGCTTTGCCATTAGTTTGGACCTAATAAACTTCAAAGCTTGGTCCCGATTAGCGGATAATCCCATGGGCTTTGATGATCCAGAAAAAGCATTTAGGTCAGCTCAATTGCTACCTTATGCAGTTGAAATTCAGGTTAAAGAGGAAGTCACCATTCCAGAAAGGACCCGACAATTCTCCCTGGAAGTGAAAGTTAAAAGAGGACAATATTTGCAAAACCCTGATGCTTACATACATCTAAATGCTTCTTTCCAACAGCAAGGGTTGGGGGTAAACCCAACTCCATTAGTCAACATAGAACATGACACCATTCTAATAGAGGTGGATAACAGCGACTTAAAGAGTATTACTCTAGCCGCAGGCACCATTATTGGAATGGCGGTTGATGACCGACATTTCTCCATTGATCTTGTAAATGAACTGTTAGGACCCATCCCCAAGGACTGTTTTGACAGTGACAGTGAGGACAATACAACACCAGACAGGATTTTTACCCGGCATGGGGGGAACTTCCTGGTGTACACTTCCTGCCCCTATGGTAAGGAAGATGTGACTTGTGACTTCAGGAGGGATGAGGTGATTTTCCAGGTTCATGAAGGCTGTCTTGCCCACCTGAAGCCTCCGGTCCAAATCAGCACTCTGACCAGGGACTTCTCCACCCAGCTGGAGGAGGCCGCGGAGATAGCCAAACCAGAAGTCTTTCCAGGCTTCAGGCAGATGGTGGAAGAGAGAGTCAACCTAGCTGATGCCTGTGTGACTCTGGAACAAAAGCAAAAGTTGAAACAAGTTTTCTTGGATTTCCAAGATCTCTTTGCGGTAGACTCATATGACTGTGGTCGCACTGACATCCACACAACAACAATCCCCACGGACCCTGGCATGACTCCTGTGTTTGTGAAGCAATATCGCTTGCCTCTCGCATCAATGGAGTCCCTTACCGAAATAATTAAGAACCTTGAGTCCCGGGGAATAATCCGTCCCGTCCACAGCACCTTCAATAATCCGGTGCTGGGAATATTGAAGCCAAACGGCCAGTGGAGACTCTGCGCCGACCTCAGGGAGCTCAACAAACGGGTCCATACTTCCCGATGGCCTCTGCCCTACATTGACCAAGGGCTGGCCCAGATCCAGGGGTCACAGGTATTCACTGCAATAGACCTGACCAATGGGTACTGGACCGTGCCTGTCAGTAGGGAGGACCAATACAAACTGGCTTTTACCTTCGGGGGCCAGCAGTACACCTGGACCCGGACTCCCTTCGGATACCTCAACTCCGGCAATGAATTCAATATTTTCCTACATAAGGCCATGCCCGACCTGGGTGCGAGGGGTAACCTGGCTTATGTAGATGATGTCCTCATCAAAAGCTCAACCGTTGAGGAACACATAGCGGAGATCCGTTATGTTCTGACACAGTTGAGGGCCGCCGGAGCAAAACTTTCCTTTCAGAAAGCACAGTGGTGTAGAACCCGTGTTAATTTCTTGGGGCATGAGATTACTCCTCAGGGTCTCTGTCCCCAGGAAAAGAAAGTGGAAGCACTTCAGAAACTGAAAGACCCCACAACTCTGCGGGAACTAAGGAGCCTCCTTGGACTGACTAATTACAGCAGAAAGTTCATTGAGGGCTACGCAGAGATCACCAGACCCCTGATTCATCTCCTGAAGGGGGGGGTCAAGTGGGAATGGGGTCCAGAACAAGCCGAGGCAGTAAAACAACTCAAAAGAAGCCTCTCACAAGCGCCTTGCCTAGCTTACCCTGTCAGAAACAAGGAGTTCTTCCTGGAGACAGGGTTCTCTAATACGTGCTTGACGGCAGTATTATACCAAAAGCATGACAAGGTCAATAAAGTAATCTCCTATGCGAGCAAAACTTTATCCTCTGTGGAGGAAAAATTCAACGATTGTGAGAAGGCACTCCTGGCAACGGTGTGGGCATTGAAGAATTACCGCCCGTTTATCCAGGGGGAACACATCATATTGGAGACTCCACACCAGCCTCTGCAATATCTCCAAAGTGACAGAATCCGGGCCGGAAATGTGAGTAATTCCCGAATTACTTCCTGGATTCTGTCAATGCAAGGCTTTCCTGTGGAGGTCAGATATGGCCAAAACAAGAAGAGTCCACTCGCGCAAGGTCTGGCTGACTTGCATGATTGTGCCAGAGAAAACTGTCTCGAGGACGAAAGTCTAAAAATAAAGGACAACATGGAGGCATACCTTAATTCCCCCCACAAAGTCTTTGAAGAGGACAAGTGTGAGGGAATGCCCACTGTGTATGTGGATGGATGCTCTTACCATGTTGACAACAACGGGGAGAAAGAACTGGTGGCTGGCGTAGGGAATGCATGGGTGAATGAGTCCCCAGAACCCTCCGCTGGATACAAAATTGGTCCCCGAAGTAGTCAGGTGGCAGAATTGATGGCTGTGCATCAGGCCATCCTCACTGCTATCCAGCATCAACTCCACGAACTGGTCATGATCACAGATTCGAATTATGTACGGAACGGGTTCGTGGAGCACCTGGTTAATTGGAAAACCAGAGGCATGTTATGTGCTAACAACAAACCCTTGAAACATGGGAAGTTGATCCAAAACATTGATGATCTGGTCACCTCGAATGAGATGACCATCTATTGGAAGAAGATCAAGGGTCATTCCAAAGTAGAGGGACCAGACAAAACTGGAAATGACTTAGCTGATCAGCTGGCCAAAACCGGGGCCATCCAAGGGGATCTAATTGAGATTGAGTCCCTGTTGGGGGAAATCCAGGTCACTGCTATCACTAGGTCCCAGACAAATGCTAACAACGACCTTTCAATTGCACAATGGAGTAAGGAGACCCCTGATGCTGATTTGATTACTGCTCAGAAGGGGGATCCAATAATTGGTAAATTTTACCAGCACCTTGAGGACCCTGAGAACTTTCCCCTGACGGATACCGATTACATTGGGAAAGAGGACCTAAGAGTGTTGATGAAATGTCCAAAAATGTTCCGAATCCAAGACGGTTTGCTGGTAAGGAAATCCAAAGCTGGCCACGATCAGTGGGTGGTTCCTACCTCATTCCGAAGCCTGATGTTAAGTCACGCCCATGATGCGGCCACCGCCGGTCATAGGGGGTTTCACACAACATTGGAAATCTTAAGAGAGGTTGCATACTGGCCACACATGGGGCAGGACCTCGACCAGTACCTGAAGGGTTGCCTTGTGTGTGCACAATTTCAGCCATCATCCCTCACACACCGGGCGCCTTTACAAAAGAGGGGAATGACACTGCCATGGTCAGATTTACAAATCGACTTTGTAGGCCCTGTGATTCGCTCGGCTAGGGGGAATAAGTACATGTTGACCGTGACATGCTTGTTTACCAAGTGGGTGGAATGTCTCCCAGCCCCAAATTGCAAGGCAGAAACTGCAGCTGCCTTGATGATTAACCACATCTTTTCCCGTTTTGGTCTACCTCAAAGGATTGAGTCAGACAGAGGTAGCCACTTCACCAGTGAAGTAATGACAAAGATGTGGGAGATACTGGGGGTCAAAAGGAAGTTGCATATTGCTTATCGGCCAGCTTCTTCTGGGGCAGTAGAGAGATATAACCGGACAATTGTGAGCATATTAAAGAAGTTTGTGGCAGATTCTGGGCCAAGTTGGGATATCCGATTACCTCTGGTCCTAATGGCTATCAGATCTACCCCTTCATCTGCAACCAAAATGTCACCATTTGAGTTGATGACTGGGCGCAAGATGGTGCTTCCTCAGCATTTGCTCTACAGGACCCAAGAGCAGACACTGATAAATGCCTCCACTACTCATGAGTATGTAGAGAATTTAAGGAAACACCTCCAACATGCTTTTGCTTATGCTCAGCGGAATCTAGAAAGATCGACTGATAGCATGAAGACCCATTATGACCTGAAAACTTCCAGGAAGGAATATCAGGTGGGAGACCGGGTCTATCTATACAACTTCCAAAGGAACCAGGCCAAGCAGCGCAAATTTTTGCCTACATGGAAGGGACCCTTTGAGATCGTCGATAAGATCTCCCCTGTGGCCTACAAGATCCGCATCCCCAAAGGCGGTTCGGCAGAGGGGGAAGACAAGTGGGTCCACATAAACCAGTTGAAATGTTGCCATCCCAGGCACACTCTGCAACAACTGGAGGAATCCTCTGGAATCCTAGCAGGCACTGTCTCAGACTAATTCAGTTCCAACCATAAAACATACCACATCTAGTCTCTAAAATATTGTGATTTGCATGAAACTGTCTCTTAGTTATACTGTTTTTTTTTTCTCAAAATAAGAATGTAATGTTTCGTTATGATAAAATGCATATGCTGCCCCACTACCTCAACAGTGGTGGAAAAACGTCTATGAGTAGATATTGCCGCTTTTGCTTTATCATCCTAGGAGAGATGAAACCATGAAGGATGACCAAGAAGAACGATCCGGAGACCGGGAGCAGAGACGCAACGGGCTCGGGGTACCGCCCAATCTTCCCATCAGGACCGGCGAGGAGAATCGATCGATCAGTACCGGATGGAGAAGAAAACGCTGAACTGTGTCATCTACAGAAGAGGAAGAAGATTATGCGGACAGACCGGTGCATGGGTCAAAACCCTTGTGCACGCGACTCCCCATCGACTCAAATTCAAAGTGCAGTCGCGTGGGGGGGACTTGTTGGGTGTCCTGACCCACGTTTAAGCTACCCTGCTACAACATTTGGTGCTGTGGGCTTAGAAAATTCAAGATGGCGGAAAACCCACATGTGCGCTGAAATCCAGGAAAGCTGCGCAGTTTGTGCGCCCACCAAAATGGTTGCCTCACTTGCCACCCACCAGTGCGAGAATGAAAGGCCGGGTTGCCATGAGGGAAATGGGTTGCCAAAGGAAAAACAGTAGCGCCGGTTAGCTTCAAAGCGCTTTAAAACCACCATTGGACTACCCGCACAGTAGTCTGAAACCATTGGGAATGGCAATGCTGATTGCCAAATGCAACCTAGAAGTGTGGGGAATTCATTTCTTAAATCCCAAAAATGGGTGCAGTACCAGTACTCACCACTATCCAAAAGCCGGCGTTTTAAAACCACTCTGTGTGTTTTTCTGAAGGCAAGCAAAATGCCTATTTCAAACCTTGCAACATGTGCAAAATATTCACTGAACACCAGCAGACATTTGGCAGAATGGAGTTTTGTGTGCCTACAAAATCTGGGAAATGAAGAGCCCAAAAACAATGCTTATAACAAAAATGCTATGGAGTCAGCAGCTTAAGCCTAACTACAACTGGATTTAAAACCACCAAAATCGAAAATGTTAAATTAAATGAGTGACCTATGTTTGGTGTCACATGCCTTTGTAACTGTTGAAATGTCATAGTTTTGCGCTTAGAATCAGCATTCTAGCTGCATGTGTAAAATTACAAGTTATTTTAAAAGCAACAAAAAGTTAGCTGAAGGTCTGGCTTAAGGAACTTGATTTTGCCTAGCAACTACCCATCAGCAGTGAAACTTGAGTCACCACTGTGTTCCCAGGCCAACCTTCCTTTTGCTGCCCAGGCTAAGGATATGCCATCTATCTGATAATTGAATTTCCTGTGCTCTGCCAGAGAGTGAACAAAGCCCTCTCCACTCAGGCAAAGGTTTTTTATTACAGACGTCGTAAAAAGTGGCTTCCTCCTGGAGAAGCTGGGAGGAGCACTGCCTGTGAGAAGCAAGCTGGCTTGGCAGAAACTGGAAAGACTGGTTTCTGTACCATGTGACCTGAAAAGACACACCCCTGCAGCAAGGATATGGTTTTATAAAAAGGGGGATAATTCATAGAGCGGACATGTGAAAATTTTATAAATGATACCATAATTCTTGTGATTTTTCTGCCCACAGTTTAAGACGTGGTAGGAACCAGTGGTATGTTCAGGGGGGTTTTAGCGGAAAAGTGGATATTACTCTAAATGTGTGCATGTTAAAAATCTGAAACTTCATCAGTTAATGTCCCTACCCCCTGCACACATGTATGTAAAGTTGGGTCCATGTCGGAAATTGAAAAAGCAGTTAAAAAGTGAAATATGTGCCAGTTCTGAATGCAAGCTCCCAGGAAGAGCAGAGTTTGAACAGGGGATACCTCCTGTAATGCATGATGGGTGCATATGATTTTAAAACAATATGTACCTCTGCAAATATGTATTTGTTTCAAATCTAGATTTGTGTGTAAGTTGACAGGAGGAGTGGACTTTCTGCAGGCTGTAAAATGA